>NC_092058.1:10380574-10980574 GCF_039877785.1 Chaetodon trifascialis | reverse complement strand
TCCTTTGTGGATGGTTGTTCAGACTGTTCAAACAAGAGCAGCAGAGACAAACTCACCAAACTACCAAAACTAAACCAAGCAGTAGAGTAGCTCAGCAGTTAGCCTCACAGGATGCAGCTCTGGGTTCAAATCCAGACCTGGATCTGCTTCCTGCCTCAGTGGATTTACTCCGAATGCTCTGTTTATTCCCACACTACAAACACAAATTGGTCAACAATTAGAAATGAAATAATAATAATGACAATAAACTAAAGATTTTTCTTATGAAAGGAGGGTTTGTTATAGAGAGTTTATTCAAATGTCAAGTCTGCTGCTAACTGATGAACAGCTCAATCTACAGAGAAGACACAAGCAAATACAGAAACACTGCAAGCTGCAGGGACCATGTTAGCCTGTATCAGAATCAGAATCAGATATACTTTATTGATCCCGGGGGAAATTGTTTAAATCGCGGGGGAAACTGTACACCATATGCACATTATGTGGACAATATTGCAGATACAGTATATGCCATACATATGTTCCTGCCCTTTACATAAAAGCCATACAACTCCGGAGGATGCTCTAAACCGTGATTATGTCTGCACCAGCAGTCTGGGATAAAATACACCAGTAATCCCCTGCACCTCCAAGTATTACACATGGGCCACGCTGCCGCTCAGCCTCTTAAATGACATATTCAACAACAAGCTCGACACAAAATCCCAATGCACACAAATTTATCTCTGGCTTTCAAGGATGGATTCTTTCAAGGTTTAACTCACAATTTATCATGTTCGTTTTCAGTTCACAAACACATCTATATTATGTTGGTTTTCAAGTCACATTCAATTTAAACGCTTTGCATTTATCTGTCAAGGAGCAGGCCTACAAATTTGTAAAGATTCACAGTAAAGATTTTATTTTTGTATGATCTGTAATGAATTGGCAAGTTATGATGAATGATGGAAACTAAAATTTGGTATAAAGCTACCAGAACAGTAACTAACCTACACAACCAGGGATCATATTATGTAATAAGCAGTGTTTAGTGTTCACAAACAAAAATGTGTTATTTCAGCCTTTTTGTCCATTTGAACAGATAAACTTGTGCAATATGTTTTCTTTTTTTTGTTATTTGAATGTATATTAACCACATCAAATGGCATGCGATCATATCAATCATGTTCATATTTCATTATTCCTTGTTTATATTGTTTGGTTTGATATTTAATGTCCTTTTACTGATGCCCTCTATGTTTGCTATCCACTTTTGCTGCTGTAATACCTGAAATTTCCCCACTGCGGGACTAATAAAGGTATATCTTATCTTATTTATATTTCACAGAGTAGCTCTGTGAAGCTAGGCTAGCTAGATTTAGCAGTAGATTAAATTAGCTTTTTTGTTATTATTTCATTTAGCCACTGACTTATTTAAGTGGTATAACAAACTCGATTACTTAGATGGTGAAGCATCAAAATGGATTTTTCAATTATGAGAAGCATAAGAGCAGGGCAAGTAGAAAAGTGAAGGTGACTTAGCTTTAGCTAAGGCTAACTGTGACCGTCTCACCAGTTAGCTTTAGCTAGCTGGAGCGCTGTCACTGTGGTTTGTTGTCTGTGTCTGTTTTTGTTTGTTTGTTTGTTTGTGTGTGAGTGTGTGTGAGTGTGAATGAGTTCTTTTTGTTTGTTTTATAAGTTGTTTTTCAAAAAATACACATTTTCATTTTCATTGGTTTATTAAGATGAAAATGAGATCTAAGTACTGTCATAGGCTACAGAGCCGCTCATAGCCTTCTCCCTTTCTGTGGTGCCGTGGTTTAAAGTGCTGTTGGTGTGCTATAGTTGATAGACTGAGAGAGTAACATAGCCTGCATCAAGAAAAAAGTATTTTCATTTCTGTCAGAACAGAAAAGTTCAGCCTTGTGACTCTTTTCCATGTTTCTTAAGTAAATATTTTGAAGCCAATATATTGAGCTGATATATTGAGATTAAATCAGACTTGTTATTTCAGTCTGCCAAGAGAATCCAGATGTTTTTCTCGTGCCACTCAGCGCTTATGTTCTAACCTGTTTCATAAAGAAAAGCCGCAAAGAAAGTAAAAATAAAAGATAAAAATGAATTCGTGCCGCTCTTAAGAGCTGTGGCTGGGAATCAGGCAGCATTACCACAGAGTACAATGTTGAGTGGGAGCATTCCCACAATGAGCTCCCACTTTACAGTTATAGCTTTGCATAAAATAAATTGTTTGTGACAGAGGGTGAAAACAGTTTGGCAGAATCCAAGCTTCAATTTCGTGTATTCCTCTTCCATTTCTTAATAACCTGAAATTTTTTGGTGTTGTGTTCAAGTACTGTAATCACAGCTGCAGGTACAAACACGCTTCCATCAGAAGTGATTAAGGCTGAGACTGTTCTCATAGAGCCACTCGTAATACTACACAGTGCACACATATGCAGAGGGAGGGAAGTCTGGAGGGAGGGAGAAATCATAATGTGGTCTTCATTGGGGTGAATAAAATGAGTCAGTTATATAAGCTGGATGAAAAACAAGCCCTTGCCAATCATTTGTTCTGCCGGCTCCACCTTTAAAGCACTAATCTGCTCCTGTGCTGCATGAATACAATGATAGCATAAATGTACCAGACATTTTATAAGATCTATATCTGCACGGCCATTTCTCAGCCTGTCAGTTTGGCTAGGTATGGAAACATTTACTTGTTTGTGTGTCTGTATAATTTAACAGATGTCTTTTCAATTACGTGCATGCACGCTGATGTAGAATGCTGGAATGGGAAGCAAAGTGCGCGCGTGTGTACGAGTGGAGATAATATATCAAATTATGCTTGTACATGCAGACATTGTTTTCGGCCCTCAGCTTTGTGCGCCATGTCAAACACCCACATGCCCTGTTCAGGCTGCAATCTGCTGCTGTCTGCCAGGAGACAAAGAGGCGGTCGGTGGGTTGCAGGCAGAGAGGGAAAGAGAGAGAGAGAGAGAGCGAGCAGGGACAAACAGACAGAGTGAGAATTAAAAGCTGGAATAAGCAACAGAAACTGTGAGAATCGCCGGCAGTGGGCAAAGAATAGCCAAAAATGTGCGACATATAACCCACATAAACAGCAACAACACGAGAGACAGAGAGTGAAATAAAGTCAAGATGAAAAATAAAGGGGGGAGGTGGAAAACTTACAAGAGAGAGAATCGACTGAAGGCAAAAAAAATGAGTTAACAAGAGCCAGGAAATGAGAAAACAGAGAGGGGTGAAGGGTTGTAGCAGCAGCTGTTGAATTCAGTTGGAGGTCTTCTGGTACACAGGGCTTAAGGCCCTTGGGAGCAAAGTGGCCCCTGCTTGACCATGGGTCTCACAGACACATACATACAGCGTAAAGACAATGAAATTTGTACTCATGTCTGTATGCAAACCCTAACATGCTATGAAACAGCAGTGACACCATGAAACACAAACAGATGCTTGGAGGGATCGTCTTGGCTGAATTCTCAGTAAGTGCTGACTGCTGAGCTGATTGGCGCTATCTAGCTAGCACAAGCTAATACTAATTAGCTAGCAGTAGGTAGCTAATTTCTATTAGCATAAAAAGCAAATATAAATAATAATGTTTATTGTGTTTCACTTTATTTCTGTGTTTGATTTGTTTGAATCTTCCAGATATGGGCACAGTATTGCTGGGAACTAAATGCTATCACATCATAGTTTAGCGTTGTAGCATGCTAACATCTGCTAATTAGCACTAAACACAAACTACAGCTAAGGATCAAGGGAATGTCTTTAGTTTTGCAGGTATTTGGTCATAAACCAAAGTATAAGACAATATAAATTAAATTATGTTAAATTAGGCAACAGAAATTATACCAATTACTTCCTAGACTGTGTTCAACCTGAGGAGGGCATGAATGTGCATGGCCAATATCATGACAATCCATCTCGTAGTTTTTGTGACATTCCACTTAAAATCACAAATATCAGCAGGATATATCCTTCAGGGACCAGATTTCACCTTAATCCATCCAGTAGTTGCTGCAATAAAAACGGTGAACGTAAGCATAACTTTATTTCGAAGCAAATTCCACAGGGAGGCTTTGAGGTTAAGGAGAGGTGAACGTGGTTAACACAAATCAGTAATGGTTACAAAACCAACATGGGCAATTGATAGGAGCGTGGTGCAAACAGCACTCTCCCATGTCAAGCCACACCACCATCCACCTCAACCTTCTCCTTAAGAGGCTTTGCACAATAATTACCTCATGCTACATCCACCTTTGCTCCTGACAGACAACAGATCCTACTCACAAGGCCACAAAAGGTTGTTTCTTAGGAAAACATAGTTTTAAGTTTTTGAGCAATTGGGCAATGCCTTCATTTTCCTGGTGTTGTTCTGTCACAACATCCACAGGAGAGGGCTAACACAGAATACAACTGCCTCTGCATATGGTGACTATTTGGTGCCAATTACATGCTGCGAGGGAACAATAGTTTCCAACACACGCACATTTAGCTCCCATTCAGGGAGGTTTAATTCTTGCCACATCCTTCCTCTCCATCCAGATTCACACCAAAGTGTCCCTCCCACTAACCAGGAGATATATAGCTGAACATTTTAAGGGAAGAGCTGGATGAGATGATAAGAAGATTAGGCATGTGTTCCTCCTCCTCCTACACATTGATAGGCTGACAGGCAGGCGGCTGCTCATTTTTTGCTCCACGGCTCCTTCGCAGTGGTTTGGTGTGTAAGCTCGACTGAGGGCAGGGGAGGAAAAGAAGAAGGGGTCCTATTTTCCCTTATCAGAGCCAGTGTGTGAGTCTTTGTCAGTCTCTGTATCAGTCTCCCCCACCAGCTCATCAGCTCCCCTCTCTCTCTCCTCACACACATTTACACACAAGCACAGTGAGACTGACTGAGGAGAGGAGTTCAGGCTGCCAATGCCTGTTCCATCAGTCAAGCTAATCAGGCTTCGAGCCCTAGATAACAGCATCATTAGTGATTCTTTCGACAACAGAAAAGCCCTCACAACTGCGAAAACTCCAGTCACACAATATTACCAAACATTACTGTATTTCCGAACACACCCTGCTGACAAGCCTAAGCAGAGTCGACTGGCACAGTGCCTCGAGGGCAAAACGGCTCGCAGTGTCTCAGATATACAGTAGTGAAGACTGAACAGTGAAATGTGATGGTGGTGAGTTATTTTTGATTTGTCTTGCAGCTATCTTGTACTGATCACAACAATTTTGTAGTTGCTACTTAATCACTAGCTTAGGGAACCAACGTTTACCAGCCAGCATTACTTTGTTAACAGTCATCTAATAATTTGACTTATTTTCCTGCATCAAGTTTTTTAGTAAGGATCCACACATTGAAGTGGAGCAATTAGTCCCCCATCAAAGTGGAATACTCTGCATAATTCATTAGGATGAGTGAGGGAAGCAGGAGGCAGAGGAGTGGAGAACAGAGGGAAGGGAAGGGAAGGGAAGGGAAGACTGGGCTTTGTTCACTGAGTTTCAGACCAGAGAAAAAGAGCAACATCAACGTCCCCACGGACATTAGTGGAATGAGTAAAAAGGAACCACATCGACATCCAATTGAGAAGACTGAGAGATGAACTGAGATGACAGCCAGAAAATTACAGAAAAGACAGGCACAGATAGAGAAAAGACTGTAATAAACATTCTGACTATTCTTCCATTCGATTCGCCTCTTTAGCACACACTGAAATGTGTCTGTAGCAAAGTCTATCAGAAACTGTCGAGTGCTGTAAGCTGGCATTGAATGTCTATTCATATTCATAATCTTGTTGCATCAGCAGTTGCTGATTTAAATCAGTTTCGATCATTCCGTCCATTATGATTCATTTGGAGCCATGTTTTTGTCCACCTGGCAAATGCAACTGCAATATTTACTCTCTTTTAGCCCTTTGAGTTTTTGGTTTTGACTAGTTCCAGAGGGAAATATCTGGGTCTTCAGCTGTTAAATGCTCCACTATGTTCACCAGCTGGTTGCTCACCGTGTCTGTCTGCCGTTAAGTGGTGTGCAGGTACAGTGGGCTTTTAGAGCATTTTCACTGGGAACAGATGCCTGCCACAGCCGAAAATGACGCTACGAGAGCAGCGAGAGTGAACCAAAGCAGTAAAGTTGTGGGCGGACAGCTAAACAATGAGCTGAAACTACAAAGCACAGTAAATCCAAGGGGAGCTGCAGATTCAGGTGATATTCCTCTGTAGGTTTATCACAACATCACAAACAACCTCTTCGTCACACTATCATTTGAAGCATTATTATGGTAAAGCATAGCGAATAAAGCCGCTTTAAAGGAACAGTTTGACAGTTTGACATTTTGGGAAATTTGCTTATCCCTTTTCTTGCCGACAGTTAGATGAGATGAGAAGATCGATGCTCTCTTGTCACTGCTGTAAATCTGCTGCAGCTGGTTAGCTTAGTTTGGCAATACAGACAGTGAAAGCAGCACAACAGCAAGCTCTCTGAAGCTGACTAATTAACGTGTCTTATTTGTGTGATCCATACAGAACTGAGGCATAAAAACAATACGTCGTTGTGTGTGGGACTGCCGTGAGCGGAGCCTTTCTGGAGTCTTGTCATCACCATGAGGTTGCCAGACAACCAGTGAGATATGATATGCTAATTAGTGACCTTTTAGAGGTGATGGTAAGCAGGTTTTATTTACTTTGGACAGAGCCAGGCTAAACGTTGCCCCGTGTACAGTCTTAATGTCTTAACTGTGGAGTAATGCACAGTTTTTAACAGGTACATTCATCACTTACTGTCACTGTCAACACATAATGTTAGCTGACCTAAGCAGCTGCTGGCTATAGTATTCCATTAAGTTTTACATTAAAAAATGGTCATTTGAACATTTTGACAGATTTTGACTGCATTATTTTGGCAATTCTTGTACAAGTTATGATTAAAAAAATGTGTAACATTTAGGAATTGTTTACTCTTCTCAAAGTCAGGTATTGAATAAAGCAGGATTTTCATATGGGCATTATATTAGTGCTAGGATCCTAAAATTTTAGATAATACAGTCCTCTCTTCTTTGTGTGGAAAAGAGCTCAAGCACACATATACACTCAGGAGAGGCCAGAACAACCTCTAACAGGAAAGCACACAGAAAATGATACCCAGTTCAAACAGACTGGCGATGAAGATACTGCAGAGACTGAGAGAATGGAGGAGGTTGAAATGGAGGGAGACCGAGGAAAACACTTGTCAGCGATGACGAAGACGCCCCATCACCTAAGTGACATTTTGACTGTTCCAGTGCTTGCCTGCAGTGTCACATTTGATTGGGTCTCCAGCCTTCATATGCCCACCAGTTATTTATGTTATAGATTTAGAGAAATCCTCCAGAAGATAGAAATTAAGAGAGAGTTGAGTTGTCGCATACGAACTGGGATCAGCAACCTGAGCCTGCAGCAAAGAGCTTCGATTATAACCTGAGACATTTGAGAGGCCGGCTATTTGCTGTCCTGCCTCTCAAAGGGAATATTTCATGTCAAAAGAAATATTTCATGTCAAAGGAAATATCTAAAGTTTTCTGAACCTGAAGTCTACACCTCTCCTTTAGCCAACATCCACCTACATTCAGCTAAATCAGTGTCTAAGTAAATCGAGTCAAAATTAATTCACACAATATACAAGCTGACTCCTGACGGCAGCTTTGTCTCCGTCTGTGCTGCTTCAGCACAACAGGGACAAAGCCAAACACATTTAGCACTTAATACCAAGGAAATCAAGCGAGGTGACAAGCTTACCTTGAAAAAAGCATTGTGCCAAAGTGCTAATATATCTCTGGATGTGTAAAATAGTCCAATCAACACTTACTAACGCTGTGGGAATAGACAGTGCATTAATTTATCACAAGTCAAACGTTTTCTTATTACAAAGTGTGCATGTTGTACCCTTTGTGAGGGGAAATTAACAATGTCCTACAAAACTAGCCCTCTCTTTTTGATAGTGAAGCCATGCTAGGAAAGAAAGCCCTTAACCGAGCCATCAATCCCTCTCAACCAGTAATTCAATTTGTACAGGAGCCCGTGAGCCAACTGCATTGACTTTATTTAGACGAGAAGTAGTGCTCCAATCTGAAATGATAATGCAGGCAACTTATAATGCAACAAGCAAGACATCTCTCGCTCTGTGCCAAATTGAAACAGAGGTTTGTGTGGTCCTGGTCCACAGTTTCAATTAAATCTGAACCCAGAGCCTCGACGCTGTGACTGATCCTCAAAAGCACAAGTGCCAGAGGAAGACACATGCAGTAATCCACCAACTGTGCCAGCGAGCTGTGTCGCACCATTACTATGAGCCCTGTTAATGACCACATGTGCCGGAGAATTAATAATAAATTAGACCATAAAAGGGTATGTGGAAACATAAGCACACATTTCTATCAACTTGCTGACAGCAATTATGAAACCCAGTGAAGCTGGAGGAATAGCTGGGTGGAAAATGAAGCAATCCAAGAACTAGCAGTGAGCAATGATTTAAACTTGCTATAAAAATCAACAACATGGTTGTGGGGGACTCTCTTTGTAATTCAACCGCAACTAATGACAGAGCCGTGCAGTGAGGTAATTTGGATAACAAAAAGCCTCCAGAAAAAAAAAGTAAATGGGGTGGTGTCAGAATTTGCATAAAATGTAATTAATTAGAAACTCCAGGAGACAGAAGAGGTGAAGCGAAAGAGCAAAAAAATCAGTGTGTTGTGATTATCGATGTACCTACTGGGAGCCACCAGGAAGCAGCATCATGGTACTGTAGCCTGGGGCGGTGTTTCTAAAAGTCTGGACCAGGACCAATCTAGGGCCATGCAGTGATAAAAATAAGCCCAAAATTCATTTTTTCCACATCTCTTTTATTTAATGTAGTTAAAATAACGTCCTAAAATAGATTAACCTAGATCAAAAACAGTATAGCAAAGGGTTCTTGAACACATCGCTCCCCTGAAAGAGGAAGAACAGTGACCTAGAGGAGATGTCAGAGGTCTCAAGTGTACGATCAATGAACTGAACTGTGATTAAAGGAAACAGAAGTCCTGAGCTTACACAAGGCAGGGATGCTCCTTTAGTCTCCCTGGGGTTTCCTTGCTGTCCCATTACCATGCTAATATAACGCCAACTGCTTGGGGTCCTGGCACGCGCACACACGTGTGAGAACATGTGCAGTTGGTTGCGATGTACTGCCCGCAGACACGGAGGGCAGACGTGGGGACCAGGCAGCATCCTGGGCAGGGCCGTGGCTAATGAGGAGAGGATGCTCCATTAACGCTCCCCGGAGCTGAAAGCCTGGCCGTCACAGCCCACTTCTGCCATGAAGGGAGAGAAATGTGCAGGAAGAGCGTTGACGAAATGGCATGAGCTTATCTAACCCTGGCATGTGTGCACACTGAGTAAAAATAAAGAGGAGCAGAAGGAACTGGCAGCTCATATGCTGTTGAGGGTGGCTGCTGACTAAATTGGTGTCAGTTTAATGTTAATAATAGGGAAAAGATGAGAGGGGGAGCTGGCAGCCCTTATTGGTATGGTTGTGTGTAGATAGCTTAGGTCCTTAAAGTCCATAAAGTGGTGTTGATTAGAATCTTGATTTTACTCTTGAAATACAGCCAAATTAATCAGCTAGTTTGTTTGTTCATGTTGGAGATTCTCACATCTCTGGGCGGACTGCCGCGAAGCAAACCTCACCAAAGTCACTTGATCCCTCCTGATTGACAGGAGCTTCCCCCTTGACACCACTAAAACCTGCTAGCAGCTCCTACCTAACTTAATGAGACGACAGACCGAGCTGAGCTTCTTCTCTCACATCTTCCAAAAACTGCTGCTGAGTCATGGGGAAATGAACAGCAGGAACATTACACCATGAAATACAGCTAGACAGAGAAAAATCCAGTCAAGCATGTATTGAGGAAGAGAGAAACAGGAAGACATGAAGAGGGGCAGAAGATGAGGTTTGATCCCAAGTGGTAGCTGCTCTGATGGCGGTGGCGAACGGGAGAAATGAGTGCAGATCTTGACCCGATGCAGCAATCCCATTACGCTGCCTAATTGGACAGGGTGTGTGCACTGCAGTGATAGAATTAGAGCACCAAAGCGTGCACTGGCGCAGGGATGAGGGGAGCCCTTTGGACCTCCATTTCTGATTCTGTTTGGTTTGCAGACAGTTAAATCCATTGCAAAGAAATATCCGTGAGGAGAGACAGCACCAGTGGAACTAAGAAAAGGTATGAGAAGTAGATGACTTTACAGTGTGCCCGACATGCACTGTCAACAATTTGTTTCAACAGCAGCTGTTTTCCCCTCCTATTCTCTACCTTGGCGCCTAATCAAGGAAGCGATGGGAGAAGAAAAGAGAATTAGCTCTCAGGCGAGCACGACAGGAAAAGAGCCGCAGCTCCATCAGAAACCAGACATCTTAGAAAGTGGCCGCTGATGAATAATCAGTTAATTTTTAACAACATTACATGCCTATTTTCTGCAACAGCAGCACACCACACAATGATGATATGACTAATTCATTTTTATAAACCCCAGAAAAAAACTTTCAGGACTGCAAAAATGCCCTCTTGTGCAAAGCGCAGAGAAAATTAAGAGCTTTAGTGCAGAATATACTATACTTTGTGAACCTTTTGACAAGATTGTTCTAATCCTCTATTCTTCCTAAAGATGTAAACAGCATTTTGCAGCTGTGAATACAGCAGCCTTTAACACCCTGGGATTTCTATAGTAGACTCGTAAGCACACAAGAGAACAGCAGCCAGGGAAAGGTAATCCATAGAATTACAAATGGGGTGCAGAAAATAGAGAATCAATAGTTCGTTAATGCACACATTTCAGTTGGATTCATGTGGAGGAACATATTTCATTGCAAACAAGTTCATCCTCGCTATCCATCATGGTCCCAAAAAAAAAATTTTAAAAAATCAAACGCCTCCATATGACAATGACAGGGAGGTCAGTGTGCAGGGTAGGGATTTGATATGATGGGTGTTTTAAACCATAGTCAACTCAACCACTCAGCATGCACACATGAACAGGCACACGCTCACACCCTGAGGTTCAGTCTGACAGGATAATGACTGACAGTTTGGGTAACAAACACAAACAGGAGACTTTTCGTCTTCTTGTTGTATTTCGGTCCAAAACTAAAGCAGCCTGGTCTTTCTCTGCAGTGCAGGCTCAATAAAATGGTACATCTGATCTTGGACAGTAACAGCACGTGATAGAATGGACTCACAGTTTCAGAAACACAATGACCTATAGTTGAAGAGACACTGCGGGGTAAAATCCACTCTGGAGGTTTTAAGCATTTCCTCTTGCTCGCTGAAAATTGGATCTAATAGTCTGTGTCAACAAGTTATGTCATACTACCGTACCCCCTTAAGTTAAAGTCAGCCCAAGCGTGCAGCTAAAAATAATCACGATGGGTTGCAACAACAGCAGCCAAATGAACCATAAAATTATTTCACTTTGGACAAAGGGAATGAAAGAGATCCTGTTTATCCAATCCAAACCTTAAACCTTTTGCAGCTTAAGGAGATAAGACAGGAAATGATTATGGAGTGGACAGCACAGGTCTGAAACAGCAGTTATTTCTTACAGACTCTTAACACATATCCTGTTATCGTAATACTGCCACTGGTATGATGCATATATGCATACTATCCATTTTTGATAAGCCTAGCCTGTGTATGGCACGTCACGTGCATGGCATGTCATCGCCCGGGAGCAAGAAAGAAAAATTCCATATCTTGCCACCTCTAAGGCGGCCATGATCACTTATTTATTCATAGAACTGAGTCCAAAGCGTGATTCATCGTGGCAGTCTTTTGTGCCTGCCAGAAGATTAGGAGGGACAATCTGGCCCCTGTGACGCCGCATTATTCCAGACAGTGAAATACTAGAGACAGCTGTGTCACTCCACCATGGAGCAAACACAAAGGCCGTGCCTCTGGGCAGTACAGGCTGAGTATGGCTATTACTGTCACACAGCCACTCAGCCCTGCGGAGCTCCACAGGTGGCCATGCATGTGAGATGAAAAAAGACATGAGAAGAAAACTAATAATAATGTGGGGTGTGACATATTGCTATTGTCATCAAAATTACTCATGGGAAAAATTGTGCTGCAGTGCCTGGAAGTGCTTCGAGGAACTGCTGAGAAACCTGGCTGTCTTACCCGGGGCTGTGCAGCTAAAGGTTTACCTGTTCTGCGTACACAAATGTCATCTGTTTCTTTTATGATCCAACATTTCAGAGCTGAATATCTACTCTTTGTGCTGCTGGCGAGTTATACAAGACTGCTCTTGGCCCTGACTCACTGCTGATGTCGAGTGGATGCAGCATTGGACATCTTCTATTATGGCAGCGGATTCAACAAACCTGAAGTCTTAAGTCAAGTCCCAAGTGCTCAAGGTGAAATACAAGTCCAAGTCACTGAGGTGACGTCTGAGTGGAGTCTCGTCTGACGGAGCTGAGTTCTTAGCACACAGGTTTGTTCCACCTTAAGTCTAAAGCTGCATTAATCAACTTTTGCACAACACGTTATGGATGGATCAAATGTGTAATGTTAAAGCAATTACTCAGAGACAAGTGGTGGCCAAACTTTTTCCCTTGGAGGGTCAAAACTGAAATGTAATGGTGGACTGATGCAAAATGGTACTTCCCTTAAATGACGGACTTCCTGCGCAAAGTGTCACTCTACCTGCCATGCTCAGATTATGAAAAAAAAAAAAGTCATCATACATATTTAAAGAGTATTTTCACCTCCCAAAGAACAGCATTAACATTAACAATTTATATTGCATTTTTACTTCTTTTTTTTTTTTTGTAGTAAACTCACCAGACTCTGCAGTCCTGCACAGTTCTATGGTGCGTTTTAGCACCTTTCAGCTTGAGAATTCGGTTTTGCAGCTTTACTATTCTGATTCAGTCTCACTGTTTTCATCAGCCTTGATTCCAGCTGCAGAGGGCGTCTGTTTTCAACTAAAAAAAAAGGCTCTCATCAACTCACCACAGCAGACAGACAAATGGAACCACTAGCTCATGAACATGGAGCATTTAGCAGCGAAAGAGCTGTGACTTGGACTTTCATCATGGGAAACACAGCTTCCAACAGATGTTAACGCTGGATGAACAACTTTATGAGCTCAAAATAATTCATTGCAGTCTCAACAGAAATCAATTGTTGCTGCTTTGAGTGAGATTATGTAACTTTTGAAAGACTTTTTCTTACAAATGAAGTTCTGCTCATAAGCTATAAAATGCATCCTTGGTCAGTTTTATACACTCTACAGATGGTTTGCTGCTACAACCCTTTGTCTGGTATGACCAGTAGCTTATGGAGTCTAGAACTATTTGGACAGATACTGCTGCATAACTAATATTTCAGTTTGCTATCTTTATCTACGTCTGCTACTGCTGCACTGTGACACTAGACATCATGAAAGTTACATCGTATTGCTTTAAGTAATCCCTGTTACAATAAATTACATATGTATATATAGTATTTTGGTCATTTCATTTCTTTTTTGTCATGTTGCCATTCTCACAGCTAATGTAGTTTTTTCATAGACAGATTTAGGGTAATGCATTAAAAGGATGCATTGTTAATGTTTCAGTTGATGTGTCCAGTTCAAGTGCATGTCTAAGTTCAATTCATCAAAACTCCCACTGATTCAGGACTCTTCGCTTTTTGACTCTGGCAGGAAAACACGCCACATTTTATGAGTCAGACAGCACCCATTCCCAATGTTTTGAGGCCCCAGAGATGTTCCTTCATCAATTCAGAGCACACCAACGCAGCATCATGCCTTCCCTTCCCTTCTTTAATCTCTCCAAGTGTCCTCCTGCCTGCCACCCAGGTGCAGCCGAACCATCACTCAACAACTCAAATCATTGCTTCTGTCACTTAACAAGTTCTGGAAGGAGCAGACAAATGTGGGGCCATCAGCGCTGCCCAGATGCGAATTGTTTTTATCAACCGTCAAAATGTCGCTACAGGGTCCCTGCAGCATGCCTGCTTGCCTACTGGCTTGATATTTTAAATCCTGATCCAATCTGACGGCCACAGCATTTAAACTCTCAGCAGACTTCTTCTCTTTTTTTTTTACAACTTCCTCTGAAAGTATTCCCGAGCTACACGAGAAGGGCTTCAGATGGAAAACACACAGTCTGAATAAATTTGCACACCTAAAAAAACCCATCCTACGCGCCTCCAAAGTAATTACATTCACAAAGATGAAAATGCTGCGCATGCTTTTGTGATTACAGTCATCTTAACAGAAGGAATTTGAGGGGTGGTACATGAAATGACTGGAAATACATGGAGAGAACTTCCAGACAATATCAGTTGTGAAGGTTCCTGCTGCCATACAGACGGGTAGGCAGGCATCCACAGCAGTACAGTGTGTATATTGTCTTCTCATAGTAAGGGATCGCATTTCCCGTAATCAGATAATATGATCTTACTTCATTTCTGCACACAGCTTCCACCTGCCATCATCTGCAGAATAATGAAGCATGCATTTCCTCTAACACACTACGCGGCCTGAACAGAACAGAAGCGCTGACATCAAATAAATCATTTACGACAGCGAATCAAGATTGTCTGTAGAAGTTAACACTGAGATACAGCTGTTTAAGATAACCTGATGATCTACAAGAATGAGCATCTGAATGGATGTGTCATTCTTCTGCTGCCTTCAAACACACCAGCAACACATTCATATACAGCTGATGCAGGAATGAATGATCTCAAGCTGTTGTACTGCCAAGCTGCCATTTCCAAATGGCATCAAAATAATGCGATAATGAGCATTCAATCTGCTTGTGGAAGACATCCTGCTGATACAACCAGGATATACAAGACAGTCGCACAGGGATATCTACCCCAACAATGCTGTCTTGCATTTTAATATGGGTGCGTGTGTGTTGCATGTGTGTGACAACAGAGTAAGCCGATAGGGATTTTCTACTGTCTTCATCATCACTTGAAGTCAACCCTCAGGCCAAATGGGTGTGAATCTCTTTCTCTCTCTCTCTTTCTTTGTGTGTGTGTGTGTGTGTGTGTGTGTATTTTGGATGGAGTATGAGCTGTGTTATTGGTGTGAAATACATGTATATATACGGTATTGTGTGTATGTTTCAGTGCTTGCATGCGTGTCCATTTCTGTTGTCATGCTTGTGTATGTATTTGCAGGTGTGTGTTTGTGTGTGTGTGTGTGTGTGTGTGTGTGTGTGTGTGTGTGTGTGTGTGTGTGTGTGTGTGTGTGTGTGTGTGTGTGTGTGTGTGTGTGTTAGCCTTGGCCCAGATGTGCTTTACATCTAAATAATGAGAACATTTGCATTTAGAGCACTCTAATCTCATGGTTAACCTCGGCCTCAGATTGATGAACATAGCTTTGCTCATTTCTATTGCTGCCCCATAACAATGACAGTAACCATCATCTGATATTCAGTTTGCACTGAGAAAAAGCTTAAATCTATTCACTGGTCAGAAACAACCCACAGAGCTCAGTAGCTTCGCAGCTCCTGATAAATCAACAGTGCATTAATGGCTGACTACGCAAGATACATCACCAACTATTCATCAATCCTGCAAAATTTTCTGATACAGGAAACACACCAAAATCCTGCAGATCAATACCACAGAAGAAGCAAATAATGAGGCACAGCATGAGATCACAAAGGTGGGGTCGAGATCCAAGTTCTCTCTTTTTTTTAACACAACTGAATGAATTTCAGAAAGAAAACGGAGAATCCAGCAAATCATCTGAAAACATGACATGAGAGGCAATTCATCATTTTGATCCAGCCCTTTTTCCTGCAAAGCTCAGCCTAGATAATCAGGGAGCCTTGTTGCTCCTTAATGACAGCAGCACACACCTGAACGATGCAGCATGCTGATCAGAGTATTGACAGAGGTTATACTGAGTTTGATCCCTGTCAGGAGCCTTTAAGCCCCAGGTCTTGATCTGATGTGTGAGCGAGATGAAAAGTGTAACCCCTAGCGTTAGCGTTGATCGACTGCATGGGAAGGTGACAAGAAAAGAGGAAGGGATCGTTAAGAATAACTTACCCCGAAGATGACTGTGTCCTCTCCTCGAAATATTGGGATGAACTTATCTCCGCGGATAATTTCAGACTTGTTCAGTGGGCGAAACCGACACAACACCTTGATATTGCATTCCGCGTTGGCATCAGCCATTGTGCAAAAATAAGTAGTGGACGCACTTCCAAAAGAATAAAAAAAGGATTTCTTTATCTGAATGAAAAATGAAATATTCCCTGTGCAACCTTTTCCCGTGAAGCACCTGGACGCAGGCTGAAACCAGCGGCTACACAAGAGAGAGAAGCCGACGAAGCATTTGGACGAATGGGCAACTACGAGTTTTGGGGAGAGACTACAGCCAATTTCATTCAAGAAATGTAAAACAAAAAGGGGAAAAAAAGAAGCCGTCTGAGGATGTGTCGTGTTTCAAACGCCCTCAATGCAAACTCAGCTGCAGCTGAGCGGTGGAGAACAGGTGGAGAGTTGTAAATGAGGGGAGTATATTCCACACTGGTCCGGTCGGCAGTGTCTGGATAGGCTGCAGGATCCTCACAGGCATGCCTTGCATCACTGCCAGCCCTGCTCTCTCACTGGGGGCGGGGCGTGGAAAAGTAGCGACTCAAATCCTCTCTCATCAGCACCACTGAGCGCAGGGACCGAGGAGCGGGGAGGAGAGCTCGCGCTCCGCTCCATCTTCCCGCACCCACACCTTCACTGGCCCGCACGGGAAAGTTCTTTTTGTTGTCTTTAACTTGCATGAAAACTGAAGGTACTGGTTGCATATGGTGAGATATTTTCCGTGGCCAGTATATTTTGGGGAGAGTCCTTTTTTATTTTTTTTTTCTGAACCAGACTGGTCGTCATGGCAATGCTGTTTTGCATGACAAACTGGGTGGTCACATGGGAGCCAAAGGCTCCATCATTTCTGCCCTGAGATTTAAAGGGGTACTCCAGCGATTTCATCAAGTTGGATGAAAGTGAGACAGATTAGAAACAGAATGATAGAAGTTGAAGCAGCAAACTTCTTGATATCTTCACTTTTTAGTCTCCAGGGGGCAAACTTTCCATGGTCTAATTACCTCTCATGATGGCTAAACAGACCTTCATCTGTAAAAAGTGCACCTTTTAAAAACACATGGGATCTCACAGTGGTTCCTGTAGTATGCAAGGCAAGAAATACAGTAAGAATGAATAAAACTATGGTACTTACAGTCGACTTACATTTAAAATGAATGAATTTGCATTTTATAGCAGAGTAGGTAGTATTATTATAGTATTATGAAATAACCAAAGGCAAGCTATGTATGCAACAGGTCTATCCCAAGAAATAGACTTATACTTATAATATGCATTACCAGAACCAAATCCTTACTTAATTATTAGACTTATTACTTTTACCTTTTCTTTAGGATATGACAAATCAGTCCCCTCGCAGTGAGTGCATTTTTGTCTGGTATGTAACAAGTGTGACAAAGGGAACAGAGAACTGTGATACATTTTATTTTAATGAATGAGTTATTTCATCTGTCAATGTATTCGGGATTTTCATTATAGTTGTTTGTCCTGAGACATGACTGGTTAATTAAAACAAGAAACATACAGCAGTGTTTTCTCACACTTAAATCACTAATTTCTGGATTTTGTGTAAAGTATTAACAAACTGGATCATTTTTCCAACGGAGTGAATCATCTTATTGACCGACCATCTTTGTCCCATTGATTGAGTTGATTGCTCGTGCCTTTAGCGCCACCGTGTGACGCATTGGCTGCAATTCAACCATATACCTTTTTGCAAAAAGACAAAATAATTTTGTTCTTGAAGTTGGCTGTTAAATGCAAGTGCAACTGCAAATCCTGTGTTTGATTGGAAACTCAAAAACGTTGGTTGATAACAGAAATGGGACCGTTAAATCGTATTGGTCAAACGGTACGCATGCGTACAGACGTTCAATTGTCTGGGGGACGTTTGTTTCGTTGGTTTGGGCAGGCCGTTTAGCTCTCTGCTGTTGATGAAGCAAACACATCACCGCCCATTTGCCTGCGCTTTCACGAAACCCAACGTACACAACACACTGTCAAATCAAGCTAGTGACCACATCAGCCTGGAAACGTCCGCCGGCAGAGACTGCTGGCTCATCTATCGTTAGCGTTTGTTACAATTCGATTCGGTTCATCGATAATTTACACGTTTTAAGAACTGCCATTATACTTTGTCGTAAATTGTTCTTCTAGTCTTTGGTTCCCGTTGACAATGGCTGATCCTAAATACGCAAACTTGCCAGGAATTGTAAGTGGCTAACGCTAGCAGACAGATTAGCTTGATTGCTATGTGGCAACGCTAGCACCAAGCTGTGGCAGCTATAGTTAGCTAACGTCCCTGCTGTCTACCCTGTTGGATTGCTTGCAAGTTCTATGCAACTAGCGTTAATAATTATAGTTGCTAAGTTTTCAGCTAATTTTGTGTCTCGTAGAACAAACCAACAGAGCGCAAGGTTTAGCAAATACGTGTTGTTAAATGGGCCGGGGCGTTGGCCAGGCTAATGACAATAAACTGGATATCACATTGTGTTATATTCTGTTTTCCTCACTGTTTTAATAGGCCTTTAACGAACCGGACGTATACGAGACCGGTGACCTTCCAGAAGATGACCAGGCTCAGTTTGAGTCGGTAAGTGGACGTTTTGTATACAGTGGGTATATCTGCAAACTGGTAGTTCATTCGTCGCATATAAGCTAACCTACCGTATACAGATTAGATAACGGTGCGTGTGTCTTCATAGTAATCAGTTTGCATTATCCGTGCCACGATTAAACAGCTAACCACGCATGTAGTTGTCTTATCATTTCTACTTACATGGCAAAGCTCTGGTTGTAGGTCAGCGGTAAGTGACTGTGCTGATGCACGTAAGTGACGTGATGTCGCTTAATATTGATTACTGAGCTGTCATTTATGAAGTTTAGGTTAAACTGCGGTATGGCAGGGCAATTAACCTATTCTACCTATCAAAAGTTGTAAAATGATATCTAGCAACCTCTTGACCTCATTGATTCTTAATAAATGACTTCTAATTCGTTTGATGGTCTTATGTTTCCAAAAAATGATGTAGGTTATTTCATTTAAACGGCCAAGTTGCCCATTTGAGGTTATTGTTCATTGTTATATTAGTATATCTGCTTTAGACATGGAAAGAAGTTGCTGCAGGAAAGCAAGTATAAAATAGATGGAAAAGCATCCTAAAAACAATTTCTCCCAAAGTCCCGCCCAAGCAGGAACAAAATGTGCTGTGGATGGTCTTGTGACTCTTAGATGTCTGTTCTAATTTACCTAACTGCAATGTCAAGCAGTCATCTACAGTTAGGGGTCACATTGATAGAGTATAGTCTTTTTTAACTGTGATATTGTAAACAGTTGAGGGATGCTGGTGTGACATTGCTTTTAAACATGTCTGGGCTATTTACGGACCAGCTGAGTGAAACCTAATTGGCATTTTCCCTTCCATGTTTCCACATTCGTTCTTCCCATACCCTTGCCCTTGTTTTGACTCCTCCCCACCCCTCCTGGGACCCTAGTTTGTACAAGTAAGACTGGCTCCATTTTACTCTCAGTGAGCTTAATGCCATGCTTTTTATGCATGTTTTTTAATCTCATATCCACTTTTCCTGCCTCTATTGATTGGGATATTGAAATGAGAAATAGATTGATGGAGTGTCCCTTTTCCGTGCTCTGTAATTCATCAATTTTTGATTCTTTTGAAGTGCAAGGAATTGATTCTTTTCCTCCTATTTGTGTTGCTCATTTAAACTACTTAAAGGGAACAATGATGTTGATGGGACTTTGGCAGCACTTTAATTCGCTCTCTTTCACTCGGTCATGCTTTGACCAAGCAGTGAAGGCGCAAGTATGTGTGTGAGTGTGAAGCACTGCAGGAGAAAGAAAAGTGTTAATTTGTTTTAGATATTTCCCTTTTTAACCTGTCTTCATGTTCTAACAGTTGCTTCTTGACTAACCACACTATTCTAACTAACTGGACCTTTTTAAGGCTCCTATACACTGTGCGATAACTTGCAGGGTCATTGTATCGTCACGCTTTGCTAAATGATAGAGTAATAATAGAATCTGTGCTGGACTGCATGTTGTCAGTTTTGAGACATGACAGACTGTTTGATGAATCCCTAATGAATCATAGCATTAATTATGTAAACTGAAAAAAATGCAAGCAGAAACAGGCCATCAACTTTCAATTCATCTGCGGTGCTCTTGCGTTTTGAAAATGCGCCCAAACAGACACGACCACCATCATGGATTTATGACCCAAGACATCGTAATGTGACATTGTCAGGGACAGCCCAAAATCACACAGTGTATAGGGACCTTTATTTGGATATACTTCATTTACTGCTTTGGTTAAGTCTAGCAGATTCATTCAGATTGAATTGCACGTCATTAAGAAATAACTCCCCTCAACTGAATGATTTATGAAAGATCTCAATTTTCGCAGCGGAATGCATTTTAGGGTTTTCAGGCCTTTTTCCTTTACTTCTTTTAGGCACCCTTAAAACACCACGAACCCTCCATTCTTACTCATTGATTGTTTTTTAAAACACCAGTCCCCTGCATCCATAACATAATGTTGTGAGACCTACAATGCCCTCCATGAGAGCATAATGGTTGCACTGCATTATAAGGTACAGTATGGAATCAAAGGAGAAAGTAACTTGTTCATGTTAACGGTCCATCTTACCATCCTGAATCGGGGAAGAGAGAAAGGGCTGGAGACATCATAAGCAGCCTGAGCAGTGTGTCTCCAGGGTTTTTAGCAGCAGCTCTCAGAACACTGCTTTCTTTCTTATCTTTCCCCGACCCTGGCCAGCTATTCCTGTTGTGTGCATGGCATGTGATAACCACATTAATCTGTGTTGTCTCTCTCTCTCTCTCTCTCTCTCTCTCCCCTACTTTTTTCTCTCCCTCTGCTCTTCCGTTACTTTCTCTAACTCTCTTTGGAAACCCAAGGAGCTGGTAAGAGCCTGACTAACTCTCCTCCTCAGTCCTCCTCCTCACTCCTCCTCCCTACATCTGTGCAACTGTCTCATGTTCAGTGTGATTCCTTGATCTGTCTTTTTTTTTTTTTTTAAATCTGTGTGTTTGCCCGGACTCATGTCATCTATTTGTATGTGTCAGTGGTGTTTTAATCTTACCCATAACCTCTAGTTCATCATAATTGATCACTAGGAGGCTTTGAGCAAATGATCCATGTTTTTTTTTCTTGCTCCTCAGAATCACTAATAAAAAAAAAAAGTCATTTAGAAAAGAAAGTGTTAGTGGCTTCCAGCTTTGGTTCTACTGTTTTCATTCACATAACATTGATTTACCATCGTAGACTTATAACATGAGGATGACATTTTTTATGAAAGGTGAACTTTTTAAAAGATGCTATAAAGAGTCTACAATCAGGCCTGGGTAAAACTACGTCTGTGATTTTGCACATCTGTCTCTTTCCTGCTGGTGTTGAAAAAATCTGGTTCTCCATGAGATCAGCCCAAATAATGGGACTTAAACTTGCACATATTCATGATTCATGGCTACACTGGCTCTGAATTTCTGAGGCTGATATTTGTAAGCAATAATACGCTTTTTGACTTTTTACTCATGATCTTGTTAAATCATATTTCGGGGCAAAGATCAAGCGTAGAATCTCCTCACAGATCTTACCAACCTGTCAACTTATTTCAAGTCTACCTTGGGCTTCGAGACTTTTGGCTCACTGGCTCAGTAAGCAAAGACTCGCCTTTAAGTCTTTGCTGTCTGTATAGTCTCACATGCCCTCACTGATTTTGTTCATCTTCGTCTGACTTTATTTCCTGGTTTCAATGACAGGAGGAGCTCTGCAGTGACAGTGTGGAGAGGATTGTGGTCAACCCCAATGCAGCCTATGACAAGTTCAAAGACAAGCACGTCACCACCAAGGGACTTGGTCAGTTCATACTGGATGAAAAATCACTCTCAGCTTCTCTTTTACTCCCTACATATTCACTTAACTGACTCATGAAGGTAATACAGAGGGGCAACATCACTGTCAGTAAGGATATGGACTGAAAACACAAACACAAAGACAAAATATAACAGTGCAATAGCTGTGTTGCATTATACAGAGAGGTGTTTCTATTATTTAGCCTCCCTTCATTGATAACAGTGGGGTGGATGAAATCATAGTAACACCTGTCAGTATGATGTAATACTATTCAATGGCACCACAACCTGCAGACAAAAACTGAGCATAAAATAAATCCATCCGTATGAATGGAGGATTTATTGCAGGACTGTTGTATTAGACTGTATTAGTTTTAGCTAGGTGTACTTAATAAACTGCTAACTGAGTGTATGTCTTTCATCACAGAGGTTGCTAAGCTTATTTCCTTTGCCCTTATATACAGTACGTCCGTCAGTCTTGTGACCAATAATCACCATGAATACTCGGTATAAAAGACAGCTTTACTGTCCTCCTTTTTTTGAATAGTTTTTAGAAAATCTAATATTTACTTTTTTTAGACATTAAAAACATGCAGCAATGCTCAAATGCTCTTTGCAGAAGACTGGCAGACAAAGTTAACAAGTGCTGTTGCCTCAAAGTGTTGCTCTTCTGATACAGGTGGAACAAAACCGATCTGTCCTTTTGTTGATTTCAAACCCCAAATCCTGTTGTGGCTCAGACTGGGCGTCTCAATGACGACCAGTCTGCTTTTTCTGTCTGTTTTTCGTCTTCACTTACAACCCATTTGTCTCCTTTTTCGCAGACTTCTCAGACCGAATCAGTAAAAGCAGAAGAGTGGGCTATGAGTCAGGAGAATATGAAATTGTGAGTGCATTTTGTTCAGCAGAAATTCATTACTTCACTTTTTATTCTTTCAGAAGATGATCTACTTTGACGGTAACAACACCATTGTGATTTTTATTTCAGTGGCTACATGTGCTTTCTGATGTAGATGTAGACGGAGTCGTAGACCATGTTTGTGTGTGATAGGTCATCTCGGAGGTGCGCTCCTCTGCGCTAGACTCATTTTGCTGTTGTATAATATTCATGTGCTTTTTTCCCAACTCTCTCGCCTTTGTTTAGCTTGGAGAGGGCTGTGGAGTGAAGGAGACGCCTCAGCAGAAGTACCAGCGCCTGGTGAACGAGATCCAGGAACTCACTCAGGAGGTGGATACCATCCAGGTGAACTGACAGCGAGACACACACACATGCGCATGAAAACACTTTCCCCCTTGCCCACAAAACTTGGCAGGGGTTGGTACTCTGGTAATCCGTTTTTTTTAATCCTGTTCTCTGGACACAAATTAAATAGCCTTCCTCGGAGGGACTGTCCTCCACTCTGCTCTCATGTATTTATTCAGAGGAGTGTAACCTTGTAGTTAGAACATTTTGAGAGGTGTAATATTTATGTCCAGTCCATTGTTGCACTACAGACCTGAATATCCAATCCAAAGCTTAGTACGGTGTGTGCACCAAAGCATTAAAGTCCCCCTGAAAATGAGTTTGATTAAAACCAGCGCAAGGCATTGCTTTTCGGACTTACAAAGACCCCACAATCCAGAAACTAATTAAACCCTGGGTGTCATTAACTTGGATACACACAGAGCAGGGCCTGCTGCTCGATGAGTCCAACACCAAATTCTTATTCAGTCTGTGAATTGGCGGTTTTTGTGACAGTATGTGTGGGTTTCAGCTCATATGGGTCATGCTGGCAGAATATGCAGTCTGACAGTGGGGAACAGGCTGCTTCTCTGCTACAGCCTCTAGATTTGCACTTATGAAATACCTCCATGGAGCAATTGACTCAATCCGAGTAATGTGGCTCCATTCATCAGGTTGACTGTAGTGAAGTCAAATGCTGCACGCTTGGGGGAGAATGGTCTGCAGTTCACAGATTAAATAATGTTTGATGACACTGTAAATTATCATGCAGGGATGACACCAGAGATGTGAGTGTGCCTATCCAAAGTTGTGCTGAACAATTAGAAATCATGAGATCATCAACTGTGCTTCGCTGGTCTTAATCTCGTAGTTATTGCTGTCTTGACAATAAGTCAAAATAATTTGCGCCTGCCACCTCTGTCGTAGAGATTCAGGAAACATCGAGTCAAGCTCAAGTCACCTAAGCTTACCAAACAAACTAACATTTCAAACATTTGTCTAATTGAAACAAAAGTAAACACAGAAATTAGCTGCATTTTCGTATTTCATTTCGTTACCCTTAAGTACATCCCTGTGCGGTTAGCTACAATAGCTAATCCAAATCTAGGTTTTACTGAAATATCCCCGTAGTTTGTATTTGCTTTGTTATTTGAAATATAACAGAACAAATCCACTTTACATGCCTCGTGCAAGCATGCATGTTTATGTATTCAGTACATTTTCCTGAATTCCCTTTAATCTGCCATGGGACTCAGTGAAAAACATACCTCGTTGGCCCAGACAGACCTCTGCTTTGTTGTTACGAAAAAAAAAAAAAAACTGTCACTGCCGTGTAGATCTCAGTTACTCACTGACCCTGGTGTTCCTCTGCTTCCAGGCTGCCACAAAGGAAAGCAATGCAGAGGAGCGCCTCACCCCGGTGGTACTCGCCCAGCAGGCGGCCCAGCTCAAACAGCAGCTGGTTTCTGCCCATCTCGACTCGCTGCTGGGACCACAGGCACACATCAACCTGGCTGACCCAGATGGAGCGCTGGCCAGGTAAGCTGAGAAAGAGGGGGGGGGCTAAACAATAAAGCAGGAGGACGAGCATCTGGAATCTGAAACCTGAAGCTACAGACCCTGACAGAGTGATGAGGTGGTGGGCAGGGAGAAGAAATAGAGGGAGTCCATAATATATGGTTGGAGACAAGGGCAGGGGAATTAACTTTACTGAGCCTTGGACTAAAACCCAGATATAAGGAGTGAGAGAGTAATAAGGGCAAGGCAGTACAGCTGGTGTCAATTGCTCACATAAATCCCACTGATCACACTGTCGCACTGCTTGGCGAGCACAAGAACTGATGGACAGATGATTGAGGAAGGGAAATAAAAACTGGAGAAGGTGAAGAGAGCATAAAAACATACTGTTACAACTGGGAAAGAGGCAGTGACACTCGTGAGAGAAGGGTGTTAGAAAAATATCCACGCTCACCTTGACCTTGCAGTTCACGGCAGAGCCTGAAAAGGCTGGTGCCAGTAGAGAAGGAGGGCATGGCAGCGCGTGGGGCTGATCGCAATATTTAACATATAATCCTTTTGTGTCCCCTTCTCCTTTCCTACCGCAGGCGTCTGCTCACCCAGCTGGAAGCGGCCAAGGGCAGCCGTGGCGGCACCGCAGGAGACAGTAAGCCGACGGCGTCCGCTAAGGCCCCAGATGGAGTGGTGCTCTACGAGCTGCACAGCAGACCAGAACAGGAGAAATTCAATGAGTCTGCCAAGGTAAAGTGGAGAGGGAGGTGGATGAATGTGCGAGCAAATGTTTAAGTGGCGTGATCAGCTCGACGCGTTTTGTATTCATCCTCACGAGAGGAATGTCAGTATATTTGATGGCAATGAGCGGGACAAAGGCGGGAAGGTACGTGCGTGGGCGTTTGTGCGTGTCTTGTGGGATGCCGTTGTCACTGCCAGCCATGTGTTGCCTTGTTCTGTCCCTGTAGATGGCGGAATTGGAGAAGCGTCTCGCTGAGCTGGAGATCGCTGTTGGCTCAGGATCAGACAAGCAGGTACACAGTGACTCACACACAGTCTTGACACACACACACACACACACACACACACACACACACACACACCCTCTCTAATGCCTTTCTCTTTCATTCACACTAATTCTGTTTATCTCCTTCTCTCTTTCACTCTGACACCAGTAGAATTTTCATGCTCCTGTTGCGGTGTAACCATCCACAAAGAGAAACTGAAATAAAATCTTCCACTTGATGTATGTAAATTATGGGGGTGGCTTCACTGCTTCATGTTAAAATGTATTTTTCCTCCTTTGTGTTAATGTTGCAGGGGCCTCTGAGTGCTAGCGTACAAGGAGCCAGTCTGATGGTAAGAAGTCGACTCCCTTCTTTTGGAAAACACTGTGTGGAGTTTGTGTCTGTTCGTAACTCTGTGTATCTGATGTGCAGCCAGAGAACTGGGTCACGCTTCAAATATGACATCAGTTGCTCCAAGTTTGTTTACCGCTGCTGTGCCAGTAGCTAGGGCAAGAACACAAAAGTTTTATCTGCAAGCTTATATTTAACTTGTGTGTCTGTGCTTGTTTGTATCAGGACACCATAGAGCTCCTGCAGGCAAGGGTCAGTGCACTGGACTCTGCTACTCTGGATCAAGTGGAGGCCAGACTGCAGGTAACTAATCCATGCGCACCACACAGAAGCCATTTGCAGTTTGATAACATCGATTTGTGCAGCATGTTTCCCATAGAAACAGGAGCAAAAGTTAAAAAGGTGTTTTTGAAATAAAGCCAAGTACTGAATGGTGACTGAAACTCAGGGAGGGGAGCCATCCATTTGCGGTGAAATGTTGATAAATACTTTTGAAAATGTATTTTCTTAACTTCAAAAATAATCCATACAGTCGGTTTACTTGTGGCGTAGCCCACCGGGCTGACATTAATATAATCAATGTCTTTTTTCCCTCTTTATGTATTTGAATGCCTCATTTGAAATCGTACCTTCTCCCCTGTCGTTTAGAGCGTCCTCGGGAAGATGAATGAGATCGCTAAACACAAGGCAGCGATCGAGGACGCTGATACACAAAACAAGGTTTGTAATTCCTGCACATCCAGTCTGAGTGACACAATATGAACGTTCACTAGAAGCTGACAGGATCCATCAGCTGGACTAACCAGTAAAGAACAGCAGCGGTGCTGTCGTTAACCAGCAGCAGGCACAGCCTTGAAGCAGTCAGAGCCAAACCAAAACGATCATTGGGCAGTTAGATTTTGAGGAGTTAGATTCAGCTGAGCGATTTCCAGCCAATGTTTTCATGTGTCTTAGTCGTTGACTGACTGTTCAAAGTGCTGTACGTGTGAAAGGCCAGCAGAGGGCAGGGCATGCTAATGATATCATGATGGTGAATGATAAAGTCATGCAGTGCGGTTATTTTGATACATATTGTACATTACTGTGTGATTATTTGAGAGACTGTGAAGTACTGTGATAGAAATGTACTAAATGAGTGTATGACTTGTAAAATGAAGAAGTACAAAAGCATTCTTTACTGTTGAACTACTCACAATAACTGTGCCCATGTCTTCAGCCATAAAAAACAGCTTGAACTGGAAAGCAGCATGAGCGATGTTTGTAGCATTCAGTACCACAGCACTGTGTGCCTGTGTGTCATATTAAATGCAGTATGAATGCAGGATGGACAGAAACCATTCAGTCCCCACACAATAGCACTTACTGCTCTATAGGCAGAGGTGCATCAATTTTTTAATCAGTGTGCATTTATATGATTTAAAGTATAATCATTATTACACCAGAGAACTCAGGACAAACGTGAGATCTTGGCTAAAACAAACATGTCGTTCGAGCTGGAGGGTTTTGCCGTGGTGTGAAATGTGCCTGTGTGTGTTTACCTGTCAGGTGTCGCAGCTGTACGACGTGGTGCAGAAGTGGGATGCCATGTCCACTTCTATACCCCAGGTGGTGCAGAGGCTTGTCGCTGTGAAGGAGCTGCATGAGCAAGGTACAATAACACACACAGGAACTGAAACTGGTTCACTGTTTCAGCCCAAGACTTGCTTTAGCTTCAGTCACTAAGCCATGGGACAGTATTCGCTGTTGTGGTAGAGGAGTTTACTGTCACATCACTTAACATTATAGGACTGGTGTACTGGTGTTGAGTAATTGGTTCATACTGCAGATATTGTAATAATATTGCTCTAGGGGCAAATTTCACTCCAATGAGGATGATAAGAATGAAAACTTAATAATATAATTTATGTTCTGTTCTTTTATGTGGGTGAAGAACCTTGAAATGACACCCATGAGAGTTCAAGGAGAGGATATATGTAGGTTAGTGGGGGTGGGGAGTGGGATTAAAGATTCAAAATATGTAGGATGTAGCCACAGAACACAACAGGGTGTGAACCCGGATCACGTTTCAGGCCGCGTCTGCGCCGGGAAGTGATGCTTGGTCTGAAAGATTTGCATTTGCAATGGGAACGTCTGCGTGTGAGACAAAAGATGAAAACTAAGCGGAAATGGGATTCAAAGGGATAATGGAATTAGCCAAAACCATGCCATTCTATTACAACAAAGGGCAAAAAATCAGTGAAAGGGAGCCTCAAAATGGTAATAGAATTACACTAAATCTAGCAATACTGTTAAACAGCCCCTCAGGGAGAAAGAGATGCATGATATTATATATCACATTATCATCTTTTTATTATTTAGCACATGAAAGCAGAGCCTTGGCATTAATAGATTATATTGATAATTCATTTCTGAGAGCTGAAAGAGGTCATTTATCATCTAGACTCTGTTAGCTCCGATCTGTCACAGTCTGCAGCTAAAGTGTTCTTCGCTCGATAGAGTTTAACTGCGCTGACTTTATTTTTCTCTGTTTTTCTCTCCTGATCTTGCTTTACAGACAAAGGCAGACGAGTAAAAGAAAATAATGTTTAATCTTTCAGGCAGTCATTCATCCGTTTCAGATTACAGTTTTCTCTACTGCCCTTCACTTGAGCTGAGAGCAAAAGTTTTTTTTAACCACAAATGTGTAACTTTGAGAGCTAATGCTCCATCTTATTACTCCCTCTCCCTCTCTCTTTGCTCGTGCCTCTCCATTTGACCTCATCCGACCCTGCCCACTTGCAGCCATGCAGTTTGGCCAGCTGCTGACCCACCTGGACACCACTCAGCAGATGATCAACAACTCTCTGAAGGACAACAACACTCTGCTAACACAGGTAGAACTTCAACACAGGTCCTGTCTAACACTGCTGGAGGGTGGAACTTCACTTTAACAATTTTGGCCACTTAAATGTTGACCTTGTGTGTGAGGTACCGTTAGCATGAGGCCAGTAGATGTTCATGTTTCAGTCTCAGTGGGTCCATGCAAAAAGATTTCAAACACCGTCATGTTGCAGGATAATCGCTTTCTACAGTCAAAGACTTTTCTCTCTTTTCAAAAAAAAGACTGGCCAAACTCAACCACTTGGCAAAAACATCTTGTGTGCAGAATAAATGAGTGTAAAAAGCGTCCTGTAATACACTTTCGAGTGTGCTTTAAAGCTGAAAATAACAATCTAACAAAGTGCAGCAGCTCCCCATTAGAAGGACAGAGGCTGTCTAAAAAGCCTCTTCTGGGCTCAGTCAATACTCAACCTGTGCTTTCACAGTTCAAGGCTCCTGGCTGCACGGTCAAAGCAGGGCCTTGTCAAGTAAAGCATTTCTTTTGATGGTGTTTGTTGAGAGTTAAAATATGAAATCAGAAAAGTTCTGTTTTTGCTTTTCATAGACTTGCAGCATTTTCTGAAGTGGCGTCCTCAGGCTTTAGAGGCTAATTGAATCTGACGTGAACATGCTTTCCCAGAAAATGTCATTTCTTTTGCAGCAAGCACAATTATTCTCTCGCCTCCTGAACAACATTGCCCTATAATGACGGCTTTCAGTAGCATGTTCAGTCATTTTTTGTCTGTTTTAGCTCCCTGTGAAGTTTACCTCGCACATCCATGACAGATTTGCGTAAATATTTTTAATAGGGCTTCAACTAACAGCTATTTTTATATCAGTGAACCTGAAAATGCCCATCAGTGGCCACAAATTGCTTGTTTTGTGCGACAAACGGTCACAACCAAAGGATATCCCATTTGAAATGATACAAAACAGCAAGAGCAGCAAATCCACACAAGCCAGATGTTCAGTTCACAGTGATAAATGAGACAAAAGCAGTGCATTCGCACATTTAAGTAGCTGGAAACAGTGAATGCTGATTTTCCTACAATGTGACCAGGTTCTTCCTGCATCCCTGCTTATTTTCCTGCCTCACCCCAAATCATTGTCATCAGTCCTTCTCTCCACTCACAGCTTCCTTCCTGCCACTTCTCTCTACTCCATCAACATGTCTCTCTTGTGCTCCTCCACACATTAACTTTCTCTACTTATTTCTCTCTTCCATAACGTTTTTTCTCCCTCTTCGCCACAGGTCCAACAGACAATGAAGGAAAACCTGGTGGCTGTAGAAGAGAACTTTGCTGCACTAGATCAGAGGATGAAGAAGCTCTCCAAATAAACGGAGGCAGAGTTTGGTCCGGTCCAGGAGAGTGTAGAACATGGACAAATAAGCGTTGGCTGGAGAGCACAGAGGGGGGATTTGGGGTTTCACTCTGTCCTTTCTGGCCATTCCTCTCTTGCTCTCTACTTCGCCTCTGCCTTTTTTCACTAAGTGGAATGTTTAGAAAGATGGAAAAGATGGATTAACAAAAAAAGGAGACCAAATGTCCTTGTCCACCCTCATTTCCTCTTCCTCTCTCTTGCATCAAATTGATATCCACTGAAAACACATTTGTCTACTCTATACATGCCACTGATTGCAGTCCCCTGTTAAGCTTGTTAAGTTTTGGACTGGATTGTTTTTATAATTATTGGTAGTAAATATAAGAAATTCCTCCATTTCCTTTGGAACCTCACACTAATTCTGGATTTGTACTGTATGCTCTGGGCAGATTATATGGATCAAGGTAATGTTGGGTTGATGGATGACGCATTAAACATGTTGTCAGCTGTGTAAAAAGAAAATCAGGATCATAGTGTTGTAGCAGGAACGCGTCTGTGCGAGTGTCAGGGCCAAGTCACAGAAGGAAAGCTTGTAAATATGCCTGTGTACCTTATTGTTTCTTCACGCTCAGTCGCTTGTAACTATATTATTATGACTGAGATCAGACACCACAGACAAACTTTTAATCTGCTTTGTCATTGCCTACAAGTCAACTGTATTGTACATCTGTGGTCATGGAAACTGATCAATAAAACAAAGTGCGATAAGATTGGCTCCTTTTTTTCACTTTTAATGATTACTAATCGTAATAAAAAAATAAAAATACTATCGTTACGCAAGTCTTTTTTTGCCAGTTTTATGGATTATTTGGCCATGTGTTGCCAGATGTCTGAACAGTTTGATAAACACCACATGAAAGAAGGGATGATGTAAGATTACATGTTAAGTAATGAGCCAAGAGCTGCTGGTGTTGCGAAATACACCTGTGATATTTTGTCATGTAAAAACGTGTTTTATAGAGAGGGCTTATTTGAAAATCATATTTGCCTTTTTAATTAATCTCTAATCTGGTGCACCTACACATTAAAAATCTTTAAAAAAAAAAAAAAAAAAAAGCCCCTTTGTGTTTTCTTGGAATGAATTGTTATGCCCATGTATGGACACTAGATGGCAGCACAGCATCTAATAAAAAGGTCCAGCTCACTACAGTTTTCAGCTCTCAAAGAGACCAAATAGATTCCATCAGTGAAAATTATTCTACCAACATATTTCTGTCCCTGCAGAAATACATTTTATCACACTCCTAACAACCTCGTAGCGTTGGTTACCCCTAAAAGACGAGTGACTTGACATTCTTGACCAACTGGATTTCAAATAGGAAGAGCTCAATTCAGACGCTGCCTACAATGTGAAAACTGCATTTAAAAAAGTCTTTGAAAACTTGAAGTAAACAACAGATTAAGGGCCAACATCTGTGGTTCACATGTCGGCTACCGATTCTCGATAAGACCGCTGTCCTGAAGGATTAAACGGCAAATGTTCTTTTCCCATTGTGAACACAACCGCAGTTCTACTTGACAGTGAATGAAGACTTATAGCAGAGTGACAGACACCAAGGACGCCTAGTCTTTGGCATTCACAGAGAAAATTAACATAAGACACTCTGTGAATTTCCCTGAGAGGTCAACCTCGAATCCTTCTGGCATTAGCAGGTCTATCGAAACAAAGCGCTCATCTTGCTCATGTGTGATGTCAGCTGATGGCATTGGGGACAGAGGCGGGCAGGTAACGATCGGGAGTTCCTGATGAGTCATCCAGACACACTGCACTGTAGTTCAGAGGTCAGTTACATAAAAGCCTTTTGGACATGTGCACTATGCTAATTTGTCTGTGGATTTCTCCTTTAGCTGAGTTTTACAGCTGCATCTTATCACCTGTATCATATTTTTCTTACTATTTCAGAGAAGATTAAGTGCTGAGCAGCTTGGCATGTCCCCTACATGAGGGGGGGAGGGGGACTTCAACACTGGCCTGCTTGGACGGGACATATCAAGTGTGAGTTGCTGGGAATTCGATCCAGAGCTCCAACTTAGAAGGGAATGCCCCAGATGAGCACAGAGACATACCATGTACTGTATATCATGTTATAGTGCATTTGTCCTTCTATTTTGGGTGCACTGGATTGGGTCAGCCCAGCCCCGTCTGTTAAGATGCGTTTATGCACAATTACAAACTGAAGATTACCAAGAGGTCAGCCCAGGCTGTCCACGAGAACAAGCATTACGGTTTTATTTCAGACTATAGCTCTCCATGTGGCCCTGAATATGAATGAGAGTAGAAGGATGATGAATGAATGATAAACAGAAGCCCATTTGATGATTTTAGCAGCGGGGTATAAATCCAAACAGGGTTTTTTTGTACCGTAAATGACATTCAATCTCCAGTCGTTCTTGACTCTACAGTGAAATTACAGCTACTTATATATGTCAGTAGCCCACACCAACCTTTCCTCCACTGGAGAAAGTACATATTGAAGTCTTCGGGCAGCACAGAGCAGCTGAACACAGAGGAGGCCGTAGGGATCACCAATTGCTCCAAAATCTCTGTTTCTGGTGCTGAGATCGGGGAAACTAAGAGGAGAGGAAGAAAATGATGGAGTAAGAGCCTGGAGTGTGTGTCTCGCTGCCAGTATACGCACCTGTTCAGACAGGCTTTTAAAGTTTAATGCCTTACAGTCTCTTTTTTTGGCTTGTTTTTATGCCTTTGCCTTTTTTCTTATGTCTCATCCTTGACATATTTGTCAGGAAATGAAGAAATCAAGGCTGTCTGTTCTGTACTGTACTGAGATTTTTTGAGACAATGAAATCAAGATCAAGAAATTTTGACTATTTGGAGCAATTTTAAAATTGTGGAAATTGACTAAAGATTAATTATAATGTCACATAAGATTATATTTAATAAAATTTCAGTGTATTACCTTTACTGCAGAGCTATGGATAACACTAATTTGGAGGCAGGGAAAAGTAGAAGTAGAGAGAGAACATCTGACATCAGAAAGCAAAAATATGGAGAAGAGAAGAGAAAGCTAATCACACAAGGGCCTCTGCATCACTTTGTCAAATTTCCCTGAATGGCTCTGGACAGGTGAGGAGCCTGTGGTGAAACAGAGAGGAGGACAGACGAAGCGGGCGGAGGTAAGCGGAGTAAGATAGGATGGATGCTGTCGTGGGGCAGAATGGGGCTTGTAGCGAGTGGAAGAAAAAAGAGAAGACGACGCAGACGGTTGGATAAAGAGAGGTGAGGCTGAGAGGTAAACAGGGTTTTAACTGACTAACAAGATTGTCTGCAAAGTCGTCCTGAAGCTCCAAACACAGAAATCTCAACAAGTGGACGTGACATTTAGCTGTTAAATCTGGACGGGGCGAGATGGGATTGAGTGGATAACTTGAACACTGTGGAAAATAAACCTGAAATAATGCCTTCACTCTGAGGGAATGGGGATGGTTCCCTGCTGCGTGTGGATGCAGGACATCTTCCTTGTAAAGGAGATGATGGATGAGGAAATAAAATGCTAATGAGTTGATTAATGGGCATCATCAGACAATAGAGAATTGCAATATTGGCCTCAGCTGAGACGGCCATCGGCAAAAGAGATGAATGTTGTATCAGTGGGGACCTAAAGCTTAAAGACAAAGCACCAGTAGTAATAATTTGGGGCAAAATATCCCATTTATATCGCCTTAGAATCTCACATGTGTATCAAGCTGACGTTTCATTGCTCACACAACCAGAGATTTATCTGAATCTTTCTGTCCCGGTCCTCATCAGCGGGGCCAGACTTCGTGATAAGGTGGCGGGGGTCTTTCTGCTGGTTGTCTGGGACCCAGAAGAAGAGTGGAAACAAACAAACAAACAAACAAGCAGAAAGGGCAAGCCAAGAGAGAAAAAAAGGATTTAGCGTATCACCAGTACATGTTAACAGCTGTATCAGTGGTCTCAGTTCAGAGAGGGGAAGGATTCCGACAGCTGGTGTGTGTGTGTGTGTGTGTGTGTGTGTGTGTGTGTGTGTGTGTGTGTGTGTGTGTGTGTGTGTGTGTGTGTGACAGGGGGAACTGGGTGTGGAGCTTTGACCAAGGGCAAAGGACAGAAAGAAGGGAGTGTGGTGGCTGGAAATTCCCCAGACACTTTGTGCCTGTAAAACAAAAGAGGCGCGAGCCCAAATCTGATTTCTGGGGAGAAAAAATAAGTCAAAACATGAACAACCACCAGTGTCAATGTTTTCTTCTTTGTGTCTTTTTGCGTTGTTGAATGTTGGTTATCAGTGTGGTAGCATTACAAAGAGCAACTAATACATAAGCAAATAAATAAATAAGATGAATACAGCCGTCCGTCCACACTTGAACACCATATTTAGAAGAAATCAGATCAGTTTTTGTCATCATTATTGTAAATTTTGGCTTCACTTGTCACATTATTACACTCGGGCAAAGTTATGTGGGCATAACTGGATTTTCTTGTTGTGCCTGTTTAAAAATATGTGATGTAATATGTGGCGGATGTGGAGGAATTACAGTATGAAGGTCTTCTGAAAAATATTAATTAACAAAAGGATTATAATCAGTTATTGATGACTATTAAGCTACAGCAGGTAAAACATTACAGCAACACTGTGGCAGCTGATTAGGGCTGGAAATGACAATTATTCTCATTGTCAAATAATCTGTCCATTATTTCTCAATTAATCCACCAGTTGTCTGGTCAATAAAATGTCAGAAAATGGTGAAAAAAGTGGATCGGTGTTTCCCAGAGCTTAACACGACCTCCTCTAATGTCTCGTTTTGTACACCGCCCAAAGATATTCAGCTTTGCGTTCACAGAGGAGGAAAGAAACCAGAAAATATTCACATTAAAGAAGCTGGAATCAGAGATTTTGACTTTTTTTCTAAAAATAAAATAAAATTACTCAAACCAATTAATCGAATATTAAAATAGTTGACGTTTGTTGATTTAATAACTGACAGTTACTTGATTAATGGTTGCAGCTCTACAAGTGATGTTTCCAAAAAACATCAGTAAGCTGATCCACATGACCAGACAGTTGACAGGATGAGCGCTTGTTTACACTCAGCTGCGTGATAAAAACAACAGAACAACAGAAGATAAACAGTAGATCTCATGAATAACATACAGCATCTTTATTTCATACTTACTTCTGTTCATTAGAATAATATTAAAAAACGACAAATCGACCTAAAACAGGGGTCGTCATCGCCAGACTGTGTTGAAACAGGGAAAAGGAGGCAGCCTGGATCTGGGGTCGTAAACAGTGTTTTATAATGAATACAACACAGACGACGGGACTGACAAAATAAACAGACGGCCGGGTGGAGAGGGAGGGGTGGGGGGGTGGGGGGGGGGGGGGGGGTGCAGAGAAAGTATGCTGAACTACTCAGCAACAGCCACTCAAGCCGTGACGTGTTCACGGTGCTTCCTGCAGGCTTTAACCCGGGTCCTAGAGACAGTATTTGAGCTTTCTATTCGCTGCTTGGCGCTGTTGCTATGGGGCTGCGCACGTTGAGCCGTGCATGGAAAACAGTTTGTGTGTGCTGAGTTTGGGATTAGGGCACAAAGTGTCAGGAGCGGGGCGAGGAGCCCGCGTCAAGAGCGCAACATGATGAAACGGGCTTTTATTTCGCCGTCACTTTTGTTGTTGTTGTTGTTGTTGTTGTTGTTCACCTTATGAATGGTCACCGTCCACCAGTGTGCGAGCGGCTCCTTGTGACCTTGTTGAACCGCGTGGTGCTGATCTCATATTATATAATTTCATTTTTATAAAGCAGTTTTAGTGTGTGTGTCTTAAATCAATGTTAAGTTGACTTTATCAAATCTATGGTGTCACATAGCTGAAATGTCCGTCTGAATAGTGACTTTACTTGACAATATCACCTCTCATAGGATATTTATATCTGTAAATGTGACATTAAATGGACTGATGTGAGTCAGTGAGTGCCACTTCTTACATGGAACAACGGACATTTCGATAGTGATTCTTTTCTGTACAAAACAATGATACTCAGTCACTTCATCGCTCCTGTGGTATCACAAAGCCATCATATAGCTTTTCATAGGCTATTTATATGTAAATATACACCATAGGGACTAAAGTTGGTCTGTAAGTGGGAATCACACAATGGTGGAACATTTTAATGGAGACCTACATTTTGTATATCTATAGATGTTATAAACACTATATTGCATAGGGTGTCTGCGTTGCTCAGTGGTGTTTTTTTAGGCGTTACTATCAGCTATAATCTAGCATGAAAGTATTGTTTGGGTGTGATGTATCAGCCTATATTATTCTAGTAAAAATCAACCTTGCATTATGGTCATTCATAGTCAAAATAGCCACATAAATCAGAAATAATCAATAAAGTAACAAAGATTAGACACTTATCAGGTGCATCAACGTCTAATAAAAGTTTTTAATCACGGACTAATGAAGAATTCTGCTGAATTCCATCACTAACAGCTGAAAATATGAGCGGACAGTGAGAAGGGGGACAGTCTGCTGTTGGTTCACACCCAGCAGCAGCTCGCGCCACAGACGCTCCGCCGGCCGCCGTGTGTTTTGATATCTCGCGGAGCTGCGACAGAGCGCGCGGTATGAAATGAATGAGAATATGACACCGCTGGACATGTGTGCTTAACGTCCGGACTGTGGCATATCACAAATACCTGGCAAATAAAAGACATCTGTCTCCAGAGTGACTGCGGTCCGTTAGGAAAGAGTCTCTCAGGGGGAGGATCGTTTTTTTTCTTCCTCGTAGATTTTGGAGCGAAGGGGGTGTGTGTGATGTCAGTGACACCGACAAACTTTAGACTCGCACCTGCAGTCAAAAGTCAGGTGAAAACAAGCAGATAGTAGAACAGTGAGTGAAAACATCAACAATAAACGCTCAGTTGACACGTAACGGACTTTTTTTTTTCCTACTGCGATAAAACAATTCGTGAGAAAACCGATTCGGCTTTTGTGTTCCGGAAACAAACAATTCTTCGACATTAGATATCCATGCATATATGTATATTTTTAGATTTTAGTTAGAGCCAACACTGTTTAATAAAACATGTTCTGATTCTGCTGGTGTTATCCCCAGCTAGAAATTGGTTGCCAAGCATTGCATCATTCCTTTCATGTGACTCCCATACGCCCCAAATTCGTCCTGGCCGTCTTATGACTGCATCACAATTGCTGCTCGTACAAACTATACGGGCTGGAGAGAGAACAACCAGCCGAGACGACCCTAAGCCCCGCCTCAGCGCTGATTTTGGGTTACTCTATTGGATGTCGCCAAGGAAAAGATCTTAACTCCACTCCGCTGATTGGACCGCTGAAACGCCAGCCACTCTCGTCCCCGCTAGGTTGTGATGAAACTACCTTCCCATGCATAGTTCGGTTGGCCTCTCCCTCCATATAAACACCGCCGGGAGTTTCCGAAAAATCACATTCAGCCGTCAAGACTGAACAATGGTTAACATGAGCAATCACCAATTTTTACTAAAATATCCACATTCGAGTTCAAGACAGTCGAGAAGGCGAGCGAATAGAAGAAAAAGGGTAAGTGGAGCTTCTTGTCGGTAGTTTTAGCGATTAGTTGGTCGATGTTTTTCAGTCTTTTGGGGAGTAACGGCTACTTAACGCACTCTTGAAGTGGTCTGGTGTCCTGGAAAGAAGAAATAATTCAGGTTTATGGCAGATATCCCAGTGCCATTTTTAGAAGAGCAGTTGTCTTAATCAACCACACTGTACATCTAGTTGTTTTCATGTGTCGTCGGCTGCGTTTGACAAGTTGTCGAGCTCATACGGACTTCAGGCTGGGAAGTTTGGGGGTTTCGGCACAAGCGTGCGAAACGTTTCAAAAATTATTTAGTGAATTTTGTAGCTGCTAAATCCAATAGTTGGATATTTCTGAGGTGTCATGTCATTTGAACTGTATGACAGACACGAGCCTCCTCCGCGTGACGTCTGACAGTCACTGGTGGGGCTGTTCACGGCTTTTATTTTTGACAGCTGTGCGTGTTTTTCGCACTCTGGACGAACACGTTTAAAGTAAATGTTTAGCGCTGAATGAATGGATGTTCTTAATGTTTGGTCGTTTCTCTCCCGACCCACTCTGCTCCTCTCTCTACATTTCCTTTTGTTTCGCCCATTCCTCCTGCTGGACTTGAATTTCCATGACGTAATTGTCTTGGCTCACAGTGGACATGTCGCCCAACTAAAGACGAAATTATTTACACTGTGAATACTAAATATTGTTGCAATAAAATAATAATTGCTACGCTATATTTAACTGAACCAAAGTTTTAATGCCTGTGTAATGGCGGTACCACGGGGACTTAAACGTTTGGCTTCAAGTTAAAGAGCATTTATTTATTCTTCATCATTTTTTAATTGAGTAATTCACAGCCATGCCAACGTTACATTTATGTAGGAATATTTACATTTTATTTTACTATTTTTGACATCAAAGGAGCAAAAGCTGAAATTTCTGTTAATAGGAAATTATTCAGATACAAGCTTTGTCTACAATCATCATAGTATTTTTGATTGCTTTTGTGCAGTAATTTTGGATTTTTACAGATTTAAGCAGTTAATAAAAATAACAGACCTGACTGTCAGGTCAAGAAAGATCAATATGAGGATTAACTGGTCGTTTTTAACCACTTGTTTATCAAACCCAACGTGTGTTGAGGACCGTAGAAAGCAGGGGGCGCAGTGGAGAACATTTTGGTCTTTGTTTACAAGAATTAAGTGACTGGGATTTTATTTTCTTCATCACTGTTGATCATTTAAACAATTATTGACAATTTATTTTGTTTGATCATTATTTTGATTTTTCTGAATTTTCTGAAGCAGCCCTCACATTTTCATTTAAAAGCACCCTTTGTTCTCTTGCTCTGTATTTGTGCAAATCATCACTTCAGTTCTGAAATCTCAGCAAATTTCGGCCCTCAGAAGAGACATTTTCTACATCATTTAAGACTAACCTATCAAATCCTTTTTTTCTTTCAGAATTGTTGGGACAATCTATCTCCAACAAATCTGCAGACTTGATTAACAGAGACTTTCTAAAGGTAAATTGGTCTTCTCATATTTGACGGTTTGAATGCTGCATGTAACGTTGATTTTGAATAATTCCGTTTATTTTAAGATTAACTTTGCATTGAAGTGGAGTTATGGAAATGTTTCATACATATTTCGAACCTTCAAATTCAGCAGTTTTAGTGCAGTACAGACATTTCCTCACTTAGTGTCACTGTTATTCCATTTCACAGTTAAGTGGATTACACAATATGGTGTACTTTGTTCTAGTTTTCTTTATCTCGGTGTAAGTAATTCTACAGATAAAGGCTTCTCAGTAATGATATACACCATCTTTTATCCCTGCATACCTACAAACCACAACTCAACCAGTTGCGGAATGATAGAGATAAAACATGAACGACTTTTTGTGATGTGTCAGTCATCTAACGTGCTGCTGCTCTGCATTTTTTCCCTTTATCCTTCTTGTTTTCCCAACCCTCCTGTGTGTGGCGGACACCCCACCTTCTCAGGTCCAGTGTGAACCGTGTGGCCGAGTATCTGTGAGTTGCGACTGATTGGCGAGATGACTGCCGAGTGGCTACACCTGCCCCCGCCGTACCCCCCTGGCGTGGGGCCGTTGTGTGGTGCAGAGTTGGAGGCGTGGTATGAGGACCTGCAGGATATTCTGGGCTCCGACACGGGAGGGGCAAAACTGGCACGTGCCCCCACATGTACCGAGGTCAGTAGCTTTAAGAGCGAAATGGCTATCACACCCATGAGGAGTGTGAGTGTTTTCAGCGGGTTGTATTTCCGTTAATATTTCTTTTTTGTAGATTTGTGAAGTGTTTCATGAAAACACACAGTGATGTGAAGTGTTTTTCTGCTGTGATGCTTTAGATGTGTTGGCGGGCGCTGACATTTCCGTGTTGTGTTTGTAGAAGGAGCCGGAGTTTCTGGATGTTCTGGAGAGTTGTTCTCTGACGTGGCTGACGGATGGAAGCCAGACGTGGGGCGAGGGTGTTCAGAGGGCAACAGAGGAGATCCACAACACCCAGCCTCTGCATCACACCTCATCATCATCCTCCTCATCTTCCTCCTCCTCCTGCATGAGTCCAGCTGTTGCAGAAGAGCGTCGGGTGGAGGCTGAGAGTGGCAGAAGTGGAGAGAGCTCGGCAGGAGGCGGCAGTGATCTGCTGCCTCCTGAGTTCTTCGAGTTACTGAGTGAAGGAGGAGTGGGAATGGTGGATCCGAGCGGAGCGGTGATCAACGGCGGCTATTACTACCACCATCATCAACACCACCAGGCTACTAACGGCCATCCCGCATCTCCATCAGCCAGCGAGGAGGAACTGCCCTGTGTCCCCGATTCTCCATCCTGCTCCTCCTCAGCCTCCCAGTCACCATCGCAAAATTGTTCTTCTCCCTCCTCACCTGTCTCTTCCCCCTCTGTCTACCCGTCCTCCCGGCTGGGAAAACGCAAGAGGACCACCAGCGAGAGGGCCAACGGTGCCTTGTCCTCCTTCACCTCTTCCACGCAACGCACATCCTCATCCTACTCATCTGCCAAAAAGAGTCGCAAAGAAAGAGAGCAGGAGAACGAGAGGAAGGTACAGGAGCTGACGGAGCAGAATGAGCGTTTGAAAGCAGAGATTGAAAGGCTGGGAGAGGAGGTGCAGAGGACACGTAGAGCCCTGATAGAGAGATTAGTCAACACCAGGAAATGAGGGAAGAATGAAAGACAGGAATTAAAGTTGACAGGTCCTGCAGAATTGGAATAAGCAGTGGTGGGGAAAGGTGTAACAAGGTGGTCATGAAATGCCTCTGAGACAGATGGAAACCAAAGATATTTCATAAGCAAGATGGTTTTTTGGAAAAGCCCGAGAGCTTAAGATGGCAAGAAGCAGGAAAGTGATGAAAGTCAAGACAAGAAAAGGCACAGAGAGAAGGGGCTGCAACAGCATTGCGGCAGACAAAAAGACACAGCATGTATAAAGGAAAGGGAAGAACAGACAGCTCTAAGTGCAAACGATGCAGTGGATTCGATGAATGTTTGTCATTTTAAAGGATGCCTAACTCTTAAGTTCCACCAAATAGGATGGCACAAATAACAGTTAGGAGCATCTGATGATCTGTATGTTGGACAGAAAGGAAATTAATTCAGAGAGTGCATTTCATTGTCATCCCTTCCCACCATTTTGCAATAATTGTAACTCCTACGGTAAGGGCTGCAATCCGGCTAGCAGAGATTATTTGCCCCAATTTGTGGAGAGTTTAGGAGCTCAGGAAAAGTTTGAAAGTGCCCTGTGCAGTGTGAGTATGAGAGAATGAGTTTTTTGGGAGAGAATTCATACCCTTTCTTACTTTTTTATAACTCATGGCTTGTGTGTATGTGTATTTAGATAAAGTAAGTAGGACCCGGCTATACTTTCTAAGCTGACCTTTTCTATCAATATGGGGATTTGTGGTAGAATTACCACAACTTGTTCTAACCCTGATTTACTATTTTTATATACCACTGTAATATATATTCACAATTGTACTGTAATGGCTTGTACTGTAAAATACCAACATATTCACTTTTCTTTTCTCATTGTAGTCACATAAATTGTTAATCGTAGAATAATATGCATGGCTTTTATCACTGATGGCATCAAATACATGTATTTTACGTAACCGTTTAGTTTATCCTTCATTGTAATCCCAAATTTGCAATAAAAGAAAAAATGTGCCAACTTTTTGTGTCATTGTAATGTTTATTGGTTTTCCTTTTTAATGATCTGTGTATGAATGATTTTTTTTATTTATTTGTTTAGTATAAAATGGTGTAAACCAGAGGACACTGAGAGGGGGGGAGGAGAAGAGAACAATTTTTAGCTGAACTTAATCACTTAATTTTGTGGATTTTAAATAGGTGTTTGCAGCAAATGGCAAACACAATTTTCCAGAGGATATAAAAAACATCTTTAAATGCAACACACCTTCCAACGCTAATATCGTATGCTGACTTTATCACAGGGAGAGTATAAAATCAGTTTCTTTTGGTGTAGGGATTTGGAAAAATCCCTCCATTCTGTAGCTGTATTCATTTGACTCTCTCTTTGTCTGTTTTCGTTTCCCCGTCGGCCTATCCAGCATTTCATTAGTCCTCAGTGCCAATACCACATTGTCTTAGATCCTGTCACGGCTTTGCCTTAAGCTAATACCCTCATCTCTCTTAGTGTACATCTTGTTCCCATTCTCCACTATCATACCTCAAACCATTCTACTCTTCCCTCCCTCTTACAAACCTCCATCGTTTTGCTTTCACTTTTTGTCTGTCTCACTTCTTCTTGCCCTTCTGAGGTGCAGGTTCAGGGCTCTTCCCCTCAGCCAGAGCCAGCTGTTTCTTCAGGTCCAGCAGTATGGAGACCTCTGCTGTGATCACGGCCTTCTCCGCCTTCTGGGCTTTGAGGGCTCGCACCTTCTCGCCCTGTGAGAGATAAAATGACAGGTTTCAATAGATTTCTCACGCTCGCATTTGTCTTTGATTAAACATTTCAGCTTATACGGTCAGATAGCGGTTGGCAGCTTTCTTATCAAATAGTACGCAATTTACTAAAGCGGCAATTTCTGATTTTTTATTTTTTTTAATTTTAAATCATACGCGTCCGTCTGAGCTCGGAAATATTGAGAATTAAAAAAATGTAACCGCGCACTTATAGTACTAAGTATAATGTAAAATTCAAAAAATGAAATTTGCAGAACAATTTTGATGAAATAATCGAGTGGCTGATAATTTTCATACTATTAAATAGTATCTCTGTTAATTGTAGCTTTTAAAATTAGGCGTCTTTTATTTTAGCGGCCAGCGCTTTGTCGCGTGCATGATTTGATTTTTGGAGACCGTTTTCATTCCTTACGAAAGACGGCATCCGTTTTGTTATTGCTGTTAGAAGAGGACCATGCTACAGACAAAATAATGTAATTAAAATGATCTTACTGAAAAACAAAATCCGTCCAAATTAATGGATGCTTGATTCCAGCATGTCCAAAAATGTAAGAACTGGGTTTACGGATGGTAGCTCAACACTACTTGCCACTAGGCAGCGACCTCACCTGCTCAGCCACAGCTTCTGTGAGCTGCTTGGCTTTCTCCGGGTCCACCTCGTTCACCGTCGCCACCTCAGCAGCAGCAGCAGCAGGAGCTGGCACAGCGGCAGGCTGAGCGCTGGCAGCGCTCTGAGCCGTCGTCTGAGGGAGGAAACAGACACATGACAATGTCTGAATTTGAGGCGTTTTGAAGGTTATTATTTCTAGAGATTACTTCCTTCATTTCAGACAATAACACTCATCACTCAAAACGTCGATGGGATTTTATGAGTCAGGAAGTGTGAATGGACAGTGAATCACACCGGACACACGGGGATGAGACAAAATTAAAAACATTAGATGAGGTGCTCGTGTTAGTGAAGGCGTGCGCTAATCAACATTGACACAACGGTGTGACTCTTCACGCGCAAACACCGCTCAATACCTTCTTTTTAGGTGGTTCGTCTTCAGGCTAGAAGCAGGCGGTTGAGAAGAAGGTTTAGAGAGGGATTATTTTTATCTACTGTATATGATGGATGCTTAATGCATAATTTAAACAGTGTGTTTGCTCTGCATCATGTTTTAAAAGACAGTCTTAAGTACAAATTCTTATTCATGACAGCAGTCTGAGAGACAGCCTGTGAACGGCTATGCATGATCAATTCTTTCTCACTTCATTATTCATAAATAGTCAACCTATATTACCACAAGACCTGACTTAACTAATGCACACACCATTAGGCATCATAAACATCAAATACCTGCTGTCCGCCAAATCTCTTCTTCAAAGCTTCAATCTGGTCCACCTCCAGTTTCTGGAACAACGGACTGACCTGGGAATAAAACGGGTTGACAAATGGAACAAAAGGTAGAAATTCATAAAAACATATTCAAGGATATTTATAAAACTTGGGATTGTGGATCCAGCCCAAGGCCAGTGTAGCTGGAAGATTTAACCTGGAGGCTCTGTGCTCGTCTTTGAACAAAGAGGATTATGCAAGTAAGTAAGTAGATAACTGCATGAGAAATTTGCACAGTTTCGATCGTGATTGCCACTCTTCAACGCAGTAATGACAAAAGGCGTGATTTGTCAGCGAAGTTGCGTGCACATGAGCGGCGTGTATGGTGCATGGTTGCGACATTAGAATAGTGTTGTCTGCTGCTCCTTGCCCGGAGACCACAGCCACGAATCATGATAGCCTTGGAGACTGAATGCGGCATTGGCAGGCTGCTGCAGACACAGGTCACCACAATTAGGCCTGAAGGGACAAGTGGCCTGAGAGAAACTTGTTGTTCGAAAGGCTGAAGCCGCGAAACACCGTCTAGGCTATTATTCTTAAATGTGTGTGTGTGTGTGTGTGTGTGTATGTGTGTGTGAGTGCCAACATGACTACAATGTCCTTCAGAGCACTGAAATGTCGACAGACTGTTGCATCCTCATTGTATCACCCGGCATCAACACACAGGAGGCTCCACAGGTTTGTGTGTCTGCACATGTGTGAACTGTGTGTGTGCTTTCTCAGGTTGTACTCACGGTGCCGATGCGGTGGCCGGCGCTCAGGGCGCACACAAAGGTGCCAGTGCCTTGCAACATGGTGTTGACGCAAGACTGAGGGGCGTTGAGTTGATCCCTGATGGTTTGGCTGACCGTTGGCATGTACGGCAACAGCATCACTGAGAGCAAGCAGGCGATGTTCACGGACACGCCGGTCACTGTGCCCGCACGCTGCCTGAACGGGAGAAACGGCTCGGTCAGTCGCATCATGGATTTAAATGTTCTGGTTCATCTCACAATGCACAGGAATTAGATCGTAATTACTGCTCCACTAATTTAAATCAAAAGAACTCTGTATATAAAACAACATCTGAGTCACAGCTGACAGAGTTCTACACAGATCCACCTCCTTTGCATTAAACTACAGAGTTGCAGCATTAAGCTGGTCAAGGCCGCCTCACCTTTCTGCGTCTTCTCCCTTGATCTTCTTCCAGGGTTCATTGACCTGAATGTACTGGTTGCCATGGCGAGAGATGTTGAGGATGTGTTTCAGAGCATCGCGGATTCTGGTGGAAACATTTCAGAGAGAATTTGATTGTGGCAGAGCACAACTAAATGACCACAAGCCATTATGTCTGTGTCCAGATGCATCTCAAGATGCAACTGCCAATCTAGGAGTAGCAACTGCACTGAGAATTTACATGTACATTATTAAATTTATTCATTTGAAATCCCTGAATTGCACTTATCAAAGAATTTTACTTCTTATCAGTCATTTGAATTGAATCGATAAATTTCTGTCCATCATCAGCCTTTTGACAGGTATGTGAACAGTCTTACTTGACTTTGTCCAAGAGCTGGATGTACTGCTGCAGCTCCCAGCCCACCAGAGCCAGGAGCTTCTTATCTTCCTGCTGTAGCTCCATCGCAGGCACACAGCCCTCAAAGAACCTGGTGACAAACATGCCAGCTCTGGAGGAGAGAGCGAGATGGGGGTTTTAATGAGACAGATAAGGAAAAAAATAATAAATAAATGGGGGTCAGGAAAAAATGTGGAGAGAAAGGCAGCGAGAGAAAAACCGTGAAAGAGGGGGAGCATAATGAGAGAAGGGCACATTGCTTGACTTGCTAATTGTTTATAAATTATAGATTTTGTTTCCAGATGTAATACAGTGCTCTGCTAGCGTAAACTAACAACAGTGTGCTGCACTGAGCCTCCTCACAGCTCCTTCATCGCCTCTGTGCTGTAGCTGTGCATGGAAGCATTTTTTCTATGAGTTTAAATGATGTGTACATCGGGGGGACGTTCAGAGCGAGAAGGTCTCTGTCACGTCTGATGCAACAGACCGTTCTATATTCTACACATCACTCGGCTTCTGTGTAGGGTCTGCCAAACCAAAACGCTTTGACGTAACCGTCACATTTACAATGAGCTGTGACTCTGATGTGTGAGCATGAACTTTGTGTGACCTGCATGCTTAATTTGTATAAGTCTTTCAATTAGTCAAACTGATGAGCCCTGAGGGGTTTTTTTCATCTTGGGAAAATAAAGAACAATATTCTCATTGTTATAATAACTGAATCATCCAAATCAATACAGTAATATATGCTGCTGGTAAAAAATTAAGAAGGGATTTACCCATTTCTGTTTGTCAAGCTGATTATTTGTGAAATTCTCAAGAGTCAACGTTTCAACTGAACAGCAATTAGCTGGAGCATCACCGCCCCGAATCAGTTATGAATTTGAAAAAGCTGCATAAGATGGACACAGTGTCGCTAATGATGCAGTGATTTAGCAACTGGATCCAGGCAAGGACAGAATTTCTTTTCTGAAGCAGAATACTTTCCACCTCCAACACCTTAGGCTGGATGCAATCTACAAGATATTTTTGAGCCAATTAGGCATTAACGTTGCTGCCCGAGACCAATTTTGAAGATCAAGGTACTTTGGAAAAAAGCTGCGGAGAAAAATCTTTGATGTGGGATTTAACCCCGATCTTTTAAAAATCATTTGAGGCGATGTAATTGGGGCTAAATTACGCCATCCCAAACAAATTTAGAAAACTAGGGTGAGCCTCTTGTAATAGTTACTGCTCTAACAGACTTTTTTTCAACGAGTACAACAATGCGAAAACTTAGTTGTTAATTGGACTGGATGACAGTTTTGCTGCGTGTTTACTTTTTGAGTGAAACTTATTATGTACTAAAATGTGGACAACTTGAGTTGGATTGCCCCATTTTTGATATTTAGCTGGTGACTGATCTCAACTGATCAAAACAATTGAAGTAGAAAAAACGAGTAACACAAAGTCATGAGAAAACTGGTGCAGGTCACCTTGTTGGGGTCATGGAGCAAATCTGAAGTCTACCAACCTGTTGATGAAGTTGCCCAAGTTGTTGAGCAGCTCAGAGTTGTTTTTCACAGCCATGTCAGACCAGGAGAAGACTGAATCCTGTCCCTCTGGTCGCACGTACAGGAGGTAGAACCGCCACACGTCAGACGGGATGCCCGTGTCCTTGGCCATGTCTCCAAACACACCCACGCCTCGGCTCTTGGAGAACTTAGTGTCCTCGTAATTCAGATACTCTGTGGGGGAGTTACAGCGTGAGTTACTGTCAAAGCTGAGCCCTCATTTCCAGAATGAATGGCACATTCACTCTTTGGCAGTTGCTTAACTGCCAAAGAGTGAATGTGCCATTAGAGTATTTTTAAAAGCATTTTAAGGGCAGTTAGTTTAATAATACTACATACAAATAATTAACCAACCAGTCAATCAGTCAGTCTTACCAGTGGCAATGAGGTGGCTGACCAGAGTGTAGTTGTCCTGAGCTCCCAGTAGAGAGCAGGGAAACACCACACTGTGGAATGGCACATTGTCTTTGGCCATGAAGTTGTACAGCTCCACCTGATGGCAGAGACACAACACTGCACCGTTAGGATGACATCATATTAGATCATCGTGAGATCATCCGGTTCAAAGAGGTCTTATCAGCTCTCCCCGACCCCCACCTCTCTGTGTGCGCAAATACAGGCCATCACACACACATTACAGGAGCTCAATCCCGGGGTTTTAGGTGGAGATGAGATGAGTCAGAGCGAGTGAAGAAGATATGTCAGCTTGTTTTACCTATAGGGGTTTGAGTCATTTTATAAGAACTTTAAAGGAGCAGTAGCAGTTTAAGTCCAAATGTAAATGAATGAGCTAGCTCACTACCATGTGTCAAATAATTCCCCTAAAGCTGATGACAGCATCATGAACAGCAAAAATCAAGAAATCTCTTGTGGACAAATGATGCCAAGACTTTAATCTCAGAGGGGAGGAATCTAGAAGTGGGCCTATATTGCCTTCTACACATTATACTGTGCGTGCACTGTAGCTGTGGGTACTCAACTGAATGTGCAATTCATTCACAATCTAAGAGGTTATGTCTTCATCTGTTTCACAAGAGGGTTATATGGGGCTAGGAATTACACTGTGTTCTAATGGAGAGTGCAAAAGACCAGATGGGGCAATGAAAAAAGCAATCAGACCCATTCTGTGTTGTAAAGAGGACAAAATCTGTGCCAAGCTCGTGCATCAGCACTCTGCTCGGCTCATAAATTCTGACAACACGTGCATCGCGGTGGGTTACCTGATGAGGATTCTTCCACCACTTTTCCCATTTGTCGGTGTAGTTGGCGGTAATGGACAGATAACCAATGGGGGCGTCAAACCACACGTAGAACACCTACAGAGGAAGCAAGAGGCGTGAGTGATGAAGGATGCAATTTTTGCATTGCTTTGCGCTACAGAAATGAATTCAGGATCGCGTGAATCACACTACAAAGGACACAGAGTTTGAGAAATGAAAAAATGACCTGGATACAAATGTTGATTTTAATAACTTTCCTTATGCATTAGTGTTTGGAGAATGTCTTAGAGGTATGTGCTAAAAGAAGTCTTCCGTGTTCTGACATGTTTAGACAAGTCAGACCTAGAGAGCCTCCTAGTGAATCACAAAAGTGCTATTAGAGAGCACTGCGGTATCATCAGTCACTGCAGCATTTGGAAACAGCTAATGAAGTGCACAGTAATTTTCAATGTTTAATTAGGAACCTGACCTTAGATATTAAGTGTTTGCATTCGTTATCTCCTCAGCAGGTACTTTAGCTCAGCCGTGGGGCTTTATTATACTTAAATAAATGAGGAAAAACCAGGAATGGTGTGTGCATCTTTTGTGCTGTGTAATAAACAATAAACAAATGCTCTTAAACAGCAATGTTTTTAGATGAAAAACTCAGGCAACAATAGCAGACCTTGTCTTGGAAGTCAGGATGAGGTACTGGCGTTCCCCACTTCAGGTCCCTGGTAATGCAGCGAGGTTTGAGTCCATCTCTCAGCCAGGAGCGAGTGATCTGTTTGGCATTTGCTGTCCAGTCTCCTGTGCTGGTTGACTTGTCCAGCCACTGCTCCAACTGAGTCTCAAGCTGCATGAGCGAAAGGAGGGGTAATGGAAATGCTGACAAAAACAAGCGAATGTCTTAACTCCAAACCACAGCTCTGGAATGAGTGAAGATGTGTAAACAATAAAAGTACCACAGGGATAACTCCCATGCACAAGCTGTTTGACTTTAAATTCAACTTTATGCTTTTACTTTCTAAACAGGCCAGCTCTGTCTCAATCCCTGTGGCCAAAAAAGAACCGTCTAAACTGTCAGGCCATTACTGTGCAGTGTGAAAAGCATACCTTTGGCAGGTCCAGGAAAAGATGTTTGGAGGAGCGGATGACTGGAGTCTGCCTGCAGACCTTACACTGGGGTTCCTGGAGGGGACAGCCATCAGCAATGATCAACACTGGTTAGGCTAAATTTAACCCGATTTTTACCTGAATCTGCAATATATAGCAGTATTTTTACCTCCGTGAGAGCAATTTCAAAAGTTTCTGTGCAGCAACAATGCTACACTAACAGCATTTGAAAGGTTGCAGTTTCAGAGTCTCTTATTAGAAGAGAAAGTCTTTGTTTCTAGATTCACTGTCACAAAGTGAAAAATTCATGTAGTAAAAGAGGCACAGCAGCCCAAACAGACCATACATGCACTGCTGCTTCAGTAAATTATCTATTTTTAATACATGGTGAAGCTGCCATCATAGTCCTCGTTTATATATATTTATGTTCCCATATGTCACACTCATTGTCCAGAAAGTCAGTCTGGGAAATGTAGGAAGTCAATAAATGAAGTGGATGAAAAAATGTTGTAAGGAAAAGTAGGAAGTGGATGCATTGTTTGTCTTCAACATATGTATATTAACAAAGAAGAATAAAGACGTTATGCAATTGCTGCGGCTAAATTCTTTATCTAATCTTCAATTAATGGAAGTAATCCGCACAGATTCATCATGATCATCCACTTTATGCTTTTTATCATCAACATGCGCCTCCCATCTCACCCTGAGCTCCACAGCATTGATGAGCCGCCCACACTTGTCACACTGGTCACCACGAGCTTCTGAGTAGCTGCAGTGGGGGCAGGTGCCTTCTACGAAGCGGTCGGCGAGGAAGCACTTGCAGTTTTCACAACGCAGCTGCTCCACCGTGTCCTCCACCAGGAAACCGCGCTGGTGGAGTCGCCAGAAAATATCCTGGGCTATCCTGGAAGAAACAGAGGACAAAGGTGGTTGAAAGACACATCAGGGGTTGTGCCTGAGGTGCAAGGAGAAGCAGTTTTTTGACCTGAATGAAAGGTGTGCGAACACACTGATGATTGTGTCATGCGGGAAGCAACACGTCATTAAATCCTGACCCCATTCTAACACTGCTCTTCCCTTTTGGCTAGAAAATGATGTAAACGTAATGGATCAATACAGCATCATAGGTAAAGAGTAGTACACTAGAGAAAGAAGATGAAGGGAAGCGCGTTTGTGTTATTGATTTGATGAGAAAAACAAAGCTGATCGTAATCTTTGGTGGTGGATAGTAAATCTAAAATGTAAGACCTAACATCCAAAGCACTTTTCATGAATCCAGTCGAAAGTCTTTAATCTGTGGGCTGTTTTCATTTTTCAAAGCACACAGTTGTGGTGCATGGAGTTTGATGCCTTTTATGTTGTACTCTATCAAAGCAGAGGCCCCAAAACAAGAGTTTTTATCTTGGTAATGTATAAGCTCAAGAATTAAATTCTCCTCTTTTATATCCCATTTCCACATAAGTAAGATAAATCCATCAAAACTCCATCTTTCCATTTATTTACCTCATCCATACGCACACTGACAAGAAGTCACACCCACTCCATTGCTTTCATTTTTTCAGTTATTCCTTAGAGCAACAGTGTGTAACTTTGAAGGAATTTGTGTCACCTCCAGACTCATCAATATTTTCATGGATAATTTAACTATAGAACGTCCAATGTCTTTTTCCTGGACTGTTTAAATCTAGATTTACACACAACCCTCATCTTAGTCAACACGTGCTGTACCAGTGTTTGACTAATTCATAGGTGGCAGGTGTCACACATGAGAGCTGCAGCTCCAGACACAATGTGTTTAACTAAGGACTTAAAACAAATATATTTTAATAGGATTTCTTTTTCTTACTTGGTAAACCATAGAAATGTAAGCAATAACCTACATTCTACAATCACGTTCAATAATCTGAGATTAAGTAAAGCACAATTTATGCTTGTGAGGGCTAGACATCCACACCAGTATCTAATGCAAGATTATAGTAATCCTATGTTGCGTAATTGTACAGTAATCACATGGCAACGTGCCCTTACGTACCAAAGCCGGGCAGTATCAGAACCCCCAACCCAGGAGAGCACCAGGCTCGAAAAGCTCACATAACAGCAGATGATATTTTTACAAAACAGGCCAACTACAACCATCCTCGCTGCTTCCACTTACTCCGTCTGCTTCTCGGTGGTGGTTCTCCCGAAAAAGTTAAAGTCGATCTGGAACCACTTGTAGATGGAGGAGTGAATGACGTGGTACTTATCGCAGATCTGCTGCGGCGTCAGACCCTCCTCTCTGGCCTTGTTCTCTGTCGCTGTGCCATACTCGTCTGTGCCGCACACAAACAGCACGTTCCAGCCTCGCAGACGGCTGTACCTGAGAGGAGGAGACGCACAGAGTCAGTACAGCAAGACACGAGAGGCGCTCAGAGAGACGGATGCCAAGTGAGGGAGATAGGTGTAGAGAAGAAATGGAGAGAGATGACGGTGGGGAGTTACATGGTGAACAACAGAGAATTTTACTTGGTGAATTGTGGGTTTTTCAGGATTTATTTTGGCACCTATGTGGACAGAAAAAATGAGTTATGAGATTAAAATCCTACCTGCAGAAGATGTCAGCGCTGAGGACGCAGCCGATGATGTTGCCCAGGTGGGGGACATTGTTGACGTATGGCAAGGCGCTGGTCACAAGCAGGTTTCGCTTGTCCTCCTGTGGCAAACTGAAAGAAAAAAAAAAGAGATCTGCCTATCTCTACTCTTCTGCTGTCAAATGATCGCTTGACAAATTTCAGGAGTTTAGAAAATCAGGTTGCTTCTCTTGAGAAGGCACATGACGGTCACTGGGTAACATTGTAGATTGTGGGACTGCCCCACAGGACAGATGATCTTAGGTGATGTTATCCTAATAACGTCACATAATGACCTAAACTGCAGCATCCATATTCACTGCAACTCACTCTGAGTGTCTGTTCAGTGACCACAGAGGGACACAGCACTTTTAATTACTCACATGGGATGCTGTCTGTCTGCAGCCACAGGGCAGGCGTTCAAACCTTTACTCCAGGTGAGAACAGCTGCCTCCATCTCCTCCTCTGAAAACACACGCTCACCTTCCTCACCCTAAACAAACATTTAGATGCAAAGAATCATCAGGTTAGAAATCTCCATGAATGCAAATTTGTGGTCTAATCCTGCTGTTATTAACTTCAATTAGATAAATATAACAAATACGAGACAAAAATTCCAAATGACACTTTGACAAATCTTCAAATTTGGGAAATTTTGATCAACACATAAAAAGTTTATTGCCACTGAAAGCAGTGAAAAGCCAAAACTAGCTGTTCCATTAACTATTCCGAATGAGCCGGCTTTGGATACACACCACGGTGAACTGAAAATCAGAATTAGTTCAATTTAAACATGAACTTTAAACAAGCAAAAAATAAGAAGAGGTACTGCAGTATATGCACAAAGTTGGTCTTGTGTTTAGTGCAATTGCATAAACTCAAAAGACTCAGACTGTATACAGTAAGTGGATTTTTTAAGTCTTTCTCTTTCTAGCAGATAAGTCCTTGTAAAGAACCGGCCGCCCTCTATACTTAACTATCGTAAAACAAAAAGACAAAAAATACACCCAGCTGTTGACCCCTTTCACCTGGCCTTTTGACCTCTAACACTGAAACTAAAGCAATCAGCAACCTGAGATACACACACTCTGCAACTTCCTCTGACTGGGAGCCATGACGGCTGCTGCTATATTTGATTGGCACCTGTTCAAATCCTCCCATGCTCACACAAGAAAGAAATAGAGGATAAAGAAAACGGTGACGTAACCTTTACATCCTGCACGTTCTATATCCTGGCACAGAGCCAGGTTAACTCTCACACGGAGACTGCATCTGCTTTACAAGAGAGCCCCGCTTAGCTTAAGTGAGGTGAATTCAAGCCTTGCAACCCTTTGAATGTTTTTACTTTTTCCCCCCAGGAAAAAAAGTGACAGTGAAGTTAAGACAGACAGTGGGAAACGACATGTGCAACACTACCTGAATCTATACAAATAAAAAAAAGACAATACAATTTCCTGGAAACCTCACGTTTCCTGAAGCATAAGCATAAGTGTAGTTAGGCACTGAAGCACCTTCGAATGCTTTTGGTTCAGTAAGGAAGCTTTAAGCCTAATAGTCATCCTGATGATCTGGCTGATACCTCAGCAGGGTTGCTGTTGCATGGCTCTGTGTCTCTGTGTTGGCTGCTCCGAGGGGCAGGCTGCCTCTGCATGTAGCTCTTCATGCCCTCCAGGCCTTTTCCCTGCAGCACTTTCTGAGCAGCAGACTGGAAACTGTGCATAACAGCCCCACGGTCAAACCAAGTCTTCACAGACTTGCGTTCACCTGAAGAGGAAAGCGAAGGGTTGTGGTAAGGACTGTTTGAGCATAGCCAACAAGAAATTGGAAATAAAATATCTGAAATTAATTTAAAGAAAGAAGATTAGTAAGAGGCAAAAAAAAAAAGGGGAGAAATATGTTACATGAAATTAGGGAAGACGTTGACGTATTAAAAAGGAAGAGTTAATTAATGGATGGAAAATTTAGGCATGCTCAACAATAAAGAATTTTAAAGTTTGATAATGCTTACCCAATGCTAGTGAAGAGTCAGATAAAACGGGGTACAGCGCAGCCCACAAAACAACATCAGCAACTGAAACGGCTTCCTGAAACACAGCACAGTGCAATGAACGGCCTTTTCTAAGCAACTTACATGCACTCTTCCTGAAAGAGCCATATGTCCTTTCCTGTCACCCCACCAAAAACCTAAATGCTTGTCATTTTGAAAGCCTTAAACAAGGCAGAAGAAGGATCCACCAGACCCCTGCTGACTTTATACATACAGAACAACCATGTGGAAGACTATTTTCAGCATGATTGTTTTGTGTTCTTGCATCTCAGTAGACATGGACTATGTGTACCTCCTCACTGTGTGCGCTCACCACAATCTTCCTCCAAGCCATGCCAATCACCAAGAGACTGAACAAAACATATTTCTGTACACATGAAATATATGACAGACGCAGATGACTTGTTGCCACAGGGGCTGCAAATAGCACAGAGAACTGATCTCCCCCCCTCACCCACCCACACTAAGGCACATCTGCAACATAAGGGACCTCCTCCCCAGATAAATCGCTTTAACTCAAAAATGCATCACTAGCTCAGCATCAGCAGCTGAAAAAAAAAAAAGAAATGTTGCCGGAGGAGCCTGATGCGGCACAGAGGAGACGCTCAGCTCAGCTAAGCTCAGCTGAGCTTTCACAAAGGTATCATGAACTTTTGACTGCATCATATATTATATAGTCTAGATGGAAAAGGCCTTGTTTGAGTGACCGTGTTTGTCTTTATCCTCTAAATGCAGCAACTAAATGGACACTGAAAAACAGGAAGTGCAGTAGGTAAACAAGAGACACTCTGCTGTACCCCAGTTAAATATGGCGTGTTCCCCTTGCTCAAGCTTTGGTCCAAGTAGTTTAGGGGCCCCTGGAGGACCGCGGCGACCTCTGATCCTTTTCCCTGCAGCACTGCCATGTGAAGGGCCTGTAGCAGTGCAGGCTGCACAAATAAGACAGAGCAGAGATTAATTAGAATTGATTGAATGACATTTAATCAAGCCGTAAACCCAACATGCACGACTGAGGTTAAACAATTCATTTCCTTAAACCCTACAGAGCAAACTAATAGATGTCTTCTGTTTGTTCTTTTGACAGCATGAGTTTTAATCGTTTAGCAGCAAAGATTTATCTCTGGCTTTTCATTCTACAGAGGTTTGGTGTTTTGTACAACAGATTACAAAAGAAATAAAGTCTCTTTTCACGTTAAACTCACCTGAAAGTCTGTGGCCTCCCATTCAAGCCACTGATTGCAAAGTTCACTGGAGTCTTGTCCACTTACTTCAAACAAGTACCTAAAGGTGTTAGAAAGTGGGAAGCAGAAGGAAGTCCTGTCAAACATTTTTTTTCTCTGATGTACCAAGCACACGCATCTAAAATATAGATAAATGTCACAAATCTGCTCCATCTTTTCAGAGTTAGTCACAGTGTGCCTCAAAATTTTATTGTCATGTAATCATTGCCAGAGTTAAGCTGAAACTGATGTTAAAATACACAAATACATATTGCAAAAACAGATTTTCTCATCTACCTTTAAACACATTTACCTATTGGCCATGCAGATAGTTTTGGTTTTATTTGTCTTTGGGCTCACAGCATTAAAACCTAAGCCGAAACTACCCGCACGTCTAGATAACGACTGAGATAAGTGAAAATATATTTTGCTGTTGAACTGGCCCTTCACCATTTTGGACATGTGAAAAGATATCTAGAGGCAGTGATTAATAGCCTTTGTATTCGTGCCAACTTGGCAATGGCATTCATAAAAGTAGAAGCAAGACAGACTATAATGTACTGACCGGCAGATGGCATTGGAGCTGAAAAGGTGCAGTCCATTAGGCAGGAGCAGGGCTGGCAAGGTTGGACGGCTGAGGTGGGGCACCACTTTCTCTGAGAGGGGGTGGAGAAAGAAAAAGCAATACGCTTGTTCAGACAACACCAAATGAAACGCACACAACAGCTGACAAGATTATTATCCAGATGATTATTTTTAATAGACTAGCTAGACTAGATTCTTCACCTGGTTGAAACATGTTGTTTCAAACTGTAACTCCTCTTTCTAATGCCCGTGTCTTTAGAGAGATAGATCTTCAAGAAGAACTAATAACACAAGACTCATCAAACGCTTCAATAATTCAGGGATAATCCTTTGATCAAATTTTCCGGCTCCATGCTTATCAGTGAAGTTACTAGATTGATCTATCAAGATCACAGAGGTCAAGTGAAAGGTCAAGGATTTGATCTTCTTAATCTGGAATTTATCAGGACTCAGGGCAGATGACAACAGGAGGGGATTCTGATACTGAACCATTACTGATGTCTTGGCTTCACATTTGCCAGTGCAACTTGTTGTGTTATTATGGCTCTGGGATCGAATACAGCCATAATAACACTTTCATTTTTTATTACATTAGCCTTAATAAATGTGCAATATTTCGGACTTTGAATGAATCAATTGACAGATAGCCAAATCCAGAGGTGTTATCTCAGGACTGGCTGTAAGCCAGATGGTCTTGATTACTCAGCTCTGTGATCCAGGTCTCAAGGAGGACTAGCACTCATCTGGGACTGGGAGCGAAGCCTCCCTCACATGTCTGAGACAGTCAGACTGTAACCCTGAAGCTGGGCTGTATCACTTTAGAGTCTATTTCCTTTGCACAGCAGCATGTGGATGACCTTGGTTTAACGATGCATCTAATGATTAATACCCTGAGTCACAGTAGCATGAGCATATGCAGTAATCTCTCTCTCTTTTGTTTCTAAGTTTTCATGTCCTTATCTAATCAAGTATTTCCTTGGGTGCAGCCTGGCTTGCCTAGCAGGATTAACAGCCTAAGACTGTATGCCAGGTCAGATTTTGTTCTGCATCCAGACACAATGACAATGATTTGTGACAAATATGGTATAACAAACTCTACAAAACATTTGGTTGTGTCAGTATAACACAGCCCTACCACTGTACAATGTAAACCAATCCAAGTAAATACGGACTGTTCCAGGCATGAAAGGTGTAGCTATAGAGAGCTTTACTGCACAGGTACAGTAACACCTGAAGCTATGCACTGCTGAACAAAGGCTACATGAAGCTACACAAAGAGTACCAAAAGACAAACAAAGCAGTGATGTGCAGTGAGAGAGTTTTCTAGCTGCTTCCTGGATGCAGATACAGGTGGGCTGTTCACTCCATTCACAGGTGACTGACACTAACAGACAGTAATCACTTGAACAGGACGAGAGCTAGCTTGCTATATAACAGCTGCAACCGTCGGTTACACCACAAACTCTGCTCAAACTTGACAAAAACACATATAAGGACTTGCCACTTCCGCTTTTAGCAAACAGTAGCTGTTATTATTCTTTATAGCTCGTAGACTCACAGACTAACGTTAAGCTAACCATGCTTTCTTACCTTCGTGGTTGACATACTGAACGTCACACTGAACTCCAGTCACTTCTAAAGAGGCTAACACCTTCAGGCAATGGGGGTTGCCTTCACTGACGAAGAGCTTCATTTGGCCGTTGGTAGCTACTCCGCTATGTAGGGACAGACGACTTACTTCAATAGCAGCAATATCTTGACTTTTAAACAAGACAAGAAGCTGCTGGTAGAAAGTTTGCCAGTGTGTGCCGACCACACGCTGATGCAAGCGGCGCTCGTCATGTCACAAATGGCGGGGTTGTAGTTTTAGGGCGGTGTTTATGTCATTCATAGAAACGGCAGCTGTCTATCAAATGCACTACATCTCCCATAAACCTTTTCAGAGGGCGTCATATGAGACATCCATGAGATTCGCTAGTTTTCTTTTCCTTTATAGCTCCACCGGGCGGGACTCGTCTCTCGTGATATACATCATATACCGGCCGAAGTCGTGTAATGAAACGCGCGCACCACAACGCCGCCTGATCGGTGTTCTTATTGGTTGTGTATAAAATCACATTAGACAATTGTAGCCAATCCTAAACCACCAAACCCTCATAGCGAAAGCTATTTTTTTTTCATCCACTTAAAGCGCCAGGAGGATGTGTTACCAAGGGCTGAACCAAGCAACTTAGTGCTCGCGTGTGACTGTTAATTTGCAAAAGTGCACGGCGGAGTTATCTACGTGCTTCCGTTACCTGAAATATGTGAAGTCATCAATATTTTTATTCTTCCCACGAGAAAAATACGCAACTCCTGCTCTCTTCTCTCTGCAGTTCACCCCAAAAACAACTGAGCTGTCATCGAGCCGCTGCAAGGTGAGTGATGTGTACCTCAAGTGCAATAGATGAGATTTCTGCTGAATGGTTCGGTCGGAAAACTTCTTTTCTGCTGTGAAATATAACATCATTACTGGAAATATTTTCTGCATGATTTCTGTTGTTCATTCACCGTCGGTATTTTAATCTGCATACGAAGTAATGCAACTATTTAGACTATGAGCCACGAAACGACACTGAAATATGATGTATGTTTTTCTGAAGTTGTTATTTTGTCACCTGCCACAGGTTGAAGTTTAAATCTCTTATTCTCACTCAAACTCATCACTCATTCAGTGTTAAGTCAGAAGCAATTTAACAGATTGTCACAATTTATTTTATGGCTTTAATGTTCTTTTTACTTGAATTATTACCATTGAATAATTACCATTTTGTACATTTCTGTTTATTCTTTATTGGTAAAGTCAATTTTAGTTTAATTCCAAAGCTTATTTAGCCTAGATTCAGTGGATAAAATTACAGTGCATTGATCAAAGTCCATCCACTGTAAAGTTTGTGCAAAAAGTTAGAGACCAGAGGTGTAACTGTAACATTAAGCAAAGTACAGTAGGTCTTGCCTTCACAAACAGGTCATGCATTTTGCAGTTACCAGTCTATTTTTTCCATAGCATCTTTTTTTTCTCCACATCATAGTGTCAAACCACACTTCGCCTACACTGTCACAACCGCTGCCACAAAGGGCCAGCCTTTATAGACCCAACAGGCGCTGAACACTTGTACATCCAGCCACCTTTCAGAGTTTCCTGTTCAGCCCCTCTCCATATTCACACAATCTTTTTAACACCTAATGCACTAATTTTCATTCAGTTTATGTGCACCTAGCCCCAGAGGCGATGATGCATCATCACATATGACATCACCACAATGGCACTGACTCCATGAACACATATTTGGTCATCTCTTTTTTCCAGTCACGAAATGTCACACTGATAAGAATCGCTAATCTCAACACTTTACATATGACAGACCTCTTCTAATGCGGAAATATTTGCATGCTACTGCAGGCTTTTAGCCCTTACATGCTTCACAGAGGGCGCATGGACGGGTTAACCACAGGCTGTGATGGAAACACTTTGACTGACGCATTGCATTTTTGGTGTTTCATAATCTTTCTTAAGTCCATGCGAAGCAGGAGATTTGCTCCCCTTTTCGCCAGCCTGTGACGACACAGGCTTGAAAGATTATTCTCCAGTTGCAACACTGACTGATTAAAAGTGCCCCGTACCATGTGCAGTATTAGCAGGGGGGTTAGAAGTTCTCTGTAATTGCTCGTGTGCTTCACTGCTGCGGATGCAGTGTCAAAGACAGATTGAGACTCAAGTGTTTAACATCGTGGTGTGTTACTAGTCAGATTATTCTGCTGCTTTGGGATATTTGAGCAAGTCTTGTGTCTGTCTGTCTCTCTTTTTTTTCCAGTGTGTGAGATTTGTGCCTGCTTGCATGCATGCATGCTGTTTACTGAGGAGTGAAATTATACAGGCGCAGAAAAACCTCATCTGCTTTGTACTGTAAAGACCAGGTGTCAGCCACAACACAATTCAGTCTCTGCAAGCAGTTCGGTCTGTCACAAACTGCCACATCTGACGGATGGACATTTGTTTTTTTGGTATTAACGTTTGTCTCTTCAGGTCACATTAGTCTGTCGAAGGCACTGAAGTTGTTTTTAACTTGTCAACATTTTAAACTGACAGTGAATTCCGGTCTTAGGAGGATTTCTCAACCTTTCTATCCCTTGACCCCATTTCTTTGTCACACAAAAACTCTCATGACCACAAACTGTCACTTGACACACTTTAGGAGCCTCAAACAGATTGAATACAAATGAAAGTATATTTAAAACGTATACATTTTTGTTTCTAATATATCAAAAATATCACTACATACACTCAGTTTATCTTGTACGTCGACTTGAAGCTAATGTGTTCTGATACAGCAGCGCTGCAATAAATCCTACTTTTAAGAGTTATTAATCTTTTAGAGAGGTGGTGATTTCACTTCATGGTCATTTTAGCAGCTACAGTTTTGTGTGCTGTTGAATTGTGCAGAGATATTACTAATTGGCAGGGAAGTGATACTAATGCATATGCATATAGCGTCCGGTGTACATCGTTAAGTGATACTGATGCAGTATGTGGCTCCAGTCAGAACAAACCGGGTCATCTATTCACTCACTATATTGTGTTGTCTATATGCAAACAGCTGCCCATGTCACAACTAATGTCCAGTGTAATAACGCCAACTACATTCCCATCTGTGTTCTGTTTTAATCCCGTTTAATCCTGCATTTACTTTGAGTATCTGTGCAATGATTTGCGCTTTCACTAGCTTGTGCTATGCATAGGTACAGCAGTGCAAACATCAGAGGAGAGGATGAATATCATCGTCAAACAGGACTGAAACAGAACTCATGCTTGATAACTGCAGCAAGAATGTCTGCATTAGAGCCGTTAAACAGTTAATTATCTGATAAATGGATTGACTGAAACATCTGCGGCTATTTTGATAAATTAATTATTAATTAATCATTTCAGTCATTTGTGTAGCAGAAGCAGTGGAAAAAAACTGGTTTCAGCTTCTCAAATGGGAAAATTTGCTGTTTGTTCATCATTGTAAACTTGCTATTTTTGGGGTTTTGGACTTTTGGTCAGACAAAACAAGTTATTTGAAGACACTCTCTTCAACATTCTCAGTGTTTTTGTGCATTTTGTCGTCCAAAGATTCATCTAATGATTTTGATGAAAGCGATCGTCGGTTGTAGCCCAGGCTGCCGGCTCATATCCAGTGAATTTAAGACAAAATGAAAGGAAAGTCATTCTTAGAAAACCAGCTGAACCAAATAGACCCGAAGGCACCGGTGGTAAAAACTCCTCTCATGTCTGACACCCCTAACCCCTTATTATTATTTGTGTAATGTTTCTTTATTGAACAAATACGCCTTTAACCCTGCGAAGGCATCAAAGTTGTGTCTGCGTGTGAGCCTCTCCTCTGCAGCGTTTGCCTTGGGAGATTTCGCTGTCTTCCTCGTGCCCCGGCAGCATCGCGCTCTCTTCAGCCGCACAGAGCTGAAAGTGGGTCTTTGACTTGCCTGATAGCTTTTGACAGCTCACTCTCATCCCCGGTGGATCAATGGAGCTCAGCGCTCTTCATTAGAAACATCAATGTACCGCACATTCCCACAGGCTCAGCAACAAACCCATGAGCCCAGTCAGAGAGTGAAGGTTTATTTTGCTATTCTCTGAAGATTGTTCTCGACTTCTGTGGAGCATTTTATTTTCTTCAATTGAAGAATATTGTGGGAATATGGTGAAAGAGGAGTGCCTCGTTTGTTTGTCATTGGTTGATGCTTAACATATGAATATTAGCCACAGCATGCCCGACTATCAGCTTCCACGTGAGTGAATCGTGATTATTCTTTAGATATCGTTTTATGAATAACAAATAATTAAAAACTTCTTATTCTGTTTGACTGCTGCAGACAAAAATCAATGCACTGCAGAATCCATATCTTGCCAACTCTAGTCTTACATTCCGTCTTGAAAGCAACATGGCTGGACGTCTCCGCAGTGCATCAGTTCGGTTTTACTTCTTATGAGCAGGGAATGAGTTATTCAGTAATTTTTCGAGCGAATGCCAAACAGTCGCCTGTTCCAGCCTCTGAAACGAGCTGATTGGCTGCTTCTCTGTTGTATTGTGTCACTGTGAATTGATTATCTATGGGTTTAAGCAATTTGGACTCGTTATGATCATCTTCACTATTTTTTTTGGACATTTTTTTTAGTAAATGATTATTTGATTATTTGAAAACACAAATAATCGTTGGTTGCAGCCCCAGTTCCTGTGCTGTAAAATTAAAGCTGCAGTATGTAAGATCGAGAAGAGCAGACTTAGCCTGAAAATTTGAATCAACACAAGTTCATGTCACTGCCCTCCCTCTCCGCTGCGCTCGTGCCCTGCCTCCAAGCCCCTCCTCCCTGCGGCCTCTGCGTGGTTGCCGTGACAACCAGAAACGTTAGCCTTAGCATTGGAAACAAGCTAACTCTGCCCAGCCGCTACATCACAGTCGCTAACATACGTACGTGCTGCGGAGTGTTACTGTAACAATCACCATATTAGCTTTATGGTTATTTGTTGTCTTAGCCGTGTGCTGGTTGGGCAGTTTCTCCTTTGTGATTGGCTGTTGCTCCGCCATAGCTTTCGCTAGCCTCCTGACGCCGCTCACAGAGCTGTTTGACTGAGCGACAGCCGACAGCATGAGCGGAGGGAGGGGGCAGTTTGCAGCGTGTTTGAGTAGTGATTGACAGATATCAGACACTCCCTCAGACACTCCTCTGGCTCTGATTGGTTGTTTTGTGTCGGGCGCAGTGGATTCTTGCAAATTGCAGTAGCAGCAGTAGGTGGGACCAATGGAGCTGTTTTTTTTCCCAGATTACATGTTTGATGTACTGCTGTGTGGGCATAGGGACAGTTTTAGCAAATATGACAAAATATTACCTTTATACAAGTTACCTAGTGCAGCTTTAATTCATGGTGTCATTAAATTGTCTGAAACGTGATTCAAAAAGTAAAACCGTAAGGTGACAGATATTTTACGCTGCATCTCTCAAACATAAGAAAAGCTTCTTGTTGGAAGAAGAAGCATTTATCATGAGCTTATTTCTCTTGCTGAAATAAGCTTATTATGATTTAACTAGGAGGATACTCGCAGTATGTTTTCCACCTTCCATTTCTTTCTCACAAAAACAGCAGAAAAGCTAATTAAAAATGTGACGCTTGAATTAATTCTTTCAAGAGCTTCAAATGGCCCCCGAGCGATCCTGCGCTACTTTGCCTAACTGGCAGGCACTGGTCTGTCTGGTTGTTGTTTGTATTGAAGTGGGAGAAATGAGAGTATTATTCAAGCGAACTCTCTGAAGAAGTTTGCTTGCCTGTCGATCCAGGCAGCGGGGTTCATTGTAAACACGAGCATTGCGTCAGCAAACGCTTGAAATGATGGCATCACACATGTGAAATGTTGTTATGTGCAACAAGAAACAAATAGCACACATGCTGGAGACGCTGGAGATGGAAGCTGGTCACAGGGAGTTGTTGTCATGATGATGGGAGAGAGCACGGACCAATGGCTGCTTTTCTGTCATCATCTGCTTTTTGATTGGCTCTCTCACAATTTACACAGCTAATCACTGAAAGAATCCAGCCCACCTGTTCAGTCACAAAAACACACACACACACACACACACACACACACACACACACACACACACACACACACACACACACACCCAGAGACGTGTGTTCGTACACACGTTCGCAGAGGCAGCCAGCAGTCACACTGGGAACCACAGTGTGTGTTTCAGTGTCTCTCTCTGGTCTGATCATCAATAATGCATGGCTTTGGGAGGATGAAAGGCTGTTTTGGCTTGAGGCATGTGTCTCATATGGAGAGAGAGACATCAGCACTAGTAGTTTTAACTGTACATCCATAGACAAAGTGAGCGCTCCTTCACATGGCTGTCCTCAGTAGAACTGCTCATCAAGCCGACATTTCAGGCTCAATGGTTAAATTAGTTCATCTGGGAAGCGTTCTTTCCCCTTTATTTAGGCTTTATGGAGTTTATTGACAAAGACGTCGTTTTGGGGTGTGTTGAAAATGTTGCCAGATTCACACTGAAGCTGCTCATTGCTAATTTTCTAAAAGTATTAAATGTTGAACGTCTCGAGTCGTCAAAGTTTAAGACTTCACTTTGTGATCATTTAATCTGTTTCAGGTGTAGCTCAGGTAGTCGCGGTTTGGTTTGGCATTGATTTTAGGAAAATTTCAAGGCCTGTCCGTTTTTATCTTAAGCTGCGCTGCTCTGTTAAAACTCCTTTTACTCATAATATATGATGTTTGACACATGATGCAACATTTCACCTCACGCGGCCAAACCTGACTTCAAGCGGGGCTCGAACAGCCAGCTGAGCAGACAAAGCATCAGATGCTCGTTTGCATGAGAAACGTCGTCATGATGCGCAGGCAGCCTGGCTCACATCACTGCAAAGACCTACTAGCAGCTGTTTTGGCTGACACAGATATTAAATCAGCCTTCCCGATAACTTGAAGTGTCACACTCTTTACGTATTTTCGTGGTGATTAAAGTTACCTAACAGCGTGTATGATGTGGAGCAGGTTGTTCTTCTTTCTCCTTTTCCTGTGAACCCTTTGGTTATAGACATTCATATGTAAATACAGTACAGTCTACGTGCCAGTGTGTGTGTGCGTGTGTGTGTCTGTTTGCTATGTGTATACGGATGTGGGAGTGCACGCAGAAACCCTTTGAAGTTCCTCATTCACTCTATACTCCTCTTCCCCATGTCTCATCTCTCTTTGAAGGCCATGTAGCCATGATTATTAAAGCCGCCCTCTCTCGACTTCAAACGTATGGAAGGAATATGGATGTGATATGACACCAAACTTTCCACTGCCACCCTGCACTCCACTGCCGTCCGGCCGTGTGCTGCAGTTTCACAGGTCCTGTTATCTTAAAATATCTCTGTGGGAGCTGAACTTGTCATTTAATGGCTTGTCTTGCCACATTGCACTTCTCATGTTGTCCACACGGCCCGTGGCGCTGGTCTTCTCTGGCATCATCTCAGGCGCTCGCTGCCCTCAGATAGCCCTCAGACCTGTTTCATCCCACCACCATATCATTTGTTAGATGGGCATTTGCATTTCCCGTCCCTCTCTCTCACCCTGCCCTCCAGCCTCATGTGTTCAAGTGTCACGATAACATTGCCCTCAGCTGGATTTGCATGCATAACTACACATTGTTTATACTTTATACTGCTTTTCCAAAGCACGCCACATGTGTTTACACAGACCGGCCACAACATTAAAACCACTGGAAGGTGAAGTGACTAGCACAGGTCATTACTTTGACATGTACCACCCACCTGAACACCGCTGCAGACCAAGCTCACCCCTCATTGCGGGACAGTGCTCCTCGCGACACTGCAAAACACTTTCATGGAGCATGACAGAGACCTCAAGGTGCCTACCAGACCCCAGACTCTGCAGATCTCATTGTGATTGAGCTGCTGCAGGATGCTGTGGAACAAGTCCGATCCATGGAGGAGACCCCCAGATGCCTGCGTCCGTCCCTCGATGGGTCAGAGACAGACCCACGCAGCAGGTTTTAGTCAGTGTTTACCTCCCTCAGATTTCAGTGTAACACCAGCAAAGAAAGCTGCATGCAACTGTGGCACCATGTGATGAAAATGCTGCTTTGGCAAAAAGTCCCCACGACTAAAAAGATGTGCTCACATGCGTGATTTTGTGTGTGTGGAAACTTGCAGCCTCCAGCGCACAAACACTGAAAACAGACTTTCAGTCAAGTCAGAGACATCTTGTCTGCAGTGGTTAAACTGTTGAAGTGAGCAGTATTTCCATATTGATATGTTTTTAAATGGTGCAGAAGGATAACATGTAATTTTAAGATTTTTGAACAACTTTTTTGTTTTATTTAAAACAGGTCTGGAGGGGTTCTTTAAGCTTTGAAGCAACGAACTGTTCACTGTGACAGATTATCAATCATAAACAAGCTTCAAGTGGATCTTCATACCAGTGTGGCCAAAGCTGAATTCCATGAAGCTGAATCTAAAAATGAATGTGTGCTTCGGAAAACGGTTGAGTGAAACATGCAAACCCACCAGGAGGCCCTATAATCCCTGGAGTATTTAATCCAGTGGCCTTGCAGGATTGTTGTTTGGCTGAAAACATAAAATGCAGGTGGTTTGGTTTTACAACTTAGCCAGCCTTATCTCCCCTTTAAAGCAGTTAGACACCAAACAAGATGATGAGCATAATGTCCTCTGCTCCACTGCTGACATCCATTTGGTGGACGGGCTTAACTGTGTGGTGGATCTGTGACGTCCAGTCGGCTCTGTGTACGGATCAATAGCTCAATCGATGACCTGGGCTGCTGGTTGCCTTTGTTGGGTCAGCACACAGGTCCTCTCTCGATGTTTTTCTCCCTCTCACTTTTTTCCTAAGTTCAAATATGGTCTATTTACATGAATGGGTAATAGTCAGGTGACGCTCTCTCAGCCCCTGTTTCTACCTCACAGGCAAAATGGGGCACAGTCGGGTCAGCAGGGGTTCAATGAGTGGAGGCAGGATCATTTTGCTGCATAGGATTAAGTGTGTGTGTGTGCATGAGAGAGCGATTGTGTGTGATTTCCTGCAGGAGCGAGCTGCTAGCTTGCGTCGGTTTTCGTGGTTTGCTCTCCACCTTTTTCATAACCCGTGTGTGTTTGCTTCCTAATCGTCTTCAGGCCCGAAAGCCTCGACTCTTCTGTTCGAGCCGGTGGGCAGTTCTTCGAAGACATTTTCAATAGTTTCTCATGCAGATTTTTTTGTTGTTGTTGTTTTTAAGGTTTATCGGCGGGGTTGCGCACATGGATCCGATCGCAGAGTGAGCTGGTGACCTCGTTGACGGAGACGCTCTCACTTCAGGACCATGGTGAGTCGCCCTTCCTCTCTCTCCGTCTCTCTCGCATGCATGCACAAATTGTGCACTCTCCATTTCTTTGGCTCGGTCTGGCTTGCATGCACACGCGGTCTGAGCGCTCGAGCGAAGGCAGTCGCATGAATAGCGCTCGGTTTCGTCTTTTTGAAAGTTTGCTCTCAGTTTTCCTTTATTCCTTCCCTCTGTGTTTTCTCCTGCGTCTCTGCATTTGTGCTGTTGATACCACAACATAAGCCCTGTGCCCTCAGCCGCTGGCACGCACTCTCCTTGCCTCTCAACAGCCGTGACAGGGTGCCTGTGTCTGTCTCTGACACCATATGGGCCTCTCTGTGTGTTTGAGTGTGTGACGCCAGTGCCCCCTCCGCTGCCATCTGACCTGTAAATAGAAACACAGCCTGGACTCTTCTTCCTTTTCGATGATCCCAGCGTAATTTGTTCTTGTAAATTTACAGCCACTGATGTTAAATTGAGGTTTACCCTCTGTGGTAGAATTATTTAAGCACTTCCTGTTAATTCATTTAAAAAATAGCCTTTTAGTGTGTAGTGGTGAATCAGTCACAAGCACTGTAACTAAAATCTTGAATCATGAAGGCCAACTCCATTCCTGACTTATCCCGGCTCCCCTTAGCTGAGCTGTTGCCCTGTGGGAGCATTGTTAAAGTGCCTAAACTCTGAATAATACAAGCAGGGACTTTAACCCCGCCGTCACAGCCTAATTTGCACATGACACAATAAAGCCTCCTGCGACTGTGCATGACATCTGTACCATGCTGATGAGAAAATACCCAGCAAACTCAACAACTGTTAGCTTAGGTAAAGCCCCACAGTGGCGGGGTATCAGCTATTCTGTGCTTCTTCATTTTTTTCTCTGTCTTTTTAATCTGTTTTGAGCCGTGAAGAGCGACAGGAAAAGACAAGCAGGTGTGCAGCAGTGACAGAAGAGCTCTTCCTGTGTGTGCAGGGAGAAGAACCCATGATAAAAATCGTGGACAGGGTGTGTGAAAAGGCATTTTTGTGTGTTTCGCCCAGGGGTATGGTGCAATTCTCTGCATATCTTAATGGTAAATCACACATTACTGAGGCCATGCTGCAGGATTTTCGGGCCAGAAACGGCTGCTGCTCTGTGCTTCAAGGCTCAGCTTGGCAGCAATTAGTGCCGCTCACAGAGCTGCACAGTGATCAGACGGGGCAACAGGGCAACGCAGCATCACTGACTGCGTTTACGTGCTGGTGAATGCGGCACAACTGGGTCTCAGAACAGAGATGTTTTGTGTCAGAAAAACAAAGTGGAAGATGGAGAAGGATATGACCCAAACTGTGGTTGAACTTGACGTGTCTGTGCAGTTTCCTGTTTGCTTGCTGATCTTGTACTTCTGACTTTTGCCTCTGTCAGTCAGATGGGACATTTCAGAAATGAAGAAGAAGCCGGCTGCACACCAAAGGATTGAGCTGAGGCCTTTGAACTTCTTGACCTTTCACTTTTTTTTTGCAAATGTTGGAGCATTTCATGTGTGCTTCATCAGGCTGTTGTAGGAGTTCTGGGAATGAACTCACAGGTGACACGATGTGACTTTTTCAACTTAATTTTTATTTAGTTTTGATGAACAACAGATCAGTAGGTACATTTTCTTCTTTTAGCTGTTTTTAACATTTGTACAGATTATGTTCAAGTCAAATAAAAGATAAGAAGCAGCTCTTGAACGTGCCTGTTCTTAAATGTGTTCTGTTGTTGTTTGTTTTCTCTTGAATTATTTTTGCGTGTATTTTTTATTTTTTTGCGTGTATATTTTGCGGCAAACCCTCAATGACTGTACGAGATTTATTTAATACATTTTAAAATGTATTTATTTTTAATTTAATAATTTTAATTTCCTCATGTATCAGTGAAGCTGTGACGGGGCTCTACCGTTTAGTACAGGTGGGGTTTTGGAGTCTTAGTGAGTATTTTGGTTAGTTACACATTCGTCTTTTTTACAGATTAAACGTTAAATATGTGCACAACAAAACACACTCGCTCAGTTAAAAGCGCTCACACTCACAGGTTTTGCCGCTACAGCCTAACGTGGTCTGGTATGACCAGTGGCTAATGGTGGCTAATGCAAGCTAACGTTAGCAAACTTTAACTGGAAGCAGCTCACTGACTTTTCACTACGTTTTAGCATAATCATCCTTCTGCTCTGCAAAAGTTTCATTATCTCACTTTAAATCGTGGGTACTGTAATATTCACACCCAGTCTGACTTCTTGCTGATAAATACGCCTCAGAAAACTATTGATTCTCTCATTGATTATGGGACATGATTCCCTTTTTTTCTTACCTTACTATATACTTGTCCTACATATTTGCAAAATAGAATATATTATCATTAATAGAGTAATATGAGTCCTCAGTAGACGTCAGTCTAGTCTACCATATTAAAGTTTCCCTGATGTGGAAAGGTATTTATTCTGACCCATTACATTTTGATGAAGCGATTGGGAAATGCAGCCAATGTGAGCTGGCTAGCCAGTCAGGCAGGCAGTCAGGCAGGCAGGCAGGCAGGCAGGCAGACAGCCCCTCTGCCCATATGCTGGTACAGAAGGATTTTACTGTAATTCTCGGTCGCGGTGGGGGTCACAGATTCATTCCTGTGCTTTAATAACAGCGGGATTATCAAGGTTCAGCCAGCTAACCCTGTCCTGCCTTTCATCGCCTCACAGATCTATCCAGCTTCATCCGTTCCTCCATGTCTCAGTTTCTCCATTTTTTGTTATCTAGCCCTGACTATCTGCTCTTTTTTTATATATTCTCTTTTTTTTTGTCTTGCCCATCTACTGTTTCTCAGCCCCTCTACATCCTCGCTAATAACATGCACGTCTCCATTAATACTCCGGGATCCCTCTTGTTTGCTGCCTCTCCTCTTCTCGCCCAGACTGAGATGGGTTGGGCCTGACTGTGACTGAAGCACTGTTGCTAGGTGCCTAGGGATGTTCCCCTCTCTGTGTATGTGTATGTGTGTGTTTGTGTGCATGTGTGAGTGGGTGGGTGGGTGCATGTACTGTGTGAGGCTGTATCGCTATGTGTCTGGCAGAAAGTTAGATGTTCTCTTATGTAAGCGGGTCTTGGCTGGGTAGAGCATGGGTTTGGCTCGGGGATGCTGGCTCAGGTGGAGAGATGGAGACAGATGCTATTTTGGGTGTACTGCGCTCCTTACATCCTCCAAACACATGAGTTATTCACTCACACGTGTCTCTTAGGTCTCCCACCATGAAAGGACAATATGAAAGTGGTGTGCTGAGGTGTGAAAATATGTGCAGTGACATTTTATGTCTGTCAAGAGGAAAAAAAAGCAAAACATAATTTATTCATCTACAGATATTAACAATAGCAGTCAGTTACTTCCGTCTGATACTGAAGAAATTAATCATGCCATTGATTATCTGCAGAAAATATTTGTCTTTGTCAATTAATTGTTGAAGTCATTTATCAACCAAAAGTAATAATTCACTTGTTCCCGTATCTTTGATTTGATGATTTGCTGCTTCTCTCTGCTTTATGTTATTGTGGCTGTAATTTCTTTTAGTTTAGAGACTAAATGATGAATCAGATGATGATAAAATAATGAGTGGTTAATCAATAAGCAAAAGAATTGTTGCATCTGCTGTCAGCCTGGTACAAACTGAGCTAGCACCTTGTACAAAGAGAGAGGGAAACAGTAGTCATTATATCATCAGTCTTTATGCTATTATAAACAAACAGGGCTGGTTTCAGTCTGCTCATCCAAAGCCCAAAGATAGAGCAGAAAAAAGAAGCTGGGAGTGCTGAATGTGGAGCATGTAGACATTGTATGAGGGTCAAAGATGCAGAGAAACACTGATAGTTTCCTAACGTGTCACACATATCAGTGATTTTCCCCGGATTAATCCCGATTTCCATTTTTAGCTCTAAAAGGATTCATGTTCTCTCCGTTTGAACCTGCGCACAGCCGGGTGACATGTTCTCATTGTTCTCTGACAGCGTCAATAATCTCCCTCTCTCTGCGTCTCTCTGCCCATTCTTCCTCTGTTTCAGAGCATGGCACTGGCCCGGCTCCAGTCTCACCTGCCCTGTGCTAACCCAACCAGTATCACCAGTATCGAGCATCGGCACGCTTCCAGCAGAGCTTGCTGAACAGGACTGTGTGGTGAGCCATGCTGTCTGGGTCGTGGCGGCGCTCTGTGGGACACCAGCAGTCTGCTGCAGCGCCTGCGGTGGCCTCCAGGGGGATGACGGTGTGCGGGGTCCCCAGCGGCACGGTGGTCCTCGAGGCCCAGTACGACTACAACTACCGCGGGGCTGATGGGCGGCAGGTCTGCATCAGGGAGGGCGAACGGTTTATTCTCCTGAAAAAGACCAACAGCGACTGGTGGCAGGTGAGAAATCGGTTCATCTTCTGTTTGTCTTGAGTCTGTTGAACCAGAGATTTAAGAAAAACATGGACATCTGCATCACCGACAGCTTTCTGTAGAGCAAAAAACAAAAAGAGCAAAACCAACAACGTGATAATTCATCTGTCGCACTTTTCAGCTCCCCTTCACTGTGGCTCTCAGCCTCAAGCCCATTTATTCTCACTGAATACTTAAATGTCTCAGAACGAGAAAAAGTGAATTCCTAAAACAGCAGGGCACTGTAGTTTTTATCAAACGTTACTCTAACACTGTTGCGAATAATTTCCGTTGTGGATTTAGTGCTCTAGTGAGTATTCACCTCAGCAGAATGTGTATTTTATGATGGACTACAAATAAAGTACCCTGTCTGTGTTCATCATAGTGAAGAAACACGTTGGCTCATTAATGTTTTTTAACAGTTTTTGGGCAGAAATAGAGAAAAATAAGCTATGTCATATCAGATAGGGATGGGACGATACGTGGATCTTCCGATTTGATACTATTGTGATACTCAATATTTATTGTGATTTTGGACGGCACGGTGGCGCAGCAGGTAGTGCACATGCCTCACAGCAAGAAGGTCGCCGGTTCGATCCCCGGGTTGAGCAGGGCCTTTCTGTGTGAAGTTTGCATGTTCTTCCCGTGCATGCGTGGGTTCTCTCCGGGTACTCTGGCTTCCTTCCACAGACCAAAAACATGCTCATTAGATTAATTGATGACTCTAAATTGTCCTTAGGTGTGAGTGTGAGTGTGAATGGTTGTCTGTCTATATATGTTGCCCTGCAATCGACTGGCGAACGGTTCAGGGTGTACCCTGCTTCTCGCCTGTTGACAGCTGGGATAGGCATCAGCCCTCCTGCAACCCCGAAAGGGATAGTCGGGTATAGATTTATTGTGATTTTTGTTAGCTTTTTTTAATGCTAGACCATGTGGTCAAGTCATACACTTCTAGAGACTGTGTGTCATTTCCAAAAACAATGCCCATCCCATGCCTGTCTTTCTCAGTTTTATTTCAGTGTTAAATCAGCCTTATAAAAGGGGCAAATTAAATACTTTTTGAAGTAAACTGTTACATTTAGCTGTTCCTGCTCATCAAGTTAGTGCCATGAGAAAATAATAGACCAAACACGATGTTTGGATCTATGGGGGAGAAAAAGCATTTTCTTTCCGTTTGTTCTTTGGCAGGTGCGCAGAATTGGAGCCGCCAGTAAAACGAAGCCACTGTATGTCCCTGCCACGTATGTGACGGAGGTGCCCATTGCACCGATGGCCTCGCCGCAGCGCCTGGTCATGTCCGCCTCGCTGAACTCCAACCTCAGGGTACTGCCGCGGGTGTCGCTCTCTCCCAGCCCCACAGCGACTCCCTATAGTGAACAGCATCAAGGTGAGAGGAAGTTTGAGAGAACATCTGCTGTGTGTTTTCGGTGGCAAAGGCAGTTTAATTCTGTGTTTTAAGAGAAAAATAACACAAATGTGTGCGTTGATGTATAGAAGGAAAATAAGTTCATCACTCACTGATCTGTGTAAAATTTGTTCCTCCCTCAGTGAACAAACCCATCTACCGCTCCATGGAAAACCTCAGCTCCAACAGTGCCTTCCAGGGGCTGGGCAACCACACCAGCACGGGTGGAGGCCGCTTCCCCACCCTGCCCCTCTCTGGATTCACCTTTACCCCCAGCTCTCCCACCTCCCCGTCGGGCCACCTCATGGTCCCTGTGTCCCCGGCAGCTTCCACGGACCAAACAGCACCGCGGAACCCCAGGGTGGTCCCCATGATCACTCGGAGCCAGAGCTCCAGCAACCTCCCCGAAAACCTGGCGGAGAACCCGTACGACGAGGTGGGCGGCGGCTTCAGCAGCCACAGGATGCCCAAGAAGTCTTGTAGCCAGTGGGACATGGTGGGAGCTCCGCGCAAGAACAACCATCTGCAGGTTGGAAGAGGCTCGCAGACCTCACCTGATGTTATTCACACATGTGGTTCACACAGCAGAGCCCTAGTGGAGCGTAGAGCGGGTTACTGGACTGTGTTTGGGTGTCATTCTCATATTATTATCATGTTGATGATTGAGATGATTTATGTTAAAATGATGTTTTTTGGAAAGCTGTAAGAGGCTCCTGCTTCTTTCCTCAATCAATGTTCTTCATCCATGTAAAAGTAAGCAGTCATGCTGAGCAGAAGTCCTAATGGACAAACATATGAGAATTACACCCGGGCGGACAAACAGCAGAATTTAAGCCAGAGTTAAGACAAAGTAGGGCATGTTCACATCAGCTGTGGCTGTTTGAGTGAAGCTTTGGCCCAGTGAGGTCGATGCCTTTCACAAAGATCTGCTCCCTGTGCTCCAGCAAAGTTGGAAACAGCAATTTAATCTTCTTTGCATTTCCCTGGAAACAAAGCACAAACTGAGTTTAAGTTCTCGCACAGAAAGTTCATCTGGATTAGTTAAGAGCAAGAACGTGGAAGAAAGGGTCAACACAGCAAAGCAGATTAAGCCAACGCTCGTAAAAGTTTTTCACAAATACTGTAACTGAAACCTGCGATGGTGAGGAGTTATCAAAGTGTGACGGGTTTAAGGCGATGGATATTTTGATCTGATAGCCAGCCGCTAAACTACAGCCTCGACTATAAACTTGATGCTTTCTGTGATCCTAATTAGTATGAAGAGTCCTGAATAAATGATAGGTCAAACAAATCCATCACATCATGTCATGTCACATGACATAGAATTTGACGTACACTCATAGTCTGAATCTCTAATCTGGTGGATTTACAGGTCATTCAGTCAGAGATTCTATTTCAGGTGCAAACAAATTATTCTAGTAACACAGATTTTGTAAAAAAAAAAAAAAACTGATTAAAATAAGAAAAGACCTCGTGTGTCAGCTGAGTACAGCCGTGGCAGCAGGGCTTGTTTTTGATCTACGTCTGTACTTGGCCTTAATAATCCTCCAAGAGCAGCAATCAAGTTAGCATTGTCGTGACGTCAGAGCCTCCCTGTATTACATCAGAGGGGATTACACAAGGCGCGGTTGGACACTGCAGGTTGTCCGTCCCTCAGCTGAGGGAAGCTCCCACAGCCAGTCTCTGCAAACGGGCTCCTGCTTCCACTGAACCATGCGTGCGCCGGTTACTCCAGACTTTGGGTAGCAGTGATCTCCCTGGAAATGACAGCGCTCTTTTTTTTGTTTTTTTTGTGTCTCTTGCTCTCTCTTCCTCCCTGTCTGCTTCGGTATCTGTCGCTCTCTCTCGCTCTCTGAGGACCTTCTCCGTTCGAGCCTTTAATACCAGTCAGCAGGATTATTGCAGCCACATTCAGGTCATAACTCGCTGTGCTTCATGCAGAAAACACACTCTCACTGTATGTTTCTGCCACAGTGATGATGAAATTCAATTCAAGACAATCTTTGTCCTCCAGGGGGCGAAATTCCATTTGATTTTGAAGAGACAGGACTGACAATTATAAAAAGGTTGTTTTTAATGGTATTTTATAGTTAATATGTAAGTACACTACATGGCCAAAAGTCTGTGGACACTTGCATAGTTTGCCCAGTAATGATTGAGCATCTCATCCCAAAACCATGGGTGTTAATATGCTGCAGCAATAGCTGCAGGGATTTGCTTCCATTTAGCCTCCAAGAGCAGTGGTGACGTTTTCTGGCTCATAGTCAAATTCATCCTGAAGGTGTTGCATGTTAAGTAAGGAAAGATTATTTAGTGTTGCACCTCACTCAGAGAAAGGTCAGGAAGTGCTTCTCAAGAGTAAAAATTGTTAAATACACGACCAAAGAATAGAAAGAACGTAATAAAACATAAGCAACACTAGATCTTATAGGACAAGCATGACAGCATGAAGTGAGACTGTCTGTCTGTCAGGATTAGTGTTCCTCAGTGTGGGAGCCAGCACCTCAAAGGCACAGTCACATTTTGCTTTCAGTTAGGCACCAGGGACAACCAGCAAGCCCCGGTCAGACCTAAGTGACCTACTGGTGTTTTAAGGGCAGAGATGATATGTAAGACGGAGCTCTGCGCTGGTCAGTCGAGATCCAGACATTAAGGTGTCCCTTAATTGGAGCACATGTCCACATACTATGGGCCATATAGTGTTAAGCAGAGACAGACATGAGACACAGGGAGAGAAAAATCATCATCTTATAGGACAAAATTAAGGTGCTTTACTATGATTTTACACCTATTGTGTTGCCAGTCAAATGTGACTTACAGTAGGAAAAAGAAGAGCACATACTGTACAGTTGAAACACACACCCACCACACCTGCAACGTCTCTTCCTCTGTCTAGACCCTCCCCCCACAGAAACCAAACCACAGTCACATGTTTACACTTACAACAGCTGCCTCTCAAATCCCACTTTTGCCTACCATGAGGACCAAAACATAAAAAACTTCTACACTGGTTAGTTACTGGAGTAAACACATTGTATTACAGTGCACTATGTCTTGACTGATACAGCACAGACCAGTTCGCACATCTCTCCTCTATAGTTTGTTTTATGCTCGGTCAGGATGAACATGCAGCCAGCTGTGAATAAGCACAGATCGTAGCTCTGATGAGGATGAGAGTATCAAACCTGAAGAAGAAGAGGCGGAAAAGGAAGTGTCTGAAATAGTCAGTACTGAATAAGATCAAGAATGAGCCAATGACAATGACACACACACACACACACACACACACACACACACACACACACACACACACACACACACACACACACACACACACACACACACACACACTTGCAATAGCAAGAGCAATCTCATCTTGCTCATTGTCTTGAAGATTTCATTACCATATCTGTACATTAAAAAAATTAAAAAACAAGCTGAGATGTGTTTAATCTTTTATAGTGGAAAGTTATTTATATTATTATATAATTAACTTAATTTTGTACAGTGCAAAAATATGTAGAGTAGTTTACATGACTGCGATGTGGGTTATGTGTTATGTCAGCAAGCTGGCTGGAATCAGGAAAAACATACTGTATATGCCTTCCTAAATCAGTAATTCTGTCATTTAGATACAAATCAAGATGATTTGTCCAAGTTTATCATTTTAAAATGACACAAAAGTGCTTTTTGTTGCACATATTTAAAATCAGCTGTGGCCCCATTTGACCCTGTTGAGAGAAACCTGGTTTAGATTTAACCACTGAGGTGAAAACAGGAGGCTTCAGGTGTGCTCAGAGCTCAGTGCTGCCCCCTGGAGTAAACTACAGTCCATCCATCCATCCATTTTCTATACCGCCTATCCCTTTCGGGGTTGCGGGGGGGCTGGAGCCTATCCCAGCTTCAACGGACGAGAGGCGAGGTACACCCTGAACCGGTCGCCAGCCGATTGCAGGGCTAAACTACAGTCACATCCCTTTATACATGTGCTACACACACACACGCACACACACACACGCACACACATGCCTCCATACACACCATGCTCCCTCAGTCATTATCTGTAACAACTATGTGTTATGCAACAGGGATCAGCCAGCTAGCCAGTCAATCAGTTAGTGAATTATGTCCCAGCTATATTTCGTGGAAAGATGATCTTCCATGCATATCTTTTCAATTAATTTCACTGGATTTGTAGACGTCCTCCCTTGTAGCTGTTGATTTTGTCCTCTCTATCTGGGTGAGCGCACATATTTCTATAAGCTCTGTCTTAATCCGAAGTCTGACGCGTTGTTAGTTCTGTAGTGAGAGGCTGGGGGCTTATTTGTTTCCCTTGTACACAGACGTTTTTGTTCAAAGTGCTGCTTGTGGTATTTGTTATGTGGATTTTCCTGAATGCGCATAATTGACATAGTCAAGTCAAGCTTATGTGGCCTGTATGCTGTACAATATGATAAAGAAAAAGCCTGTAAAGTTGCACAAACACGTCCAGAGCACATGCATTTCCATAATAATGCACAAAACCACAAACACGTACTCGAGATAATTAAAAGACAACGCTGACAATATTCATTGATGTTCTCATTGTCAGCGCATCCCATGAAAGCCAGCAATTGATTTTTTCAGTGAGCATATATTGTCTGTGTAGCCAGAGCCTGAAATGTGCCTCGCTGCTCCGTCAGCATTGTTTATTTTATGTCAAAAACATACACCATTCTGCTGCTGTAAATACGTACTCACACACTAAATATGTATTAATCCGCAGCTGAAAAGAGTCCCCAAGAAATATACTATTTACGTACTATAAACTGCTGTTCTGATGTTGCATCATTGCATTGAAGGAACATCTCAGCCAGTGAAATGGTGTTGCTCATTTGTGTGTTTTTAATTGTTCTTGGACAACAATGGAGGTCTGTGGCACTGAGGAGTAACACATCAGGCTTTGGCCTCACAGACAAAAATTCCAAAAGTCGTAGTCGCATCAGTGAACTTATGTCAATGAGTCGCATTTTTTCCAAGATCTCATTTCTTTATCCTCCATGTCTGTCTCTTCTTTCCTCTCTCTCCTTCTCCGTCTGTCCCCCTTTACTCTACAAGGTCCCAACAGAGTCCTATCTGTCCCAGCTGTCCTGGCAGGACTCCCCTCTTTACACTGAAATGCAGCCAGAGAAACGTATGTCTCAGCCAGAGCTGCCTAGTCCAGCCCCAGGTCAGCAGCCTCTTCAGATCATGGACCTGTGGGAGCAGTACTTGGACGCGTCCACAGGGAGAAGCTACTATGTCAACAGTGTCACCAAGGAGAGGTCCTGGAAACCCCCTCGCCGGGCTCGAGGACGCACCACCAGCAAGGTAGCACACCCACCACGGCCAGTGTTCATTCACTGTTTGCCACTCCACTTATTCAGTGAAATTGCTTTAAATTTGAAAAGATGGGCAATTTCAGAGCTGGATGAAAGCTTCTTCTCTCAGAGGAGAGGATAGAAAAGGGTCAGGGTGTGGAGTAAAAGAGTCTGCTCATTTATATGCTCACATCGTTTGACTGTGTCAGCACTAAAAGGGACCTTTTCAGCCAAAGAACTTCATCAGACCTAAAGGAGAGCATGCTGGCTTGCATATTTTCTTTTTGCTTAGACATGAGGTGCTGCAGAGAGGGTTGCACACTGTGATCACAGCGTAGGTTTCCACAGCTGGAAGCAGAGGTTTCGTGCACGTGGGGAGACTCGTCTATGAGTCGGAGTGGCTAAATATTCTGTTTCACATGGGGTCACATTGAACTTCACACTCTGAGCGCTGCTGAATATGGCATAGTAGGTGAGCAAGGTCACTGATAGAGAGGTTTGAATGAATCTTTCAGTATTTTGGGAAGTATGCTTATTTGCTGACAAAGCTGAGAAGATTGATACCGCTTTCATATCGGCCTGTTAAATCTATACGGCTGCATCTCAGAGACGGTTAGGCGCAAAGACAGGAAATAGCGGGAAACAAATAACACGACTCTGTTCAAAGGTGACAAATTCTGCCCACCAGCACCTCTAAGGCTCGCCATTTAGTACGTTATATGTCGTTTTTTCTAACTGGTACAAAAACAAGGCGTAAAAACAGATGAGGCTCTGAGCAGTTGCTAGGCAACCAGCAGAGACTCCAGGAAGTTCCTGCTCTCTGCCAAGAAATAGTCAGGGTCATAACCCGTGATGAAACGGGGGTGCTGGCAGGGTGAGTTTGGGCGAGCTGTTTCCTCCTGTTTCCAATCTTTGTGCTAAGCTAAGCTAACTGGCTGCATATTAAAGACCTTTTTATGGAATACATGACACATCAGGAGTGAAATAAGTCAGCACCATGACTGAGACATCACCATCATGACAGTCTCACAAACAGATTCAGACATCACAAACATAATGAGCCAATCACGGCAACTTGCACGGTGATCACACATTATTAGCTGTTTGATAACGTAGTCAAACCGAAGGCTCAGTGATATCTTTATAGAGGATGATGCCTAAAATACATTCCCGCTTTGATACATCAACTTCTTCTTCTTCTGGTTCAAACATGTATGCGTGTTTGATGAGCAGTCGAAGGTGAGCGGGTATGCTCAGCATCATCGAGCTGCAGGCGAGCGGTAGAGCGGTGGGTGGAGATAGAGGGGAACTAATTGCATCTTTGTAGATTCTTGCATATGTAATGAAGGCAAAAGTGTAGAGTTACATGTTAACCATTTGGGGTTTTTAAGCCGTGAAGGGATTTTTCATGGAAAAAACTTCTAAATATGATGAACAGAGATGAGTTTTTAAGGTTTAATCGCTGCCAGCAGAGGAGCTTTAAATGGACAGACATGAGTGTTATCAATGTTCTCATCAAACTCTCTGCAAGAAGGCAAATAAGCTTATGTTACTTGCCACTGTTACAAACTATTCTTTAATTTCTCATGAACTGATCAAAGTTATTGATGGATTTATTAAAGTCAGAATAGCCATAATAACTCATCTTACAACAGGAAGCATTTTAACGACTCAGTAAATACTACCTTTGTGAAACCTGAGGCTGTAGTGAATAGCTGTTAATGTATGTAAGAGCTTTTCCTGTTTCGCAGTCTGTACATTTTCCTCTGTTTCTGTCGCAGGGCAGTCCAGCACAACCTCAGACGTTACCCAGGGAAACCAACCACCTGTCGCTACCACTTCCTGAAGCTGGCAATGGAACAATGCACAGGGTAAGACTGCTGTACTTCTAACGTTCAGTCAAATTCAGCCTCTCTGATGACCTTCTGTGTGATTTAACATGTAAGCTCTGCTGCATTGGAACACCTTCCACAGTGGAAATCACTGGGTTAATCAGGGTCAGGTTTGACCCTGACTATGGTGACAAAATGTAGTCACGCTTCCATAATGATGACGACACGTTGATCAGATAAACTCTTGTTCTGCCACTATTGTTGCCTTCTCCACCCTCGCCTGTGACTGACCACTGAGAACAACATGAACACACGTTCTTCTCATGCTTCACCTCTGCACTGTCGAGCCCTTTGAATCAGATATGTTGTTTTTAAAGTGCCATAAAGTCCCGCTGACCTTCATGCACGTTTATCACTGCAACAGTGGTTCTCAAACCTTTTCAGAAGCCGAAAACCCCCACAGATTTTATCAACGACAGGGGAAGCAGCTCATAAAAAAGGATCTAAGTTGAACTTTATTGACATAAATATCAGCGTGATAGCATCAGTGTTTGCTTATTTTCCCTCCATGAGTCATCAGTCACCTTAGTTTCACTCCACGCTTTCCCCTGGTCATCCACGCCCCCCTGCAGTGGCTCTTTACCCCTCCAGGGGGCCCCACCCTCCAGTCTGAGAACCACTGCACTGCACAGAGTGACTGCCTTGAAGCACACAGGAGTTTCTTTGAAGTGAGCTCAGGTGTGTTACGTGTGTGTGTGCTAGCATCGCAGTCTGAACCTTTTGCATTGACTTTCATTCATTTGCTCATTTACGTATTTGTGTATTTTAAGATGCGCCCACACTTTGGCTTTGCGCTCTAGCTTTTAGCCAATGATCGCTGTCAAAAGGGAGCTAGCACTGATGAGGTGGTGAGGAATGTGTTTATGACCCTGTGTGCCAAGTCAGCGATTAATCAAAGTGGTTGGTTTAGCTTTGAGATCGTTCACTTGGTTCCTCAGAGCTGTGACGAAGCTTTTATATTCTTACTTTATTGCTCTGTCCTGTGATGTAAAGAGTGTTACATAATCGTTGTTATGCGACATTTTTCCAAGTGCAAACAGCTGTGCTTGGCATCTGTAAACGGAGACAGACAGAACAAACCACAGTGAGAGAAAAGACACACCCGCTGCTCATTTCTATACATGTGAATGCATCGCCAGCATCTGTGAGCGCACACACGATCCAGACCGGGACTGTGTTCCGGATTAAAGCGGCGAGAAACACTGAGCGCAGGCCAAATTAAAAAGGGGGATTACATCTTTGTAGTTGCCCCGTCGTTTACTGACTGACTCGCTGGCCTACTTATTTATTTATTAACTGCCCCCTGACACACACTTCCTCTCAAATGGTGTTTTTGTTGGGCTAATCCCTGAGGGGAATAACAAGGTAATGCCTCTTGATCTGATGCAGATGAGCAGAAGCCATTAGAGCCGCACAGAGCGAGACGGAGGACGCTTCAAAATCCGAAACATTACAAAGCGTTGCTAAATTTAAACCACTCGCTCTCATCAGCCTCTCTGACCTCCCAGATGTTGCCATCGTCAAACTTCCACCGTTTCATTCATTTCACCTTCTGTGTTTATACGGCCGCAGTGAGGAAGTGCGTCTGTTGTGTCAGACAGAGATGGTTTTTTTTAATTATTTTTAAAGGAATTTATGCAACAGTGCTTGAAATTGACCTGTCCACTGAATCAATGACGACATCGGCGCGATAAAGCGACGCCAGCTGCGTGATCCAGATTGTTAGAGATAAGCGTTTTGCATCTCAAGGTTGCGTTGCCTCAACGTTGCGTCAGTGTTTCAAGTTAAATGTTGCTCATCAAAAAAAATACCCAGATGATCAAAGCAGTGATTCCCCCATCAAGTCAGTGTGAGATGCATTCTGTTGACCTATATGTGTCACTTTTTATTTTGTGCTACATGCATTACCCAACAGGAACTTCATCATCGATATATAATGCAGGCTGTGCGGCTCATGAGTTAATGGCCCAGGTGTTAAAACCCGAGTGACCCACATTACTTGTTCGCGGTGTTCTCTCATCTAGATTTTTGTTTTTAAAAGCCATTTTAACCCTCACCATGTTGGCTCCTTCTTAGCTATGTGCTCACATCTGTCGATAATTTCCATTTAAATGCAATTTTGAGTAATTACTACAGTTTATACATGAATTCTACTACATTAAAAAGACGTTTGTGTAGTTTTGACTCTGAAGAGCTGAAATGATGAGATGATTCATTTCTTAGTCAAGCAACAGAAAATTGGTTTTGATCTTCCATTAATTGATCAAGTTTGCTGTAAAATGCCTGAATGTGAGCATTTGCTGCTTCTACATCACCGTAAATTGAATATCTTTTCACTGTTGATCTGAGAAATAGTGATGGACATTTTTCACCATTGTCTTGCATTTCATAGACAAGACGAGCATTTGAGAAGAGAATTTGCATATTAATTAGTGATAAAGATAAAGATTGTATGTGTCAGGTACAGTTGACTGAGCGTTGTAATGGAATCAACCAGTGGACCCCAATGTCTCTGTGTTTGATCTTACGCCTTACATACATCTTACATACATATCTTTTACTTTTAGTCCTCCATTCTAACCTCTCTGCTCGCTTGGCCACTAGTTTCCACACACTCTGAACATCAGCAGGCGTTCTTGAGGCTTTAACACTGACTCATCTCAGTGTGCGGTGCGTCTTGTGGAGTCGCAGCTTGTAGTTTACTGGTTATTGGGACAATAAGCATACCAAAGATGAGCCTCACACCAATTTCTAACGCGAAATGTGTGTGTTTATTTTTCCTCCTAAATGCAAACATGACTCTAAAATTCTTTCATCGCATCATAATTTCTATTTCACTGCATTAAACTGCCAAACAGTTTATTAAATAGTAAGCTCAACGCATTAAAATGCTGTTTACACACTCAGGTGTCAGTAATAAGAGTCCAGTGTAATAATCTAACAGAATAAAAGGTGCTAGTGTTCATTTTAAGTTATTAGAAAGGCTAAACCGTAATTAAAAAATTAAGGTTGTGGTATTGTTTTTTTTACTGAGTTAAAGCGTCCCCGCTGTGTTTGCCTTCATACTTGCAAACAGAAACCTTTTGGACGGCGGTTAACGTGGCAAAGTTCTGGTGTGATTATTCTGAGCTTCTTTATGTGACACACGATTGCACCGGCTGATAAAGCTTGCTTCCCTCCTGAATGGGGAAGTAGACGCGGGCTGAGACGCGAGGGAGAGATGAATTGGTTTGTACAGTTTGACGCTCAGACGAAAAAGTGCCATGACATGAAACGACTGACAGCCGAGGACTTAAACTCGACAGGAAAAAAGCTCTCAGAGACAAAAGTGGGCCTGGATTGAGTAGCTGATTGTTGATAATAATGAGCACCTATGCTGTAAGTTCATTTTCATTCTCTCACTGTTTTATTTACTGAATTGTGTTTTCATGCCACATCATTGCTGTATGAAATTTCCGGCAGCAATGTGAACTGACCTTAAATGGAACTGAATATGTTTCATTTGATTATCATGCTGATGTATTACACTCATTTGGATTTGTCATTGTCAGCCAGGCTGGCACTGACTGCCTTTGTCTCAATAAGTTGATGTGACTGCACTAATGTGGATGCGTTTGAGTCAGTTCAGTAGTTTAAAATCAGCACGCTTGAGTCAAGCCAGTACTACGCAGCCTGTGAGCAATGGCAGCAACTGCCTCTCATTAACAGGCACAAGTGCGTGTGTGTGTGTGTGTGTGTGTGTGTGTGTGTCCCTCTGCGCTGTGGTGGCGAATCAAAGAGCATTTTCAGCCCCGCAGGATGTAAGCGGGGCAGAGGAGTAGTTTCGTTGTTGGTGTGAGCGTTAGCCCGGCCCTCGTGGCTGATCTTAACTGAACACATCTGCCAGCATCCTGTTTTTACACGTTGGTGTGAAATTTATCCAAACTGCAAATTCTTTGTAAACAGTGTCTATTTTTTGCAACGAAAGAAAAACTGACGGAAAGCCCGACAGTGAGGCGCCGTCTGATCCTCCTTGGCAGGCCGATAATACAGAAAATGCAGTAGGTTCAGCCGTTTAAAATTAGGAAATATAAATAGTAACTGCTCATCTGTGTTTCCTGTCTCCGTCTTCCTGTCTCTCCGTCCTCTTTCTCTCTTTCTTTCTCTCTAGCTGTCACCTGATTTCCTCTTCGGGAGCCACCAGAGGAATACCGATGGTGGCTGGCAGATGAAACAGGTGAAACTCTACCTGCTGCGTTCTTTCATCACCAGAGGGCATCTAAAACATTTCACCTTCATTTTAACCTTATAAAAAAACTGTCAAAGAGTAAAGTGGAAGATAAGCAGCCTTTTCCGGGTTTATGTACATTTATGTGCTTTAATATCCAGAATTTGAAACTTTGATTTGATACTCTGCAGTGAATGGAGCGTAACAGCCTCAGGTTGAGGACCGGTTGATTTCATCCCTGTTGTTTTGTCTGTGCAGCCTGGCCTTGAAAATCTGATTGTAAATCTGTTTTTTTATATAGCTTTGGTACTTTCAATGCTATTGAACGTATAATTAACAGAGATGCTATCATTTTTAACACTTCTGACAGCCTTCATTTCCTGACACAACAGGATGCATTCATGTACCAAAATAGGCCGCTCACACTGCTCTTATGACGTAGTCTGCCACCTTGACTTTGTCACTTAACTGCATTTCTGCACATGAATATCTATCCATCTATAGAATACTGTATTCTCCTTTCAAAGGCATTTAGCTGATATTTTTTTCCTTGTTATTCATGTTTGCATGCCTGACTGAGAAGGTAATCCTAAGTGTTTTATCAGCGCTTAAAGGGCTTTTCCTCATGAAAATCAATGAACTCGAGTCATTAGATTTGCAAAAACTGCATCTCCACTGTATTACTGTAGAATACATTAAAGTAACGCCAGCTGTGCTCTTTAGATTCTCAGATATCAGCATTTATGCATATTAAGGTGGTGAAATAGCAACTCATGGTGTAAAAAGAAAAGGCTCTTAACCAAGCAGTTCTCACTGCAACATGTTGCATCACAGTGGGGTGTGGGTGCGCTTGGTTTAAAGCCCTTTTAAAGGCCTCCTCTTAGCAAAGGAGCAGATTTGGCTCTTCGTGCTAATCCTCCTTGCATGAAAAGATGGCAAACATTAGGAGGGATATTTAGTCTGATTGTTGAAACTAGGTTACAGGGATTGGGAAAGGTACTTAATTATGGCTGCCGCTGCATGAAAAGTTGAAGTTGTGGGAATTGGTGCATTTGTGTGCCATCATGGACACTTGTATGTGTACACGCGAGCGATTGTAAGCATAAATGTTTTGCACGTAAATTACAGACGCATATACGTGCATCATCGAGTCTGTGACGCTCTGTGCCTCAGCTCCTCCTGTGAAGTGGAGCAAAGCAATTTAAACTTCTCAAGGAGGCTGCTCATTTGTCAGTGTGTGCTGCTAAGAATAGGCACTCATTCTTATGGTCAGCGTTGTTTCTCAGAGTCATGATGAATTGTTCAAGATACTTTCAACTTTACCCAGAATTGATGTGACAATAGCAGAAGGTTTCATAATGGCTGCCACTGTGTGATATCAGCTGAGGGATTGCAAGCCAGCATTCAGTGCCCTGACTGTGGCACTTTGTAATCTAAACCTCTGCTGTCCAAGCTGTCCTCAAAGCATTTCGTTAACGAATATTCACTGGAGCGAAACAAACCAATGAGAAAAAAAGTCCCACTAGTGAGCAAAGGTCCGGGAATAAAAGAGCAGATGGAGGTTAAAACAGCCACGAAGCCAAATTTCTGCTGCCAGCATCAATTCTTACACTGTTGACTATTATACTATTAAGGTGAACACAGTTTGCACAGATTGAAAATCAGAAGTACAAATGAAAGAGTTAATGCCGTCCTCATTTATTTTTACACACTGGTTTGCATGAATCGTATTGAAAATACGGTCAATTTGAACGTGTTACCAACAGTAGCTCCTATAGGAAATGAAGACATTAGCAGAGAAGCAGCAAGCTTAATCTTTGGAAAGGCCCTGACCTCTCTGCTGCTCCTCACTGTTCCTTGTTTGTGTTTTTAATTGTTAAGGAATTTATGCTCATCGCGCTGTTGCACCCATCCAAGCTTGCTCAAGGCAAAGCATCAGCTAAAGACTAGAATATACAGTAAATGTAATATAAAGAAAAAGGTTCCTCTATAGTCTGTTATTCAGAAGCAAACAGACACATTAGCTCTCACATGCTTTAAACAAGATACACAGAACAATACAATGGGAGCTTCTTGTATTTATTTACCAGTTCCCACACAATAAACCAGTGATTTCCCTTTCCCTTGTTTGGCTGTTCCCCCTTTCACCACTCACCCAAACATTTGACCCTGACCTCTAAACCCCCATGAAGAGCATGCAGCGTGCCGCCTCCTCTGACACCCTGAGCACGATGGCGTTGAGGAAAGGCGATGCCCAGCTCCATAACTCTGGCCCCCAGCACGAAGCCAAGCAGCAGCTCAGCCACTCCCAATCAATGCTCCTGCCTGAGAACGGCAAGGTATTCACCCCCAGAGCACGGACACACGAGCTCATAAACTGCGTGCACGGCAGTCACACACACGCCGAGAGAAGAGGAAATGCTGATAAGCTTCACATAAAGCTCTGGACACGTACACATATACACACAGAGACAAATGAACATGGCTGATGACGGCCACTTCCTGTCTTTCAGATGGTCCAGCAGTGCAGAGATTTCTCCTGTAATGTGACCAACATCGTGGTGGAGCCTCCGTCCCCTCAGAGCTCTCCAGACAGCGATGGCTGCACACCGGTGAGAAAACGCCGCTTTTCACTGTTCAAATAAATATAATGAATTTGAGGGTTTTTTATGTAATTTTTCAGTTCCTTATGACAAATAAATCTCAGCGTGAAGATCTCAAAACCTGTGCAAATAGAATAAACCGACTGCCACTCGCTCTCTTGCCTCTTCCTCACTGTCTCTATATGCCGTACTCAACACTTCTAACTTCATAGTTAGTCTTAATTCTGTCCTCTCGCACCTTAAACAAGGCCACACCGCAGTGGGGGATTCTGCAGCAGCTCCCCCTCCTGCTATTTTTTCAATGATGCAACAGTCAAGTTAAATGGGTTCGCTCAGGATGCAGCACATTACGCAGAGGAAAAGCCCTCTGCTGTACTTTACTGTTAACGTTTCAGCTTCTCCTCACATACTTCGGTGCACGCTCTGCGTAAAAACATTAGTGTGACAGCTTTAATATTGCAGATTTTAAAGCCCTCTTCATGTGTTCTCAGGAGCTGGAGAAAGCCGGCCTCTTGAACAAGACAAAGATTGCAGAAGGAGGCCGGAAACTGAGGTGAAGCATGGGTAAATATAGCGTTTGAATAAATGAAGGCAAGCTTCCCATCTGACCATGTGTTTGTTGGGTTGCAGGAAAAATTGGAGCCCTTCCTGGGTGGTGTTGGTCGGCAACAGCCTGGTTTTCTTCAAAGATCCTAAATCACAGACACCTTCCAGCTGGGTAAGAGCTCACGCAGAGTCTGTGTTTAATGAGTTTAGTCCAGCTACTGTCTTTATAGAAACATAAATGAGCTTTTATACAGGATATTAAAGAACAAAGCTCTGTGGAAAATTATCACATGAAGCACATTTCTTCATTTCAAAATCCTCAGCCAGCTCTTGTGATTCATTTTGTAAGATGTAAGAGTTTCTTCATGTTGGATTTTTTTGGACAGCAACTCCTCTGATCATAAAACAGGTCACACAAACAGTTGCAAGTGTTGTGTGTGAACATTGATCCTGGTGTAGGAGTCGGCCAAAAGGGGCAAAAAGTGATGTTCTGTGCAGCAAAAAAAACACCCGAACTCCATTTTTAGAAACACATACGGGTCAGTTCAGCCAATGAGGTGTTGAGAAAACAGAAGAAAACATGATTTTTATGTTTGTGTTTATTGATAACAGAAACCAGGAAACAGTCGCCCTGAGAGCAGTGTGGATTTAAGAGGAGCACAGCTTCAGTGGGCCAACGAGCTGTCCAGCAAGAAGAACGTGTTCAAGGTAAGAAAACGAGTGGAATGAGGATCAGAAAACCCAGCTGGATCTCAAGGTGTCATCCTCAAGCACAGACGTCAGGCGTGACTTCATTTTCGTTGGCGTCGTTGCGTGAGCCGATGTGCAGTGAGGACAATGCGATGGCTGATGAGCAGTAAAACACAGACTCATATTTTCTGTCAGCGAATCATCTGTATCAGTGAGGGAAGTGAGAGTGGGAAGCTTTTTTTCACCCGGTCACTCCACGGTGACCCTCAGTGAGGAAGAGGAAGCACTGAACAAGAATTTTTCCAGTGAAATTTGGCAGATTGAGTTTAAGGATGAGTTTAATGAATGGCAGCTTCTGTTTGAACTGGCTGACAGATACTGCAGCTCTGGGGACTTTTTGTCAAGCATTGATATGGTTTGTACGTGTGTGTGTGTGCGTGCGTGCGCGTGCGTGCATGTGTGCGTGTGTGTGTGTGTGTGTGTGTGTTGTAGCTGAGGACAGTGACAGGAAACGAGTTCCTGCTGCAGTCGGAGACAGACTCTCTGATCAAAGAGTGGTACAACACCATCCAGAACGTCATCGACAGGCTGGTGAGACACACACACACACACACACACACACACACACACACACACACACACACACGCGCGCACACACACACAGTCATACTGTCAGTGTATCACTTCTCCATTAGTGGTGAATTTTTGGATGAAAATAGTATCGTTCCCTCAGAGGAAAAGTTTATGCTCTCTGCTGCCTTTCCCTGAATCTTAAACATCATTAAACAGAATCTTTAAATGTAGTTTTTGTGTCATTTAAGCGGTTATGGAGTGTAACTAAGTACAAATTTATAACTTATACTTTATTTTATGCAACGTTATACGTCCACACTACATCTCAGGGGCAAATATTGTACTTTTTACTTCAACTCCTTTTACTCCTGTTCAGTAAAAATCACGTCTCCATATTTGGTGATTCTGAATGTGGATGTTTGTGATACACTGAAGGATTAAGTGTTCCCTCATGAGTTGAGAAAATGATCCCACTTTTTAAGCTAAGTAAACTATTTAAAAACCCCCTCGGATTAGCAGGAATTAGCATTAACATCGTCACAAAGCTGAAAACAGGCTGTTTTTTCTGAGCTCTTGAAAAACCGACTTGTTAGAGATACGTGGTTCTCACAGGACAGTGATGCTACAAACTGATAGAATATGATGCATTGTTGTAGATTAAGCTGTGCAACAGTATGTAAAGTAGTGAAATTAGCTCAATCTTAAACATCTACATACATAAAAAAAAAGGAAGATAAGAATAATTTTGTGTGAATGGAAGGTCGTAATTGTTGGCTGTAATAGGCTGTGACACAGCTGTTGAGTCAGCTTTACAAATTTAGATGTGTAGAAAATTACAACATAGTAAGATCCTATCTTTTTTGGTTTGCTTGGTCGGTTAATCAAGATCAGGAGTTTGTGTAACACAGGCCCGGGTGAATCCCTGCAGATGCAGCGTGGCTGATACTACTAGTTTTACCATTAGAGGTGTATCTGCAAGAATGTATATGAAGGCCAATAAGTATCAAGAAATTGTAGAAGTTAAATGGAGAATTGAAAAATGTGTCAGATGCAGTTTAGAAACAATCATCATTGCATAGTTTGTCCACTAAAATGTCCCGCTCTGTAGACATCGTGGTAGAGACAGCTAACAGAGATCAACAGGTGGTCAGAGACGCCACTCCAAATGATGCTAATGTTGTTACGTGCATAGCAAAAAAAGAAAGAAAATGATCTGTTAATCATATCAACATCAGCATTATTAACGGCAGCAACGTGACAGCTTACTCTGCAGTTTTTGCAGTTTTTCTCTAAAAAAATGAATGAATAAATCAATCAATCCAGGGAAGCGCAGCATTTTTCTGGTGTTTTCTTCTTTCGCTCTCTGCTGCCCCCAAGTGACCAAAAATGTTTTCCTTTTGAGGAAGTCTTATCAAAAAAGTTTGTTTAAAAGAGGTCGAATCAGCCCATATATTGTAATCAGGTATAAAACAAACTAAATCATCTGTCACATAAGCTCTAAATTAAAACATTATTTTTTTCTTTGATTGCTTTTATTGAAACTTCTGTGAAGTCCTTTTGAATAGATGCTTCAAACAACATGTCGTGCAGTGTTTATATATGATGCAGTGAAGACAATGATTATTATTATTTCACTCTGCCTGCCCTCCAGGACCGTGAGAACCCCTTAGACAACGTCCTCCTGTACTCTCTGAGGCGTGCGGGCAGCGTGGAGATGCTGGACCACAGCGGGGACGAGGACGACAGGAGAACGTCGCGTAAGTCATCTCCACATGATGCCTCTCATTGCTCCACCCTGACCTCCTTCCTTCACACAGCCCCGTCACACGAAACCGTCCCTGCCGTCCGCCTCACTTTACTCACAGCCTCTCACTCCATCATCATCACTCTTTTTCTCCAAACTTCCACACAGGCTTCTTACATCCCTCCATCCTGTCCTCCATCCTGTCCTCCATCCAGCCCACTTATATTTTCACGCGGCCCCCGTGGCAGATAATCCCCCCGTCGGTCCTGTCTCACCTCCGCCGCCGCCCGGCCCTCCCGCTTTTCATCCTCACCACCATCCCCTCTCATCTGCTCTCCCGCGCCGCAGCCGATCGCCCCGCACTGACCTCCTCCTCCTCTTCCTCCCCCCCCACCTCCTCCTTTCCTCCCTCTGCAGTCCCTCGCTCGTCGTCCAACCTGGAGAACACAGAGAGGAAGAGAGTGAAGACCCGGCTGAAGAAGCTGATCCTGAAGAGACCTCCTCTGCAGGCGCTGCAGGAGAAAGGGCTCATTAAAGGTGAGATTTCCTTTTGAAGTTTCATTTCAATGCAAGTATTCTTTCACCAGCAGTATGCAGTGCGGTGGCGAATAATAGAAGTGCGTGTTCTCTTTTGCTCAGTTGTTAATATTACAAGACAGCACTTCTGCACCTAAAACTATCCGCTGTGAAGTTGAAGCTATTTTTCCATTCAACTGAGCTGCATCGCAGTTGTGATCGCTGGCAGGAAATCTCAGCACTTATCCTGCGGTGATGCCACATCCCCTAGTGAACGCGCGTCGCAATCCCTCTCGCCTGTTTGGCAAGAGCTTCTCCAAAATGACGAAGTTCATCACACTGCTTGTCTGCTGATTACAACACTAGTCTAACATCTTTGATGCATCTTTCTTCTGTAAGGATGAAATGATCTTGTGTTGTTTTTTTTTTTCATATTCCAAGCAAAAGATGTTTTAAAAAGGGAGGAATAGGTGGCAAATTAAAGGATAATTGAGTGGAGAAGCAGTGACTGATGCTTCGATTCGGGGCTAAAGCCGATCGAACACCTGTGGGAGATTTTGCTGTGATGTGTTAGACAGCGGATCTCCACGAGGGAAAATTTTCTCTTTGTCCCCTCAGCAGCGTTCAGAGAATCGATGCTCAGGACCATTGAGGCTGTCCTGGTGACTCATGTTGTCCCAGCAGCTTACCAAAATGCTTCACGTTGGTTTTTCTTTTATTTTGTCCCTCATCAGTTCTGCGTATGAACTCCGGTGCAGCACTTCTATAATGACTCTCTTTGAAAAGCTGTTCCCCATTCTCACTGAAGTTCAACAAAGATAATACATTACAAATTATAAGACCTGACTTTTAGACAAAGCAGCGTCCTGAAATATTTAGAATAAAAACAGATAATCAAAAAGAGAAAAAGGAAGAAAGTGAAAATAAACAGACATTTATAACATTTTAACATCTTTTATGAGCCTCTCAGAAAAGCATTCCTTGAGTTTTTTGTCCACATTGTAAGAAAAAATATTCTAAGCACCAATTTTTTAGGTGTTTCTTTGCATTCCAGCAGTAGAGGTGACATGCAGCAAAGGTTCCCGGCCAGACTTGAACTGGGATTGTTGCATTTACATGGTCAGGACGCTCCAGCGCCTCATAGATAAAACAGTTCTTCGGTTCATGTTGAAAAGCTTCATCTCCCTTAAGGCTTTGACAGAATGCCACATTCACATCTTCATCCACTAGGAGGCGTAGCGTGACTTTCTGCATGTCATTAGAAGTGAGGAAGCTGCTCAGATGGAGGGAATGATGACTCTACAAATGCTTTCACAGCTACTTTGAAAATACGGTTCGTTATATTTAAGCTGCTTGCAGCTCTCACCTCTTGATGACATTCTCACAGTCGTCATCAGAGATTACACAGTCTGATCATACAGCAGTGGAATCGTAGCATACTGTGGAGTAAAGGGTTGGATATGATTTTCTTTTTTTTTCATCCTATAGTATATACAGTATAGTGCATGCCTTGCATTGCATCATCAAGGATGAGCTTACATCTCTGCTGGAAACATTGAGGTTTTAATGAACAGTAAATGCATCACTAGATAGCTCTTACATCATGTGTTGGCACAGTTATCTGAGGAAAAAAACCTCTGAAGCGACATAAAAAGCCCGTCTGTGTGTGTGTGTTTGTGTCCGTCTGTCATCACCCTTCAGATCAGGTGTTTGGCTGTCGTCTGGAGATGCTCTGTGAGAGGGAGAACAGCACCGTCCCTCGCTTCGTCAAACTTTGCACCGAGGCCGTGGAGAAGAGAGGTACAGTCGCTGCAAACAGGCAGCCGGCTCCCGCTAATGTGGTTTTCAACTTAAAAGCAGATGCATGAGAAAACCCCCTCAGTCCTGTTTTTAGCTACAGTCACTCTGCCCCTACCGTTCAGCTCCGGGACGTAAATCATCCTGCAAAAATTTACTGAAAAATGATCGCCGTCAGAGAGTAAAGCGTACAGAGGAGTCATGACAGCTGCCAGCCAGAGAGAGATCTAAATGAGAGAAAATGGAGTTGTTTGGAAACTGTTTAGAAACAATGCGGCAAATAAATATTTAAAACATGCAGGGAACGAAATCAGTGTTTTGATCAGTAGAGCTTTAAAAACCTGGTTTTGATGAATTAAATATTTCTGGGGAGTCAGATGGAGACATCAAGGCTGTGACAGACGGCTAAAAAAACAGAAAAGCATTGAGGACAAAGTAGCTTCCGTCATTGTCTTATTTATTGTATATACTTATAGCAGAAGAAAGAAAAGAAAGAAATACCACCCAAAATTGGATTTGCTCTCATAGAGGACTGACAGAAGCAGCAAATGTTCATGTTTAAGAAGCAGCAATCTGCAAATTTTTAGCACTTTTGCTCAGAAAAATGATGCAGATTCATTTTCTTCATCAGTTTAATTAACTGATTAGTCATTCAGACCTTATACAGATTGTAAAGCCCTCACAGATAAATGTGAGATGTTGGCCCATACAGTTAAAATTAACTTAACTTGACCAAGAAGTAAACAAAAGATAACACTCACAGTTCTCCCTTTTAAGATGTTAATGATCAGTGTATCACAAAAGCCTGACGTTGAAATCAGTGCGGAAAAAGCAGAAACTCAGCGTCAGAAGAAAACTCTGCAGGCCCTCCATCAAGCATAAAGCTCTGAAATCTAAAACTACTCATGGGGGTCATGTGATCATGCAAACTTTAAAAGCTTTTTTTTTTTTAGATGTCTTAAAGTGTCAAAATGTGCTTTTGCTTGACATATTTTTGGGCTCTTGCGCAACAAAGCAAACTTCCTCGGCGCACTCAATTATTGATGTGCAGACAATGTGCAGCAAAACAATTATATCAGCCCCGACTGTCTGAAATCTGAGGAAACATTCGCTCTTTCGCTCGCAAAGTCAAGTCTCAGTGTCAGCCTTCTGAGGTCTCAGTAGACGCCCGGACTCGCCAGATAAAAGCAGCTCTGTGTGGCTCGTTGCAGGACTGGACACTGACGGCATCTACAGAGTCTCAGGGAACCTGGCGGTGATTCAGAAACTGCGCTTCCTGGTGAACCACGGTGAGGATTGAAACTTTTCATTTAATCTGAGTGAAGTGTTGGAGGAGCAGAGAAGCAGGAGTTGGACTTTTCTTGCATTTGTTAGAAATCGCTGAATCGCATCCTGTTTTTACAGCCTGGATAAATGTCATCTGCTGCTGTTTGGTTCACTCTGATTACACATGATATTGTATAACACACACACACACACACACTGTAAACCTGTGACTGTCCCACCACATGACATCCTTTAAGAGGACGCTGCAGGCAAGCCGGCTGAGTAACTGTTGGTTTTTGCAGAGCGAGCGGTGACCACCGACGGCCGTTTCATGTTCCCAAAGGAGCTGGTACAAGGTAGATTCAGACTGACGAGGAAAGCGGCCGCTTTCACGTGTTCCTCGGCCTGCTTGCTTTGTGCGTGCTGTGTTGCATAATGTGAACGCCTCAGTGAAAAACTCCTCAAAACGCCCACCCACAGACCGACACTCAGAGCCGAGCTGCGGCGCAGACGTGCACAGTTTGGTGGTTGTGCCTCCATTTGCTTCATGTATGTGTGTCCCTCAGGCTTTTCTGCCTTAAGTTTTCTGATGTAATAACACGCAGCAGGTTGTACAGCGAGCTCTCATGCAGTCCACGGCTGCCACCAAGTGGACGAAGCGGAGAATCAGCCGCTGGTGTGCTCTAATCCCTCATCAGTATCTGTCTGACTGATGTGTCTCATCAGTAGATGTTTGTATCATAAAAATGGAGCGTTGAGGTCAAATTGAAGCAATTTATTTTTCTCCTCCTTGGCACTTATCATCCAATTCAAGAAGCATTTGTCCGGATTTGAAGAAAACGTGTGCTTTTTATGTGTTTGTGCCTCTGCGTCTTTTGCTTTTACAGACCATTTCTATCTCCCTCCTGCAGCTCCGAGCCTTCACGTTACGCCTTAACACTGACGTGAATTCACACGCCGCTCTGTCCACTCGTTTCTCTCTTAATTCGAACTCACTGTCGCTCTTTTTCACATTGCCGTGCCTTTTGTTCACTTCCTCTGACCCCGTCTGTCTGAATTTCTCCCGGTTCCTTCATCCTCTCCTCCCCTCCCTCCCTCCTCCATCCTCCCGCTGTCTCAGAGGAGAAGCTGAATTTGAACGAGAGCGAATGGGAGGACATTCATGTCGTCACAGGAGCTCTCAAACTTTTCTTCCGGGAGCTTCCTGAGCCCCTGGTGCCCTTCGGCTTCTTCACCGACATCGTGGAGACAGTCAGTGAGTGACCACTTCAGTCCTTTCAGCCATTCAGACTCTTTGTTTTCTATATATATGCATATATACTGTGTACAGCACACCCTCCCCTCTCTTTGCGTCACTTCATACAGAATGATCCATCACTGCTTACAAAGTTTGTATGAGCTAAAACAAAATAATCCCCTTTGTATTTTAGGTGAGGCGTTTTTATAGGGCATTGTTTTTCTGAAGTGTAAGTAGTGGAAAGCAAACAGGAAATGAAGGATGATGTGCATGAAAGTCCCTGGCTGGACTCAAAGTGCAATTACACGATCAGCGTCTTCAACCTCGAGGCCGCCAGGACGCCCACATAAGATACTTCATAATCTCACTTTATTATTTATCCTCTGAGGTGCTTTTATTTTCGATCCTCGCAGCACTGCTGTGGTTTAATGAGTCAAAACCAGGGCAGTCTTGGTTAGAGAGTTCAGCCCTCTCTTTACTTGGGCGCTTTCACACTTTTGTCAAGCTGCGGTGGAAGTTGTTTTCTTCATTATAGAATATGGTGTATTTACAGCACGTTTTTTATCCACCTCTGGAACATGTTGCACAACGCCACATATTATCCCGAATGATATATGGACAGAGTAAAATAAAACGGTGCCTCCCAAAAAGAAAATTGCATAAATTCCAAGATGAGAGAGGAATAATTACATACTGACAAAAAAGAAATTTATTGGGCAGTATTGAATTAAATTGAAGTGATGGTTTTACTGCAAAAAAAAATCCTCGCAGTTTAAATCCTCACATTTCAGCTGCAGTCCTTTCATCCTCAACCTGTGTGCAAATATTATATTTGCATTCGAATTTTGACACCGTTATTGAAAGGAAAAGGCGGAGTTATTTTCTGTTTTTCCTCTTGTCAACAAACGCCGTGAAGACCAAAACCAGCAATGTGGGAGTTCATCTTTCACTGCTGTACCTACCTTGTCTGAGGCTGTGCATTCAGACTTAACTTTTAAAAGCAGCCCACAAATAAAACGTTTAATGTCTAAAAAGGCCAAATGTTTTCCTGAAACAGCAGGGCACTGTAGGTTCAGGCAAAGTTGACTCAGAAAGGGACTGAGGGACTATTTTCAGCTGCGGATGAATGCACATTTGATGCTTTCGTTTGCATTTACATTAGCACAGCGTAGGTAGAATTGACTCCAAATGCCCGTGTTCATCGTAATAACGAAACATGTCATGCAGTGCAGCAGTGTGGCTCAGTGATGTTTTTAATAGTCTTTTACTCTGAGGAATAAACCAGATCAGGCTCACATACGACATTTGTTAGCAGGAACGATTCACTGTGAACTTTTCTGTTAACTGTGTTCTTCATCGATTAATTTGCGTGAAACTCTGTGGTACAGCAGTGTATTATAATGTCTTATCCTGAAACAGTAGATAATCTTGCATTTCAAAATAAATTACATTGGGTAAGAAAAGTTGCACATTAAGAAAAAATGATAACAAATGTAAAGGCGTTCTTGGTGTGAATTGTTCCTTATCAATACATGGGATGTTTTTGTGTGAACATCGGTTCACTGTTCGTCAGGCTGCAGCGGTGATCGCTGATAATTGCATGCCGTTGGATCAGATTAGATAGTGCTAGCAGAGTACATGTGATATCAGTTAGTGGATGTCAATCAGGTTCTCGATGCTAATAAAGTTCACGAAATGGAATGCAAATGATGAACTTTATGGTGATCTGACATGCCTCTTGATCTGTTTTGCAGAGATGTCGGACTACATGGACAAAGTGGATCGTTTGAAGTGTCTGGTGCTCAACATGCCTCCTCCAAACCATGACACACTGCAGTTCATGTGTCGCCATCTCAAACGGTGAGAGGGCGGGAGTAAAACCGCACACAGGACCTCTCTGCTCATGTGTTTGCCTTCATCTCTGCTCGTTTCCATTTGTCTGTCCTGAAATGGGCACATTTCATAATGCAGGATATTCCCCCGGGGCATTTCGGCACGAAGGAGTGAACCAGACGCCCTCGCTGGAAAATAAAATCTCCTCACTCATAACTTTTCTTTTTTAAATCTGACCACAAGAGGGGGTCGTTTCCTCGTCATTCTCAGTAATTTTCTGTCGGGGATTCTTTGGCCGAGGCTCTCAGAGTGTGCCAGTGCTGTACCAGGATCACACTGTTGTTAAGTTTGGGTCCCTGTGAAGATGAAAAGCCTGGAGGAAGATGAATGGTGTACAATGTTCTGCGAGCCAGTTCCTTTTACAGTACATAAAATGTGTGTTTTTTACCGCCTATGGTTTTTCCTTCCACTACAGGGGTGAGCGTTCGTGTTCTGAGGCCGATGTTTGTGCCAGGGTGTGGTGGGCCCCATGAATTTGTCAGCTCGGTGTCTTTCTCTCATTTTCTCCCCGCTGTCATTCCTTTCCCCCCTCGCTCTGGTTCTCATTTATTATCTCCTCGCCCAATCACCCCCCCTCCCCTCCCCTCCCCTCCTCTCCTGCTCTCTCGCTACCTTTGTTTCCTTACTTCCTTTTCATTCTCTTCCTTCTTTTCTTTATATTCTCCCTTTCCTCTTCCTCTCTTCTTCCTCCTCTTTCTATCCCTCTCTCCTTTTTTTTCCTCCCTCCTCCTCCTCCCTCCGCCTTCCCTCCGCTCTCCTCCTTGCCTCGAAGGTCCCATGGGAGCCTTGTGGTTCGTCTGCTGGAAGGCATACCAACACTACCGCCGCCACCACTGGAACCTCTCTCTTTTCTCTCTCTTCGCCCTCTCACTCGCTTGCTCCTTTTTTTCCTCTTCCCTCTCCTCTCTCTCTCTCTCTCCCTTTTTTCTTCCTCTCTTTTTAATGTGGAAGTTTTGAGCAATTGCTGGCTGCTTCTGTGGCTTGGTGGGAATGGCATTTTTAGAAGAATGCCTCATGCTGTGGCTTCAATCCATTCCTGAGTCCCCCCCAATCACACACACACACACTCAAACACACCAACATAGGTGGATACAGGCGGAGGATTTCGACACTTATGTGCACAAGTCTGCATTGTAAAATGCAGATAACGTGAACTTGCATGCGAAAACAAGATGTCACTGGTGGATGCACAAATGCTTTAAGTTACGGTCCTGAGTTTGTAAGAACTATAAAGATGTCACATGCTAACCGCAAGCATGAAGCTGTACGGGCAGTTAGCAGTCATCTATATGCCTGCAGTCCCAGTGATGAATTCAAACAATATGCAAGTCAGTTTTGGAACCCATGGGCTATTGTCTGATGGCGGTTTAGCCTCTGGGGACAGCGGCCAGTGTTTCGGGGTTTCCAGTGTATCCAGTGGATATCCGGATAACAGATATCCAGACCAAGACTTCCTCTTCCACGTGCTGGTCATTATTTATCATAATTATATGATTGGCAACTTCACTTTCAAATTCCCAACAACTCAACATTTGGGCTAATCTCTATAAATGGATGCAGAAAAAAAAGCTTGCATAAAGCTAAATCATTGTCAGATAATCAGTGTGGTCAATTTCGGCCAGTGTGTTCCGCCTTTTTGTTTACCTGCATGCAGCCAAAGCATGCCCCAACGTGATTGGTCACTACTACTCTGACTGCAAATGGAAACGCTGCTTCTGATACCAAAAACCTTGTCCCTTGCCTGCAGATTCTGCATTCATATGCAGATATCTGTTTGTGGAGATGAGCGCACATGCTAGCAGCTCTGTTAGGCTGTACTTAGGCACAGCGTTGCTTTGAGCTAATTGCTAAAGTCAGCGTGCTAATGTGCTCATTTTGACAAGACTAACATGACAATGTTCAGCAGGTAGAGTAGTGTTAGCATGCTAGTATTTGCTAATTAGCCCTGAACACTTTAAACCACAAATGTCGGTCTCATGGTGCTTGAAGAAATGTCAGCGGACCACAAAAGTCGTCAGGGTACATCATGTGAGGACCGAAACTTCATGGCAGTTCATCAAATGGTTGCTATTTAAATCCAGACCAAAGTGGTGGACCGACCAACAGTACCATCGTTATAACTACTGTGCTAGTGAGACAAGAAAATGTAACTCCAAAATCTTATGTCAGGAGTCAGTTTTTGTGTTTATTCTTTAATTTGTGTTGATACTTTAGATGATCAGTTCCTCTCTGTCTGTCCTGTCTCTCTGCAGAGTGTTGGAGCGTTCAGACATCAACCGAATGACCACCCAGAACATCGGCATCGTGTTCGGGCCGACCCTGATGCGCCCGGAGCGGGACAATGGCAACATGGCAGTGAATATGGTTTACCAGAACCAGGCAGTGGAGCTCATCCTCAGCGAGTTTGACCACATCTTTGGAACACGAGGCCCCTCGTGATCTTTTCGGACAGAGGGGGTTCAAAAAGCTCCTCCAGATCAGACGAAAGCACAAGTAGTGCAGCATTTGTCCTCTTTGCCTGTTGACTCATGTGGTGTAAAATGGATTTCACATCAAAAGATAATTACGGGGTAAAAAGAACCAGGACAGAAAGCTGCTAATCATGACATCTGGCCTCCATATAAAGCCATGTTAAAACAATAATAGTAAAACAAACCAATTTTAGCTGCAATACATGTGTCTTTGCCTGCAGATGTGGAGCCCTGCCCCGGTGTTCTTTGCGGCTGGAACAGACGCCTCCATGTCACTTTTCCTTGATGTTTCAGACCTGATCAGGATAAATGAAAGCCATACAAGTGATAAATCTCCTGCAGCCGGTCCAGCTAGCTGAGTATTAATCAGTTATTTATCAAAGAAGGATGTGTCTTAATGTAGCACTGAAACAAAACTCAGCAGAACCATCTCACTGTGAAAACACATGCACCAGCACCTCTTGCAGCAAGAATGGACAGATCCCACCTGTAGCAGTGGATAGCGTGGACATACTGTAAAATATGCAAACAAGCAGAAAGCAAGCTGGGCGTGTAAATGTGCCCACATCTCCTCTGAAGTTATACAGTATTTAGATGAAGAGTTTCGGTTAATTTCAGACTTCAGAGTTGAAGCCCAACGGGGAACTCTTCATAGATTAAAGTTTCAGTGATGGGATTAATGTGCCAAGAGGGCAGAAAATGTTCCTTTGTACCAAATAGTCCTTTTTAGTGCGTAGACCTTCAGAGCTTCCCTACTTGTACAAAATTTGGATCTGTCTTCTATTTTTGTTAGTGCAAACCCCTCAGATTAAGTTAAAAATACGAAATTGTACATATGTGAAATACTGTCTTTGTCAACTCATAGCACTTTGCATACAGTGTGTAACCTAAACATGACATATTAGCCAAATTCAAACTGATACTTGTAAAGTTAACTGTGTGTCGTTCGGATGTCACTTGGGCCTGATTGTTAACTCTCCTGCAATAAAAAGTGAACCAACTGATTCGATCTTTTTTGTGACATTTGCTCAGGATGTGTCTGTCAGGTTGTTTATACTGAGCGATGGGTTGCGTGAGAGATAGTAGAAGTGTGTGGAGGTATGTGGGCCTCAGAGACGCGGCGGGCGGAGGCATCCCCTGTGATTGGTGCAAATGCTGCTTTTAATAACAGAACAAAAGAGGAACTGGAAATGCATATGTTTAAAAAATGTGGATTTTCCCCCAAAACCCTCTCACTCTCTCACTCTGTGGCTTTGGTAATTTTATATTGGCTGTGGGTTTGGCAAAAGACAAAAAAGAGCAGAAAAGAGGCACAGGGGGGAGTGGGAGGTGGGGGGTAGTGGGTTGGGTTCATAGCTCATAGATTTTGCAAAGTTTTATTAGATGTATTTATTCATTTTTATGTTCGTATTATTTCAAGTCCTGTGAGTGCGTGGGGAGGGGCCACAACAATGTGTGGCTGATTGATCATCTGAACTTTTGATCACTGGGTGCATTTCCAAGGCCACGCTTTTATTTGATTGACGCAGAAATATTTTCTACTTCAATAGACAACCGCATTTGTTTATTTGATCCAAATGCATGTATGCACATAGTCATCACAGTTTATACATTCATCCCTCAGTCAGTATTGCAGTTACCAGGTTTCTGTCTGGTCGTCTGACGTCCCAGAGCTTCCTCGCCTTTGATTGAATGTTTCCATTTTTCACATTATGGAAGGAAAATTTGACACCCTGAAAACATTCATTATGTATTTTACCGTGTGTTAAAGTCTCTCTCCCGATCCTCAAACTGAAAAAAAGGGGCTTTTTTGTCAATAAAAACCGTGGCATTAAACTGCTGTAGACTCTAGCTCTGTTTTATTTCGCTTGGTGTGATGGTGCTAATCACTCCCTAAAATAGAGCCAGTTCATCAGACACACAGTCAAACACTCCTCCCTCTTAATCAGCAGTGTGTTGGCAGTGAAAGCCAAACACTATTACCTCATCTTTTAATACTGCTCTTTCTTTCTTTGACTTCTTAATGATGGTACTCTGAATACTCCCTAATGAAGTTAAAAATACAGATATATCAACTGTGCTTCCGGATGATAGGCATTGTAGTCGAACAAGCAGCCATTACTTCACATGCAGGCAAAAGAGCAGAAGTGCTGCAAACTTTGGGCAAAGTTTGCTTACAACAACAGATTTTTGATGTATGAACTGATGAAATGTAACAACCAGACATTCATTCAAAACCATTTTGCATCTGTAGGTGGTTATTTTGTTTGCTGCAACTCTGAAACAAAATGTTTTTAAGTATGTGTAAGTATTTATTAATATTCATGGAAGTAAGAGAATGAGAAGTTTGATTCATCAGTTACATGTTTTTCATCTAAAACTGGTTTAATTTTCACAGTCCAAATCTAAATGAGCCGCTTAAGAGCGTGTACTTTACCGCCATGGCCAGCTCTATGTGAGTGAATCTATACATGTGACAGCATATGGCATTTTTGTGTCTGTATATCACAGCTTTGATCTTTTGTGAACTTGTGTAATTCGTTTCCTTGGGGAGGAGAGAAAAGTGTGTCGATGGTGAATCACTTTCAAACTGGATGGAAATCAGTGTCTTCCTCAAAGACTGCAGTAATGGCTATAATGGCTATAATGGCTAACAGGCCAAGCCACCTGGCCTTGGCCTTGTTGCTCTACTTTGACGAACAGTTTCTCCACCCACCAGGGAAATACATCTGTAGCTGCGTTCATTCTTCATAGACAGGCCTGCTCGCTGTCTCGTACGGTGAATCGAAACTTAAATATGCTCACCACCCAATCTGACAGCTTGTTGCTCATGGATGGGACTTGCAGCATGATGCAAGTGATGCCGATACAGAGTTGCCGTCTGACTGTGGTGATTTCTGTGCACCACAAATATAAGTCAAGGCAGTTAAATGTCATCTTACTCACTGTCAAGCCCCAAGCCAACCGACTTATCAGAAAAATGGTTGGCTATGGTTGACTAAATGCTCTGATGCATGGCACCCACAACTTTCTGACCTGCGTCACTCATGCATGGTTTGTTACAGTTAGCGGAGTGTTTACTCAGCGTACCGTTAAACCTAAAGCTCAGTGAAATACCAGCAGTGATCATTTTATTTCCCTCCTTTGAAATTACTTAATAATTTACTCCATTTCATAGCTACTGGAAGAAAATTGGCTCGAAATCATCACAGTTAAACCTTGTAGGGTTGATATATATTACACCCTCAGCAAGAGGTTTTAAGTTAACTGAGAGGAAAATGATGATCTAATTAGAGAAATCAACAAACTGCAAGAGTCTGGTGACAAAGTATATACAATTTTATTACAAATATCCACAAACATGCAAAAAATACACAGAAAAAGTTGATACAAAAAGTCGGTGCCAGTAAAAGATGTAAAAAAAAAACAAAAAAAACACTGCTTGTTGTAAAAAAAGTGCGCAGATGCAAAGTGAAAGTAAACCAGTTTTTTCCTATTTTTTTGCCACAGAAATAACAGGTAAGGAACTATGCAAGAGCAGAGCGGCAGTTAGTGTGTCACATATGCATATCTTTGGTGATAAACACACACACACACACACACATTATGACCAAGAAGTGTCTCTGGCACATGGTATGCATGAGTGCCACAAGCTTAGTCACACCTCATGCACCACCGTCTTATCTCGTTGTACCAAGGCTTTGTCGGATTACTCACAGTGTTTGAGTACATCTGAGGCACTTTTCGCATTGACTACTCTGCAGTCAGAAAGAGGAAGTTGAAAGCTGATGCATGTGTCCTGAGACTTGACCCTCTCGCCAAACCTCAACAGACAGCCCAAAACGTGTGACACACATCGTTCCGGTGGTGTGAAAATAGGCTCTGTCACATGTCAATTATTACGAGAAATAGGAGATATTTTAGCAGTGAATGAAGCAGCTCCATGTGATTATTACACAAACAGTGAGACAGTGCGAGTTTTATTTGCTCCCTCAAAGGCAAAAAGCCCAGAGTCTTACTTCATCTTGTGCCCCTTTCAACCTCCCACACAGAAATGCAGAAATGACCGTCCTCTGGCAAGGCTTACAGTTAAAAAGGTGCAGTCCACTGCTTCTTGTTTAAGAAATAAATAACCACCTTCCAGTTCTTCCTCTTTTCACTGCTTGCTCTAAACAACTAAATGGATTGCTGATGAGTTAAAGCCACTGTGCACCATAGTTGAGAAGAGATGAGCTGGTTGTACTTTGTGTTTTCACAGCATGAATGATTAAAGTTCTGGCAGCAAATACTTGTACATAGTTCTCACTGGCTTTGGGACAAAGTAATAGCTGCATGTGTGTATTTTCATTTAAAACATTTTACAAGTTATTGTTCATTTCTTGAAAAAGAGGTAAAGATTTGGTTCAAATAATACCACAGGATAATGAAAAATTAATGTCACTTGCATTATTCGGAGGAATAAATATACTAACTGAGTATCAGGCTATATCTGTAACATTTACCCTCTAACAGGTGTCTACTGTTACCTGGCAGCTTAAGGTAACAGTAGACATCTTTCCATCCCGCAGTCGATCCTGCAAACATTTCCTTCAGGGCCTGCTTTCTTAACCCGCTCACTGGTGTGCATCTACTTGTGAACAGTTGCAATGTTTCAAGCAAAGTTAAAAAAAAAAAATCATCTGGATCCTGGATGTAAAAATACAAAGGCCTCTGCTTTATGGGTTGTGCAACAGTCAGCAGCAGCAAGCATATAATAAGTGAGACATCTGGATATGTGAAATGACCTCAGACGAGTCAACTCAAACGTTTTAGCTGTCCTGATGAAAAAAAAAAAAACAATTAAAAGAACAAAACGAATCAAACACTGCATTTACATCAAGTCTATGTTGCATGATAAAATACTGTATGATCACATATATTTTGTTTTTATGGCTTCATCCATTTTAAGGCCATCTATGCTTTGGCAGTTCGGTGATTTTCTTCATGTTGTAAAATGAGTAAAAAATGTCAGCGGAGCTGAATATATGAGAGAGAAAATGTATCAAAAGTCTTAATATATATAATATATGCATTGTAGTGGCTTGTTAAAGTCACCTTAAGTTTTTATTCTGGGTAAATCTGTTATATCCAGGCTCAGTTCACATTTGTCCAAGTCTCCATTCTGCTCCTCAGTGTCCCCGTCCCAGAACTGTCTCTCTGCACTGTCAATATGTTTTCCCACATCATAACCGTTTCTCTCATTCTGCACTCCATTCTCCGCTGTTGGTGATTCTTGGATGGTGCCACCTCCCAGCTCCTCTGCTGCCCCTGACAAGCTCAGATGTGACTCCTCCATGTGACCATCACTGACTCCTGCCTCTTTATCTTCCTCCTCTTCCTCCTCCTCCTTAAGGGCCTCTGCAGCTCCATCCAGACTGGAATCACTGAGGAAAGAGTGCGGGGTTTGGGTATCCTCCATGGACAGAGGGGTCTCATCAGCGAGGCGGCCACCGAGACTGTTGCCTGCCCCTGGGGTAAGTGGCATCTCCTCCTGGTCCTGGTCTGGATCCTGGTCTTTGCTGCAGTAAGCGTAGCGGTGATTCATGTGTTGGGAGTACGAGCCGGAGTGAGAGAAGCGTTTGCCGCACTTGTCACATTGGTAGGGTTTCTCTCCAGAGTGCAGTCGGCTGTGCTCGATCAGATGGTGCTTATGCTTGAAGGCCTTGTTGCAGATCTTGCACTCATGAGGACGCTTGCCTGTAATAAATACAGAGAAATTATTTCTAATGTCCTACACAAAAAAATCTATAATAGAAAAGACTTAATATACTGGAATATATATACTGTACTTTCTTCGTCATAAACAGTTTTAAAGAAACAGTTTTACATTTCTGATATCATTCCCGGTAAGATGAATCACCAGCAGCCGATTAGCTTAGCACAAAGAATGTAAACAAGGGAAAACAGCTAGCCTGGCTCCGTCCAGAGGTAACAAAATCCACCTACCAGCATCTCTAAAGCTCACTAATTAACACCTCATACAGTCTCTAATTTGCTCCGACAAAAGCCAGAATGTAAAAACCACAAGCTGTGGTTTTCTGTAAGTGTTTAGGTCGATTTTTACACTTTGTTTTTGTGCATATTAAAGTAGGGGTGAGTCATTCTGGAGGAAGATTGTTGATATTGCCATCTCTCTTCCTTCACAATGCAATTAGACGACCACGCCAGATTTACCGCCCCCCCCCCCCCCCCCCCCCCCCCCCCTTTGCTGATTGCCTGGAACAGTGTGGTGTGCCTTGGACTGAGTCGCTTTGTTTGTTTCCCATTCACAGAGCCAGGCCTGTGTACAAAAAACAGATTTGACCAGAGGAGATATGCTGAATGTGAAATTGATCAAATATCTCCTCATGGTCAGCCAGCTTCTGTGTGTGTGTGCTTCAATCTTTCAAACAATCTTTCACCAGAAGGACTCACTCCTTCACCTTTGAACACCTTCCATCATGTGAGTTAGTGAGCTTCAGAGGTGTTGGCAGGCTAGCTGTTTCCCCTTGTTGCCAGCCTTTATGCTAAGCTATCTTTATGCTAAGCTGCTTATGGTAGCTTTGTACTTACCATGCAGATATGAGAAATCAATAAGCAAATTACCACGCTCACACTACAGACCTGTGTGCTCGTATTTGTGTCGGAGCAAAGAGCTGCTCTTCTGAAAGGTTTTTTCACAAATGTCACAAGCGTAAAGCCCTTCGTCTGTCTTCTTCAGTCTTTTCCTCCCTGGCCCTCCTTCTCCATCCAGTCCTTCATCCATGAGAGAGAGGTAGTCCAGGGCTCCACGACTTAGCACCTCACCCTACAGAGGAAGCATGAAATTTGTAATTATTGTTCTAATTCTGCACATCCTTACATTAATATAATCAGAGATATTGATGTGTACATATATTAATTTTGAGGCTGTTCTTCAGTAACCGTATAATTCTGTCAAACAAACCTGAAAGAGAAGCCTTACTCACCATGAGAGCTTGCCTCTCCTGGTGGATCTTTTTCAGCGTCGCCTCTGCGTCTGCATCCATCATGTAAGCCAAAGGAGAGAGAAACCCAGGGCTGCTTGCTGGCTGGCTGAATGGAATCGCTGTGATACCATCATGCCCTGAAAGCCCTAAACCTGACTGGTTGAAGATAGGAAATCCATTGTATAAGGAACCTGCAAACACAGGAGCTCCAGCCCCGCTGTAGACCGGGTGGTGGTGAAGGGGTAGATGTGAACTGGGGCTTGGCCTCCTCAGCTGCTGGGTCCCAAGCTCTCTCCTCTCTCCTCTGGATGAGTTGCCATTTACAGTTTTGTTTCTCCCCTCTTGGTCTGAGAGCTGCTTGGGCAGGGAGAGATCCAGAGGTTCACTCTGTGAACCGAGGCTGCCGGTCTGGTTCTGAGGGGAGGAAAGTTCAGGGGGACAGCTGGTGAGGTCGAGGCAGACCGGAGAACTGAAACCTGAAGAGGGAACTCTCCTTCTGGCTCGAGGTGATGACAAATCTGGGGAGTGGTTGATTGGTTGGCTTGGGCTTCCCTTCTCCTGGCGGGACCAGTAGGCTCGTGAGGGCAGAGCATCGTGGTGGGGCTGTGGGGGAGAGTGCATTGCGACCAAAAGCTGCTGCTGTGCAGAGTGCCAGCTGGGCTTCTGTGATGGCGATTTGCTTCCAGAGAGGCCGTTGGTTACCTCACTCAGTTTGCTGTTCTCCGGTTGGAGGGCAGATCTGGGGAAGAATATGGGTGACGAGGGGTAGTCTTTGCCATGAAGACCCTCAGGCACCTCCACTGCCTCTCGGTTCATCTTACAAAGGTAGCGCTCATGCTGCAGGAGCACCGCCACATTGGGGAAAAGCTGGGAGCACCAGCGACATGTCACCCCAAGCACACCTCTCTCCCCTTCGCCTGAGCCCACTACCTCTCTCCGCCTGTCAGGTGACACCTTCCTGTCAGGCCCCCCTCCGTTGTAAATCACCCTTCTTTCCTCCATTGCAGCTCCACGTCCTCCTTCTCTCTCCATCTCCTCATCTTTCTTCTCCTCCCTGTGAAGCATCTCCTGCAGCATCTGTTCAAACTTGGTCCCAGAGTGCAGATAAGGCAGCAGGGTGGTCCCTTTCAGTATACTGGCCCTCAGAGAGAGTTCTGCAGAGGGGTCCCAAAGCCGAGCTAGATCCGAAGCTCTGGGGAAGCCCGTGGGGTTGTGGTGGGGGCCCTGCAGTGAAAGCTGGTGAGGATCTTCCGGTACTCGACCCAGGGGCCTGGAATTTTCTTGAGTCTGTGAAGCCACCAGAGAGCCCTTGTCATTACTGTTTCTCCCCCCGCCTGCAGAGGGAGATGTTGGAAATGAGTGGTGGTAGGAGCTTTGGCTATGTCCATTAAATGCACTGCTGGCTCCTCCTGTGTTTCCTCCATTTCCTCCACCACTCAGGCACTTTTTGCTGCTTAAGTGTGAGCTGTAGGAACCAGAGTGCGAGAAACGCTTCTTGCAGTTGGAGCACTCGTAGGGTTTCTCACCTAAAGGATGACACACAGACAGGACATGTTCGTCAAAAGATGCTGGGTTGAAAGTGCCTTCAACTCGGTGTGATCCTTTCACATTTTTCACAATTCTCTTGTCCTTCCATGAATTATTTTAACTTGCTCTCTTTCAACACATCAAATTAGGTATAATTTCATACCACACGATAAGTAAGGGTTACAGATACAGTGGAAACAATAGCAAATTGATGGGTGAGTACAACTGTTTTGATGTTATTTTGTCTCACCGCTGTGGATGCGGAGATGCTCTTTGAGGTGGTGTTTGTACTTGAATGCTTTCCCACACTGCAGACATTTGAACTTCCTGGTCTCCATGGCTTGATCCAAAGTGATGGCACTCTAGGACAATAGGACATTGTTATTAGTTTTAGAATACGACATATTCAGGGTGTCAGTTTTATCAACACAAAGTTACAATTAAATAAACTTTAGTAACACTTAATAAGCACCACACAATATAGCTATGATATTTTGGCCTGGTTGCTGTTGTGAAAAGTTTTCCTGCTGTCTGTGTGTATCTCACCTTGTCCTGCATTTGGTTGTGAAGTGCCAGGTGCCGCTCCATCTGTGCCCTAAGTGTGGCAGTGTATCCACATAGGGGACAGGCCATGGGGCCCCCCTCCCGCTCCTGACAGTACTTGATATGGTCCCTAAAAGTCGTTCCTCGCTGATACATCCTGTGGCAGAAAGGACAGGCCTGCTGGGTCCTTCCTGCATCTGGAGTCCAAAGAGAGGTGACATTTCATTTCATTTCATTTCATTTCATTTCATTTCATTTCATTTCAATTCAATTCAATTCAATTCAATTCAATTCAATTCAATTCAATTCAATTTTCCTTTATTAGTCCCACGAGGGGAAATACCAATATACAGCAGCATCAATAAAGTGTATAAAGTATTAGAATTAGTAGTATTTTTAATATTATTAGTATTTTAAACCGTATTTTAGACCATTATAATTTTCAGACATTCACCGAATATATCCATCCATCCATCCATCCATCCATCCATCCATCCATCCATCCATCCATCCTATAAACCATTTACCATGTTCAGGGTTGCTTCTCAGAAAAACACTAGAACTATCCGATATGTGACGTATCACAGCTGTTTGCTGTCAGCCCGCAGCTGAGCGGTTCATCAGAACTAATAACATGCTGCCTGGCTCAAGACACTTCATATTAAATACCATCGCAGCTGTTCCCTCGTTGCCCTACCTGCTCTCTCAGGTGAGTGGTGCTGAGCTCCTGGTGACCAGATGGCAGGTGGCAGCTCATCATGCCCGCTGCTTGGGTGGTACACAGCCGCCATGCCATTGTGGTTCAGATGGTCCAAGAGACTGGCTGAGGTAGAGGCCTTCCTCAAGTGGGCCAGAAATTCAAAGTGGGCCAGGTCCTCCAAGGCATTCTGGGAGTCTGAGTTCTTACCTGGGAACAGTTAAAATACACAGAGGAAGTGAAATATCCACAAAAAGAAATAAAAAAAACAAACAAACAGACATTAGCTCTGTCTGGCATTTTTACATGCACACACTCGCCCATCTCAGTTACATTTGCTGGAAAATGTTAGTATTGCTACAGGGCTCTTTTTTCCTTCATTTAATGGGCTAAAAGTGAAATAAAAATTCTGGCAACAAGGCAACGCAGCATAAAAACTATGACAATAAATACAACCCTGATTCCCAAAAAGCTGGGACGCTGTGTAAAACATAAATAAAAACAGAACATGATCATTCACAAATGACCTGTGTTTACAGTTTCACAAAGTGTTCCTGAGACCATGTACTAATGTCCTTTATCCAATCATGTGTTCACAAAGTGGTGAACCTCGCTCCACCCTCACTTGTGAACCACTGAGCCTTTCCATGATGCCCCTTTCATACCCAACCATGATGCTATCACCTGTTTACCTGTGGAATGATCCAAACAGGTGTTTTTGGAGCGTTCCACATCTTTTCCAGTCTTTAGTTGGTCCTGAACCAACTTCAAATTCAGAATAAACATATGAGGTAAGACATTAAATATATTGTGTTTGCACTGTTTTCAATTGAGAATATGTCAAAACTCATTAGCAAATTATCACATTCTGTTTTATTTACGCTTTACACAACATCCTGTTTTTGGAATCAGGATCGTACAAGACAGACAACAACAAAAAAAATCGAGAAAGAGTCACACACTGCGCAAAAGAGCATAAACACTATCCACTTCTCACGCTTAATATTTAGCATTCCTACGTACTCTCTCCTCGGACTGGTTTGTCTACGAGCCTTTTTAAAAAAAAAAACATTTTTAAAGCTGCTGTTTCACTTTCATGTACTATGTGTAAAATCAAATTCTTGAAAGAGGGATTTGCTCTCTGGCTTTGTGTGAACGTACATGCCTTGTTCATATATTCATATATACATTTATGTGTGTAAATGTGTGTGTGTGTGTGTGTGTGTGTGTGTGTGTGTGCAGGGGGAGTGGGAATGAATTATGACACTGTGCAACTGAATATAATGGAGCTAAATTGTTTACTTGAAGACTGACAGATAAAACAATATACTCAGGGAACTAGCTGGCCAGATATGAAACTAGATTTTAAGAATTCTTCCTCATTCGTGCCCTTGAGAGCAGTGACAGGCAGGCAGACAGAGAAAGCCACGAGAAGGGGAGAGGACGCCTCCTATCACGAATCAAGCCAGTCAGCTTACAGCGACTTTGGGGAAGATTTTTCAAATGTTTGCAGATGTTGGCATATTTCGAGCTGTTTTTTATGTGGTGAGGGGAAGAGCCTGCGCGGTTGAGTGTTGTAAAAACTCAGCTTTGCCTTCATCAGGCAAGGCCAAATCACACGAGGCGAGGGAGCTAAGTGATTGTTAGTAGGCAAGCCGCGTGAGCCTTTGATCTCTCCTAAATAAAAGGGAAAGCCTCACGTCGCGCAGTGCTGATTTCAGTACCGTAACGTCACCTCTTTGATGCATGGAAATATTGTGACATTGTGTGGGATGAGTTCTTTTGTCATGCTTTCAGAAGGCTGCCTTTTCAAAGAGAAGAGTGAAAAAAAGGAACAGCTTGTAGGGAAGGCATGGTTTCACAAGGAGCTGATATGAAGGTGTATCTAGAGGGCTCTGAGAGGCATCATGAGACTGGAGGAGTCTTGCGTCAGAAAAAGAAATGTAAACTTGTTTACACTTACAGTAGCGCCACACACAGCATTCTCACACTGTGTATACGTATTGCATTTCACACTGAATTGCTACCTCCTTGGCCAGGCCTTAAATCTTGAGAAACAAATACAGCGAAAGGTTTACAATAAGACAGAGTTATGCTTTAGTGTATAACTCACAGTACATCCTCAGAGGCTCCTGGTCTCTGTCCCTGTCAGTGGCGGATGCGGTGGTGGCGTCCTCCGCGGCCTCGGCCTCCGGCTCCACCTGCCCCCAGTAGTTCCTGCTGCCGGGGCTGAGGCTGTGCGGCCGCGTGGAGCGAGCTGGGCTGCCAGGCTCCTCCGTCCCCTCGCTAGGCGTCAGGCTTGTCTTGTCCAGGCTCTCCTGGCAGTCCTGGGGCTCCAGGCTCCACACGCCAACCTCATCCTCCCCCTCAGATCCCAGTGAACTCACTTGCTCAGCATCCACTGCGAGAAGGAGAGAAAAAGAAATGAAATTTGAGGAGAGACAAAAGAAGCTGGCTCAGGCTGACGAGTCGTGTTTTAAGCAGACTGTGTGATTTGGAATACTTTATTTTAATTTTAAATATGTTAAGAATCAAGATATCATGAACATCGGTCCTGTGGTGTCCAAACAAGCTGTATTTTGGACATGATTTAAAATGTGATAGATGTGTTTCGTATCATTTCGGATGGCATTTAGGTGGTTGAGCTGCAGATTATTAACAAACCAAAGGCAATGCTACATCATTTTAATGGACATGTCAAGAACTGAAAGCGAGTACAGGGAAAAACCAACCAGAAATTAAAAAATGTTCTCTAAATTTTAAACTATATCTTACAAGATGTTTAAATAAAAAAGAATAACTGTATTATTATTTGCTTTCATTTCTCTGTTCATCTGAACCACGCTGATTACAAGACAGTTTTAATGCTGTGTAAAACATAAATAAAACAGAGTGTGATGATTTGCTAATCCTTTTTGACATGTGCTCAAATTAAAACAGTACAAAGACAATATATTTAATATTTGACTTCATCAGCATTGATTTTTGTAAATATCTGCTTGTTCTGAATTTGATGCAGCAGCATGCTTCAAACAAGTTGGGACAGGAGCAACAAACAGGAGCAACAAAAGACAAAACACCTGTTTCACGTTCCACAGGTAATCAGACTGATTGGTAACAGGTGATAGGATCATGATTGGGTATGAAAGAGGCATCCTGGAAAGGCTCAGGCCTTCACAAGCAAGGATAGAGAGAGGTTCACCACTTTGTGAACGCATGATTGTATAAAGAATATTACTGCATGGGCTCAGGAACACTTTGTGAATGCCTGCGTCCTGCATTTTATTTATGTTTTACACAGTGTCCCAAAATTTTTGCAATTGGTTGTATTTCAGTTTTGTTCCTCTCTGAGCAAGAGGAATGAAACTGTCTTCATGCAAAGTTGTTCCATGTGTTTCTTATCAGATATTTTTATGGCTTTGTGTGGATTAGGTTCGATAAAAGCAGACTCAGCATGCAACATACACGTTTGTGCAAAGGAGACCCAGTTCTGAGAAAGAAACCTTCCAACTAGAATCTTTAACTGAGCTTTCTCCACAATATAAAACTAAAGACACAGAAATATTAAGAAAGTATTAAGAGTCATTTCTGATCAAGTTCAGTGTAATTTCCGAATAGTTGGTTTTACTCTGACGGTAGTGAGAGTGAAATGTGGCTTCAATTTTAAAACTGAAAATAAATTAAAATACATACATAAATAAAAAATATATCTGTTTAATTATTTTCACGACTGAAAAAAAAACCAAACTTTTTTTTAACTTAGTGACCAAACTTCAATCAAATAAATTACAGCTTGTTTTAATGTTAGAATTAATCATTTATGATGTTCACTGCTTGCCAAATAAAGGGTTCATCATTTTCGGACTTTATCTCTTCACATTTCCCTAGTATCAAATGATAAAACTGAACTAAAACTGTTCATATGTGTAATTGTTCTGAAAGAACATAATTTGTGGAACTGCAGAGAAATCTGTTTTTCTGTCTGAATTCATATTTTTAGCACATGCACGGTGTGTGACTCGCGATGCAGCGGGGATACAGCAGAAGGAAGAAAAAATAAATAACATATTGTAATGTCAAAGTGTACCCTCTGTGCCCAGACTGCAGCTAAACTGGAAAGGCGCATTACTTTTTCCCATGGCAAAGACAATAAATGACAATCACAAACACATGCCTGGGATTTCAGCTGTACGCTCGTATTTCCAAGGCTTTTTCTGAGGACTCTCTGTTTTCCTTTCACTGATTGGCAATATCTAATCACGACCAAGTAATGACCATTTAAGAAGACAAATAGACTCCTCGCCAGCCCCTTTGAAATGTATCATCAGAGAGAGCCAAACCATTGTCGAGGGGGAAGCGTGGACTATGCCAGCATGCAGAGGAGCAGTTCTTCTTTTTGTGTTGTGAAAACGAGGTTTCTGATCAGTATCTGATAAAGGTCAAAGTGCAACATCGCCGTGCTTCTTATTAGTTTTAAATATGTTTTCTTCTTTGGCCTTGAGAGTCTTGGGCCTCTGTTCATCAGATCAGAGCGAAAATAAGGTTTCACAGCTCATTAGATCTCACCAACAGAGTTTATTCATTAAACTGTCAAAACAGCTCTGAGTCACTCTTCAGAGATCTTCTGGGTTTTTTTGAGCTATTCCAAAGACACCCTGACTGGTTGGTGGGCACAATAATTGATGAGTGTTTTCCTTTTAACTCCTCAACACATCCAGTTATGCCCCACAGCTCACAAAGACTGTACACTGGCAGAGGCATTTTTGCAAATCTACCTCATCGACTTTACATCTATAACAGGCACAACAACACGATAACACACACACTCACTCCATTACTGAAAGAGCAAAAGGGGGGTAGTGCTGCTGAGGGGGTGGCCCACAAACACTTAAAACACTTGCGAGTGCGCCTGTACAATTTACGCACCTTCTTCTGATGAGTACATTAGCTAATCTCAAAATGTAACACCTACATGTTTATCTGTATGCATCAGCAAGTTGTGTGTGCTGCCCCGGCACCGTTACCCCCCTGCACAAATGCAAAAGTCTGATTCATCCAAGCCTCTGCTCCATGCAGAGCTGTTCCGCTAACAAGGGGAGGAATGACTTGCTCTTATGGGGGGTGAAATTGGTCATCAAATGATCTTCCGTACAGCAGGCAGCTATGAAGTTATATGGTGTAGTTGAGGTCGATCTATCAGGCCTGCAGGAGTTTCCGGGGATGATAGGACATACCGCTGAGCCTGAAAGGAGCAACAATCTGGTCCGGATTAGCGTCAAATTGGCTCTAATTTTCCCTCCCATGGCAGTGAGTGACACTGAGCCTATATGTGCTGTCATTAAAGTGGCACAGCGCAGGGATGGCTTTCATTATCTGGCCCGCTGATTTATTTATTGGGATAGCGAATGTATCCTTCAAATAGGCCTTTTGTTGTTGGAGCAGGACAGCTGAATCTTTGAACAGTGCAGGAGGTTTGGGATTGCCTGCAAATCCAAGGTACAAAGGAGTTTAAGAGTGATGAATTCGTGCAATGTGCAAGAGCTTTTAGACTGTGTAATTTGTTGGAATACGCTGAACACAAAATACCACACCGTACAGCAGAGTCGAAAGCAGTCCACTGCTATTGTGCATGCACTGTAGTGTGCGTGGGAAGAAAGTGACTCATATCCAGAGAAAGCTAACCGAGCTGTGCTGCATCATGCTTGACAATGTCGATCACTCAGTCTTTTTGGGACAGTTTCTGATGGTTTGACAACAACAGTGTGTTCAGATCAAACGCTGTGGCACTATTTTAATCTGTCTGTCATTCTCCCTGCCTCGTGGTGACTGAAGGGCTGAGAGATTGACAGTCCGCCTTCCATCAGGAGCCCCAAAAAAAAATGATGACCTGCAGTAGTTCTTTTAGTAGGTTTTCCAAAACCAGACAGAGAGGGATGCCTGAATGCATCCATGAGCACAAGTGACACACAGGGAGGGAGAATTTTTACACAACCACATTAACATGCAAACCACACCAAAAAAACAAAAAAAAAAAACAAGTCATATAAGAATAGATAAGAAAAAAAATCATCGCAACATGTCTTTTGCTCCAGCTCACGACAGCACAGAGATAGTTTCAGTGTCGGTCTAATTCTGCTCTGTTTATATCCCAGAGGGCATCTACTGTACAGCGACACGCTAAGCTGCAGTTTATTTTACGATGCACACATGTGATCTGGTATTGACTTAGTAATTATGTGGCTAACTGGTAAGCACGCAATAATTACCTAGAAATTACCTTGTTTGTTTCTTTTGGTTTTAAACGGCAACAAACAAGGCCAGGCCCAATTTACCGCACAATGTAATCGTTACCGTTCTGTTGATTTTTACAATTCAAGATTTTTACATAAAAGCCAGAATAACGGTAATGTAATATTATCAATGCTGTCTCATAGATTTTCTTTCCTTGCATGAAGTAACAGCAACCCAATAAATAAGATCTTATGCAAATATCAGTTAAAGACATTTCAGTAACCAGTAGAAATACTTTTTGAGCTACACCTAAACTGAGCTTTTGTGATACGCTGGAAATTAGAACTATTAAACACACATCATATGCATACCATTAAAATAACTGTTGAATTTACATAGCAAATAAAATCAAGTACAGCACATATTTTTACATCCTGTGTTCAGTTTCAGAATTTAAATACATTTTCCGTTTTTTTAGGTTCTCACTTTTCATTTTCTAATGTCATCGCTTTTTTAAGTTCTACATCAAATCATTTTTTTAAACTGACATATCGATCAAAAGTCTCCAACGAGCCAGAGTAAACGAGCTCCACGTTGCTCTTCAGATGGCATAATGAACCGCATTAAAGTAACATCTGACACATTTCATACGGTGCAAAATGTAGGCAGTAAAACTGTCAGAAACAAGAAGGCACAGTCAGCTGGACAAAAACTTACTGATCCATCATACTTCTGTAAGAGAGCTCCTTGTGATGTCAAAAAACCATGTTTCAAATATTATTTCAAAATCATTTTCTTTTAGTTAATTTCTGAAATAATGCTTCTTCCATGCTGTTGAAGCTCTGATGGTTTCGTGGGTGTCAGAAAGAGCAACACTTGCTATTTTGAACTCTAAACTACAGACTAAATTACCACATGAGGTTCATGGACGCCTACTCGCTAAACAAAGAGCAACGCAGGAAGATGTGTGTATTGTCATTTTACAGTACCTATGAGAGCAGTTCAGAGACGAGGTAAGTCCACAGTCATCTGCAGAGCGCACTCATGTTGACGGCGATGGCCTCTCTTAAAATATATCACTGAAATCAAACATGCCATTTAAACAAAATCTCACTGAGGTAGCTCTCCTAGTCATACCTGCTGTTACTGTCTGACATTCACACGATGAGTCAGGGGAGGACCGCAACCAAGAACAAACACCTCCCACCTGATCTCCTTCATCTTTGCAGAAACTCACACTCTCTCTGTCACAGAGCATGACGGTTCCTTCTGACTACTCTGGTTTGGTTTGGTCTGACCTGCCCAACAACACTGAGAGGGAAAAATCTAATTTTTATCAACCTGTGTTATTGCACATGCACCAAACACGCTCTCATTCCCTGGATATCTTCTGCAACTCCAAAAGAAACAAGAAGATATCATTTCAAAATGTTGTCATCCTCTAAGATCATAGCAGAGTGTGTGATACTGACAATATTTCATAGTGAGTTGAAGTTACTGTACAGAAAACCCGGTGCTTAATTTTCCTCTTGGTGTTTGCTCATTTGGGAATGCGACTCATAATTTCAATTTATCCAAATGTTTTACCGACTATATCATGAATGCTGACAGCAAATTGAGGATTAAATGCTCTAAATTACATGTTAACCAATAGGAATGGTGGTAATGTGATGTTTTGCTGCACTTTTATTGCATTTCTGTGGCCAGAGAAGAGGAAGTGCAAACATTCTTGTCTAATGATGGTGAAAATAACCACAAACACATTGATATGAAAGTCTAAGTCCTAGTTCAATTGATTACAGTCATTTCTTAGCTGGCTGGCAGCAGGCCACACAAAAGTCTGCGAATGGCTGCTGGTGAGAATACATGAGACTGAAACTGTGACACCGTGATGGGGATTATAAAGGTCATATTAGTGAGACGGAAGAGATGCTAAAATGTGATGTGTGGTGCACTTCGTGATTTTGCATTCTTGCAATGTGTTGGGTATACAGAGCTGTGGTGTGTACGTTACAGAAAGGGGGTGAGGAGAGCGAGACAGACGTGCAGAGACACCAGCGCAACAAGACGACAGCCCAGAGGAACAACTATGCGGAAGGAAGGCAGAAAGAAGAAGTGATGGACAAAGAGCGAGATAAAAGATAGACCTAGGAGTGAGGAATTTGAGAATAAAAGGTGAGAGAGGCAGAGAGCAACAGTGTCAAACTGTCCCTGACACAAATCCTCCAAGTGATGTCAAACTGTGAAAAACATGCTGCAGAGGGGAAATTCCCTCAACGCACACACACACACACACACACACACACACACACACACACACACACACACACACACACACACACACACACACACACACACACACACATAAACTAGGGTATAGAGAAATACAGAAAAACAAACAAACGCAACTTGTATTGTTGGCACAAATGGGGAGCAAGACCAGCCTGCTGCTGCAGAGGACGACAGTGTGATCAAACACGGCGAAGAAACACATGACAGCAACTCTGTGTGTGTGTGTGTGTGTGTGTGTGTGTGTGTGTGTGTGTGTGTGTGTGTGTGTGTGTGTGACACTTCATGAATATCTGGATTGCAGTCAGAGATAGAAAAGTTTAAGACCGTGCAGTCCCACGGCAGCGAAGTCACGGCTCTGTGCCTTCAGATGTCCCGCTCATTAGGAGACAACACCCTGTCAGAGCATTTAAACCACCACCACAGAATGTGCAGCCGAGGGGCAACATCTGCACTTTGAAAGAGGCAGAGGAGCGCAGAGCAATCAGATCAAGTAATAAACACCAAGCTAATTCCCTCATATTGATTAAGGCTCTGCAAAGACAGAAGCACAAGAGGACCACGATTCTGCACACTAAGCAGTGGTCTTTAAATTGGCAGCAAACACTGTACTGAAACTATTTTGCCTCTGCTCAGTGTGGCTTTTAATGATTCTCTTCAATTAGGGCCCTTGTGACACAAAAACAGAATCCCCTTTGGCGTTTTGCTAGCTTCAAAGCCGCTGAGCCATTCCCTGATACAACTAACAAAGTTGATTTGTCAACGAGTTGCGTTTTTAGTGTGACTGCGTGCTGGTGTTAGTTTCATTATTCACATGTGAGTTCTCAGTACGATTTCAGAGGAGCCTCTGCGAATCAAAGCACGGCCCCCGAGACACCGACTGTAACGCGCTGTGGTGTGTTGTGTACAGCTGCTATGGCCGCCCTGAAAGGCCCAGGCGTCTGAAAATGGATTGAAATCAGCAGCACTGATCTATCATTCTCTATCTACATGTCACATCACTGCACTAAACAGTGAACCACATGTGCTGAGTGGAAACCTGCTCTGGCTTCAAAAGACAGACAGATGAAACCAACAGCAAACAAGCAGAAATAATGTACAGCACTTTTTGTAAACCACCACACAAACAGTTAACAATGCTGTGACTTACTGTACAGTCATTATGCTGCAGGGCAAGCTAATCTAGCTCATGATCAAATTGAGAGGATGACAACTTCGCTGCTATTGTCTTTATCATTCCCCTACAATCCTAGACAGTTTTTTTCTTTCTTTCTTCTTCTTCTTCTTTTTTTTTTTTTTTACATCTGATAGGCCTAATCTCCTCCTACTCATATTTGCACTTTACCCATGCGTACTGCACATCTTTCATCGCTCTCTAAATACAGCACAGTATGTGCAAGTTCACTTCTTCTCATGGTTTCCTTTGCCAAACATGTGGGAATTCTCAGAGTGTATACATTGTGTTGAGATTAACAACGCGAAGACATGATGGAGTGAGTGTCAAACATACGCTCGAACGGCATTTTCTGTGCTACCACGTCCGCGTGTGTTTATGCACTTCAGAGAAAGACAGAGAGAAAGAAACAGGTGTAGTGAAAGTGAGCATGCACAGGAAAGAGGTCCCAAATAACTTGCGGCCACGAGCAGCGATCGCACCACAGAGGTGCACATACGTGCTGGTGAAGCAGTCAGAAAACTGTGAGTCACTTGGAGGTACGGTGAAGTGCAGATACAGTCGCACATGGAGAGGCGGTGTGAAGAAGAAGGAGTAACACACTCATAGGGTATACTTTCATCCCCTCTTGTAGATTCCCACCAAAGCTATGTATTCTTAGATTGTGGTGAGTCAACGCTAGACATCCATGATATATTTTTGTAGCCTATAATGATTGTCGAGTCAACAGCTGCCTCCACACGAACGCCAAAATTAATAGCTTTACATTTCTCACAGGTAGAGCTCAAACAGGCGATGTTGCTGGAGACTGCGCTCGCCATTCGCGGTGTCGTTATTACTGTTATCTTCTTCCATCGATAATGGCGCCGCTTTCTATAGAGGATGCCGTTTCCACATGCAGCATCTAGTAGGTGCACAGATCACCCAAAATAAACGGCAGAGGGTTTGAAATGGCTGACCACCTCAGTCTCATTTCAATGGGCTCTTCTTTGTTTTTCAAACATAAATGCTGAAAAAAGAAAACAGCTTGTATGTTAATTTGAATGCATTTGACGAAGTTCAAATGTTTTTTCTGTGACAAAAGCGCTGCTTCACTTAATTTCCTTCACCTGGCTGCTGTGTGGTTTACTGTGTTTCCCTTGAACGGACAAAAATGAGCACTAAAAACTATCATTAAACAATACACCTACTGCCCTAGCACCGCCACCTGAGACCGCCAGCTGCTCACCAAACACAGTTATTGATTTGTTTGCAAGAAAAATGCTGCAATCACTTTTTCTCTTTGCAGAGAAGGCAAAAGGTGTGAGTGAAGAGGTGCGCAAAGAGATGTTGTGGTTACGTTTGTTCTTCCTTTGGAGGTTTCCTGTACGCTGCTGCCATCATGTTTACCTGTCCTGCAGACCACCACAGTGACATTTATCAAAAAAGGAAAGAGAAATTACCTTGTTTGACACCATCCTTTACCGCCAAAGCAGATATGTGTGGCTTTCTGCTTCAGTGACATTTCTTTGAGAGAACTTTGAGGGAAGCTTTTAAATGTAACTCTCTACAGTTTAAGATTATTTTTTGGATAATTAAGGTATTTACCTTTTTATTTCTGTTGTGAGTACACAGCAAGTTTATTTATACATATTTAAAAAATCATTACTACATATTCATAAGTAAACTGTTTTGACAGTTTGGACATTTTCTAGTGTTTTTCTCAGAGCTATTTAACATCTTGAACATTCACACCGTTGGCTGCAACAATGACGACCAACAGCCTCCAATCACTGTCCCTTTCAAGCTTCCTCATTTCACTGCACACTTAATACACTGTAATAAACACAGAATACAGTTTCCACTCATCTACCAAAGTTAAAATAAGAAACACTGTTGATATCATTCTGGACTTCCCTACTATGTCACGCTGAATTGTGTGTCATTTGACTCATTTACCGTGTCAGTGACTCACCAGCAGTGATAAACAGACTCCACTATTGTATCTACGCTGTGTGTGAGAGCTTGTACTCATGAATAAAGTCTTGTCACCATGTTTGAGCTCCGTGTCGGTGCCACCGTAACCCTGTGTGCATCTGCTGCACTGGAAGCAGGACTCATGTTGGTGAGAAAGGTTAGCTGGGTTAGAGGAAGACGTTATTTTGAGTTGGCCCTACGCCTCCTCCTGTGGCCCGCACTGGTTTCCGTGTAGCGAGGGATCGGTGCTGGAATGCAGTAACGGTCACAGAGGGACCCACGCACTCACCACACTGTGAATCAAAACCCGAACTCCACTTCATTAGACTCCTGTCATTGCAAAGACTCTCACACCACTCTATAAATACCCCTGTCTCCCCCCTCCAAATTTGTTTTCCCTCTTTTTTCTTTACACATGAAAATGCTCAGGGACCGTTCCAGCTGTCTGATGTGGCTCTTTATTTTGTACGTTGGCGCAAGAAACCACACAATAGTGGCTCCTTTTGAATATTAAAACATTCTCTGACGGAGCACAAAGGTTCTGAAGTTTTTTAATAGGGGTGCACGCTAAATAAAACTCCTCTTTGAGCTTAACAGCTATACGATGTGGGATTTGGTTAGTTCAAGTCAAGCTGCAACTTTCAGTTATTTACTACGGTAGATTTGTTTTGAGGGTGAGACAAATATGCCTGGACTGACTTTGTCGACTTCAAACATCTGTATTTGAGATCTGTTGGAGGTGTTTTGCAAGATGTGGCGTTATTGGACAATTTACTGCATTAAAGCCCAAAATGTCTTTGTCTTACCACTCAAAGCAGATTTAAAACACAAGATACAGAAATTCTGATGAGGACACATTAAGAAATAAAAGACCAGGGCAGGCCATGTGAAGGTATTCAGCAACATCAATACAACTACTATTACAGCTGTCTAATAATCATTCCCTTTTATCTTTCTCCACCCTTAAATGCAAGAAGTTGAAAATGAAGACAGACAAGAGTGGATGTCCTGAGAATCAGCAAAGGAAAGACAACAGACTGCTGCTGGGGTTACGAGTCATTCAGTAAAATTAGAAAGCATTAGATGTAACTGTATCTTAATATGCTTTGTTAGTAATGACAAATGTTCTTATAGATGCATCCTGTACATGAGACCTGGCAGCCAGTTCCTGCCTGGTTAACATACAGACGGGGCGCCATCCTCTGGCGTTTATCGACATTACATCCTCCACCCCAGAGATGATGATGCACTGAAACATTTCAAGTGACCACATGTGACCTCCATGGCTTTGAAACATAGAAGAGATGCCTTTCTAATGTGTCACTCTGCTTTTATTTTCTTTGTCTCTCTCTCAGTTCTTCCTCACATGTCTGCAAACACTGTCTCGTCTCTTCTCTCTGTCCCTGCCTCCCCCGTCGCTTTCTTTCGTCACTTTCTTCCCTTTACGCACGCACATATACAGAAATACATGCAGCAAAAAGAGAAGGACACACACAGGCGCGCGCGCGCGCGCACACACACACACACACAGTTAAACTTTTCTTTTTGTGGTTATGCAGTTCTGATTAGGAAGATTTATGACATATTGCATATTAATGTACACACGTCCGTATGTTTAGTATGTTAGTTTAGTTACAGCTTGATGTACTGATGATTGTGTGTGTGTGTGTGTGTGTGTGTGTGTGTGTGTGTGTGTGTGTGTGCGTGAGACAGAGAGAGAGAATGTGTGTGCTGTGCATGTGAAGCCTGAACCAACGCCTTGAAAAAGAAACTAATTAAAGTCATGGAGAAAAATGCAAAGGCAGCAGAACCACACAAGAGAGTGTGTGCATGTCATTACTGACCTGGCCCAGTTGGAGAAAAAAAAATGATGGAGCGAGAGAGAGAGAGAGAGAGAGAGAGAGAGAGAGAGAGAGAGAGAGAGAGAGAGAGAATAAAAAACCTCAACCAGCGAAATAATGTATATAAAAAAGACTCAACAAGAAGAAAGGTTTAAAAAGCAAACTTTGGGAGTTTAAGAGGATCTTTGATGTGTATCAGAAGAGGAAAGCAGCCTTGCGACTGGGACGACAGTAATTTTAAGTCGAAGCAGAAGGCTGGCTGGCCGGTTGGCTGGCTGGCTGACTGGCTGCCTGACTGTGGGCTTTGATGGCGCTGGCTGTTTGAAGTGGTTTTCGGGGGATGGGAGCAGCGTGTGGTGTCAGTGGGACAGGGGAGGCGCTCAGGGAGGGGGGGAAGGGCGGGGGGGACATGATGGCGACCGTACAGGGCTCGGGGAACCCGGGCTGGGAGGAGCGGAGGATGGATAGATGGAAGAAGAGGGAAGAAAGTAGGAGAAGGATTGGATAAAAATGGAAAAAGAGCGAAAGGGATAGGAGGTGGAGGAGCTGAGACACGAGGAGATAAAGAGCAATCAAAGGGGTGATAAAGAAAGAGGAGAAGGAGAGAGGACAGAACACTGAAACAGAACAAGAAAAAGATACTCACACAAAGAGAAAGAAAGGCAGCAGATGACAGCCAGAAAAAGCTGCAAAAGAAGTTACAATGAAGAAAACAAAGTCAACCCTTCAGATCTGTGTCCCACATTCAGAGCCCTGTCTCAGTATCAGGCCTGGACACATTCACACCTACCTATTACTTGTATCATTTAGATGACGTTACCTCCCTCTGATATGCTGCCAGGCTGCCTTATAACTTACTTCCCCTTCTACAATGCTCAAAACACGTATGCACCGCATAATCATAACTGCACTGTTTCCCTGAGCTGCAGAAGTCGACTGTATGGCCAGAGATTTAACTTCAACTTCAGACTGATTTCTGTCCTCCTTGATTCTCCTTGCCTGGTCTTGTCATTTTGCAACACCATCAAAAACATGTCAACCTGTCACGAATCATGAGAAAGTCTTTCAAAAAGATAAGACTATCTACTAGATTGTTACACGGTTTGCATACTGATAGTTTATTTGAGTTGCTTCCTCTCTAGCACAAAATACTTCCGGTGTAAGGATCCTGTTCCTTATCATACCTGAGCGACCAGAGATGAATTTGAGAGATCTAATACTGCAGGCTGCTTGCAAGCATCGACATCCTTGCTTTGTCTGAGGTAACGGTGACCAGCGTGTTTTGTGTTTATCAGACCTGAAAAAGACTGCATTCAAAGGCCAGTGATATGTATGCATTACAGACAACATTGTTGATAGGCTGATTGAATGAGTGAACGCATTTATTGCCTTTGATAGAGCATATGCACCTGCAGAGGCGATGCCTTCACTGCCTCTTAAAGTGACTGGTGGAGACAAAGTGTAAATGTGCTAAAAAATGAGATGCTGCCAGCAAAATAAACAGATTAAGGGAGTGAGAGAAAGGGAGTCTGATAGATAGTGCGATAGTTTGTGTAAAATATAAGACCTAAAGCCTTGATGGTTACAGGTGGGCCTAAGAATCAGTGAGGCATATTCGCTCCATGATGGAATGTGTTTACTCCCTCCCAGGTAACTATGTGTATGTGCAGTATCTGTGTGTGAGCAGGACAGAGCGTGAGATATGCAGGTCAGATGAAGGTGGTGGTGCCAGGTGATCACAGGTACAGGGAAACAGCGGAGAGGAGGGGGAGCTGCTGGCTGAACCTTCCCATCCCTTTCTTGCTGTAAGTCCAAGTTTAATTTTTTTTCCCGCACCTGGGCTGATAGAAGCACCAAGCCTTGTTTGCAGAGTTATGATGAGTTACGATGGTGGACTGGACGGAGGAGAAGGGCGTCCTGCCTTTCTAATGGTCAATGAGGAGACTACAGAAATACTGTGGGGTGGACGATAAAATGCTACATTACACACCGTGAGATATACATTTGATAATTTGATGCCATCAAAACATATTTCAAACAAGCTGGGGCGGGAGCAGCTAAATACTGGGAAAGATGTGGAAAGCTCCAAAAACACCTGTTTGGAACATCCCACAGGTAAACAGGTTCATTGGTAACAGGTGAGAGAATCATCTTTTTGGAATCAGGGTTGTACCACGGTGGTGATCCCATGAATATCTCTGTTTGCAGTTGGGCATTCTTGGCAATGAGCAAACCAAGGATTACTGCAATGTTTATTTTTTAGGATTTTTGCATTAATGTGATGATGCATTTGTCCGGTACTTCATTCGCTGGATTATCCAAAGAGAGATTTGGAGTTTAGAGCTGATTACTTGACCAACATAAAATATATCGTCAACAATTGGGACATACTGTTAAAGCTCCAAGTCATTTCAGAGGCAAAAATGCTTCACCATGCTCTGGTTTCATCTTATCAAATGTGAAGATATGTTGCTTTTCTTTGTTTTATACAGTATCTTTGTAAATGGAAAATATTTGGGTTTTCTATCAAAACGGTTTTTGACCAAAACTAGCATCTTAAAGTTCTCACTGTCATTTCTGGGAACTTGTAACAGACATTATTCCCTGTTACTGATGTTTTAAGACGACGGTAACTTAAATAATCCTTAGCTGCAGCCCCATTCCAGCAACACATTTAAAACAAGTTGGGACTGGAGCAACTAAAGACTGGGAAAGTTGTGGAATGCTCCAAAAACACCTGCTTCCACAGGTAAACTGGTTCATTGGTAACAGGTGACAGTATCATGATTTGCTTGTGAACGACTGACTATTCCATGCATAAGAAGTTCCTTAATTCATTTTCCTACATCATGACACACTCTATTATATAACTACACACACTGCAATAGACAAATCCATCCATATCACCCTCTCCCACTGTAGACTCCCTACTACTAATTCATTACGAGCACACTTCCTCTAGTGCCATGCTCTGGTCTTGTGAAACAAGATCCCTTTGTTTGTCCGTGATCTGAAAGTCTCTGCAAGCCACGGCTAAATATTTTAACTGATTATTTCTCTTTCGATACAGCTATTTAGTTCTACAGTATTTTTAGTGAGCTTTATCATAGTGCTAATTGTAAGTGGAAGGACAGATGTGCATGAGATGAAGTGAGAAACAGACTAATTTGGCTTGAAAACATTGAAGCAATAAGAAAATGGACACAGACTCAGAGAGTTTGTTGAGGTTTTCTGGCCTCAGAGGTGACTGAGGAAGATCTTAAACAAATGGCGCCCCTCTCCTGCAGGCTGCTGATGTACATCACATATCAAACTGTTCCTCTTTCACCCTGCTGCTCTGCTATATTGAGTTCCCTCACTGGCAAATACTGGCACACTCTCAGCCAGCTGAGTGCGTCTGCCTGTCTGCCAGGCTGCTCTCCCCTCTCTCCCTGTCTCTTTTTACTTCTCTCCCCTCTCTCTCTGCCACCCATCTGGGCCTTGTAATACATGACAGCTGAAGCAGGGTTTCCAAATTTAATTTGAGGTGTGATAAAACAGCACATATCTATAAACTGTGTGCAGAGAGCCTGCCTATGTGGATCGTTTTAACCTCTTTCTTCTGTCAAACATGTGCAGCATATCAAACGCATAATAACCAGGCTGTCTGCACAAAAGGAAGATCCACAAATAGACTTAATGGTGAGGAGCCTTGCCAAAGCAACGACAAAGAATGTAATAATAACACTGCAAATGGAATATGTCAAGAATGAAAAGGGATCAATTTGCAGCATCAAGCTATACAATATGTAAACCTCTATCAGATAAAACGCCTTTGATGTGAAAATAGAAATGCCTGTATGTGAGTGAGAAGCCACAAGAACTACAGTTCGTTTTAAATGTGTGAAAAGTGTATACCCAGACACCTACACACATACACATGCACACACACCTCATGAGCTCTGTGGCTATTAGCACTATCTTACAGTTTAAAGGAGTGTGATCCTTAGACATCCTCTCAGCACGCAGCTGTCTAATGAAGTCGTGTTCATCGTGGTGCTTCTCAAACCGCACTGGATTTCACCAAAGCAACGTGATCGTTTGAATAAAAGTGTCATTTCTGTGAGCGGTGCAAATAGTTTTAAAACGCAAATTTTAGGTTTTGTTGCAATGTGCAGAAAAGGAAGTTATGCAGCCAAAAAACAAGAGATCCTCCAACTCCAAAGAGTCATGTGCATGAGCTAATATGGCGGAAAACCCCTCTGCATGTATTAATCCTCCAATGGCACCGCAAAACTTTCCAAATAATTCCTCCTGGAGCAGCGTGGCAGCCACGCAGCAAGAACGTACAGTGAGACATGGGACTGCTTTGGCTACATCTGAAGCATCAGAATGAGCAGTAATCAAATAAACATGTGAAAAATACCAGAGGGACTTAATCAAGGGATTCCCCATTACTGCTGTGCAGATCTCGCATCAAACACATAGAGCTAGGATGGGAGAAGTGTGTGACACTGTGGGAACGTTGAGGAGCAAATGAGGAAACACTTAGATTTTCCCACATTCTGTCGCCCATCCTGTCTCTTCTGTCTCTACCCCTCACGCCCCTCAGCCGCTCCATGTCTTGTCTTCTCACGCCGCAGAGCTGTTTTCACTGTCTCCAGCCCCGTCAACCCCATCAGTTCCCCACCTCTGTCATCCTCCTCTTTTCTTCATCCTCTGTCCCTCCCACCCGCTGGTTCTGACGCCTGAGCTGAGCCCCTTGAAGAGTCCTGGTAATAAACTGTGGTGCCTGGGCTCTTCATTGCTGTCTCGCTCTCCCCACCCCTCATCCCAGAGCGCCGATACATCTGCCGTTAAAGTAGGCCCGGTCCAAAAGGCCCGGCCCCTCCGCTCTGTACAGTACAAGCGCGTCAGTCTTTAACTTTCAAATGTTTTCCCCCTATTCTCTCTTTCTCTTTTTCCCTCTCTTTTTTGCTGCGCGAGTCCTTTGTGTACAGTGTGCTGTGCTCAGTGTGGCAGCACTGTGCCAGAAAAACCCACACAAACACACACACACACACACACATATATGCACACACATACACAGTCACAGACACACAGCTGGGGCCCAGCTGCATACAAAGACTGGGGTTTGGAAATCAATGAAGGAGAAAGAAGAAAAGGGGAAAGGAGTTTAAATAAATTGGCACTTGAAAAAAGAAGAAAAACGAGAAAGAGGGAGTGAGGGAAGCAGGGAGAGAGAAAGTTCTCTCTTAAAAAGGCACATCAACTCGAAAACAGAGGGAGGTTTTTCAAGGAATAACAAAACATAACGCGCAAGACAATGGGACTAAATATGTTTGCGAGGGTGCTCATGAAATGCAGCCCTACATTTGATTCAAGAGCGAGTTTGAATGAATCTGATCAGTGATGTCATTCTGGTGAAGACGCCTGCTGAGTTTGAACACAAGGGAAAGCCTGTACACAGTCCAGCCAGAACACTTTAAATCAATGACAACGCTTTCTAAACTCTGCTGCTTCTGCTCAGAGGCACCACTGCACCAACAAGGTGGCCTCTGCGAAATTAAGATGGAGAATGGATGTTAAAGAGCTGCTTCATTAAAGTTGCCTTTCAAGAACTAAAATTAAGATTTAGCCGTTTTCTTCGATTTCTTCACCAAATGGTCTGGTAAAAATAATCATGGCATTTTTTTGTGGAGCAAAATAGAAGATTTCTCCTTTATTCTTCAAACATCATCCAGATTTTTGAGATTTTTGGTTGAGCAGAAAACACTTTGATTATTTAGAAATGTGGGCAAAAAAGGCAAATGACCCCATGTTGTCTGATATTTTAGGTTTAACTGACTGTATGTGGGCCTGAAGGGGGGGTGTTGAACCGCTGGCTATCAGTGCTCAGCTAATTAATTCACACTCTTTGACACTCAAATTTCTCACGCACAACCAGTAAATACAGGTCATCGTTTTCAAATGGATATGTTTCCTTTGTCTCAAGGCTGTTTTTAATCTGCCAGGAATGAAGAGTAGTAATTTCGTCACGTTGCCTAAGATTGGTGAACATTGACAGTTTTATTGGGGGAGACAGAGACATAATCAATAGGCGCCTTGGAGACAGAAGAAAAGTCAGCCTATGTTTTTTTCTCTTTCTTCTGGTTTGGAAAGTATCCCCAAATCGCTGTCTTATGAGTCTGGCCTGCCAAATTCATTTGGTTTTATCAAGGACCTTTAACTCCCTGCTCACACAACCCAGCACATTCCAAATCCTACACAGAGCTTCAGAACATACATTTCTACGCTGACATGAGGATGTAAACGCAGCAAGCGCTCACTCACGCAAACCTTTCACACACATTAAAGCTTGACATACACATATGCTATGTGTAAGCATGCCATCAGCGCACGCATGCATGCAGAAATGCAGATTCGCTAACTATAGACAGTGCAACTGGGAACAAAAGCAGACCAAACTTATGTCCCAACCGATAATATAACAGGCTTCAACATGGCACTTGCAGTTTTCGGCTAAATAACAATTTATAATCCTTTTTCTTACAGTCACTTTTAAAAGGCCGTCACTGGCAAAAATTTACTGGAAATTGACCCGAGGTGAAGGTTATCTTTCCTCAGAGGTCACTGCAGGAATTAAAGGGACTGGACGTTTTTTTTACTGGTGTTCTGATAAATGACAGGTCCTTGTCAGTAAGTGTGCCTTTATGTTGATAACTTTCACAGCAGTGTGATGGTGATGATTTGTGAGATAGAGTGCAGTGGTCGACAAACTGCTACGTGCCAGTCAAAGGTGAGAGCGTGTGTGTGTGTGTGTGTGTGTGTGTGCATGCACGCATGCAAACTCAAGTACCCGTTACTGCTGAGCAGCCAGGGGGGATCTCACCCTGGTGACACTCCTGCTGAGCTTCACACCTCACTGAATAAAATGAGGAAACACTTACAGCAAGCTAATAAACCGTACTGGTAAATGGTCTCCTGAGAACAAATAGGTTTAGGACAGTTGTGTGTCAGATCGGAGACAAACAAGCATGCATGCATGGTTTGTAGTGGCTTTCACGAACCTCGAGAGAGTGAAGAGAGAGAAAGCCAGCGGTGTTTGTGTATCTGTACGTGTGCGTGTTTTTGAAGACACAACATCCTCTCAGTGATAGCAAGATGACAAAAAACCTGAGTGACCAACTCAATCAATTCTGTGTTTTTCTGGGCTTACGGCTGTGTTTGCATTCGGGTAATGGTTAGGTTTGTTTAGGATATCTCATGGCTTTTCCTGAGTCATCCAACAATTTTGCATGAGCTGCAGAGCCAGCAGTTCAATGGCTGTCACGTATCACCCATAAACTCAATTAGTGGCAAAATAATTTAGAAACATGTTCATTTAGGTTTAAGGGATTGAGGTTAGGTTTGCATTTTGGTTATTATAAAATGGTTGAAAGTTAAATTTAGGGTCAGAGGAGTGTCTGATGTTGTGGATAATTTTAGTTTGTTTTGGTTTAGGGAAGTAGGGTTCAACATAAATTTTCAGTCCTCATCTGCCGGACAGAAGAACAAATGTTTACACGTGTGTGTGCATGCACAGGTGTGTGTATCCTTACTTCTGTTTGGGAGATCAGAGCCACACACAAACAAGGCACTACCTGATGCATGAAGATCTCAACAAAGTTTCTTAATTCAGCATACTGTCAAGAGGTTCCTCTTTTGTAGGGAGTCAGCTAACTCTTTCCACTAATTCTTCATAAGATGATTGATGTAAGACTTGCATTGAAAAATGTAAAATGTGCAGCAGAATTAATTCCATGTGCACGTGATCGGCGTCTTTGGCTAAATGCATCATATTTTAAAACATTTCTATTTGTTAAAAAAACAAAACAAAACTACGAAGCCAAAATGAACTATCAATTTATGGATATTTCCCAAAGTCTTACTATTTTGTATCATGCATGTATTGAAATTTTTGATTAAAAAAAAAAAGTTATCTAATGTATGACACTGGAGAAACGCCTTCGCTTCAGAAGATCAGATGAAAATCCACCCTAAGCTATTTTTACTTCTGATGCAGTCCACTTTATACTAAAAGACATGCTGATAAAAGAAACGCTATTAAATGCTGGACATTTTGACGTAAAATGTCAGATTAGTGTGCAGGCAGATCATAGAATATAGATAATAAGCGCGCAAGATCCTGGAAAGTTTTAGTCTCAGAGCAGATGAAGCTTTCAGCGTGAACAGCAACAAAACAAAAGCATGTAAGAGAAAGTACCAGTGGACTGAAACAAGCCTGTTTGACCGAGAAATGTTTCTTAGTCAGACAATGTTTCAGAAAGAGAGGATCCTTCTAAATCGTAGATTTGCCTTTTATTCAGATAATCCGTTTTTTCAGGTACATTAAATATACAAGGGTCAAGAGCTTTCAAAAAAGGCGTGTAGCCTCATGTGAGTTTTTCTTATGGATTTCCTCACACTTTTCTTTTCATGGCTTTACCCAGGTATGTGTGCAGGTAGAATAATCCCAGTGCCACCCTGACCAAAGCTCACCGCTCATCCCCGCAATTCATGCTGCAAGGCAATCACAAGCCATGAACGCAAAAACATGTGTCTGAAATATGAATGTAGCCGATGTGCCGTGCAGAAGAATTGTTCCGCGGTGATAATGCAACGTCTGAAGCAAGTTTTTCTACAAACTGCAGAAGAAATAAACACGCTTCGCATGAGAGCTCCTGTCCGCTGCAGCAACATCTGTCCGCACCGTTTACCAACTTGTAAAAACTTTCCAGCGCTGCACGTTTCTTACCTCGATTTCTCCTGGGGTTGGCTTGTTTCCTTCGTTTGCCCCTGCTTTCTTCTGTCATCATCACGCTTTATTTCGCGTCAAAAAGTTGTCCAGGGAGCGGTGCGAGTGTGTGTTTGTCCTGAGTGCCTGCCTGAGAATGAATGGTGATGAGGCATCGCCTTCGGTCACAGCGGGAGACTCAGACCTTGATGCGACTCCAAGCAGAGGCGACGAGCCGTGAGGAGGAGTGATGTCAGCAGCAGAGGTTGGCCCTGAGGTCAGCCTTGGCATCGTAAACGTACACCTTCCTCATTTACAAAGTAATCAGTGTTGGTAAGACTTGCGCACATGGACCACCGGTTATAACGCGTCTTACAGTAACTTTGACAATATTGTCCTGAATTCGCCGCCCTGCGCCTCCTCTTCAGAGAGGACAGTGTATCAACCAGCATGTTCTGGTTTTCTGAACGCGGGGACACACTGGGCTGCGTCAACTCATCTAACACCTACAGCCAAATGGTTGAATTTATGAATAAAGCTTCTGGGTGTTTTCTGTGCAGTTGAATCTGTTGGGATATTTAAGCCTCATCGATGAGAAGCGATTCACCCACTTGTTGATTTGACAGCGCTACCATGTTTCTGTTTTCCTCACTGGTTGTGTAATTTTGCTGATCCGAAAAGCTCATCGCTAACTTGTGAATGTGCGTCTCATGCGCGCCGCAGCACGAACTCCTCGCGCAGAGAGCCTTTAACAGGCACAGCGTCTAAAGCTGAATAAACGGGCTGGTCGACGAGGTGCAAATTAGCCGATTAACTCATCCTGCAGCATGTTCATCACGAAGAGTATTATACTAACTGCAGGTTAATGGGAACAGGTATGCGCGCTCCCCCCCCAGCTTCCCCTCCCCGTCACGTTTTATGGCTTGACTGTTATGCGCGTCGCACCTGCGCTCAAGTACCCTGGAGTGGACCCCGTCCTGCGCCCCATTCACCCCTGGATGACTGTAGGAAGTGGTGCATTGACGGTCCTTTGTGTTGCAACCTGGACCGTAATCTGTTTTGCAACTGAAAAAAACATCCGAAATAAAACTCTAACGTAGCGCTCAGGACCCCCACCTTGGCTTTCTGGCGCCCCCCACCTCTTAGTAACTCTGCGAGATAATACAAGCGAGCCGGGTAGCTTTTCGCGGCGCATAATGCGTCCTACTACAGAATCTGTGCGGAGCAAACAAACCGGGCTCGGACACAGTCAAAACGATTAGAGAAGAAAAGGATTACCTGCACGGAACTCTTAGAAACAGAGGATCCACTGAATAAACTACATGTAAACTCTCACCAAGCAATGATTTTAGGTGTAGCTGCACTATCAAAGCATATAAAGCCATCAGCACATGAATAGGCCTGTTCTAACACTGCCATACCTGATTAGGATAAAACGGTTGATGAACCAATTTAGTAGATAACTTGATAACATAATACCACCAGATGAAATAATAACTCAACACTTCGTAGCTCAGGAGGCTTTTTCTGTGAAGCTAACAATGATTAAAACTCCAACCACCTCAACCTTTTCAACCATGAGCTCAAGGTCACATTTTATGCAAGACCCTTTTCCCTAAGTTATAAGCTCATGATGCAAAACCAATCACATCCCCCTCCATTCCTTCACCCATCACAACTGCTGGGGGTTTGTCTCTTAATGGATTCTGGAAGAGAAAGCATCCTGAAGGTGGGGAGGGAGTGGAGGCCCGAAGAAAGAGGGGGACAGAAGGGTCATCGCGGCTCATTGTGGTGGGATGGATAGAGGAGAGGGAGGAGAAAAAGAGGGAGGTGAGGAGGGGGGCAATAAACTTTGCTACAGATGAGGGTCACAGAGGTGCAGAGGTGCTTCTGAGGTCCTGGGAGCTGTTTTCTTTTTAAGTTATGCTTATATGCATCCATGTGACATGTCATTACTTCAGGTTAAGTGGAAAAGTTTTTCATTCAAACATGATTTTAATCAAAGTGCAAATTTCTGACTCAGGCCTGATTTGTTTAAATGTATGTTTATAACTGTAGCTTGTTACAAGCCACCTGAAATGTAAGTTTAGTGAGGTTTCGCTGTTTATTCAGCTTCACTGAGAAGTGCCACGCTGTACGTCTTTTGATGGGTTTAACCACTCAAAGTTAAAATAAATCAACCGCAGCATAGCCTTCTTTGTTTGCTTTAAAACACGCTCTTACTGCACTCTAATGTACGTCTTTTATAGATGCTTTTAATTATGCACTGTTTGAAGGGTTTACTGATTACTGATGGACTATGACTAAGATTGGTATATCGAATGTTTGTCTTATTTTCGTTTAATAGTTGTGTGGTGTAAAAAAAAGGACACAGCAACACTGCCGCACTATAGTTTGAGCTTTCTACTGTCTTGTTAAAACAACTGCTTCTACACACACACAAACACACGCACACACACACACACATGCACACAAGGAGGAGCATGGAGGAAGCAGTCCCACTGGGGTTTTGTCCCTGACTGTGGTCTATGGGTTCAAAGCTTCTTGCATGGGGAGGAGAGCCCTTAAACAGCATATTAAGCAGGAGTTAATTATATGCCAACCTAAGTGACAAAGGAAAAGAAAAGCCTCCCTCTGAATGGCAAGACAAGAAAAGAGAAAAGTCATTATGCTGCCCACTTCTTTGCATTTGAAAAACTCAGTTCTTATTTTGGCATTTCCATTTGTAACTCTACAGAGAAGTGGAGATCACATTGTAGAGAGTCGACGACGCAATCTGTGCATCGGCGCTGTCTGACGGTTTACGTTCAAGTCTTACTCAAACCTGTTGAAGAATATAGCTTGAAAGTACACACACACACACACACACACACGCACAGATCCTCTAATTTTGTGAAAAGGAAGCTACGGCCATTTTGCATAACAATTACTTTGGCCTGAGGCAGGGGACAAGACAGTGTTTCCGAAATGTCCATTTTGAAGAGAGGAGTCAGTGAAGGGCACTGTGCTTTAGATCTGAATATTATGTAACTGTGTCAAATCAGGAGTTAAGTTACATTACACAAATACAGCAGGCGTGTTCAATCTTTCCATCGAAAAGCTCAGCCTACCTCTGATGATGAGCAACCACGAGTTCTGATACATGGTACACATCTGCGAAAAGGGTTACTTCCTCAAATTGACTAACATGTATGGGCCTATAGTAGCTGTAACATTAACTGTTTCATACACCAACACTTTCACAAACGTGCTTATTCACTGCGTAACCATAATATTATGGATTAGAAAATGCTATTCTTTTGCCTTTCATCTCCTATCTGCTGCCCTTGCTGCGAAGACCCCATTAGACCCTGCTGTGGAGATTCAGCTATTGTTTCAAATAACAAATGTGGACATGCCAGATTGCAAATCAGTAGTCCGTCAGGAGAACTTCCCCTCGCCTTGGAGCAAATGAGTCAACCTTAGCATCACTGCCAGGCTGTAGTGGCTGCCGTGAGTCTACTGTGCCATGCCACAACACCACAATGCCAATATAGTCCAAGCACACTGGGGCCCCTGAACCAAAATGAGCCAACACTGTAAAAAGTAATGGTGGTGATACCATGTTAAAAACACTACATTAAAAAGTTACTGTAAATCATATTTGTAAGACCATCAAAACACAGCATATTAAGTGATGGCGTTAGCACACAACGAGCTGTTATATAAAGTGACGAAAATAACGGGCAAGGCGAGAAGTGTGTTAGCTTCTAAATCCTACCAGGGTATCCTCATACTATTCTAATATTGATCGTATTGCCACTCACCATCAGGAAGTTTTAAAAAGCTTACCTGTAGTTTCTTTAATCCATTATTTAGTTCGGTAAAAGTTAGTTAGCTTGTTTAACTAGCTTGTAAGGTTGCACATGACATTGATAGGCTGATTTTATTGTAATCACCCAATTCCTCATTATAATTATTTATAATTAGGCTCTCTGTGTAACTTTATTGTTATGTATTTTGCCTAAGTGTTCACAAATGGTTCACAGATTGGCGGAGGGATACTTCACTGAGTCCCAAGATAAATCCAAGAGGTCACGAGGTGATTAAAGAGGCAAGAGAGGCAAAAAATACTTCTGATACATAAATTAGATCTATTTTTTTTTATGTCTTTTCTATAATTTTGCTTCAGTCTGAGGGAAAAAAATCACTCCTTGGATGCACTGCTCCTAACTCACTTCCACACCACCGTATCCTGTGATGTGAGGTCACAAATAGACATGACTTCATTTCAAGGAGTCACAAGCCAAGAAGATTGGGAATAACTGCTGTACAATATCATGTGGTATGAACTTTGCAAGACTTATTTCGTCTCCAAACTTTCCCACCACTCTCTTATTCAAAGTATTTTAGAAGCAGATATGTCATGTTGATAATATTTTACAAGCCAGATTTGTGTAGTTTGTCTTTCTTACAGCATTCGGCAGCCCACAGTGCCAGTCCCCACTGACCACAGAGAGCCCGTCCAGGCACTGATGTCATCAAGAGCAGCCATTTTTAACAGTAATTCACTTACTTGTAGCAGCCTAGCAGATCACTGTTGCTCATAATAGGCTGCAGTGACAGGCAGGTCTAAATCATATTCATAATGAGGGATTTTCCAATTAGGACAAGGACAAAAAGAAGTATGATTTAGGATAAATGCCCTCTGCTTAGCCAGTTGGTTAGATTGGTTAAAATAGCATTGGATCAGAATTATGCAGAATATAGATTAACTGCCCTCAGGGTGATAGACTATGTAGAGCGTGATCCAAGTTATGCTGGAGGGGCTTCATGAGTAGTGAATGAAAGAGAAACACTGTTGGCTATCTGAGCTTGATCTCAGGTTGTGCTGCACTCTATTGGAGGAAAGCAGTCATTGCATTAATCCACCAGGAATAGAAACAAATGTCATCCAGCAGATTACACCGATGTCTTCACCTGGAAACTTGTTTTACGAATCTATGACCCCTCAGCCTAAAATTATAACTCCATAAACAGGCCTAAAACAAACCTCCCTGGTGTATAAAATGTGCAGATATTTCTCACTACAGCGCTGTGTTGTAAAATAACACAAACCAACCTTACAACAGACATGAAAAGAAAAGTTCAACAGAAGTTCTGCATCCATCCCACTGAACATGTTTATTCATAAACTGGTAAAATATAGCACATTTGTATAAAAATGTAGAAAATTGTACACAAAATATAACACTTGGCTTTTGTCTATTATAGTTAATGCTACTATTATAGCTTTCTGTTGCTAAAGGTGATATTCTTTTGCCAGCAAAAAGGTCAGAATGAAGGATGACAGTTATAAACACACACACACACACACACACACACACACACACACACACACACACACACACACACACACACACACACACACACACACATAGAAGGCAACGTCCATAAAGTTCATTAATATAAAAAGATAATTTTATACAAAACATCTCATACATTCTAAGGAACAGCACTATCAGTCAATGTTCATGCCCTTATCGCTAGTGTTAGTGTTGTGTTAAAATAGACTATTTGTGCATCTTTTTCTCAGTCATTTTAAGGTGTCTTTGGTAGGTTGTACACTTTTTCCAAAATGAAGAAATGCTCATTTCTTGCTTAGTAAACTTTGACGTAACTATTTTATGCTGACAAGTCACATGAAATGCTTCAGTGATACTTTAATGTGGCCTCGTTGAGTCTGGCTGTGCTCAGATGTGTTCTTGTACGCCTATTAAAAAATACTGTGATGATTCCTTATCGCTATCAGAGTGAGGTTCATGTGAACAGTCATCAGAGGCAGAGACCTTTCCACACAGTGCTGTCGTCAGTGCAAAGCCACAGTGTAAAATTCGTTCTCCTATCACGAGCTGCAGTCTTCTTCTGTATGATGCAGCGCAATAGTCGCACAAAAGTACCTCAGTTTACACATAACTATATGTATTTTAATGCATTGGGAGCGAGTGATAAATTTCCCGCTTTTTGATCCCCTGTCCTGAATTAGTAATGCAGAATTTTCCAAATAATTCCTCTTTGGGATTAGAGCCAAAGTGCAGCAACACTGTACTATGAATGTACCTCAGTTTGTCAAATACAGGCAACTATTACTGATCTGTTAACAGATACAAACCAGCTGACTCGGGTTTCATTCAAAATAGCCGTCATCCTCAGCTGAGTCATGTACGAGTCATAGGTTGGGATTAATGTTGAGCGAAGGCATTATGTTTGAATACATCAGAAATACCGTAATGCGGAAGGGATTGTTACACACATAATATATTTGAGCTTCACTCAATATCCCCCCTGTATGTACCTTAAAAAGAGCAAGGCCCCGTCTGTTTTGCAGTTATAAACACCACTGAAAAAAGTACACAGCTGCTTTACGAACACTTACAGTAAATATGTGGAGTGCAAACTCTCTGTCTGGAAAGGCAGTTACAACACACATGTAATTTGAACACCAAAGATTCAAACGCCAACAAGTCCTGAGTGTCTGTGTGTGGGCTACTGTATGTGTGTGTCTGTCACTGCATTTGTGCATGTGTGGGAATACTGATATATCACTATAAAGAGTGTGCTGTTCATGACAAGGAAGAAATCTCTAGCAGTACAGATTAATATTTAGTAGCACCGAGAAATGATTTCTCCATCACTAAAAGCATATCTTTAGTCTTCACTCTGAACAACCATCTTACAAACTCCTGTCTGAACATTGGCCTTCAGAATCCAAGCAGTCAATCACAAGGCGGGGGATGATTTATCCACTGTCTCATTGTCATATACACAACATATATAAATGTATATAAAACTTATTTACATGCATCCTTCTCTGCTCCACTGTTGCCACAGCCCTACATGGCTGGAATGCCTGTTTGGAAAAAAGTTCAGTGTCAGTATCTTATCAGGCATATAGCTCTGTGTCTTATAGTAAGGCACAGAAAAATACCAAGTACCAAGGCAGCGAAGGAACAATACAGTCAGGGAGGTTGATCAGGCACCTTTGGTTTTAAGGTTTTGGGTGGGGATTCAATTTTGAAACCTGTGATGGGATCACATTTGTAGCTTACTCTCAACTTGCAGCCAAAATGCATTACAACATATCATTACTCCTGTAACACGGGTATCAGGTAACAACAGACCCCTAACCAGTTCAGGATCCTGGCTCGAACAAGGACAAATGTGTTGGGTTTATGTATAAAGGCTTATGGGGAGGTATAAAAACGCCCAGACTAATGATCCATTACATAAAACGATAAATTCAAAAGTTTGTCTATCTTACCCTGACTGGGCTCTCTTGCAATGTACCAGGGAAAATCACTTTAAGTCACAGGACTTAAGCGTTTTAAACTCAAGGCTGGTGACTTCTGGATACTTGGCTACATATACTTCCATGAGGGTTCTCATTTAAAACATTAAGAACAGGCTAAGGCCTCTACTTGATTGTTAGTCTGGAAAAAGATGGCCCAAAGTCTTCTTCTAAGACAGTGTGTTCAGGTATTTATTCTCCCCAGCCAGCGAGGTAAGCATGGACGTCATGTCGCCCACAGCCATGTTGGACAGGCCAGAGCCTGCAGCTAGGCTGACAGAAGTCTGGGGGGTGGTGAGGCGGGAGGAGGCCTGGGAGGAAGACCCCGGTTGACCCTGAAGGGGATTGTTGACTGGGCTGAATGTGGAAGACTCAGCATCATCGATGATGGAGGTGAAGTCTATGCGAGCATTGTCCAGGTCCAGGTTTTCTAAGGCATTGGAGATGGGGCCAGATTCAGGATAGGGATCCAAGGGGGCAGACTTTGTGGCACCTGTTGGGTCCAGGTTGGACCCCATACTGTGCTGCTGGTTGAGACAAGGTCCATTCTGGGGGTCCATGTGTTTCTCCATATCCATGTTTATCTGGCCCGAGTAGTACATGCCGTTGTTATTCGACGGGGAGAACATTTCACTTTGCGGGTGCTGTGGATGCTGGACTGGAGGAAGTCGGACCCCTCGCCTGGGGCTGGAATTGGAGTGGACAGGGCTGAGGTGGGGTGGGCTGCCCAAGTAGACTCCTCCTACCTGTGACAGGCTATTCTGACGGCTGAGAGGTTTCCGTCCCTGAGGGGGCCTGGGGACCACCATCTCCTGGCCATAACATGAGCCTTGGAGACCTGTCAGCTGCTGTTCTTTAGGTGTCACAGAGGCGGGCCCTCGGCTGTGGGCTGGAGGGCTCATGACCAGGTTCTGGTTGGGGAAGGATGGATAGGCCTGGCTGGAGTAAAGATTCTGGTTTTGGTGCTGTGGACTGTGCTGCATCATTGCAGTCTGGGCACTCATCTCCATGTTATCAGACAGAGGAGGAGGTTTTATTCCACTCTGCTGCTGCTGCTGCTCTTGTTGCTGCTCCCACATGAGTGCTTGCTGGGACTGTACATAGTTCCTCACCATCATCTCCTTCACCTGCATCATGGGGGTTTCTGACCTCTGCCCATCTGAAAGCGCAGTACCAGCACAGCCCAAACTCAAGCCCCCTCCACTGGGGAAAGAGTTCTGGTTCTGGCCCTGGAAGTCACAGCTGGGATTGTTAGAGTTCCTCATCATGACCTGGCCGGTCTGCTGTGGGTAACCCTGAGTCTGCTGGAGGAGCATCCGCTGCTGTTGGAGCTTAGCACTTTGACAGGCATCTCCACCACCCATCCCGGGGTGGAACTGCTGCTCAGGCTTGATGATGAGTTTGTGGGTACCATCAGGACTGTTGTAAAGGCCTGTTTGATTGTTGAAGTGGGCCTGTGTCTGTTGAGGCTGCAGGCTGGGATCTGAATACTGCATTCCCCGCTGGTTCTGGAGAGTATGGCTGGAAGTTTGGATTTGGCTGTGGCTATCACTCCAAGGCCCTCCAGCATCACCACCCTGTCCTATGTTAGGATAATGCGGGCCAGAGGGACTAAGCTGGCAGTTGCTCATACTGTACTCGGCCTGTTGCAGAAGTGTATTGGACATGCCCTCTGAGTGAATAGGCCTTGCTTGGCCTATGGAATTTCCACCTGTCCTGGAAGCGACTTCTCCTCCCTGGTTCTGGTAGTGCCCTTGTATGTAAGCCTGGTCGGGGCAGCTCAGTGAATCATGGCTGGGGGACAGTTGGTTTGAAAGAGGACCTCCACCTCCAACCCCTCCAAGAGTTTGATGCTGTTGCTGGTATCCCATGAAGCTTCTCTCTCCAGGAGGCATCATCAAGGAACGATCCCTGGCATCAACAGGGGCAAGGTGGGGCTCCATACCCATAGCCTCCATCATTACATTTTCTGTAATACTTGGTGGCCGAGGGGAGTACATGTGGCGGGCAAGACTGGAATCAGAGCCACGGTGTTGCAGCGCATTCCTTCGGCCCATCATGGCTACATTGTTAAGGCTATTGAAGCGCTTGGGGAGAGCTTGTGGATCTGCTGCTGATCGGACCGGGTCACTGGCTCGCCTGCTATTGTTACCTGGAGCCTGGTGAGGGTAAATAACACCAGTGCCATACTCTGTGTTGGCACTGTGCCTACGTGGACCACCTTGTTGAAGGAAAGGAGGCAGAGGCTGCCCCTGGTACTCACTCAAAACACCTCCTCTTCTGACTGGAGTACCTGTCTGCTCCATATTGGGTAAAGGAGTGGGTGGTGGTCCACCAGTTGCTGCAGCATATTTGGCCTTAAGGCTGTATTGCTGGGCCGGTGTTAAATTAGGAAGACCTGGCAATCCTCCTCCTCCAGGACATGGAGCTCCTCTGCGATTGGTCTCAGGAGAGAGAGGGTCTCCCCCACTCTGCTCTGGGCCAAGGAGGTGACATCCTCCCCCAGCTGTGCCTCCCATTTGTGACACCTCACTGGAGCGCCGGCTAGACAGGTAAGGAGACACCATGGAGGACCGACGGCTGACAGTATATGCAGAGCTTAGGCTGCTGGTGCCACTTCCTCTCCTGTCATTAGAAGAGCAGTTGACTGATGTGACACCTCCTAACTCGTGACTGGACAGCTCCATAACGCGCCGATTTGAGAGGAGTGGAGAAGGGGCACACATTCCCATATTCTCCCCTGGACCTGAAAATCACAACACAAACAAACACAAACCAAAAAAGTTAATTTGGATATCACATTGAAACTATGCGTGAATCCTTTATCACTCCAGGTTTGTTATCTTGCAGCAATGCAAGTTGTTCAATATGCCCACAACAAAGTTCTTAACATAATTTTTTTATTCAATCACAGAACATACCAGGAAGTGCAGGTAGCTTGCTATTGGCACAGCGGGCAGGAGGCGTAGGTCTGCGGATTTGCTTCAGTTTGTCAATCTTCAGGTTTTCCAGCCTCTTTAAAGCCTGTGCTGACATTCCCATTGTTCCTCCTACATTTCCTGGCTCCCCTCCTCCTCCTCCACCGGCAACTCCGTCCTCCAGTGCTGTGAGATCCTCCAGACTGCCTGCTGCATTCAGGTTCATCTCCACCCCACTGTCATTGTTGTTGGCGCTCCCCAGTGGAGAGCGTTCGCTACTGCATGATGATTGACCACCAGGGCTTGGCTGGGATTTCTGAAAGAAGTAATGTATCGTGATGTGTACTATAAACTACTGACAACTCTTTTCAAATGGCAGAATGAGATTCCTCTCTAATGAGATTTAAAAAAACTGGAGCTTTGTTTATTTTTTACATTTAAAAATAAGATGATATATAAATATTTCTTGCAAGTCACCACTCACCAGAGCAGACTCAGGAGCCAACAGTTTGCAGTCCTCCCTGCGTGTCTCCTCTTTCTCCAACAGTAGTTCAGAGCTCTGGCCCCCAGGGGTTAAAGCTGAACCTGGGGGTCGAGGTCCTGTGTCTCCACGATGCTTCTTAGTGATGTGGGCTTCAGGGCCATGCACTGTCTTCACATGTTTACGCAAAGAGCTTGGATCTGTGTACCGCTTAGTGCAGCCAGGGATCTTACATACATAGGGTTTCTGTAAAAGAGCACACACTTGTTTGAGTGTGCACAGTCTGGCATCACAAAATTTACTTTACTGCATCTTTCCTGATACTGAAAGGGTCTCTCAAGACAGCAAGTGAATGTAGCTGTCAAGATATTGTTCAAACTGGCTTACTTTATTACTTGTCAGTGGTGTAAATTACAATACCTCATTGGAGTGAGTTCGGTTCTGGTGCTTGGCCCGGTCGGAGGCATTGGAGAAGGCCTTGTTGCAGCCTTCATGCTCACATACGTATGGTTTCTCTCCAGTGTGAGAGCGCAGGTGGGTCTTCAAATTCTCGAGGCGAGAGTAGGCCTTATTACAGCCTTCAAACTAAAACAGAAGTATATAAAAAAAATACAATGTTTTTATAACAACTGCCATGTTGCAACAAAGAGAACAACTTCCAAAAGTCTTACCTAACAGATTATAAACTAATAGAAAGAGCCAGTCTGTGAAAATTTTGCACACAGGCCTTACAGCTGCATTACTGGATCTGAGCTACAGTACATTCAGTGTAGTCACAAGAGCTTTATAGAAGATTATTATCGGGTTTTTCCCCTTTGTATTAAGAATTTGACAACAAATCAGACATCAGGGTAACAGAGACCTAGAGAAATAAAGTGCATAGACAGAGACCAAAGCCACACTCACAGTGCACTTGTGTGGCTTCTCTCCTGTGTGTCTGCGCATATGAACCACCAGCATGTACTGCGCTTTGAAAGGCCTCTGTTCTCGAGAGCACTCCTGCCAGTGACACACAAACTCCTTCTTTTCTCCATGGATGTGCTCATTGTTGATGTGCTGTTGAGTAAACACATAAATATAGGGACTGATTAAAAATCTAAGTGGTATACTCGACATTCTTTTTTGCAAAAAATGCTGGATTTCTGGATATCTATCGGCTGATCTCTCTCTTACATGAACCAGCTGGTCTTGTGTGTCAAACTCCTTGTTGCAGCTCTCCCAGTGGCAGTTGGTTTCATAGATGGCCTCCTGTTCTGGCTTCCCATCCTCTTTGTCCAAATCATCTCTGCCATCCAGTAGACCCAAGAGAGGGTCCTGGTGAAGTATATGGGTGCAGACCAGACGCTCATGACTCAAGTTTAAGAAAATACAGTACACATATGAAATTTTGCTCTGTGCATTTATCTTAAAGCCATGTATCGGGCCACGTCAAACAGGTTGACCAAGCAGCAGTTTATTTGCCCTCCACTCACTGTTCTAGACAAATCTAATGCCAAAGCTAAAATGAAAATGTGTGAGGATAAAACTGCACCTGAGTGCCAGTGGAAGAAGGACTGGCCACATCTCCCTCTGACCTCTCCTCCAGGCTCTTCACATTCATACCATCCATCACAACTCCCAGGCCAGGCTCCGTCTTCAGCTGCGAAACAAAACACACAACATATCGTCAGCGTGTTTTTTTCTTTTAAATCTGTCTCTCAAAGTCATTCACATTCATACAGTTGACACAAATTAACTCTCATTCCTTCCTCTTCCCACCTCCCATCCATCCCAGGGTGGATGGGAGGTGGGGCTGATACTGAATTGCTCTGACTGCTTTGTGAAGAGAGAGAGAGATCCTTCTTACATGTCCATGCTTGGGAGGAGCGTGGAGCCGAGGATTGTGGGGAGGTAAGCGGGAAGCTTGGCAGGGACCTGGTGTGTGTCCACCCAGAGGCGTCCCCCCGCCTCCTCCATACATGGAACCTTGTTGCCTGGATTGGCAATTTATATTGCTGGAATAGCCGAGGGATGGGCTGTGGAGTAACAGAAAAAACTAAATATGTCATCTCTAGAGGAGAAAAAGCTGATGGAACTGGTGAGGTATTCAAATCAATCAAAACAAAATCAACCACTGGTCCATTTGCTGAAACAGTAAAATATACAGGTGAATGTGGATATGTATCATAGGGAGATAAGTATTTTTTCATCTAGTTTTCTTTCAATGCTGCAATATGTAACTTTTGCCAAGTTTTTCTCATTATTTGCCTTTATTATTTTCCTCATTTCAAATGCCCGCAGTAAATCTCTCTATTTGCTGAGCTTGTTCGCAGCTATCAAGTTGGGGCAACAAACACTGTCGAACGGGCAAAATTAAAGTTTTAATTTATTCTTAAATTGATTTCATTACAGTTCACTTGCATTTGATGTCTGTTTGCATATGGTGTCACACCATAACATATGGCACCTTTAGAGATGTAATTACCTCATGCTCAGACTAGATGTGGTTTGAAAGTAATGTTGGGTGATAAATATGTGGTAATGTGTAACGAGAGGAGAGGAAGTAACAACAAACTTCATGCCTTCAAGTAAAACATTGCATTTTCTATAGCTATTTTAAAATCGAGGAATGTGCAGCAGATACTTTGAATCCAGTCCAGTTAGATCTTACTAGTCTGGGGTGATAGATGATGTGCTCAGCATAGAAGAGAGAAATATCTGACCTCATGGCGCTCACAGAGAGATGGCCGTAAGAACTGGCACCGTTGGGGTTACAGCGAGAGTTAACAAAAGCCACTAGGGAGTTCGGTGAAGTCCGGATCACCGTCTGCAGGTCTACGCTGGCATCAGACAGAGGAGAGATGGACAGAGCTCTCTTTTTGCTCAGCTTCAGCATGGAACGAGGCGTGGAGAACCTCGAGCCTAAAGGGGAATCGAGGACAGTGAGAACAGGGGGGTTAGTTTTGATGATGCAAAAGAGACTTTCAGATTTTAATTTAAAGGAAACCGTGTTAACTTACCGTCACCTGAGCCAATCTGATCAGAGCCAGGCTGAATCTGGCAGAAGTTGTGATGAGAGGACATCATGTTCTGGTTACAGTAGGGGGTGCTATTGCCACCTGTTAGACAATAAAGATCAACAGATGTGCTGAAACATACCATTGCAAAGCTGATGAGGCAAGCAAAGGGTTTCTGGGTTACTGTAGCTCACAACGTGCACATGTTCAAAACCTAAACTACACACCATGTTGACCTGTAGTCTGGTGCATTCAACAAGTGCGAATTGGTTCAGCAAGAAAGGATAGCTACTTGCTTAATAATGTCATTTGAAGTCAGCTGCAAGAAACACTTGTAAATCTAGATTTTCTGAAATAACAGTGAGAAACAATTAAGTGTCCTGCATTTTTTGTAGTCTGGACTATTTCCTCTTGAGATAAATGAGACAAAAGAGAACTGGTAAATTCTGAAGCAAGTCAAATTGACACAAAGGGATTACAACCCCATCTGCATCCACATCAGATCTTAATTTGAATTCATCCCACTTGTGTTTAAGAATAGATACCTGGTGTTACCATATATAGACAGTGCATTATTGTGTAAAAGCCTCACTGTAGATGTAACCAGCTGACATCTGTTCAGCATTCATATTAAGATTCACTTTGGACTTTTTCTAAATTTTAGTTACCTGAGTTATTAAACTAGTCCACACCGCTGCACTCAGCAGTACAACCAGCCTTCTGTTGACTGCATATCCTTCTTATTGTAGGAATCTGGGAAGTCTCTCAGGTATCTTTAAGCCCAAATCAGTAGCAGCTGTGAGATTAAGGAGATGTAAAAGATACTCTGACTCACCCTCAGTGGGCGGCATGCCCCTGTGGCCCATCATACTGTGTGGCAGTGGGGCCTGAGGGGGCCTCATGTATTGATCCATGCAGTGGCCCATGCCCTGTCCTGGTCCTGAGCCATGAGTCATACTGGGAGTCATGGGATTATACATAGCTCGGCAGTCCTGGGGAGGGCCGTTGAGGAGCGGGGCACGCAGCGAGGACACATCACTGTAGGGAGACTGGTCTGATGGGACTAGGCTGCAAATATCAAAGAAACACAGTTATGAATTACGATAAAGAACCTTAGATTAATGTTAAAAATGGCCTCTGCAAAAAGTCATGATGTGAGCTTAAAATAAAGCATTTAAAGTAACTGACAGATTACTTTAGAGGCGGTGCAAAGCATGGAAAGAAACACTGTCTGAGGAGCTAAACTCCAGAAGCTCGGATCTCTTGTGATGTCTCATTCTCACCACTAGATGGAGTATAGCCATCGGTCTACATTGTGGAAACTTACTCATTTGGGTTTTCCCCTTCCAAACTACAGAAGGGAAGCTTCATTGGAACTTTCCAGCCTTCTCATGAATTTAAATGTTTTCCCTGACCTTTCTTCAGTCTCACTGGTTAGTTCAAAATCTGTCTCTCCTGTCCTCTTTCTCTTTCTCTCTCTCTCTCTGTCTCTCTCTCTCTCGCTCCTCTCCTAAAGGGGCAGACTTCATCTATCCACCTTCTCCTAAGTCGCCCTTTCAGTTCTTTAATTCTTTCACCACAACGTGTATTCCACATAGGAGCTTAATCTGTCCTCTCTAATCCACTGTGCTGGTTCCCCCTGAATCTACCTCCCTCCCATTCTCACTCCTTTCTCCCTTTCTCTTCTCCCATTCATCCCTTCTGTTCCACCTCTCTCTCTCTCTCTCTCTCTCTCTCTCTCTCTCTCTCTCTCTCTACCGCTCTGTCCTTTCTGTCACTTTCTATCTCCTCTTCTTTTCTCCCTCCTCCTCCTCCTCCTGCTCCTCTGTCTTTCTCTGTCCAGCCCAGCCACCTTTCTCTCCATCTCTCTCTGTTTCTCCCTCACTCTGGGTAACCTGAGCGGGGCGCGAGGCAGTCATGCAGAGCGCAGCGGGGCCTGGTCAGCCTGTAATTAGCAGCTGTCAGAGAGAGGCCGAGTCCACCCGCAACCTGGGTGGCATGAGCGAATGAGGGAGGGAGGAGGGGGAGAGGGAGGAGCGGGGGAGGAGTGAGGGGCTGAGCTTGCACTGTGTCCATAACAATTGCAGCGAGACCTGGGCTCCTGCACCCTCAGGATATCTGTGAGATTAAAATAGGAACAGTTTGGGAGCCTCTAAAATGAGGATCATCCCTGCTATCTAGAGAGGGACTGCTGTGACTTTTGGTCTTTGTTCATAAGATGGTCTGTTGACAAGAAGAGAAGAGTTGCTGTGGTCGAAGACTCAGCATAAAGACTAAAGCAGGGGGAAAGAGCTAGTCTGACCCTGTGTGAAGTCGCCTTGTGCAGAAACAGAAAAGATCATTTGTGATTTTGATTGTTTGCCATTTCTTGGCAAACAACCGGGCGCAGTGACTGATCACAGATTAAACGGAGGCGCCGTGTGGATGGATGAACTGTCATTTGTCATGAAAAACATGTGAGCATTAATCCGCTGAGTCCACGTACTGACCGCTGTCACAGACATAACGTTACTGTCGTATCTGTTGACTCAGAAATAAAAAGGAAAAAAATCCTGCTTCAGAAATTTCATCCTTTTTGAGTCGGTACTTTACAGCTGTAAAATGTTGCACTCACGTTCGCATCTTGGTCACAATTCTTGGTCACAAATCCCTTTCAAAAATGTTAGTAAATGTTATGTGTGTATGTAAAAAGAAGAAGAATACTAAATGCTTGAATCTCAAATATCTACAACAGCATCAGTTTCAAAGGTCAAGCACTGCTTTGGCTCAATTCTAAATCTTTCCAAATTTTATTTTTACTACTTTTTTCTCACAGGATGAAGCCTGTCATCTTGGAGTCATTAGTAGGAGTATTTGTGAAGTTTGGGCAGAGCAAGGCTCGCTTTTCAAGCCTGCTTCTCTTTATTACGCTAAGACAGGCTAACCATGCGCTCAATCCAGCTCTGTGCTTAACTTTCAGATGTGAGAGTGGTATCTTCTCATCTTACTCTTGGATATATGGCAAATAAGTGTATTTCCCAAAATGTTGAACTATTCCTTATGTTTTTCTCATGTAAAACAGCTGTGGAATCCACCATGACCAGGAGAGGTTAAAATGCAGCCACAGAGTAATGAGTGAGTACGTAGCACATGCTAACTGCTGTCTTACCCTCTGGAGGGCTGACTGGGTGAGGTCTCGTAGTGATACAGCCCCTGGTGTGGCTGCATGTCCACTGGCATTGGAGCTCCGAGACCGACTGCTCCCCTTACACCCTGGACCTGACACGCAGAGACAAGGACACGGTTAGGATTAAGAGAGGAAAACCAAACAAACCCAACCAACCTACACTAAACTATACCGGAAAGAAAAGGCAAATACACAAAACACAATTGTGGCTGGGGGAAAAAAAAGAATATGTAGGATGTTAATAACAGACCAAACCAAACCAAGCAAAACAGTTCAAGGGCAAAATAAGCTCTCTCTCAAAAGCTTGAGTCATACTTATTTTAAATAGAGCTGGTACAAAGTACTCAATCCATTACTTAAGTAAAAGGAGAAATGTAAAGACCACAGAAGAAATAACATTAAACACACTGAGATAATGTATCACTAAAAGTCCTTTAATTAAAATCTTACTTACAGTAAGTCGGTTAAAAGTCAAATTCTGCTAAGGATCAAAAGCACAAATAGTGAACAGCGTCAATGGTGTTGCTATTCCTTCCTCAATCCATCATATCTTAGTAAATTAGTTGTATGTTCAAACTCTTACTACAAAATAATACAATATGAATAAAACCCACAACACTTCCAGAGTCTTACACAATGGAAAAACAAGGAAACAGATAACACAAGGACAAAGAGGTACTGTTCGCAGGTGAACTGGAGGAAACCTTCATTACAAGTGTGTTGACAGTTAATGTGATTTAAAGTGCAGTTGCACAGTGTTGATTTCAGTCTGAGAACTGAGGGGACTGTTTTTAACACTTTGAGAGCCCTGAAGAGTCTCTGCGAGAGCACAGGTACAGTGTTTAACAGCTGTTATTTGGAGCAAAGAAACCACAGTGCTCGAAGTGCCAGTCTGCAGTCACACATTTACCAAAATATAAGCACACAAAGCTCTACTTGGATAAATGAAACATGGCATCCAGAAGTACGAAGAACATATGATTAAATGCAGATTAAATGATTGCATTGGCACAAAGGAACTCTCAGCGGTGAAATCTGGACTTGTATGCGTTACAGAGCCTTTAAAAGCAGGTCATGTGATGGCGCTGATGTGCCCTGACACACTCCTACAGATTAGACAAAACCCTGTGACACAAACAGTGGGCTTGGCTGTAATCTCCCTTCTCTAAACACAGTCCTGCACCTCAAACACTGCTGACAGACGGCGAAAACCTGCCGCACCTTCCCATCCTGGAAAGTAGTGATCAACGTGGAAAAGGCACACAGAGGAGGAAAATCTGGGTTTTGCCTTCAAGCTTAAAAGACAAAGAGTTAAAGGATGTTAGAAAAGCAAACAGAGAAAAAAAAATGAAAGTAGAGCAAAGCAGCCTTTTGTATGAAACTCATATAGAGATGGTATCTTTCAACAAGAGTGCATGTGTGAGGTAATTCTAGCTGAGAGATCTTGGGAACAAGCACCTGCTCATTATATCCAACCACATCAGTGCAGGTACTAATAGTCAGGACTGTGGCTCTTACATGGTTACAGAGGTAATTAGGGCCAAAAAATTAGTGTACACACTAATTTCATAGCTACCACAAATGGAGAAAAGCCAAAAAATGTCTCCATCACTTGTCATGTGAACTAAATAATATATTGCATATTTATTTTAAATGTTAACCCGTAAGTGTTAAAACCTAGCAGTTATTTTAGCATTTTTTAGAAAACCTGTAAGTGTTGATGTGCCTCTATTCCTGTATTTTCTTTGAATGCGCTTGTTTGCAATATTTAAAAAATACAAAAATAAATGTATTTTATTTTTACACCACGTCCTTTAACTCTGCACTGAAATCACCGCCGTGCATGTGGAATCAAAATATCACATTGCTGCTGTTCATGTGACAAGTGTTCAAACCCATACTGGGAAAGCTCCTGTCCACTGCAGATGAAAGCTCTGCGGTTTGAGTGTAACAGGTTGCCGAGCCTGTTATGTGGTAGCACAAGTGTTAAAAGGGCGGCAGGGACCTATTTAAGCCCATGAGCCACCAGGGGGATTTGATACGCAAAGTTAGCAAGTGGCTAAATGATGTGGGCGGTCCGGGGCTAATTGCACATATTCAGCACTGGCTTTGGATGAGTGTATGATAATTAGCCGGAAGTGCTAAATAGAGATCTCGCCGAGCACCTCAGCTGTCCAGAACTAATAAATACCAAGAAGGGGGTCGCCAGACAGCCTGACACACACATACACACACACTGACACACCTGTCAGGCCCGCCAGGGGGAGGCATAATGATCCAGTGGCCACCATGTCTACAGAGAATGTGTGTGTGTGTGTGTGTGTGTGTGTGTGTGTGTGTGTGTGTGTGTGTGTGTGTGTGTGTGTGTGTGTGTGTGTGTGTGTGTGTGTGAGTGCATATACCGAAGCAGTTTGTATGTGTAAGCCCAGTAGCAGGTGTGTGTAAGAAGGGTGTTTTGGAGACAAGTGTATTTGCAGTGCAGCATGTGTGCATGTGTGTGTGTCAGAGAGAGTGTGTTCGACATGATAAATGGTGGTGGATCTCCGAGTAAGAGTGAATAATGTATGAGACCACCTGCGCATAAGCAAGCTGGAATTTTTTGAAAAATATGTTTGCCAGTTTGTCTTCAGGGAGCAAGGCAGCGAGCGAGTGTGTGTGTTGCTGTTGTAGCTGCATGTACACACACTCAACTGTGTGTTCTGTATTTCATTTGCATGGCGCACGGCTTCTGCTCGCATCCAGTGAATTACCGTAAAGTTAGCTCAAACGTAGAAAAAGCCAACAGAATAATGTTAACTAAGTTTGAGCATCCCTGTTATCCAGAAATGATGTTTATTTACTAAATTTTCACCGCAAATATGTTAAGATGAAAGTTTTTATCAAAATAATGTGTTGACGCTGCACATAATATCCACTAACAACATAATTCGTTTGTTTTCGCCACAACATCTGTTCATAGCAACTACAGCAGGTCAGATAAGAGAAGTTTATGATCTTGGTTAAATGTTTAAAAAGTCAATAGTGACTTGAAGCACTAGATGTGACTAAACTTCCTTATCACATAACTGAAAATACAGTCTTTCACTAAACTTAACCAAAGTGCTTTTGTTGACTCAGGAAGTGAACCCAGGTCTAAGGTCCTGGACTTCGTGTGCCCACCGTCCTCGACAACCACCTCCTTATGATTCTGGTGCTGTATGAAAACTTAGGAATTCCTCAGTCATCATTATATTGGAAGCAACTATATTTCTCACAAAACATATTTGGCATATATACATATGTAAGGGTTAGGTTTAGATACATTTAGAATATATCACAACCAAGGACCACGGACCACTATCACGGAGTTTAATATGCTTGTGCTTACCAACAAATCCTATGTTTATATGCATCTATCCACTGTGTACCTATGGATGAAAGTATTTCTGCACAACATGTAAGTATGTATAGGTGGATGATTCCATATATACATGGTGCTGACACAGGTGTCGTGGCATTGTGCTATTTTAGGTCAATATTTGTGAGAAACTCTCAGGGATTCTGCTCCCCGGTGTAATTTTGTGGTGCTGGGTTTTAGAGGGATGGGGCAGAAGCATATTAAAAACCCCAAGGCCATAAATCAAGCGGCTAACTAAACAAGTCTGCTCCACTGCGGCGCAGCAAGCTGGGCAGGAACCAAGGAGCTGAGGATGAGGACAGGATGTCCAGCCACTTTCTACACCCAAAACCTCTCCATTCAAACACTCCAGGTTCACAACCATACAACAACACCACTACATACAAGTACACCCCACCTAAAAGCCAGAAATCTCTAAATCCATCCCCAAAGTGACCTCTACAATATCACCAATCAGAAGAAACCTTTTAAAGAACAGCTTTAGGGCACTGTACTATTTTTCCAGAGAGGCAAACTCATGGAGGTCTTTTTTAAATCCCCTTGAAGTTGGATGGCATCCTGGGTTGCGGTCGAATTGTCGTTTTTGCTTGCTTGACTGAGCGAAAAGGCCCATAAGTGGCAGCCATGATCAAATTATTTTAAAGCTAACGAAAGCTATCTCAGTGCTTCCTTTCTTAACTCCTTTAGCACAGGGCACACTGGACCATCCTTTACGAAAGGAAAAGAGATAAAGATGTCCCACAGTTCCTTGTGGTTGTAGCATTTAAAGTCGTCAATAAAATCGGCCGCATAATTACTTACCCTAGTTTAAGCACAGTTCTCTTTTCCTTAGTTCTGATGAATTCTCCTTCACATCTTTCTTTGACCTCCTTACGTTTTCCATCAAGGTCAAGGACGAGTGCTGGGCTTACCTCAGTTACTGGATATTTTTAGACAAGCCCAACTGTGGTCAAGCCTAATAAATTTCTATTCCGGCTTAACTACTCAGTCACCAAACCAACACAGCTTACCACCACTAAACAAAACATGGTTTGTATTCCTAATGGACTATTACTCATTCACTGTCAGAGCCCAAACCACTGGACTGTAAAGACCCTGCATCAGCGAAAGGTGAAGCTAACTACAGCAGCTAACATATTCTTCCTCTTACAAATTAAAAGGTGGATTCAAGCAATAAAATGCACCTTTAACATTCAAAACACTCAATGGTTATGGTAGCGAACTAGGTTGACTGGCTACGCAACAAAATCTAACATCCCAAGTTAGCTAATGTCATACCAGACCAAATAAGGCAGTGGCAGCAAAACTTCTGAATGTACTAAATTAAGCCCACGATGTCTTTTTTTTGCTAATGAACTCAACTTTACCTGGGTTATTTAATGTTTAAACAGTTAAATAGTCTCGCTTTAAGAAACCAAGCCTCACTGTATTCAAAGTGGTAATCTCGAAGACTTCAGTTCTGCTTGATTTGGCACCACCTGTATTTACTGATGGTAACAGCAAATGTGATTTAATACCACAGGTCACATAATTCTGGGGGCAACAAAACAAAACTATTGTCACATTAATAAATAGCTCAGGCAGTTACTGGAATGGCATCAGTCTGCAGACAGTCAAAATGAGAGGAGTTGGTTACATAGCTGAGGAGTTGGAGGTGTGCTCCCTGTTGCCTGCAGTTCGCTGTGGCTGCTTCCTCAGTGCTGAAAATGACCATGTCTTGTTCAGTAGATGCATTTTTGATGAGCAATAGCCGTAAGTGCAAAGCTCAGTGACAAACACGTTCCATTTCCCGCGACTACTTCATTATAAAAGTCCTTTTGTGTTTTGCCAGTAAAATACTTTAATGTGAAGCTGCAGCAGCAGGAAATGTTCAGTTTGCATTAGCAGTAAATTAGTACAGCATGTTTTCTGGGAATGTCGGGACCAACATCCAGTTCATTAGATACAAATCTTCCAATACTTTCATGAGAGGGCACTGTGTTAACTCATTCAGCGATAGATAGTGACATGGCTTAATAAGTCAATTTTATTTCAGTGCTTTCCGATGACATTAAAGACTAATGTTATTCCCACAAGCTTCAAAAGTCGGCTACCTGTTGCAGGGCTCTGAGTGCGTTTGGTGACTTTTCTCTAATGGCATTTGGTGCGTACTTGTCCCACAGACTTCAGCTCTCAGGTGATAGTTTGTATTTGTGTGTATACAAAGAGGAACATTGTTTAGTCTTGCACAGTTTGGTCATTTGTGACATTCCCGTAAAGCGCCAGTCCTCCTCCCTCTGAGGAAGTCTCCAGAGAAGATAGACATTTCCACAGGTCACTGGTCGTGTCAGACAAAAGGCCTGATCCGGCTCTGCCCCACTCAGCCTCAACGCTCTTCTTCTCTAGGGTGTAACACTAAACTGGGGCTCACACATGTGCCCCCCCCCCCCCCCCCCCTCCTCGGCCAATGTAGAAAGCAGCATTTAATGACAGCCCCTCTCCCCTTACCCTCGTTTCTCCTCTCCTCTCAGATGGGAATGTGAGCGTGCAGTATGTGCGCTCATGTGTGTGTTCTCATTTGTGTGTTTGCTGGATAATCTATTACTTAGACAACATAAAACAGCCTAAATAAAACTCAACACACACACATCTGCAGTGTAAACACCCATCTGAGAGTATTTTGTCCCAGTCTCTCTCCCCCACCCTCTCCCTCATTCCCTGCTTTCCTCCTCTCATTCTGCCTTTTCCACTGCTCTGTATCTCTATCTCCGGCCATCTCCTGCTCTCTCTCTCTCTCTCTCCCCCGCTGCCTCCACCGTCTCTCTCATTCCCTCTCTCTCTTTCTCCTGGCTCATTCCTGCTCTCCCTCGCCCCTCCCCCTCCTGGCGGAGCTGCAGTCGAGGTGGGTGTTCTCTGGCTGTTATGACTTGAGAGACGATAATGGCAGCTATAATGTAGCCAGCCGTTCCTGATGTGGCTGGGCTTGTGGGGGATTCTGTTGTGTTAGGGCTGGAGACTGAGCTGAGGGAGGGAGGGGGGACGAAGGCGGGGTCCGGGCCCTCAGCCAACCACAGTCCAGATTCTACCTCATTTTCTTTTTTCTTTTTTCCCCCTCTTTTCTTTCTTTCTCTCCTCACCCACCAACTTTTTCTAGCCCTGTTGTTTTCCTTCGGTGGTAGACTTTGTTTTTAAATTCTGGCTTTGTTTTTGTAACCCTTCCACCCAACACAGACTCTCCTCCTTCCCTGCTTCTCTCCCCCCACCCACCCACCCACCCTCCGCTGTGTTTTTTACCCCTTTTACCCAGACTTTGTGAATTCCTCACAGCTGCTGTAATGTGATGGGGGCCAATGGTGTGACCACTGAAAGGCCACAGGGCTGGAGACATCACTGTAATGTACAATAAGCCCTACTCACTGACCTGCTGCAAGGAAGATTAGTGTCATATCTACTCGAACAGTTACTTTGACTTTCATTTAAACAGCTTTAACTCCTGTTAAATTCAAACGGACATTTTCAACAGATACTGAGCAAAAATAAGCATCATTGTGAAGCAGGTATTCACCGAGCTGGGTTATAATTCAAATCATTTTGCCTGTCAGTGCTATTGTGAGGATGTTATCATATCATGTTGAGTTATTACATTATAAATTGGGCTGCACAAATTGCCAATTCCAAAGATTTTTCGAATGTATCATGTTTTATATAAAAATATCAGGAATATTTCTATTCATATAGTGACTGCACCCTGTACTGTAGATACAGGTTTGCATATAGTCTCAAACAGGAGGAACAGAAACATATTGAATAATTCAAACTTTTTGCCTTTTGCCATGTTGTTGATGTAATTTCATTGAAAAAAAATTGAATTGCTGCCTCATGGTTCCTCCGCCAAGTCTGTTCAGACTCAGATAATATATGCTGCAAAGACTTTTCAGGAATTTAATAGAAGGTATTTTTGGCCAAATTGAAATTCTCACTATACTGACATGTAAGAATTCAGTGAATATTTCCAGTGAGAAACACTCTGTCTTTACTTAGAGACTATTATTACTGAGGAGGACAGAGGACTGACAGACAGCTTCAACAACAATCACCTGAAGCCAAAATCAGCAAAACCAATGAGCCTGTGGTGACTACAATGCTTCAAACATGGATGTTGCTGCAAAGAAGCTACATACTGTAAAACCAGGATGCTTCACACACATCTTCAACCCGACAGCACAGAAGATCTAAACAATCAGCACAGTATCAAGATGAACACCCAAGATTAGAGTCACCAATTCAGTATCTGACCAAATGTGAAATATGGTCACGATCACTGCTCCTGTTCCTGAGTTATGGTGTTGAAAAATGGCCAGAAATGTATTTTTGCAGAACATTATAGTGCCACAGTACAGTTGACCTTTGACCTTTTGGTTAGAAAATGTTATCACTTTGTAATATTCTCCTATGAGACATTTGTGTGAAATGTTGTCATAATCAGTGTATGAACTCTCGAGTTGTGGCTAAAAAAGTGTTCAGTGATGTCACAGTGACCTTTGACCACCAGAATCGCGTCAGTTCATCTTTGAGTCCAAGTTAATGTTGAAGAAAATCCCTCAAGGCGTTACTGAGATATCGTGTTCAGAGAGCATGGGACGGACGGATGGACGCTGACGTGAAATCACTAAACTAATAAAGAATATATTAGATGAATGGCAACGTCAAGGAGACCTCTGACTTCCCAAAATGTTTGCTTCAAATGAAGGGACCTGAAATGAGTGACTGTCCCGGCTGAATGTCCCGCACATGACAAAGATACTGCTGATGCTCTTGGGTTCAAAAGGGGAAGACTTCAAACTTGTCATTTTGGAGCTATGCTGAGAAAGAAGAATCCCTGAAGCCCTAAACTAATGTTTACTAAACTAGCAGTGTGGTTTAATACAGTCAACACCATAGCCCAAATTTCAACCTCACTGATTCACACCTCATGTATCCCTGTACTGTAAACTGTGGGCTGGGGAAGCTGTGGTGCTGATGTCTCACTGCTGGGGTTCTCACCTTGTCGAAATGGCAGAATGAAACGTTGATCCCTTGTTGCTACACAGCCGGAGTGACTGATGACAGACATCAGGGCGCTAGAGGGCTCGAGCGTGGCAGCTCAACATGACTGAAGCGGGAGCAGAGCTAAACCGAGCGGAGTAGAAAGGAGTAGAGCGAATAGAGGAGAAGACTACTCGATGAGCCTTCAGTGAAGCCTTTCTTTGAAGTTTAGTCAAGCTGAAAGCCATATTCATATCCAACATGAGGAAAAGTTATGTTAAGAGCAGCAGCTGCAGAGGGAAAGAGGTTTACGCGCCCGCTGTACATTCATGAGGGGTGTAAAATATTGGCTGAATACACTGACAAAGAACCAATTTCGGTGCGAAACCTATCCTAATTTCCTCAAGCTGCCTTGTAGTCACATGTAGAGCAACACACTGCACAGTCATGATTACTGTTTTAGCACTTTTGTAACTGTTGGCTTGATCAGTCCGTGACTTGATCGTGTTTGTTTTAGGATTAGGAGTGGTTCACCTCTCCTTGTTTTCATTTGCCTGCACAAGCACAGTTTTGTACTGCCGGCCACTGAGCAGCCTCACTTTTACATGTTTAACATTTGTCAGTTCAGGGATTTCAACCAACATCTTTATCAAGAGAGGTGCCACCAACACATTTCCTCTTTAGTCCCCCCACGACTCGCTGCTCCTTCACTCCTTTGAAACCCCACTTTTTCCCTGTCCTCTCTCCAGGCCACCCACCCGCCATCCTGCACATACCTGTGGTTTCCTGCAGCCCCGCTCCTCTCCTCTCCTCCCTCCTCTCCCCTTACCTCCAGCCTCTTTTTCTCCCCCCACACACCTTCCTCCCCTCTCTGTCTACCAAGTAACATCGAACTCTTGTCTTGTCCCTCCTCTTCTTCTTTTACTCCCTCTGCATAACTTCTGCATGTCTGTGTATCAGGTAGGTAATGCCCCAACCACAAATATTTCTTTGAACTCCTTTTAAGGAGGAGAAGCGGGGGGAAAAGAAGGAAAGAAGGATGGATGGATAAAGCAGATGAGGAGAGGTTGATTCACGCAGCTGGCTCCCAGCTGTGGAGCGAGGCAGAAATGCTCCATCTATAAACAACAAGGAGCCCAGCCCCCATTTTCAAGAAAGAACTGTGCTTTGTCACTGTAAATCTGAGCTGAGCACTCCTCTTCACCTCCACCGGCACTCCTGAATGTCACCCAACTGCTTGTTGCTCTTTTCCTCCCATCCTCTGCATCGTTTGTGTCCACTCTACTCATCACCGTGGAGGCTATGCCGTCGCTGTGGCAGCACAAGTACAAATCAAGGCCTTGTAAATCTTCTCCAGTCAATCATCTCCCTGAAACCAGCTAAAAGAACATGTCCTCCACATAAATTCACTGGCGCTGTCTGCCACACACTGAAACAGGGACCAGGGAACAAAAACCAGATAATAATCTGTTCGGTTTATAGAAAGACCGCAGTGATTATATGAAAAATAATAATCCTAACAGACTTGGGTGGGCAGGCGATATTTATAGCCGGCCTGCTGCTACTTATATTCCGTAGCTGTATAACACAGCTGGAAGTGAGGGAGGAGAGAGAGGAGGTGGAAAACTCCTGAGGAAAAAGAGACAGAGCAAAGAAAGAGAGAGAGGGGCTCCAGGGGATGGAGGGCGAGCGAGAGTGTGTGTGTGTGTGTGTGTGGGGGGGCTACCCAAAACATGTGTGTGGCTGAGAGCAAGACAGACAAAGCGAGGCAGAAGGAGACGCACAGACAGAGAGTCGAGTACGCGAGGCTGTGTTATTTTTTATGTGTTTGTGTGTGTGCGTGTGTGTTTGTGTTCGGTGTGTGGGAGAAACCGCTGCGCCGTCCCTCCAAACGACGACAGCAGCAGACGAGGCCTGCAGGCCACCAGACGAACGCAGTGACCACAGCTCTGAGAGCCTCTCACAGAGGGGAAACAAGGAGAAATATGACACAGACAACACAACCATAAAACGGACTGGGGCCGGATTAATCAAGAGAAAGCCATGTGGCGTTCGCTGACCGTTAATTTCTCATTACTGGGCTTTTGTTTCGGGGTTTCAAGGGTCTTCTCTGCGCATGTGGTCCCTGAGGACAGCAGTGTAAATGGATTGGAGGCGAGATACTGTACTAATGTGTAGATTTAAAGGCAGGGTCAACCTCACAAAGTACTCAGATACTGTAAATGCAATAAATATATGGTATTGCACAGTGGTGGAGTGTAACTCAGTACTTTTACTCAAGTACAAATTTAAGGTACTTGTACTTCACTTGAGTCTCTTCTCTTCACACTACATTTATCTGACAGCTTCAGTTACTCATTACTTTACAGATTACACACTACACACAGAGCATGTAAAACTACCCAACAGTTTGTATGAGTACAGCTGAAACCATCAGTTGATGACTCAGTTGAAAATGAATTGGCAGCTGTTTTAATGTATTGATACATGTTTTGAACAACATCCATTGTGGAAATCTGATCCACATATTTGACTTGGCATAGGCTTTTTACACCAGATGCGCTTCCTGATGCAACCCTAACCATTTATCCAGGCTTAGGACGGGCAATTAGCAATGCACTGGAAACCCAGGGTTCAGTGTCTTGCTCAAAGACACTTCAAATACTAACATTACTGAGTCATTTCATTTGGTGCTTGAGATTCAATAACCAGCTTTGCTTAAAACAGAACAAAATGCAACACTTAAACGAACAGGAAGCAAACTGTCCGACCAGACAAACCAGGACTCACCAGCCTCCAATCTTTCACCTTTCTCACTCCTTGCCTGAGTCCACTGATCTCTCAGAAGCTGCTCTTTGCAGTTTGCAGACATCATGTTTCGATCGACGCCTCTTGCGGCCGTTCGGAGCTGACCGTGAGAGCTGTCACAAACAGCCTAACTGTCACCGTACTGTCAGTGCAGATGTTAGCTATACAGTTAATGTTTGCGTTAATGGGGTCTTCCATCTGGGCTCTTCATCAGGAACGCTGATTTTAACTTCACTTGATAAACATCATCAACAAATAACGTTGTTCTACGAAGCAAACCGGCCCCTCTCTCTCTTTGATTTTATGTTTCTCCCTCTCCTCAGCATGTAAACTGTACTTAAATTTGTCCCAGCAGATGAACACATGTGCAGACTTGTCTTCATCAGCTCTCATTTGGATCCGCTGTGTTTGTGTGTACACCCTTGATAAGGGCCACTGTATTATACTTTGTCATATCATCACTTTCACGCTCTCAACTTGCCTCCTCTCCCGCTGACCTCTATCCTCCTCTCACTCTCCTCACCGTCTTTAAGTGTCAAAGAAAAACCTTTTGACAGTTTTACAGTTGTCCAAAAAAAAATCTAATTTTAACAGGCGAAGCAACACATGCCATCTTTTACAGAGAATGTGCTCCAATTTGTCTCAGTCCACAACTCGTCGCCCCTGTGCGCCCACTGGGAATCAGCAGAAAACTATAAATCCTACGAGAACTGATGACTGCTGACAAATGTGTTGATGCAAAACAGTAGGGATTATAATGATGCTCTTCTTTTTCATTCTGCTTGCCATTTACTTACACAAACCTCATCAATTTACACAGTGAACAAATTACAGAGCAACTATTTGGATCACTGAGACATACAGTAAAATGTGCACTTCTCCTGTGTGGTCCTTCTCAGAGCTGCTGACTTCATAACTAATATATCACAGGCGTTTAGTTTAATACCCAGATGTTGGTAGGGGCAAGGCATCCGGGCCTGCATTGGCTTTTAATTGGCCGGGATCCCTGAGCTGATGTTTGGGGCTTAGCATGTGACTCAGGAGGACACACACACATAGCTAAAATCGCCCACACACACATGAATGCATACACACACTTTCCCTGAACGAATGAAAGGCTTGGCCGGGTTCTGACAGGGCGGCAGGCTCGCATGCTGTCAAAAAGAGACGAGTCATGGCTGTCCAGAGCAGTCAATAAACTAAACAAACGCAGACAACACACACACATAAACACACACACACCCATGCTCATATGCACACAGAGTTACATCTTTGAGATCCCAAGACTGACTGACGCCACGCCGCTGATGGTAGCTGCTGCCAGTAGCCATGATATCTGTGGTGCTGATTATTAGTGTGGAATAAAAAGAGGCATACTACAAAGAGGGAGGGAGAGAGAGAGAGAGAGAGAGAGAGAGAGAGAGAGGGAGAGAGAGAGAGAGAGAGAGAGAGAGAGAGGGGGGGAGAGAGAGAGAGAGAGAGAGAGAGAGGAAGGGAGGAAGAAGTGGGGTGAGGATTCAAAGAGTAAAAAATGGCAGAATGATCCTGTAACAATATGTCTCTTGATCACAAGTTGCACATCTACACAAGCAAGGTGATTGTTGGTGTGTGTGTGTGTGTGTGTGTGTGTGTGTGTGTGAGAGAGAGAGAGAGAGAGAGAGAGGGAGAGAGAGAAAGAGAGAGTGTGTGTGTGTCTTAAGTTCCCACCAGGGTTGTAATTAAGTGGCATTAACATAACTAAAAGGCAACAAATCAGCTACTCAGCTGGCTGTGAATTGGAGGGGGCTGAGGAGCTTGAAACACACACACACACACACACACACACACACACACACACACACACACACACACACACACACACACACACACACACACACACACACACACACACACACAAACTGGAGCTTGCACGCATTCATACAGGCAAATACAAATACACTTATTATAGCCACGTTTCAGGCTTTGCCCCCAAATAAAGAGAAACACACACTCGTGAGATCAAGAACATATGAGGAATTTCAGCAATCTAAACTGCAATTAATTCAAATTGATTGTGAAATCAATCCTGCAGTTGGGAACACATTTAACAAGGTTTTCTAATTTGTATTTGTGGGAGACCTCACACAGAAAGAATGTCTTCACCAATTCTGCCACGTATCGGACCGCACATTACCCAATAACAAGATTTCAGACGGACCTCAGAACTGTCACTCAAACTTTTCCTTTGATTCTTTTCCACAGCCACTTGTACGCACGGCTTCCACCACTTGTTCAGCGCACACCGCCAGACATTCAGGAAAAACAAAAGGATGGAGAGCATAATCTGGCTGTGAGAGAGGACTGAATGAGGCTCTTTGCAGGACTTCTACTTGTGTTTGTCAGATCAGTAAACATCATGCAAAACTGACAAGTGAATAATTGTTTGCACGTGTCACCGCCAGTAAATGTGATGAATAATTTAAACTATGTTTTACATTCTGTCATCGCTGTAGAGGAGCTGGCCTCCGACTGACTAATCCAACCGCTGTCTCCTAACACCACTGGACACACACACACATTATTGTGTCAAACCTGATCCATATCAGTGGATTGAAGATGTCAAAACTGAATCATTATGAACCTCACACTGCATACACACATGTTGCAAGAGGCCAAACTGGCTGAGTTGTCAACAGGTAGCTTCATTAGCTGTAGCTCTTTGTGGTGTGTATGCAGAGGTATGAGGACATGAATCCAATGCTGTTACAAGATTTTACTCCGCAACATCCACAATTCATCAGTCCTTCATTCACACATGCTGTGTAAACATAAGCATGTATTGTACACACTGTATATATGTGTTACTCACACTTGCTGAGTGCAGATTGACAGCCGGTGGCAATAATGTGTTGTAAAAGGTAGCCAAAGCCAAACCATGCTTAGATAAGGAAGTTTCAAAGCATTAAATAAACTTTGCAAATGTTTCATGTCACGCATTCATGGTTTCTAGGCCTTCAGGATACGTGAGAAATGTTAAATGTAAACAAAGTGTAGCGTAAGTAATGTGTGCCAGGCTTCAGGTTTATCGACTACTGCTAAGAGCTTTAAGCTGGAAGCAGCGCTGGTTCCCACATCAAATCGTACATGGTTCATAGTAAAAATGCTGTTTTTTGCAAGGCGCTCTAAACTTGTCTCAGCCGTGGAACCAGACCCTTGACCTGACCCTATTTACCAAACATCGCTAGCTTTCAAAGCATCACTGTCCGCACGCAATCACTGTTAATCAATGCTTCTGGTTTCCATTTACACTTGGTGAATGACTGATAAAGATGCTTCAGTGTCTGTCACATGCTGCAGTTTACATCAGAACAGCGTGGGAGATGTTTTGCAATCACACAAGCTTTCTGCTATTTGTGCATGTAAACACTGATCCTATCTCATGCGTGAGGAAGGGGCTCCCTTTCACTGTGTCTCAGCCCTAAATTCCAGTCTGTATCTCCACGCAGTGTTCAGTGATGCGCAGGGAGCACGCACACACACACATAAACAGACGCACACATAAACACTCGCTCTCCCTGATACACAGACTCAAGCATTTAAAGGCAAACTGGAGGAGGAGCTCACGTATTTACACATAAACTGCCACACACACACTGAAAAGAAATGTATGTACACACACATGCGCAGATATACACGCACGTATACAAACACACACACACACATACAAGGAGCTGGGGGGGCGCTGATGACCCAGGGACCTGATGTGACAAACACAATAAGAAGGGCACAATTTACGTCAGCAGCTCGTGAATGGCTCACTAAAGACATGCAGACACACACGCACACGCACGCACACACACACACACACACACACACACACACACACACACACACACACACACCTTGTGTCTGTCCTGCTCTGTCACTGGAGGAGTCTTAAAATATTCCTGCTTGGCAAGTGAGTTTTATTTTCAAAGCACCTTCATCACTTGATCTGTACGGGATAAAGTGACCGAAGAAAACTGACAACAACTACGATATGAAACACGAAAGATAACAATTAAAACCAATGATGCAAGTTTAGGAGTGAGTTTGTGTAACTTTTGCTGAACAGAGGCCTCAGTGACTACGAGACCTGAATTCTCTTGGTTTCCCAATTTTCTCTTGAACCAGTCACTCGATTACTCAATGCAGCGTTAATGATTGATGTCATGTCGGAACAACCACATAAAACTGTTTCTGCTTTGTAAATACACTTAACGTCAACACCCTCTCGTAATCCCATAATAGTTTTTTCTGACAGCTCTGATTTGGTTGGTACCTCATTGTACAAAACTGCCTTAAATTTGCTAAATGTCTGAGCCAAAATCCAGCTGAAACAGAGTGGCCGCTGGTGGTTTCCTTGTTTTACTCTTGTGTTAAAAACCGAAGACGTAGCATTAATAACAGGAAAGTTCAGCAGACTCCTAAAGGCAGTGAAGCAACATCAGTTAGCAAGCTAACGTTAGCCACCGGTCAGGCTTAAGATCACACTTGACCACGAAAAAATATGCAGTATTTCCATTCAGAAGTCACATTAAAATCCAAAACAAGTGAGTTTTTTTTTTTGAGATTTTAAACTAAATAATTAACTTTGGTTGTTAAGGAAAGGAGACGACAACTGCTCATAAATGTTCATTGTTTATGTGTTTATTATTTCTGAAGAAATGTTGCTATACACACGAGCCCTGCCTGAGGAGCCATGTGTCCGTAATATCCTGGGCTGCAATTCTCAATAAATAATAAACTCATTACATAAACTCGATAGAAAAATTGAGCTTTAGGACTTGACGTCAGGGGAAATCAAAGATAAAAGGAGGCAAGGAGAGTGCACTTTTACCACTGTTTCCTGTAGAGCGAAAAAAAGGAGGTAGAGTGATTCACTTGAGATGGAAAAAATCTGGCGGCGGTAATGTTGCTGTGCAGCGGGCGACTCAGAGTCTGTGTGTGGTATTCATGCTCTCCTTTCTCCTTTACAAAGGAGGAATGAGGGGAATCAGAAGGGATAGAAGGAGAGAGAAAGACAGAGATGGTAGAGAAAATGAGGGCGACAAAGAGACACAACTGAAGAAAAAGCGAGTTGATGGAAGAAGAGGAACAGAAAAAAAACGGGGGGGGGGGGCGGGTTGAGCGGCACTATGGTTGAGCAGTCCTTTTGACTGGGGAGAGAGGGACTGCGGACCTATTGTTGAAATCCCATTCCTCACTGTATTGTCCGACCTTATCAATGCAGGGTCACCAGGAACAATAGCCAACGCTCCCATAAGTTCTCATTTGTTGGCGGTGTCAGCGGCCGCCGCACACAGAAAACACAGGTGCTGTATCTGTAAAACCTTTCAGGAGTCCAGCACATGTGAATAAAAGTACCTGATCCAGTTTGACACTCACATATTAAACATAATATTGACATTTATTAGGCATCGCTCAGTTCCTGCTTTGTGTTACAACCTGTGAAAACAGTCGTATGACATCTTTTTAACACTGGAATCATCCTCATGGTTATCTCAGCTTGTCTCTGGACAAACTGGAGGTGTGGAGGTTCAAAGAAGTGGATACTAACACGAGTGAAAGATGCTACCGCGTTGCAGTATGGGAAATGTAGGATCCAGTGTTTTTGAAACTCACCTATGCTAGAAAACTAAAAGTAACAATATGTTGGCTTCAGCTGCTTTGAATCTGACTGTCTTTTGCCTCTTGTGCCCCAAAATACACTAGAGAACAACTTCAAAGTGGATTTTACCTACAACAATAATAATAATAATAATAACCATTGATAATTTCAGTGCATTTATCTGCATGTTGGCTTTAGAAAAGTACTGACAGTTAGATTTTAAGCATTTTGATATCATTTTCCAAATGTTGCAAGGATTCAATTATATTCTAACACTAATTAAAATGACTCCATACATCTGACTTCCAAGCCTTTATATCCTCATTAATACTGTTTAATTGTTCCTGATTTAAAACAGTCAGTGGCATAAATGTTTATACTTATACCTCCATTATCACTCCATTATGTATCTGTTGTGGGCTGATACGTAGAGACAAACAATCACGTTAAAGGAAATTTATGTGCTTTAAGAAACAATCGGCCTGCATGTCTCTGGATGGCGGCAGGAAACCCACACAGACATGTGAGGAGAACATGTCTGTGTGTCCACACAGAAACGCTGCAGCCGGGATCGAACCCCAAACCTTGTTGCTGTGTGGCAGCGGTGCAGACCACCAGGGTTTGACTGCTGTAAGAACAGAAACCGCCACAGACGATACTGTTAAACAGCTCAGGCAACAGTACACAGTGACTCAGGCTCATGTAATAATTCGAATTTTGGACCAATAGGCTGAATTTGTTTTAATTCCTTCACTGCCTGTAAGTTTTATGCACGTTACTCGAGGCCGACTAGACTGAAAGAGAAAAATTCCACCTGTGTGATGGAAAAAAAACAAAAAAAACTCTTCTCTAGGGTCACCAGGCGTTTCTTATTCATTACCAGCTATAAAGCCTGACAAAGAGAGAGCTCCTAGCCCTTCTTCTGCCTCTTCACTCCCTCGCTCCCTCTCTCCCTCCGGCTCTTCATGGAGAACAGAGAGGGGGAATCATTCAGTGGCTGAAAAGGTTAAAGTCTAGCCAAGGGCTGGAGTTCCTGCGTCTGCCAGGGGCACCTGAAGAGGGGCAAACATTTACCGGCAAAGAAAAGAAAGGGAGAAAAAAAATCAACAGCCTGCCCGAGAGCTGCCGGGTCCGCGGCGAGTGCTGGTGTAGGGCCCTTGGAGAGTTTGTCTTGTAATTGAGTCAATTGTTGACCCCCTGTTCAGTCTGCCTCTGCAAATCTTGGGAGGAAAAGCCTGCCGAATAATTAATGTTCTCTCTCCTTCTTTTCCTCTTGCTCTTCATCTATCCATCTCCTACTCCTCTTCGCTGCCCCCCTCTTCTTCCCTTGTTTTCCGTTGTCTCAGAGTATGATTGTGCTGTGAGTCAAAGGCAGTCATTTAGAGAAGGGGGGGGGGGCTGTTCAGGGATCTGCTGAGGCTTACAATCTTCTTTTCAACCCAAATCTTACTTACCCCCCCAACACTCACTCTCTCCTCTCTCCTGCACTCTCCCCCTTTTTCATTCCTCCTTTTGTTTGCACCGTGGGATGAATTTTAATCACTCCGCTCTCCACCTCCGATCTCAGTCCCCCCTCATTTTTTTTCCCTCTCTCCCCAGTCGGGCCACTCACTCCCTGTTTCCAGCTCCTATCCAGCACGGCAGCACCTTCTCCCCTTACCACTCCTCTACTGATCAGGCCCTCAACAGTTCTGAGAAGACAAGGACACAGATATAGCCCTTTGATGACGAGAGGAAGGGAGTATTTGTCACTCCAGGTTTAGCACAGGCCAAATGTCTTTAACAGGCACGGGGGCAGCCGAGAACTGGCAGAGAAAGAAGGCGAGAATGATAAAAAGAGGGAGTTTAGGCAGGAGGAGGAGGAGGGGGCGACAGCGGGACAGAGAGAGGAGGGCCGCATTCTGTTTGTGGAGAGCGATCATTTTTAAATGCCTCCTTCATTCGAGAACACTTTGTTTGCATAAGGGCTTTAGTGTTGTGCTCCTATTGTGCCGGCTTATCCCGAGGGACGGTGCGAGCCAGGGACACTGTTGTCTGTTTCTCACATTTGCTTATTAGCAGGTGATCTAAATGAGAATAGTCTGACAAAGTGCACTGATACAGCATTAAGAAGGGAGAGTTAAAGCACATTATTGTAAGAGGAGCAAGTGAAATGACCACCGAAATAAGTACGTCACATAAATTACAGGAAGCAATCAAGGACCGAGGGCCAAAAGCTAAAGGCCGCTACAGCCAACGAGGCTTCCTGAAGAGCCAAACGGTGACACTTAGGGACAGATTTTCTTTACAGCGTCCGACAGTCCTTCCTCATTTTCTCTCCGCAGGCCACAGACGGTCAGCTTGCACATTTGTCCTAGTCAGACTGGTCTGCATCAGTGGGGACATTCACTAAAGGACAACGGAGAGTCACTCTTTATGCCAGGACGTTAACACAAGTGCAGCTACTCACTGTATGGAACAAGTTCATTAACCTGGAGACACTGTGTACTCTCCATGCGAGTATGAGAGACCGGTCCTTCGAGGAGAGACCAGAATCAGGGTTGTGACCATAAGTGTGTTCTGTAGAGCTATGAATACATCAAATTAAAAAATAATCGTATATAATATGATGCAATGTTGCATAAAAAAACAAAATTAAATGCTAATGCTTCACTAATATAATAATCCAATCATATATATAATCAGTCATTTTGCATAATATACACTTTTACTTTTGCATCAACACATATCATATAATGCATTATGGTATTGCTAGAGGCAAAGAAGTCTTTCTAATATTTTCACTGCTGTCTGTTTGTGTTTTTATGTGCAGGGTTGGATCAGCATCCGTCACTTCCTTCCTGGAGCATCACCTGATGAGCGAGACGACACCCTGTTTCACATGGTGTTACTCAGGGCGAGTCTAGTCCTAACAGCCTGTCTCTCTCTCTCTGTCTGTCTCTCTATCCGTGGCCCTCCGTGTGAAGTGTTTGTTAGGAAATCCTGAACAAACCGCAGCTGTTTGTTCTCTTTTTGTCAATGACGGGTTTTTATTGACTTCTGCTATTGACAATCGCTCGACTCCTGTTGGCCTCACACAAGCTGGATAACACTGTGCAAATAGGTGTATGTACACACACACATTCACAATCTGTCCGAAACCTGCGTCCGAATCAGCCGGAGCACATTGTTTGGGGACAGAGAGAAAAGATGAGTTGGAAAGAGGAGAATATGCTTTATATCAATGCAAACAGCTAAAATTAAATATGTCAAGTGGAAAATTCCTCAAACCTGAATCTCAAATAGGGTAACAGACATCTTAAGACTTAAGACACCTGGATGTTACGTCTATATGAGAGAGACAAAACCAGTTTAAAACATGGGCAGTAATATGCTGCTCTAACAGCTTCCACTCTTCTGGGAGGGCTTTCTATAACATTTTGGAGCCTGGCTGATAGAATTTGCGCTTGTGGCTGCACAAGAGCAAATTAGTGGTTGCCCACTGATACTGGGCAAAAAGGTCGGCGTTCCAGTTCATCCCGAAAGTGTTGGATGGGGTTGAAGTCAGGGGTCTACACAAACTCTTCAAGTTCCTCCACAATAAACTCTGGAAATCATTCTATATGGACCTTGCTTCTTATGTTTTCATGTGGAAAGTAGGAAAGCCTTTCACCAAGCTGGCAGCACACTTTCAAAATCTCACTGTATGCTGTAAGATTCAGATTTCCATAAACTGGAAATAAGAGCAGGGCTGAGGTTCGGTCCTCCTTCATATTTCAGAAAATGTTGGTGTGGTTTAATGGCTTGAGGAGGAGTTACTCTTATACAGCTGTTTTCTCATACGATCTCTCAAAAGCATCACTGTCCACACATGATCAATGTTAATTAATAATCAGGTCTGGACATCGTCCAGAGTTGCAGACATTTCACACATGCGGCACACAACCAGTGATTATCTGTGTAAGACGCGTCTCACTTACTGGAAATACTTTATTTGGTTTAGGTGAGGGACGGTGCCTGGGTAGTGCGCAGGAGGAGGAGGACTCAATGACTGTTTTTGCCTTGATATCAATACTACATATATTTGTATGCACAATATCAACGAAGGAGAGGCAAGAAAAGAAAAGAGTACAAAGAGTTAATCTCTGTGCAACGTCATCAACACGCCCCCTCACTCACTGTGAATTCTCCGGACAATGACCTGATATATTCACACATGAGCTCAATCTGACATTACACAGACTTTGTACTATGGTTCAACTGAGTCAGACGTTTACGTGAACACATACAGCTCGTCCTGGTAGCAGTGTCTGTGCGTGAAAGGGGCTTATTATGAATTATTCATTATTGTTATGGATGTTAAAGTAAGTTAGAATAAAGGGGATTTACAGTAATATTCTCCACCACAATTAAATACATGCAGAAAGGGTCGGCCATAACATAGGGTGACTGAAATATAATTGAATAGGGGTGTCCACATATTTTTGGCCATGTAGTCTACTGTATGCCTCACGGGTCATCTAAATTAAACAAATACAGTAGCGGTTGACAGTATGGTGAAACACAGCTACAGTGACCTGTCGTCATCCCCATTCACAGCCATTAAACGCATTAGTATGAATCCAGTTAACTCAAGCGGAGGACCCTCCAGATTCTTTGGCTCTGACTCAGAGCAAAAAGAGAGCCGAAGAAGGGAGGTTAAGAGACAGCGGGTGTGAGGGAGCGAGAGAGAGCGGGTGAGGACGATGGAGTGGTGAGAAAGAGGTTGACAAAAAACACACAGGGAGCGGAGCAGAGCTTCTGTGTCAATGGAAGAGATCATGGATGCCAGTAGGGGGCTCAGCCTTCAGCACAATAGACCCCCAACTGAGCCAAGACCCTTAATACCCATACTCCTATTTCACACATCTTTTCAAAGCACCCATACAAGCCTCATCCACCTCCCCCCACTGCCTCCGTACTCGGGCCGAGCCCCGTGATTGCAGCCAGGGTGACAATAGCGAGAAAACCCTCAGCGGTGCAACTAGGGGCCATCGGGGGACTCACGCCGGGGCCATCAGGGGCCATCAGGACACCTTGTCTTTGTGTATTGGAAGACAATAGTGACATCTCAGGAACGGCAGTAAAAGCTTCCTCTGTCCTGGCAGGGAGCTGTTAAGAATGACAGGGGCATCAAGTGTGGGTGATAAATGGGTCATTATCATCTGATCTAAGGTGAAGTGTGGAGCTGATAATGAGTCTCTGCGTCACAATCAGTTACCAGTGAGAGCCTGTTGTGCTGCCACTCTTATGACCCTCGCAACTGTTTGAGGACAACTGGTGCTCGTCAGCGTTTCTTCAGAGATAAATGCATTTTTGACGCAATCTGCACAATTATGGTTAAAAAGTCACAAAGTTACAAAAGTTTTGGTATCCACTGTTCAGTCTTTGAACGCGTAACAAGATGTAAATACTTTGCAATAATAATCATAATCTAGTTACTTTCCTTCCTTCCTGTGCAAAAATATTTAAAAGTGACTGCAGACAGTATTTATCAAATATCTGAAAGGCCTTTGGGGTGTGATCTGGACCCTGCAATGAGAGAGACATGCAAACATTTCTCTTCTGCCAAAAGAAAACATCTTGAAAAAAACTCATCGTTGGGAGCGGGGAGGAAAAATATACCTCAACATCCTGGGCGGTTCCAAGGGAGTTCTGGCTCAGACCCAAACAGTGGAAACAGGGTGAAGAAGGCCGGGCTTTGTGGAGTAACGGAGTGGGGAGCATAGCGAGGGGCGTTAGGTAACCTAGAAATGATTTACCCTGGCAAAAATGTGACTTTTTGTGAAAAATATGACTTCATTACATAACGCTGCTGAGAATGTAAACAGGCCTAATGTATCTTCAAACTCTTATTTTTCTTAAATTGATACTAAAACTAAAACTGCAACCAGAGATCTCTTTTTATTAGCTCCTTTGCTGCTGCATGAGCTCATTGCATCAGTACCCTGAGGGCATTTGCAGGCTAACAAACTCGCCTTTAGTCATGGCCTAGCTTAGCTTCTCTAGCCTCTCAGCCGAGCTACTGGCCTCCACTCAAGCAGACCCCCTCCTCCATTTACAAGGCCCTTCAGTAGCCGGCTGGTTGCTAGACAATGTGCTTGGTTACGTGGGTTATGTAAAGACCCTCCTGCACACAAAAGCCAATGTGGGCGCCTGTTATCTGCAGCTCTTCAGAGCCCCGGGTCAGTTAGCAGAAGAGCTCTGGCGCTAACACTCCAAGTTAAAAACGTTTGCTCTTCAATGTGTTTACTGAGAGGAGAGGAGAGGAGAGGAGAGGAGAGGAGAGGAGAGGAGAGGAGAGGAGAGTGTGTGATGTATGTGTATGCATGTGTGTATACATTCTGCACATCATTGTAACTCTGGTTGTTATATATCCCACAACAATACCATATTTTTCCATCATATGCTTCCAGTGACAGCCCTAAATGTTGAAGCATTATTCCAAAATTATGAGTCGAATGTCAAAAAATGTGCTTGTACACCTACAGCCCTTTCATACATGCACCTCTTAAATTTGATTAATTAACATGCTCAAATAAGCAGCCAGACATTTCAGCAAGACTTCCATCACAGCCCAAGCCTGAATTAAAAGAGCGCAACAGCAGGTAATGTAAAACATGCACAGAAGGACAATCAGATCGTGTTTGCCTTATTAAGAGTGCTGTGATAAAATGCAAGTCTTAAAATAAAATCAGTCAAATAAACCACAGAACACTTGAGAACGAAACAATTTTAAGTTGCTGTGCAGATTCTTCGAATGTCATGTCTATAAAAAGGCTCGTGGTGGAAGGCAATAAAAACAAACACATTAATAATCAGACCAGCACTCCCTCCCTTTACTTTTGATTGTCTTTCACGTCAACTGCATGGCTGAAAAAATGTGAACATTTTACATACGGCTTGTGAGCAGTTAGAAAGTCTATTAAAAATATAAGAAAATATGTTGAAGTTAACGTCCTGTCGTTCTGTGTTTGTGCCCAAACATCCATGTCTGAACAAAATCCATCACTTCGACAGACAGATGGAGGCAGCGGTGTTACATATGAAATCCATAAAAAGGGCTTTAAAACATTAGAGGTATGTTTTGGTTTCTCTTATTTTAATACAAACAGCTGCTTTGGTTCAGTTCACAACCTGAACCTCCTGATGGTCCCCTTCGTTCTGGATCGATCAGAGCAGGAAAACACAACATCTGTGTGGGTCTGTGTGCATAGGTGACAACAGACAGCAAGAGCCCTCCAGGCAATGACATGGTGGTAAGCCACACACCTCAGGCACACCACCAGTCTGCTCTGATGGCCAACCAGCAGGGGTAGAAGTACTGAGGTAAAGAAAGCCACTGTTTGTGTGTAAAGGTTCAACTTAAAGACACACAGCTTTGCTTACGCATAAAATACACACAGATCCCGTCGATGTTTGTACACCGCAGACTGTCTCCTAACATACTGCCTGTGAGAGATCAGGCATGATGTGGAACCGCATAAACATGCCAAAACCCTGACTGTGGGAAATTATAGTCCTGAACAGTTCGGTTTCGAGAAAAAACCCACACAATTAGTTTCCTGAGGATGAAAAACAGAGCACATAAAATACGATTGGGGACATTTGCTAATGTGACGACTTGTTTTTGAGCAGAACACCATGTTGACGCCTTGTTACCAAAGAGATTCATCATTACAGGTTTGCTCTTACAAAGAATGCAGAACAAATAATGAATATGTCCATGTTTTGTACAAATATGAGAGCTTAAACAGCTTTTTTGATAATTGGAAAAAAAATGGAAAATTGACCCAATGACTAATCAATAAATGAAGAAAATAACTGGCAGATTAATCAGCAATGAAAATAATTATCAGTTGCAGTAAATATGATCTAGAACGAAAACTGCACCTTCAGATTGCGAAGTTTTAATTGCGCAACAAGGACATAAAATCCACATTTTTACAGGCTCATTCTCTTGTCAAATAAAATAAAATCTGGCAAGTTAGTGCCAACTTGAGCGAAGTTCATCTGACCACAATTAACAACTACAGTTCTGACATCTCTAATCTATGAGCGGCCGCCACGAGAGCAGTTTTGTGAGCACACACAAACTCTTCCTGTGTTTATCTCAGGTGAATTAACAGTTGTACAGTAATGAACAGCACTTGTAATTGTGTGCAAGTATCACGTATGCGTACTATTTATGTTCCACTGCAACAAGACACAGCAAATGTTTTACACTGCTGTCCCACAGATAAAACTCACAAAGACAAAGTTGTGTTTAGGCAACCTGAGATGAACCTGGACCGCAGTGAACTCCCACTAATTGAATTTTTCACCAAGTCCCAGACAGTCACCTCCACCCACAAAGAGAAAACAGCCATATCTCTGAACATCTAAACACACTCTTGGACTGGGGCAGAGACACGCAGACATACTGTACGGGCACTTCCATGCATACGCTCGCTCTGACACCCAATCACCCTCACACAAACCCAAGTCTGACAAGCTGCAGCATGTGTGACAGAGCTCTCTGGCTGGAAACAGACATCCCCCTGCCCCGAGGCTCGGCTCTATCCCACAGGAAGCTGGAGTGTGAGCTGGGACACACAAGACGAGGGAGGAAGAGGGGGGAGCGGCCACAAGGACTCGATTCAACACCAGCTGCAGCTACGGAGGGATCAGTTGCTGATCAGTTGATGTGTGATTACTCATTGATTTGTTAGTGCTAGAGTCACTTTAAGGTACTTAAATGACGATTGCAGGACAAGGACGCACAACCAACATCAACACTGCTAAAAGTCATTGGATTCCTGAAGGACAAAGGAATGCAATGACATTTTCCAAAGTTTATCGCACTTTAAGACTGATTTTTGATGCCGAGTGATGCGAAGTGGCTTTCTTGCAGAGTTAAATGAGAGGATCGATGCCACTCCGAGGCCCGTACTCTAAATGAGACGCTTCCACCAGCTGTTGGCTAACTTAGCTTAGCACAAAGACTGGAACGAGGTGGAAACAGCTTGCCTGCCAATGCTAACAAAAGATCCACCTACCATCACCTCAAAAGCTCACTAATTAATATTTATTTTGTATGACTGATCCTTACATAAACCAAAGTGTAAGTCATGTTTATTTTATGTGCCAAACTCATTCCTTCTTTTCTCTTTCACAGCTAATTTCTAGCAAAATTAGATGTGCAAATGGCCTGTTCATGCTGGTGTTTAATGGGCAACTGACATCATGACATACTGTAAACATCTTAAAGTGAGAATATGGAAAAAAACACCAGCCTTGTCTAATTCCAGGCACCTTTTGCACACTTTAAATAGACACTGCTTTGTAACCGACCTTTCTGAAACAGCTCGCTGACTCTTCTCTATTGTGCTTCTGTTAAACTGCATTTTATATCTACTATCATTTCAGACTTGTCACTTGTGGTACAGCACCCAACACAAGCTTTGGACCCAAAACTTCAGCTAATCACCAACAACTTCCCTCCTCGCACAACATCCGCATCTGGGACCCTTCGCCCACTGTTCGCCCGAGCACATGCACACAACACTTAACATTCACACAGACACACTGACACGCACAAGTGCTCACCACATTTCTGCTCCACAGCTGCGCGAGAAGACAAGAGCCGATAAATAACCCCTTTGAATGGGATCCTGTGGGTTTCAGTGTTTGAAACTTTGAACATCCAGCGATTGTTCTCGACAGCATAACAAATTTCTGTTCATATCCCAAATGAAGTGTTCCTAACACCACACTGAGAACTCAAAGACAGCATGTATCTGTCAGGCGGTCAGCAAACCAGGGCCTTTAAGGGACTACAGGTGCTGGCTAATAGGGCCAATAAATATGCCACAGCAGAACAACTGCCTGTCCTGTCCTGAGTAGAAATAACGGGAACAGAGTGATGGACAAGCAGGTTTAACTGCTGTGGAAATAATCAGCAGTCGGGAAATCACAACCTGCTGGGGAGTCGTCACATTAGGAGAAACCAAAGGGAGACTGTACGGTCAATGACGGACACAGACTGCACTGTACAGTAAAGAAAAAAGCAAAGTTTAGAGAAAACTCCATCTCAGGTCCCCTCAGATTTATCTTCTGACCCAGAAGTGTGGCCCAACCCATACACTGAGAACTGCTCCTCTAAAGTAATTCACTACTACCACATCAATTTGCCAACTTCTGAAGCTTGTGAAACCTCCCAACAAGGGGTAGGGCTGAGCAAATTTTATTTTCAATTATGATTTTGGCTTCCAGTGATTACGAAAACAACATAATCGAGACAAAACGATTACTGTGCTGCACTCCATTCCACAATGATGCTCTTGTTTTGTCTTGTGTTGTAAATCCAGCGCACCTCTTTCCTTTACAACTCTCTGTAAAAGGCCAAACTCATTCTCGCTGCAGTTTTGATGCACATCTATTTGTGCTGTTATGGTGCCGGTGCTAGCGGCCAAAAAGGATGAAAGAGTTGAATTTCTGCAATCCTTTCTCACATATTCTCAGACATTTATGGTTTTTATTGTTTATTAGGTGAATTATATCTAAACCCAGAACAATTTATTATTATTATTATTTTTAAAAGATTCAATAAATGCATGATGTTTCCAAAGTCAATGAGTAATTGTGTTAAATAATTGCAACCTCATTATTGATTAAAATAATCATGATTATGATTTCTGCCGTAATTGCGGAGCCCTAACGAAGGGTGTTCAGTGTCCCAGTTTGTGTGATGTATAGAAAATGTGATATAAGAAAACGACTTTGGCAGCGCTTTTCATCCATTCATACATTCTCTGCTGGCATTCAGGGTCCGGATTCTTTCCCAGCATGCACCAGGCGAAAGGCGGGGATCCACCCTGCACAGGTCGCCAGTCCATCACAGTACGAACACACAGCGCTGTACTCTGTGTGAAAAGAAAATTGAGCGTGGATCCCTGTTGACCTTCTGTGTATTCAGCTGAGTCTGGTCCCATAAGCCTCGGCATAAACGCCCAGCATGGTACCCCGATCCTCCCTGCCGTCCAAAGACCAAGGAACTCACTCTCACAGCCTCTCCCTTTCACTGTGCCCTGCCCTCTCTCTGTCTCTCTCCGACACTCACAGAAAGACAGTATCTCTCCCCCGCCGCTTACTCTGCCGTCGTCCCGCGCTCTCCTCAAACTGCTGCTGGCAGGTGCATAACTGTGTGAGCTCCTGTCCGACAGGCTGATCCCACTCTGCACCCCCTGGCATAAAGACAGTGACGACGACAAGAGGAGCATCAGGAGAAAGAAGTACAGGAGGAGGAGGAGGAGGACAACAGCTCTGGACCTGAAAAAACAACAGCTGCGACAGCCGCATTGTCATTCCAACATTTGTTTCATGCTGAGTGCAGCAGCAGGTCAGTTCACGGCATGGGAACCGCAGAACTAACGCCGTTTTGCATCCTCACTGGCACCGTGTTGCATCCTCAGCTCAAAGGACAGGTTTATTTAGTGCCACAAAGATTAATCGACCGATTAATCAATTATTCAAGCAGCTAATGGACGAATGTTTCCAGCTTCTCAAATGTGCTTGTCTTTACAAGATACAAGATAATACACTGAATATCTTTGTGTTTTGAACTGCACAAAACTCGACATTTGAGGATGTGGAAATGTGGGAACTTATAACTTTCCTTTTTTTTTCACTATTCTTGAACATTTGAAAGACAAAATGATTAATCGAGCAATCGATAATGAAAATAATTGTTAGTTGCAGCCTTAGAATTTTGTCCACCATCACTTACAGTACATTAAAATACCTCTTGGTGACGTGAGTGTTGTTTCAAGATAGACAAAAAATTTGAGTGTGCAGTGTGCAAGATGTAGTGGGATGTGTTGGCAGAATATAGCCATACTTTAATATATATTCATAGTTCTGTTTTCATTAGTTTATGATCACCTGAAAACAAGAATTGTGTTCTCATTACCTTAAAATGAGCTCTTTACATCTACAGAGAGACCAGGTCCTCTTCAGAGTTCGCCATGTTTCTACAGAAGCCCAGAATGGACAAACTGTACATCGGCTCTAGAGAGCGCTCTTGGGGTTTTTTGAGTTCTGCAGCCACCATAGGTTCACCTGCACACTTGGAAAAGGAAAGTGAGGCTAGGAGTTTTCAGTTGGTTGAAATCTGCAACCTCACTGCAAGATGTCGCTAAATTCGGCACAATAAATCTTTTTGGGAAATCAAAACGGGCATGATTCAGTATTACAGGGTGATGGATCCTTTTTAAATCAGCCTTTAGATTCTCTCCAATCATGCTGAAACTTTTGCGGCGACCATTCATTCCGCTCAAACAGACGCTCTCCTCAGTAGCACATTCGCGGTGTGAAACCCACCACAGACATCACACCTGCATCCATCCAGTCACAACACGTAGGTGAGCCACTTCTCCGGGTCTCCTCGGGGAGAAATGACCTGCAGGGAGCTTTGTGTGTGGCCAAAAACATTGGCTCCTGATGCTGAAGAAACAACAAACTGTCTCAAGATTTTAACATCAAGAACAGTGTTTAACTAACAGCTGTGCCGCCACGTCACTCCTGCTTTACTCTGAGACTCGACTCCAATGTATAAAATGAAGTTTTGCATCAGCTTCAAGGATGAGCCCACGCACTCTTCTCCACGTAACGCTGGAAACACAATATACTACGTGGCTTCTTAACCTTGGGCTGCTCTAAAACATGAGAGGCCATGTTTCATGTTTCACCAAACACACTATAATCATGTGTGTCTTAGAGTCCTTCTTTACTGGCTCTCTTTTTGTTAGTTATTGGCTACCAGGAAATGAAGGCCCTCCTCATGTAATTAATGGGCACAATTATGTAATTGAGGAGTGGTCTGCAGTTCGCTGCAAATAGGACCAGATGTCCCGCGGGCCTGCTTGAGAAATTCAGTTGTTCTGATCTCTTACAGTGGGGTCAGCAGCCATACCAAGACCTAGCTCGCCCCCACGCAGTTACCTAGACCCCTCTTTTCTTTCTCTTGTAAATAAAGACTTAATGGTTTACAAGCCTTCCAATAACCGTAATACCTTCAGAGCGAATTAGCTCACAAAGCAGCCAGACACACAGGCTGGAATGAACCGAAAGTGCTGGGAAGCAGAAGTACGCCCACATTCATTTCTGTTCTTTTCAAAATTGGACTTTTTATGTTTTAACTTCAAGGATAATGTGTGTTTTACTTTGTTTTTTTAAAAGATAGACAATTTTGAGATTAAAGCCTTGACAAAAATTTAAATCTGAAGATAAATGGGCCCTGTTCATGCTAACGCAACCACTTGTTTACTTCCTTCTGGCCTCTTATTGTTGTAGTGTGTATGCATGCATTGACATGTGTGTGTGTGTGCGCGCGCGTGTGTGTGTCAGCACATTATTGTGGTCAACCAACCAACCAGCCTCTAAATTTGAAGTTTAGATTATTGCTCTGCAGCGAGCTGATTTACATGCTGCTGATGTCATCCCCTCGCTGTGTATTCAGCGCTGTGCTGTTACTGAGGCAGAGAAAACCTCCCTGTTCTCAAAAGTTAGAGAAACTCAGCACTGAACAAGCCTCTCAGTGTTTAAGTAAAACACAAGGAGGAGGAAGAACTCAAACTGGTGTATATTGTTAAAGGCAGTGAGATGTTTCAACTGGTCAGAGAGCTTCAACATTAGACAAATCCTTGAATTTCTACTGAAAGATTCTTTGTAGGTATGACTTTTTATTATATGTAAAATGAAGCTGACACCACTATGAGCAGCTCATATCCAGCCACGAATCTCCACTGTGAGAAACACTGCTTGACAGCTGGCTGTTGAGTGAGCTCCTCTGCTTCAGCCTCAACATGAGGGAATCTATTCGAAGGCTCGATGTGGGCCCGGATCTTTCTCATGCTGAGCAAAACAAACAGTCATTGCTGGCATGAAATACAGAGGAGCCAGAATTATGCCTTATCTGATCCAACTTCTAGGGTAAAGAGGTTTCTCAAGTACAAACTTCTCGCAGGAAATCAGTTTAAGCCCTGGAATTCCTTTAAGCTTCATAAAGTGTCATTTTTGACAAACAACAGAAACTGCAAAATACATCATCAAGTTCGCGCTTATGAAAACTTTGGCGTGCTCACAACAGTCCTGCCGTAGCTCCCAGCAATGTTCCAGACTTAAAAACAAGAAAGGCGTCATTAAAATGAGATATGCCACCTAAAACACTGCAGACCGTGGTTGCTCAACAAAGCGGCAGAGAATTCAGTCGGTGTAGTTAAGTCAGGCGGGGCAGGGCCAGGCAGTCAGTCAGCCAGTCAGGACGGTTGAGTTGTAAATGTGTTCCAGCAGGAAAAGCCAAGCTTCAGAGCGAGGCGAGCAGTCTGGAGTCGGCAACTTTCCCCTGCTCCAGCTAGCGCACCGCCCTCCCTGCAGCCCACCCAAGAAGCAGCCCATGGGCATAAATTTGAGAGCCTGACTCGCTGCGGATTTAAAACAATCTGCATCTCTCTCTCTCTCTCTCTCTCTCTCTCTCTCTCTCTCTCTCTCACTCCTCCACACACTCACTATGAAATGTTTCTCTCGTTCACCCTTTACTCACTTCTGCCCTTCTTTCCTTTCCAACAAATTCCACTGTTAATGAAAATGGAAAGCTCTTTCTCAGCGCGTGCCAATAATATTATTTTTCTAAAGGCTTAATTAAGGTTGAAAATATGCAGCGAATGCACAGGAACTCTATTTTTCTCTTACTGTATGATCCTCATAAGGAATTCTTCTTCTTCTTCTCTTACTGTAAAGGAGTCGACGGCGAAGCTTTGCTGAAACAAAGTTAATTACATCTCACAAAACACAACCTTCCTATAGTTTGTTGTTTCCTGAAGGGAATTATTTTCTCAATAATAGCTTCAACACAAAGTAGACTGCTAGTTTCCATTTACGTTTTATGGCAGCGGACCACAGGGAACATAACTGTAAACAAAATTTGATGCTACAGAGGAAAACATCCAGGCAGTTCAGTTTAGGCTTTCACAAAACCAACAAAACAAGCACACCACATCACTTTTGTTAATCATGTGCTGTAGAGCTCTTCAGCCCAAATGAGCTCGGTTTGGTTGCAGATGCTTCTCTTTAAAAGAAGATTTATCATCGTTTCTGCTCCAAAAACAATCAACAGATGTTACTGATAAATTAAAAGGAAGGTGCGGAGTTTTCTCTGAATCATCGGTGAGAGTCTGAAGCGGAGCCTGAAGTCTGATCAAAGCGCCGTTCAGACTGGATGTCATGTCAAATCTGTTGTAGTAAATATGAGGCTGTTCGACTGAGGGTGCAGTTACCTTCGACCCACAGCAGATTCATGTCAGTGTATCCGGTGACGGCTCGGCCTGCATTTGGCTTGCAGTGGTAGTAAGTCATGTGCGTGTGTCACTGCGCTACGTCCATGCATGTGGACCGACTTCCTGTTATGGCATCTGATCTGGTTAACGTGGCATCAGCAAGCCACTGTAGATTCTCATAACTGTCACGTACTTACAGAGCAGGGAAACAGGAATAGAAAAAGACGCAAGAGCCTGAGTAGCGCAGGAAGAGGAGAAAGAATGGGAATGTTTTAAAAGACGAGGCAGAGGAGGGAGATTTATACAGAACTGGAAACATTTGGAAGAGAAGCAACAAGAAGTGGAGAAGAAAGCATACAAAGAGAGAGAAAACCCATCTTTTTTGTGGCTGACCGCACTATTCCTTTCTCATAAACATGCAATACGAAGCAACAATTCCAGTGTGGTCTGGGTCATCCATTGTTTAAAATTTAGTTTTTGTAACTCCATAAACCTGGAACACATGGAGATATTCTTCAGTTTCCGTGGAAATGTATAAAAGGAGGTGTCGTTTGGGGTAAATGCACTTAAACTCCATTTACTCACTGTGAAATAACTTTTTACACATATTTATGGAGGATTTACACAGCTGAGAATGTGCCCTCTCGCCATTTTTACTTTGGAGATTTTGAGATTGCTCAATTTATCCTTTACAAGATCACCGAGCAGCTAAAAACCCACCACCATGCTGGGCTAGGTGGAAGTTAAAACACACAAACGCTCCTCTACGCTGCAGAGTCTACAGTAAGGCTGGGTATCAACACATTTAGCTGAAGTGTGTCCTTGATATCGATAATTGTCAAAATATCCAAAGCTGGAATTGAATGTTTGGACAAATCTGCAATCTTGTTTGCTTTTTACTTTGACTGGATATTTACTGATTTAAAAAAGACACTAAATCAAACAGTGAACGCTATACATTTTCAGTAGTAATGAGAAGCTGATCATAGCTTGTTAAATGAATGTCTAAACTATGGAAAATGTATTGCTTTGCAATCAGAACTGAACCCCCCCCGCATCCAATTTGCACCAAAAAACAAAAAAGAAATGCTACAAAGGCCTGAAAAGCCCTCACTGGTGCTGCATCCAAAAATAACGTACGAGCAGCTTTCAGCCCTCACATGCAGCTACATCTTATAGCATCTTTGTGCATACCACATGGCTGAGGGTTAAAACATGCTGCATACCGCTGCATGAGTGATCATATAAGCCCATGTTCCTTTATAGATTAATATCTATAGATACTTGCTGTACACATTAAGGAGAGTGAGGAATGTGGAACTGCGAGTTGCCCAAGAACATCTGCCAAGCCAAGGATCTTCGGATGTTATCTCATCTCAGATAACAGAGTTGTTGTCCAGAAGGCTCATCACGCAACGTGGATGTGCCTCTGCACTCTTTCTCAACTTCAGCCTCCTTCCCACCGTCTCCGTCTGTCTCTGCCTCACTTCGTGGAAGTTGGACATAATTATTCCAGCTGCAGTAAAATGTAATAGCCTATCACATAAAACGGCACTGGAAATTTAGTGACTTACATACAAACTGTTAAGGAGGAGTAATCTAACCTCTCCATTTAAAGTTAAAACAAGAGATTGCTGGTTTGTTGGAGAGGGACGAAAGAAAAAGAAAGCATTTTTTATGTGGAGCAGTAGAGTTTCACACAGATGTTTCTTGTTCTTAGTGTAGGTGAACTCAAAAGGCTTCAAAAACTTATCATATCGCAACAAATCCCTCAGGATGACCCTCCCCGGCTATCTGACAGCATAAGGGAAACACAAGTTTTTCTCTTACTGGTGGACGTCAGAGAGGCGAAGGCAGTGAGCAGGGTGACTGTCAGACACTGCGCTGTAATTACACTGATGATGGCAGCACCCGAACGCACCGTGGCTATGGCAACCTGGTAAAATAACAAACACCGCCTCCTCCTCGCTTTCTGCCTGCCGACAGGACAGCGCGCCGTGAGTCATCAGCGGCTGAGAACACACACATTGAAACACACACACGGCCAAAGACGCTCACACATGCAGGTACAAAATCTTGCAGGCGTGTACTCCATGAATGAAGCCGCAAGCACAATTTGTAAACAACAAATCCATCCAGTTGTCACTTGCACTGAGTTTAAACCTGCAGCAGCCAAATCAAACGACTGAATCTCAACCTGGAAAGTCACAGGATCCATTTTTCTTTTCTGACTCTCCCACAGGCGCTGCTAATGTTTCGCCTTTGTCATCCACAGCCGACCACCATCCCTCAAAGGCAAGCCAACCACAAGCCCATTGTTACAAACCGAGCTAATGTAACAGTGGGAAATGAGTAAGTATCGGTGTGGGCTGGTTGGGCATATGAAAGCTATTCACACTCTCACCTGGATCCTATTAGCGGCAGTTTGATTTCTAATATCAACCACATGAGACGATAGTTAGCAGTCTAACTGCTCTCACACACGTGCACACATACAAACGTATCAAAAACCGCCACCCTCGTTCAAAGAAGGAGGAGGGCGATGGGGAAGGGACGGACCCCGCCTCTTACTGTCAGCAGCATGCTTAAATCTGTATCTCTCACACACACACACACACACACACACTTTCCCCCAGGCACAGGCTGATGCAAAAAACACTGCATTTTGCTGGTGTAAAATACAACCAACATCATTCTTCATGCTGGCTGCTGCTCCACATGTGACTTGACCTTTCATGTGTAGTATTAAGGCATTAGAGTCTTGATGGCTGAACCGGAGTGTTCCCACATTAGGGACCAGGCCCACCCTAAAAGACAGAACAACTGGCCCGTCGGTCCAAGTCTTTTTCGGATCAGCGGGGCCTTGCAGGGTTGGCCCTCCTTTGTTTCATTGTGTGTTGTGCTCCCAACCTCGCATGCAGCCCAGTATCCTAGGAATTACGCTCATGTTGGACGATTCTGCAGTTCACGACTTACGTCAAACGGCAAAGTTCAGTGCCAATGCAGGAAGTCCTGGGCCCTTTGTGTAGCAAGGAGGAAGGTGATGTGCGGAGATGAGCAACCCTGTCTCCAACAAAATACATCTTAGAGAAAACTTAATTGCTGTTTGTCCAATGTGGAGGATCAATGGGCGGAAATGGAATATAAGATTCATAAATGTGTTCTCATTAGTGTACAAACAGTACATTGTCTTAGAACGAGCTCTTTATATCCAGTGAGGGCTTTTTGCATTTTTTGGCAGCCACTGTATGTTCTCCTACACGCTTGGAAAGGGAGAGGAGTCTTCAGTTGACCTCTAGATGGCTCTAAATCCTACACAGCGGTCCTTTAAGATTAGGGAAAGACTGTGATTTCAGTTAATAATGACGCATCTTGTGCTTCGAGTCACTTTTTCTATATTAAACAAAGGCCTTAACCTTAGCCTAACCTGGGCTCAACATAAACATAAGAAAGTTTAATTATGCTTTGGGTGTTATGGGTGGAAATAGTATTGTTGGATTTTACTATTGGCAAAACAAATGAAATTATTGTTGGTGAACAACTTCCACATATGTTCAGTATCAACTTTTTAACGTTTCCTTATTATGTTATGTTGATATAGCATGAATAATATGGCAGGGATTATGTTACTTTAAAAATGTATTTGCTGTTTCAAATTATTCGCATGTGAACGTGATTTCTTGGGAGACATGGTTGATGTCGGGGTGGTGGATGATTCCCATCCAACCTTACTGCCGGAGACCTGAGTTTGTGTCCTGTCACAGACTACCAGCTTCTTTCCCTATAACCAAGCGTTTTCGTTGCCTAACCCTAACCATGCCGTAACCACAGTTTATCTGCCATAACCACAGTCTTTTCCTAACCTTAACACTGCTGTAGTTGTCACTGAACATTACCCAGGGTTTCTGCAGAATCATCCAATATCAAAGCATCAGCAGTAGGGCTGTTTTATGGGTTGTCCCGATCGTTGAACTGTCAGGTCAACACTGTGGTTTGAATTTCCCGTCATCCATCCCCTGACAAAATAACATCTACTACAGCCAACCTCTCATTCATCTATTGCTTTGAACTGATTGTCTCTGTAGATTTCTTTTTTTTTTATCTGCACTGCTGCAATTAGTCTAATATGCTTTCTAATGGGTGGGAAAGCTCCCAGTGACCATGAACAATGATATTCAGAATGTTTCCCATGACTGCAACATTTCCCCTGTCTATTATGTGTGCCCTTTGGCTAATGCAATTCAAGCTTTCTAAAGTGTCTAATGCCTTTGCCCTCTGGTGTCATTCATTCTCATTTCAGCATCATTTGATGTGTTCAATGTTATATTTGTGGAAGGAGGGATTATCAACAGGAAACATTGATCTGACCATACACAACTATTTTCTAATTGTGGCCTCTTGTTGTGATATTCAGATGGCCCCACTGTGATAAAGCTCAGCTCAGTGATGATGACCAAAACAACACCCACGACCAGAATCCATTCACTGCAGCCTCAGCGATGCCCATGAATGACGACACACAACGTGAACAAAACCCCACGGCAGTTTGAAAACAGCGCAGACTCAATCCGATGAACCAAAATAACCTTCAAATACCAGAACCTGACATCAGTGATCTGAGGGAGTGCACAGTCTCTTCGCGGGCCTTGAAGTATGGCAGGACAACCAGAAGATGAGGAGAGAAAGGAGGAGCAGGGGATAAGGACAGAAAAGGAGTGTTTGTGCGCGTCTTTGCTTATGTGTCCTTTGGAGCATCCCCAGGCCGGTCTGCTCCGATCGGCTCTGCGCTGCGAGCCTGCATGGTTTTAGCCAGGGCCGGCACAGACAGACAGCTGCTATTAAACCCTGATTGTTTCAGGTTCACAGGGTGTGAAAGGGTCTGATTGAGGGGCTGTGATCCCAGTGAGGGTGGTCTTTCTCCCCCTCACCTCCCTCCCCCTCCTCACCTCCCTCTCACTGGAAGGTGGGAGGAGGGTGCTGGGGAGGAGGATTGTTGGGGGGGGGGTTTGCAGGCATCACGTGACACATGTTTCTTGCTGAGCGGACCAAAATGGAATCTGGACAAAAACACACCACTTGTTGCTGCCTGCCTCTGGGTACCCGTGCGTCACATAACTGGTGGCAACACAGAAATTCAACGTGTCCACATCATTAATGTTGACAGAGAGCTACTAAGAGTCCATGTGGAGGTATTTCATATTCCACATTTTGCTTTCTTAACTGTCATCGCTCAAATTGTCTCCGCTTTAAGATTTCACATACAATCCACCTTAAAATCCTACAATACCTTTGTTTAAACTGGCCTACTGGGAGAAGGAATTCATTCCACTAAATTCATTTGCATTCAGGCTGATAGAGGCTTATCAGCACTCTGATATGGTGGTGATAAACCTGATCAGTCCTCTCCTGTGACTGGAGAGGAGGATAGTTGCTTCCTGTATGCTCTATTTGTTTAAGAGCATTCCCATTAAGGAGCCTTTTGGCCTTAACACACTTGATAAAGAGCAGGGAGCGTGAGGAAGCTCCCCTGTAGAGCTTTTCACACGTGGCCAAAGGACAAGTGCACTTTCCTCCCTCGAAATGCTCCCCCCGCCTCAACCTTGAGAAGGGTCCGAGTGTTAGTCTGTAATGGATTACAAACCACGCTGCGCTGGAACGTTGACTGGATTATATTTTCTGTTTCCCTGTAGTCAAACAAAAAGTCTGAGGTGTTCATGCGCTGGATTTCAACACACAGAAACTGTAACGTTAACAAAAAACATCAGAACCTCTGAGCATACTCTTTAGCCTCTTGTCCAGTAATCAATGAAACAATACATAACAGTTGTTTGGTGGATAATCCAGGATTTCACTTTCAAATGTTGGCAATAAATCATTGTCTTTCCCTCTCATGTTTCTGGAGACCCACTAAAGACCCTTTGTGACTTACAAACCCACTCTCTATGTGTATGTGAGTGTGTCTGTGCAAATACTGTTTAGGGAGGTTGTGCGTTTGTGTGCTCAGCACTTCTCACTGTCACTTTGGCATAAATAAGTGTTTGGCTCCTCTATTGAGTCCAGTGTTGACGCTCTTCAGTCCAGGGCCGCTACATGAAGACCAGCAGCCTAATCTTCCCACATTAGCAGCTACAGTCACCTCTTATCCAGATAATTAGATTAGATTCAATAATTTGTCTCAGATCGGAGATGGATCGTGGATGGCTTCATTGCATGTTGTTGTTGTTTTTTTTTTTGTTGTTGTTGTTTTTTCTGTTGAAGAGAAAAATATTCAGCCAGCATGTGAGGAAACCAGTGAGTTACTGCTGGTCAGTTGATGGGGCCTTTACATAAGCTTCCAGCCTCCTGAAGCCTCACACGGTGCTCAGTGATGATGTTGTTTTGTGGGTGTCCTACAGAAACTCACATTTGGAGAAGATATTGGCACCTAAAGTATTTCAGGTTACAAGAAACAGCTGTTCTCGGGTGGCCCTGCCTCCCTCCGCTGTGCCAGATGATTTTTAAGCTGTGTTTGTTGTCAGACCTCTAAAAGCTCCCCAAAGAGATGGACATCCAAAAGAAGGCACACTTCAATTTTCTGATGTCTGAACTCTGACAAACTTCGTGCCAGCACACTCTTCACATCTCCGCAAATGGACAGAGAAGTCAGGGCCGACGCTGTTTTTGCGTTGAGGAGGAATCAAAGTGAATGAATCCACCCAACCCGGCGTATCACAGGGGCTGAAGCTTTACACATATTGGCCGGTTTGTAGAAATATTATGCAACTCATTTACTGAAACTTGGCGTGTACATGAAAACCACTACAACACATTTAAGGCAATGCTTCCAAAGCGCAAAAGTCATGCACAATCACTTGAAAGGATAAAGCCAAAGAGAGGGTTTACTATATCATCACTAATAACACAAATGCAAGTTTTTTTTTCCAACTTCAGAAGCTACGATAGTAACTACTATAGTGCCGAATAATGAAGCACAACTATCCAGACGAGGGTAATCTAGTAAATTTATTGATCAATGGTCGCCTGAGATGTAAAAGCGGACATGAACCATGAGCGGTACTTACCTCAGGTTAATGCAGGAATATTCAGCATGAAACTTCTTGACTTGATTCCCAGAGTCCTTGAAAGAGCTCAGAGTGTCCAAGGACTGTGAAAGTCTGAGTTTCCAGTTAAGGCTCCCTGCTCGCTCTCTCTCTCCCTCTGTCTCTCTCTCTCTACTCTCTGGTACACGCACTCGGATGGAGATGACTGAATTCTGCACAGAAACCGACACTTTATCCTGTTTCAGAAGCGCTTTTCCTTAGATTTTCCTTCCTTCACACTCACTTTACGCAAACGCTGACAAAACTGAACCCCATGTTCGGCTATGGAGTCCCGCAAAGCGCCCTGGAGTTGGTTGCACAGCCAATGTGGGAATGCGCACCCCCTTCTCTTCCTCCCTCCTCCCTCCCTTTCTCCACAGTCTGTGGACCACCCCGAAACAGGAAGTTCACTTTTTGTTTTTCTTAAAAAAGGGCCACGCTGGTTCAGTTTTAAGTTAACATACACCGCACATTGTCCATCCAGGCTGATGTATTTTCAATTTCTCGCCTCTGGTCTTCGTAAGTACACACAAATACATTTAAAGCGGCGAAGTTAAGTTATATGAAGACATTAGCGCATGCATGTTTATTAAACACTCGTATGGACACGGCTGTGTCTATATAAAGTGCGTTCCTCTGTAGTAATTGGGATAATCTATCTATAAATGTTTGTGTTTACTTTAATGGTGTAAGTTCATAGCAGCTTCTCGGACAGCGTGTGTGGCTGTCTTCGTGTGGGGATGCTGGAGTTTGCTGCGCCGCGCCACCAAAATCCACCACAAAACCTGGACTGGACTTCAGTCTGCGGCTCTGGACCAGGACCAGTGCCACAGGTTTGCAACATTTTATTTCTGCTTCATACAGAGCAGAAATGACTCATGAGACAGGAGTATGCAAAAAAGAATCAAATAAGGTGCAATTGTGGTGTCATTTCTTGAATGTGTATAAATGTGTATAAAGTTTGTCTTGAATTGAAGGAGATTGTGGGCTAAAACCCTGGGACAGCTGACTCCCGGGGTCCTAATATTCTGTGTCAATAGTTTGATTAATTTCAAATTTAGTAGAGAAGTTGTCACACTAAAGTACAACCATCATTACAAAAAAGTTGGGGCTGATTGAAACGTAAATAAAAAGAGAATGAAGTCATTTACAAACAAATTGTGTTCACCGAAAATGGTTTATAAAGTGTTCCCGAGCTCATGCAGTAATCTCCTTTATACAATCATGTGTGAGCCTCTCCAGGATGCCCCTTTCATACCCAACCATGATACTATCACCTGTTTACCTGTGGAATGTTTCAAACAGGTGTTTTTGGAGCATTCCACAACTTTCCCAGTCTTTAGCTGCTCCTGTCCCAATTTGTTGCTGGCATCAAATTCAGAATAACCATATATTTCCAAAAAACAGTTCCCTTTATGAGATAAAACATTAAATGTATTGTCTTGGTACTGTTGAGTAATTGAGTATATGTCAAAAAGGATTAGCAAGTCATCGAATTCTGTTTTATGTCCGTTTCAAACAGCACCCCTAACATCATAATAATCAATCTTATGACCATGTCTTGGAGAGGGACCCTGTGTCATAAGCTCATTGTAACACAGCTCACCGTGCTCTCATACAGTATGCTGAATAATCCGTAATACATTTGTGTTTGGTCTAATTATGACAAATTATCTGGCACAGAGAGAACCTGGAGCCAGTTAGTATTATTCCAGCCTTGGAGTATTAATTGGTTTCCCAGTCTCTGTGCACATAATGACGCTGCCATGTGTTGTCTGCTGCGAGTGCTGTACTTAACAGAAACTCGCAGGCAACAGTGTACACACACAGGGTAAGGTGGCAGGTGCGGGGCCAAATAAGGGCCTAGCATGAAGTTTTTGCCCCTCTAACAGCTTAATCTACTAGTGGTCTGTCAGTGTCTTCTGGCGTAGGAGTTTCCATCGTCTTTCTCTTTGATGATCACTGCTTGGCTGTGAATAGAATTTGATTTATTTTACTTATGATTTACCCATATTAAACAGTTTACTTCTCTATGAGAAAATAACACATCTACAGACATGAAGCAGGTTTATTTTAAAGCAGCAATGAAAGCTGAGTCAAAGTCTGAACAGTTGGTGACCTGAACCGAGGCAGGAGTCCATTGACAACATACGGCCAATGCTTAAATCAGATTTTGTCAATGAAAGTCGTGGGCTTTAGTTGCTGCGGTAGCAGCCAAGCAGGGAAATCTTGGATGTTAATGAGCCCACAGATGCTGGAGCCATATGCTTCATCTTACTGCAGAGAGAATCCAACACAGGCTTCGCTCGAGATTATCAATGGGAGGGGATTAAAGGTGAAGCAGCAAATCCAGACAGCTTAAGTATAGATGGTCTTATTGGTAAGTGCAAGACATCTATTTTTAGTATTTCCATATATTCATTTTAATGATCCTTTTGGGGAACAATTTTCACATATGCACAATAATCATCTTGATTAATGATGACCTCTGTACAGTCAAACAGCCTCTGTTGAAAGCTCTAAATGCAAAACTATGAAGGATTGGAAAAACACTTGTAAATTCTAATGTTAAATGACAGACACAAAACAATTAGCAGGGGATTCTCAAGAAACATGACATGATATATGAGTAAAGTACCTTAGTATGAAACAAAAAATAACTTCCACTGATTAATTCAACAGTGAATCACAGAGAGTTATATTGACCAGAGGATTTTCACGTGAAGGTGAATGAGAAAGAAAGCTGCGTAAACTGATTAGTTTGGCCACTCTGGAGCAGAACAACCTGAAAACACAAATTTCGAGTACAGTATCATTACCTTATTTGCTATATGTGTTATATGTGCCAACTGTGGCCTATTTACACATCCAGCAGCTACGTAGCTACACTGATATTGATTTGATTTGATTTGATTTGATTTAAAGTCCTTTGTCTGCCCACCTGACAAATGTAAATCCAATAGTTATTCTCATTTGAGCTCGTCTGTGGTCACCACCAATGCCTGATGGAAGTATCTGGCCCTTTAGCTGCTAAATGCTCCACTATGCTCACCATCTAGCTGTTAATTTTGTCTGTCTGTTATTTGATGCTAGGCAGGTGATGTCCAGCTGGTCTACTTGAGCTTTTTTCTGAAAAGAGCTGCTGCTGCAGCTGCAAATGAGGTTACAGTGAAGTTGTGGGACAGGTCCATCTGTAGAGTCTCGCTCCACACCTGTCAATGCCCGGTCAACGCTTTGGTCTTTTTCATGAAGTTGACACTGTAGTGTCACAGAAGCTGAGACATCACAGAAAAAATGAGTGACACTACAGTATCTGACTACTTTTGAGGTAACATGTTTGGTCGCAGCTATGTAAGTTAAGAATGATGGCAAACATTTGCAGTGGGAAAATAGCTGAGTTTGGTGTAACAGCAGAAAACCAAAACAAATATTGGAAATAGACTAAAAGTCTCTGCAGAATTAGGTGATAATTATCTGTAGGTTCATTTATACCTAGCACACTAAGTATTGATTGCTGCAGCTTTAAGGTGCTGAACAAGGATGCTGCCAAATGCAATCGAATGCAGAAACAAGAATCTAACAGGCTTTGCATTTATTGAAAAAAAGAGCAAATGCATGTCTTAATGAAACTTAAAGAGGAAAGGTGAATGGTACAGAAATAAGTTACAGATGTCCACATCCAAAGCTCATAGAGGGCTTACAGCCCAAGATGGATTAGAGACGAGGTAAGTAATGTAGGTAAGTCAGAGCAAAAGCTCTTGGCCATGATTTTCTCTTCAGTTCAAGTGAATGTGGCAGCTTAGGCTGCAAATGAAGTGTCATCAGTGTTATTGAAACCTGGCCTAAGCGTGTTATCACAAAACCTTTCCCTCTCCTTAATCAGTAGAAGCCATTTGGTGCTATTGGCAATTGATTGCACATCTGAAATATACTTTTACTTAATCTGCTGCAAGTTATATACATTGATATGACAAGTTGAGATATTCCCACACACGGAATATGCACGTAACATGATGCCTACACATCACCTTATCTAACTAAATTAACAGCTTAACAATACAAAACATGTAATTTACTCTCTTCTGAAAGTATTGAATGGGTGGAGGCTAAGGAGCATCCAGGTTTAGAGTATTTAAGGCCACTGGAGGATACAGAGGAACATGCACGTTAGCCAAGTGAGAAGGAGAGAAAGCATCTGTCACTAAGACTCGGGGCAGCTGGACACCATTCCCCCGTGCAGCAAAATCCACAAAATCTTTTACAGGATTTGTTTTTCCATTGCAGATGGTCCTTTGCACATGTTTTCTTCCCATTGGTCCGGGGTCACAGGCTGCCAGTGCTGCAGATACTATATATAAAGGTGCTCTCTGCCTGCACCAGGTTTCACCTCAGGCCTTGCAAACTGAAGAGAGGAAACTGGAGAGGAGAGACTGCAGGGAATAAACAATGTATACCTTCAGTCACGCCACGGTGGACAGGTAAGAGGTGCACAGAGATCTTGTTGTAGGTTATAAAGAAATTGAATGCACTGTGCATTTAGTGCAAGTGTTTTTGCAACGCATGTACGAACTTAAATGTATTACATTTGCATGGCTGCTTGATAGTTGCAGCTTGTGCAGTGTTTGTGATGCATTTCCTATGCAGTAGGGTCGAATGGTGTAACTTCAGCAAGCTACCACATCCAGTTTTCCAGCATTTCTATCATGTATGTGTTCAGCTGAACTGTGACAATATTGCATTTAAAGAGTTTTGCATTGAAGTAATTCAAACAAGACATACTTGTATAAGACAGACAAACGTATTTGCATTCTAACTTTTTGACCTCAGACCATGTTCTTAATTTAAATGGCCTGAAATTAGAAATCATATGTCATTGTAAGAGAGGTGCATAATGTTTGGGACTTTCAACTTTGTTGGAAATAACCTAGACCTAATTGATAATGAACAACTTCTCGGTGACTCAAAATGTGCAGTTAACATACTCTATATTTTATCTGACAAGTGATGAATGATTAATAATAATAGACATGTTTGAAAGATTAACCATTAAGTTGATCTTGTGACACTAATGAGCTCTTTAAGTAACAAACCATAGCTATGTTTTTCCGAATAACCCAGTTTACTCTCTCAGATATCCCACTGCCTTTAATTTAATTCAGTGTATCTTTATTATATCAAACTTCCGCAGTGTGATTAAATTTCCTCTGTGAAAAGAAATGAATGCTTGCTCGCATCATCCAAGGCACCTCCTGTTCTCCTTACATTGTCAAGTTACTCGAGGTTGAATGTCTATATTTGTGTAACGGAGGAACATTTACTATTAACTTCAAATAAATGGACGTTCATAACTGAGACTGTGAAGAGTAGGTTTTAAATGGAAGAGGTGTTTCACAGCATTATCTGAGAGTAGTACTACGAGAGTGACTGTAATCCACAGCACCGTTTTGAATGGATTATGTACACCTGACTGTAAGACAATTTAAACAAGAGATAGGTGGAGTAAGGGCATTTTAGCATTTGTATTATTTTCTTTTCAATTATTTAAAAATTAATAAAAGAAGAAAAACAATTTTAACACAGATATATTTAAAGTTTGTTTCAAATTCACTCACTGTACAAAGATTTTTAATTCTGCATGTGTTGAAACAACTGAGTAAAATAAAGAGAATATATAATATATTTATATCTAATACTATGACAGGAATATATAACAGTGTTAGGGCCAGCTCTCTCTGTCACATGTGTGCTATATCTCTCTGTGTAAAATGATGTAAACAATTTGTGAACTCAAACAAAATTTATCAACATTACCTGAATGCAGATGTAAGTGCAGAAGTTTTGCATGCCAAAATATTTTAATGTGACGTGATTAGTGCTCCATATGGTAAAAGGTACATCAAGCAAATACAACAGATATATTTAATATGCAATTAATACATTTAATAACACTGACTGCCACTGCAAATGATCATATTAGTTTTCTTTTTTAGATTTGATTTACTGCCACCAGAGGGCAGCATAATACAAACCAGAGAACAGGGCCAATCAAACATCATGAAAACAGTAGAGTCCTGCATACAGTGTTCACCATTTGTGATGTGTACATGTAAAGAGGATGATAGTATTACTTAGGGTAACATATACAGCTACATGTACACCTCCTCTTTATATTCATAATATTTAAGATATGTGTACAGAAACATACAGTATGCTTTTATAGATATACTGTATCTCGCGTGGCACATTGAAGCATTGAACTAATGGTTTTGTCTGTTTTTGTTTCCTTTTGACAGTTTTGTGAAGTTTGAAACAGAACCACAAATGTAAGTGCGTTTCTTAGAGGAAGTGGCAGAATTTATGATTTGATGTAAAACATTTACTGCATACATACAGCCTGGATTTCCATCATTTTAGAGACAAATATCTAAATGTTTTGTTTGACTCATTTGTACATATGTTTACATCTGTTTACAGACATGTTGCTGCCATCACTTCGAAATATTCCACATCATCTCAGCAAATTTAATGACTCTTAATGTCCTCGGGTATGTATGCAACAAAATGTAAAGTGCAAACAGTAAACCTATATTTCTTTACCATATTCTTCTTAAGTGAACCAAATTTGTCAAAATGTTGAACTAAATAAAATATATTTTTACGTTCGCATGTGTGCCATCAAGCTATGATCAGAACAAATATTTGTGGCCTCATTAGAAGACCTTCCTCTGTCTCACAGCCACTGCTGTCTCCTATATTGCTGACCTTAAGATAGCTACTGCTTGTACACTTAATAGTTTCTTGTTTTTTACAACAGAATACTAAGAAATTACTTTAATTTATTATTATAATCGATAGTGATTATTATCTAATTCTGACCAACTGTATTTAAGTAAATAAAGTAAATAATCAGATGAGCCATTTCCTTAATCTTATGCAGTATACACTTAAAACTCTGCAGCAGGCCAGAAGCTGGCATACAATAACCTGATTGGGTGGATTCTGTTTAGTCTTCCTTGACAGAATTAGGTCTCCACAGGAAATTGTGTGCGGTAAGACCTGAGCGTGGGTTAAGGTGGAACAGCAAGGACTGTGACATTAATTCCCTGAGCTGTGCTGATGCAAGCTCCTGCGGGATCATGAACTATTTACATCCAGCAGCCCCTTTTTTCACTGAAACACTTCCTCAAAACCCACCTGTTTTTAAAGACACTGAGTTTCAAAAACTAAAGCGTACAAAGGAAGGATCCTTTTCTCTAGCTGAAGATCTCAAAGCCAGGGACTAGTTTCATTTCAAAATATACAGTTGCTTCACAGATTTCTTAAAAAACTAGTGTGTGTAGATTTAAAAAAAAAAAATTCTGACTTTGGCGCTCTCTAATGGCAGTACCAAAAAATGACATTGTGGCAGACCTCTCCCACGTCCCACTCTCACTCATAGATCCGATCACTGAGAGAAACAGGCTGAAAACACACACAAAGTTTGCACTCATTTTTGCTCGCACAGTAAGAACTCAACACATAGCATAGCTTAAAGGGGGTGTCATTGTTTTATTTGTGTATTCTGGCATTTTGGTGTATTTACCTCAATTACCACTGGCCATTCCCCGAAAAAACTGTCCGGACTACAGCATGTATTTTCTAACAAATGAATCAGCAATGACACAAATACATTTATGTCCTGACTCCTGATAGTTTCTATTGATTGTGCTTGCTATATTACACAGTGCCTCCTGTGCGCAGAATAAGCACTGATGCACTTAAAGTGGTAATAAGCAATATTTTTTGTATAAACACTGGATGACATGACTATTTGTTTGTGAAAGCGGTCACTCTTTGTGACAAACCTGTAGAGAATCACCACAGCTATCGGAAGTAACTCATTTGCTGATAAAGTAACTAATTCCTCTTTCAAATTAAACACTATTACAGTTACTGAAATTTAAATGGCCTCATTGCTTTTTACTTCTAATTTTGTGAAAATAGTGGTCAGCTGCAGAGGATAGCAGACAAATGCAGCTTATTCCTTTGTTTTTCCGATCTAGACTCACCCAACCTGACAGTGGCACAAGACAGTTCAGGCAATGTGAGCTTGTTTTTCATCATAGTGAACTTGATATAATTAACTATTAACTACTGTAGCAAAGCTCAGTTAAAATGTACGTCTATCAGTGTGTTGGTCATCTTCCCCCAAATCCTGTCAAATGAGACCATTCAAGTTTAGCTTTCAGGTAGGAACGCCAGTTGTTGCTGCCCTCTGGTGGTGGAGTAGTGATAACTGTCTGCAAAAGAATTTAAAAATAACGCAAAATTTACTTTCCCTTCTAACTAATTACTTTCATATGCAGCAACTGGTCAAGCAATTAAATTACTTTTGAGAGAAGTAAATGGTACTGTAAATAATTACTAATTTTAATCTTAATTTACACAACACTGCGGTGCACTATGGTGCTCATGGCGTCTTTCAGCTAATTGTTTTTTTATTCTGTTTTGCATCTTTATTTAGCTGATTTTGTTCACATGGTCTCATCATCACTGATGCCAGTCACGGCACACAATTATTTTCAGTGGGAAATCTCTTAAAATCCACTGTACACTAAATGCTCAGCACTAGCTGGTGAACATAGCAGAACATACAATGAGGCAGATGTCCCTGAGGAGTTAGAAGTTCAACTTGAAAGGTGATGACTTCTGGTTTCTGCTGCCCCCAAGTGGCCAGAAAATGCTTCTACATGTGATATTATCTGTACAGTGGCACCACCAGTATACAACAAATGTATAATTTTGGGGATTTTTTATTGACAAATTTTTACAGGCTCTGTAGCATTGTATGACAGGATTGAACATCCCACAAAGACATACGTAGCTCTACAGTGATCCAGTTGAAAACGTGTTGGTAAGAATGCTCAGCATGTCTTACCAACTAGCTAGTAGAGTTGGGCACACTTGACTGAGCTCTGTACTCAACCCTGCCAATTCAGACACATAATGAATACAGGCACCAGATTTGGTAAGATTTTGGAGGTGCATGCCTGTGCCAGTTTGGACTGTGAATGAATTCTCCTCCACAGCACTCATTGGGCCAGTGATGTTATGTAGAGTCAGACTTTGGGCGATTCATGCATGTCATTCTTTAGCCACCTTTGGATTGTGCAGCACATCAGATATGTGGTAAAGATGCATGTTTATGTTCCACTTGTTTTTTACTGTTTCAGTGCCTCAGACTACATCAGGAAACTCTTGGTGGATGTTCCTGGAGCATGTGTCCAAGGTTCCATCCAGTGGTACCACCACTCTTTTTCCAAGACAAGTCAGTGCTTCTCTGAGTCTTGAAGAGACACTTGAACAGGTTTGTGCATCCATCAGATTGTCACAGGTGGCCATTATGTCACAAAAACTCACTTCTGGTGAACAAACAAAAACATTTCTTGGTCATCTTGTCCAAGATTCACAGCTGGCTGTCAGCTACAGTAAGAGGAAGTAAAGAAGAAACAAGGAAGGGCAGTGTATACGTGTCTGTCGTGTTTAGCTCTAAAGTGTAAATAGGAGCCACTTTTACAATTAAGACATCTCGCTAGCAGCTAGTATGATCCTAGCACAACACTATTCCCATGTACAGCAGTTGAAGTCATCAGGTATATCCAATTCTTTGGATACCATGTATCTGTGATTGCCTCTTCTTATTGTACCTCCAAGTGGCAGCCACGTGTTGCTTGGGTAACCAAGCTCTAAATCTGCTGCTTTTTACTCAGATTTTTGTCTAGTTTGTTATCAGCAATATATCTGTTGTCATGTAATTTATTAGATCCATACGCTGGCCAAGACAGTCAACAGCGTGGGACTGTCTCTTCCAAATGGGTGTCTTTTGCAGTCAACACTATCAGGTAAGTGCTGACGGCTTGAAATAACATAAATCTGTCTCTAGATGGTAGGTACAACTGATGATACAACATTTTGATATTGCTGTGAGGCATTTAAAATGTGCATGTTTTGATATGCTTATGCAAGACACTCAGGCGCCAACTCTGAATTGCCTTAGGCTTAGTGCTTACCAAGAACTCCTCATATGCGGAATTTTATCAGGCTGGAGATAAGTTGGGTTTTCTTTCTTTTGAAAGCAAGTATCGCAAAATCTTCTCACTTGTAGAAATCCAGTTGTTTGATCAAATTGCTCAAATTGCAAGCTGGGTGGTTGGAACCTTTCTTACTATGCAAAAGTGGTATTTTAGTGAGCTACTGCACCTTTAGTCTTAAGCGGAGCCATGCGTGCCATCTTTGACATCTAACGTGCTCTAAGCATCTAAAAAGCCCTCCGCTTCACTTGTCAACTCTGGACAATGGTTTTCTCTACAGGATTTGGTGAACTTCAAAGTAGAGATATTTGCAAGGCTACTTTGCAGGGAAGAAGTGTGTTGACACAGTCGGAACCTTTTGATTTCTCTCTGTTGATCTAGCAAACATTTCTCCCTTCTCTACAACCACATATCATTTTTATACGACTGATCCCTGACAGCAGAAACGCAGTCCAATTAAGTTTTAGAAACAAGCAGAGGCTTGGAAGTCAGATGCTGCCTAACTACTACAAAACAAAGTCATGTTTGAGTAGAATATATGAGTCTGGCATGCTCAGACGGACTACTCTTACCCTGAAATGCTCATGATACCTTCAGAAGCCACTCAATGAATTGTGTATACAGCCATGTTTTTACCAACAAAAAAGGCTAACAGAGACAGTAGTCCAATTCTCAGTGGTAGTAAAATGCTGGTACAGGAGTTTGGGGTCTTTTTCTCATTTTAAAATGTGCCTCATGGCCAGTGTCGATAATCAGGATCAGAACTTGTAGTGATCTGTAATCCCAAACATCAGTTGTATGTCTGCTCAACAATGGCCAAGAGTACCTATAGACATGGCTGCTGTTTAACAACGCTGTTTGACGTACTGCTGCACAGGTGGTCCAATCTGTTAGTGGCATCAGTGAAGAGTCCTCACATTACTACTCATACACATATTACGTGGAATTTCATGCCCACATGTATCTTCATCTTTATCGAGTGCAGTTTTCACAGTTTTGATGCATACAGTACTACTACATACAACAGCAAGTCTAGTGCCCTCTGTTGACCAAACTGTAAATAAACATAACTGCAGTCACTATAACTGTATTTACACCTGTCTCTTTGATGACCATCTTAGAACTGTGATCACATGGAAGCTGAGCTTGGTGTTCATCACACCTCAGACGAATGCTTGTCCAGAGGTGTGCTGACTACTTTGGACTTCCAAGATGGGCAAGTTTTCGTTCCTTTATATGAAATTCTTGCACAAGGTACATACAGATTGTTATGAAATTACTTTTACAATGGAGTCCCTAAACCTTGATCTCAAACAGCAGGCAATCATGGATTTTGAAATTCTTGGAGGTAAACGTGACTGAGTAAATGACTCGATCACAGTAAAGCAGGAGTCGATTTAATTGGATTTTTCCCTGTAGTAAATCTGAATGAGTGACCCTCAAGCTTATTACTTAAACAACACCACCAAGTGGCAAAAACTGGGAAGTTCAAGTCTGATGCTGCCTTGAGGAAACACTGGCAGCATACTGGCAAAGTTACTTACAATTGCTGTGTTGGCCTCGGCAGATAGGCTACCTAATATATCTAAGAAAAGAAGAAAAAGGCAATATTATTTCTGGCACTTAATATCAACTACACATTTAACAATTGATGTTTCATGTGTAGTTTTCAAAGAATATTTTAAGATATTGCAACAAGTGAATTGTGTGTTATTTCTACCATATATTTTGATATGTGTTCATTCAAGATATTTTATACATTTTAAGAGCTTTGTACATTTCAAGTGTTAAGTGATACTATTCATCTTTCAACAGGAAGTCAGTGTGACTGGATTTGCCGTATCAAATGTAAGCTATGCTCAGTAATTTGATTTGACAGGTTTTCTAGTAGTTGCTGCGATCATTATTAGACATTGTGATGTATATATATGACATTTTCCAATGTATAGATTACATTTCCATTATTTCTACTATGTTGAATTTTCTTCATTGTGCAACTTGATTTATCCAGCAAAAGCTATTGAAATCAAACAATTTCTTTAACAATGGATACTATGTCAAAAGTAAAGCTCTATTTGAGTTCACATTAAGGATGCCGGATGTTGTTCTGTAACAAGGCACTTCTGATGTAACACATAGTGATATAACAGGTAACTAGGGCTGCTGTAATGGGATCATCCTGTGGATTTACAAGTTATTTGAAGTGCCCTATATGCTGGAGTGAGAGTGCAGATAACATTACAGATCAAAGCCCTGTGAAATGGTTCTTCAGGTTGAACTTCCAAACAAAAAGTATATTGTAATTAATAAGTGAGGCCAATTAAATACACATTGGTATAATGTAGACTTTCTTTAATTAGCAGAAGTTATTAATGTATTCTCTAATCACATGATGTTTCTATAAATTCTACCCTTTTACAGGTTGAATACATGCAGTATAGGACGCTAACTATAGGATGTATAACTTTAATATTGCCCTGTATATAAATATTGATGACATGAAGGTGGCAGGTGGCAAATTAAAGGAAAAAACAACATAAAGTGTCTTAGTAAGGTGTTAGGCCGCGACGTGGTGCCAGTTGTACCATGCAATGCACCTGTGTGGAAGCTTCTGCATTTGTTATGTTTCTCATATGTTGTATTATTAGCATGTTACACTTTTATCCAGGTTTTTCCTTTAATGTTTCATATCTCTATATTCAAACCAAATAACAGCACTGACTTTCTTAAATATGAGACCGCAGTAGAGATTTCTCAGTGGAAATAACCCAACTTTACCTCACCTTTGTGTACAGTACTTTGTATCAGTTCACTGACTATCTTACATCTTAGATTGCTAATTGAATAATTGATCTGTCCTCTGCTCAGGGATTTGATTTGACCGAGTCAACAGAGAGTCTGACGGTGTGTTTGCAAAACCAGGCTCACTTTTCTCTGTTTGCTGTGCATATTAATAGCACTAATCCTTGAACATATGTCATAGCATGGTTTCTACTCGGCAAATAATCATTGCTACATGTTTGTGAACTAATTTAAACACCCAACAGAACACTGCTGTTTGCAGTTTACAGTTTACCTGGGGACTGGTGGGGGAAGGAGAGTGTGAGAACAATTTCTCTCAGGTTGTCCTGTCATGACGCAGCTCGGGACGAGTCTGTGACACCTTAAACCTTCCCAGGGGATTTGTGGGATTGTGATTGGAGTGAAGGATTAGGGTTTTAGTGGCACACAGCAAACAGTGGGTCTGTGGGTCAGTGTGTCAGTATATCAGTGAGTCAGTAGGCTTTTATTTTTCCCAGAGTAGGTCAGCTATCTGCTTTCCATTAGACAGGCCAGAGCAGTTTCTTCCTGGTGTCAAAGAGTACCAAACTGATCCCATGTTAACTCTGAACTGTGCACAATCTCTAAAGCCATCACACGTGCAGCCATTTACCAATGTTCTTCTCCTACCATAAACAAAAGGCCTCTTTGGCTTCATGGCCTTTGGTGGGTGGCTCTCAGCTGTCAGCGTGCATTTTCATTGTCACACCATTATTTATGGATTTCTATCATTTATTGACATGTTGCTGATGTGTCACAGATATTACGTGTCACAGTTGCTATGTGGCGCTGTCAATCATAATTAGCAGTTTGACATCATGTCATCATTCAGACTACAATGTTTGGAATTACTAAACCTGCAGATGTTTACAAGCATATTTGTTAACCTGCAGCCAGTTGCTGCATACCTCAACATTGCAACCATAGCAAAAAAACAAAAAACAAAGCTGTAAGCACAAATTATACTACCAGAAATCAATGAGCAGACATCAGTTTAAGGATCATTTCATCCACATCACAAAAAATACACGTACCCACTTACCCCTTGGGGTATTGAACCAGGTTTTGGTTTGGTTTTATTTGTCCAAGTTTTAGTTTTAAGATATCTCCTGCTGGAACATCAACCACCACCGAAATACAATGGAGGTAAATGGAAATTTGCGAATGTCAGAGTAAACATCAGGGTCATTTTCTAGAAACAATGACCTGATTACTGTGTCTCTGGTAATGCAGGTTAGTGAGAAAAAGAAAAATGCTTTGTGATTTGGGTAAACTGACCTTGTATAAGTTTGTTCTGTGCCTGTTCAGGATCTGCCTCCTTAAAGGTGCACACTTCGTATACAAGTAAATTACAAAGGCTCTCTGACACTGCAGCTAAGAACCATGTCTCTCACCCAGTAGGTGTATCTTTTGTTCCTGTCGATATTTCCCACTTTATTTATTGGTGCTGATCCATACTAACCAGGCACATGGTTTGGTAACTGTGGCCACAGAAGTAAAATTTTGTTGGTCATTTCAGCCGCTTTTGACAATGACTGCTCTAACACACCATTAGCTTGTCTCTGTGAGGCTTGGAGCAGGAACTGTGGTCACATTTTAAGGTGAAAATTCAACTTCAACAGCATCTCAAGAAACCTGTTACCTACTATACAGTTCTTCCATAGATATTCAAAAAGTACAGTCAAAGTTAGCGAATAGCTGGTGAACACAGTGAAGCATTTAGCAAAAGGGCCAGATATGCTATTCATTGAGTGGTTTTGGTTAATTCCTTACATGTTCTTTGGTAACTACTCTGGTATTTTATGCACCATGTAATTAAGTATTACCAATATTTTTTTCAACATTTAATCTTTATCCACTAGAAAAGCAAAGTTGTATTGATGGTAATTCATTTTAGGACAGTTCAACATCACCCCAGAAGGGGGTGCCCAATACCTGGACTGTGCCAAACATGAAGGTCTTAATAAATTAAGTTTTCAGAGCAGTAAGTGATGAATTGAGAGAGCGAAATGCGAAATATATTTTGCAGTTACCCTGCAAGGTGTATGGTGCTGATGTGTGTCTGCGGTGGGTCAAAAACAAATCTTCTGAAAAACCTATTTGGAAGAATGGCCTTAACTTCCCAGTATTCACAGTGACGTTACTGAATAGAAGATACACACCTCAAACTATATATTTAGATGGCCGTTGCTTACGTTTAACATTTAAACCGTATTATCACAAGAACCATTTCATGTTTGTTTTCCACAGGTAAACAGGTTGATTGGTAACATGTGATAGTATCATGATTGGATATGAAAGGGGCATCCTGGAAAAGCTCAAAGCGAGGGTGGAGTGAGGCTCACCACTTTGTGAACACATGATTGTATGAAGGATTTTACTGCACCTAAAAGACGGTTTATTTGTTTGTAAATGACTGCATTCTGTTTTTATGTACACTTCACATGGCATCCAAACTTTTTTGGAGTTGTGGTTTTAACATAATCTGCAGATTTTATGGGTTGCGTGTGCTTTGTGATAAAACTCCTGTCTCAGCCTCCTTCAGTCTTTGTAGCAGAGGTGCTTGGGACTGCTCTCTTCAAAATCCAGTTTATGACAGTGGGTGAGGATACAGTTATGTGTAAGTTGAAGGGTAAGAAAATAGGTGATTAGAGTACAATGACTTGAGTCCATAGACCAGTGACAGTGCCTTGCACTTTATGATACACAACAACAGAACTAACGTCTATGTGGTTTTCTTCTTGTTCTAAGTATTACTATTGAGAACAGTATCCACTAAGAGCATGTAACTGCTGAGTTATCACTGATGACCCTGACATACTAGGCCACCAGTAACTTGGACAGCAATGTGTATAAACAACTTGTAAATCTAAAAAACTTTTTCAGTGCCAGACTGCCCACAGACACTGATTATAGTCCATTTTTGATGGTGAAGCATTGGCTGTAGAAGGGGAGTTGGCAAATTTTGGCAGTTTTTAAAAGTGCAAGTCAGGGATTGGGGCAATTGATCTTTAGGAAGTTCACTGTGAGTCCATTTGAAAACATGGAATAGTGGTTTATCTATGCTCAAGTTTGCATGTCTGACTTAATTATTATGCGTAGAAATATTTATGCGTTAGGTGTACAATCACGGTTTACCATATAATGACGTGTGGTTGTTATGCTACTGTATTGATATGATAAAAAAACAGAAGGACATACACTCTTTTTAGTTTTGTGCATTTTTACATTCATACACTTGTCGAAATGAAACCTAAAATAGATACTAAGGTTAATCATCTGCTTCTGGACTATTGTCTCAGCTTTAGACTGTGATCAAGCAAATGTGAACAAATGATGTGAAAATGACAACATGCCAAGAGAATGTGACAACTATTTACACACCAAATACAGACAGTCCATAAAGCCACTTCCACTATTTGTATGAGCAAACACGCCCTTTGCCTTACAGACAGTGCTGGTGTGATTACATGGCAAACTTATATCTCGTGCTGGCAAAAATTGGGATTTTTTTCATCACACGTCTTACTTTATGAGGACATTCGCTGACTGTTACTAATGCTTTATCCTTTATGCACTTGGTGGTAAAATGTACACTCATGCTGCTTCTGAAAAAACTAATGCTTTGTGAAAAGGACTGAGGCAGAGTTTCAAACGTTTCCTCAATCAAAACATATTCCTACAAAGCCAAAATGTAGCACTAGCCAATACAGCTGATGGCCACAACTGTTAAGAGAATAAGGATGATTTAAAAAAAAAAAAAAAAAACGTGAATGGACATGGGTTGATTTAAAATATTTATTTATTAAAATATACTGTAATCATGATCATTTCAGCACATTATGACAAATGTTTTACATTTAATTGCCATTACAAATCATTCATTGTGCATAAAATATAATATAAAAATAAAGACATTAATTGTAACTTTAAATTGACACAAAATTCAAATCCTGGCTCCATTTCCACAACCAGTTACAGTATACAGAAATTCCTGCATCATCTGTATGCTCTGCAAACAGATGCAATATCACACATTTAAACACAACTAGAGCTTAAGAAAATAAGCGGATTGACATTTGCTTTCTGTAGGCCTATTTACATTTTCTTGGTTGTGCTCACCTGAGTTATTAGTAGACCCTTCAAGCAAAATTTGCCATAAAAATACAGTAGGGTGATAAAGTGCTTAGTAAGTTATGTTACGATGGCACCTCAATGTCACTTTTAGTCCTGTGACTGGGGGTGCTTACATGATAAAGTAATAAACAATAAACTCTAGCGATAAAATTGTTGAGAGAAGAGAGAGATTTGTTGTTGAGAAATAATACAAGTGCAGCTTGTGGAAACAGAGAGGGGTGAAACATGTTTGTGGAATATTTGGACAAAAACGTCATCAAACTTGGTGTTATAATCTTTAAAATAAAGTTCTTTTAGTGTGGTAAGGACATAGAACTGTGCATACTCAAAACAGAATTATGAGTTGTGCAATTGGCATATGAGAAAGAGGTTTTCAAATCCCCAGAAATGATTAGCAGATTGTCTTTTCTGGAAAGCTTCTAATTTTACATCACCTGAGGAAAACTTTAGACTTTGAGAGATGTAAATGCCAACGTGCAACAGTACATGCTCATTGACCCAACTGCCTCACAGACCTTCACATTACCTGACACTGAAGCAATAGCTAAATGTTTGCTCACGCTGCTGAGAAATGACCTTGGGTTCATACACAGAGTCATAGTTACCCAACTGATTAGCCGACTTGTGTAAACAATACAGTGGAGATGCTGATTAAACATATTTCAACCTGCAAGCAGCATCGGCTGTACTCAGATAGAACTCAGGGCAGCTTGCACCTGTCCAAACTATTTCATTTCAGTGTTATCGTGCACTGTAATAAAATAAAAAATCTCACTACAACTTAACAAGATGAAAATGCTTGTTGGATATGGAGAGAAAAAAGTCATAATATCAGAAAACAAATAATAGCCCATATGAGCATTGTGTCACAAGTCCACATGAAAAGACTCGATTAGTCTGTGATGTAAAAATGAAAAATAAAAAGCTGAAGTGATTTATTCAGTGGATTCTCTTTGGTATTTAGATGAAGATGACTCGAAACTCAATGTCCAAGTTACACTTAGTCACCATGCATTAATGAAGAAGGCACACTTTAAATCAAGGGTCTCTTTCAGTGTTTAAAAAGCCTTGCTTTAAAATGGCAGCATTTAGTCAGGCTGAGAATATTTGGACACTGTGACTATTACATGAAACATACTGTAGCTAAAGTTTTGAAAGAGCTAGAAGTTCTCTCAGTTCTGCTCCCAATTTCCTGAGAACCATAAAACATTTTACCCTGAACTGAAAAATAAATAACCTACATATGATGAAAATGACAAAAGATTGCTGCTTGAAAGTCTACACTACAGCAAAGGCTTTATATTAATCTCTTTTTTGGTTGTTTGGTGTGACCTCCATTGACCCACGCCTTTCCTATTGTGTTGAGTCTGCCTTTCTAGGCTCTTGTTAATCCCTGCCTCTGACATATTGATGAAAAAATGCATCTGCAAACAGACTCATACTCTTATTTAGACTGATTCAGCTGGTTCTAGGCACTCAACATTTTCTCTCCAGCCACCTCATTAAATACTGCATCTTAAATGACATACAAAATTATGATGAACGTCAATCAGTATGATTTCTTAACACACAAGACAAAGAAATCTAGTAATTTAAATCTTGAAATTTCTGCGTATTCTTGCTTGAATATCCTGAGTGCTGTAGAATTTGCTTATCCTATATTATTCTTTTTCTTTGTGCCTAATATTTCCCAAATGTAATCTAAACACAGAAAAACACTTCCATTTTCATCTCCTTTGTTCATGTGTGTTTGTACCTTTCTGCCTGTCAACAATACACACAGAATTTTTTTACGTTTCTTGTGTTGAAACAAATCTACATTAACCGTATCTTTCATATTCTGTCCTTTATGTACATCCACAGGACTCCACTATCATGTCAGGGACGTCCGTTTTGACAATGCTGTGCTGAGAGTTGAAATACACCATGGACAATGGCCGACGCTCAGTGGGAATACAGCATGAAGAGGCCGCTGTGTTAATGCCGTTGACTTTCAGCTGGCTGAAGACAGTGGCATGGAATGAGGATGCTATGCCTGGGGAGCCAGACAGATGTTGGGGGCACTGACCCATGCAGTAGTTCATATGGTAACCTTCAGGCGCAATGATCCAGTCATGCCACTGGATATCCTTGAACTTGATGTAGAAGTCTCTCTTGCAGCACACAGTAACATCGTCACCACAACGCAACGAGCGCTTCCTGATTAAGTGTTTGGAGTGGTTGTCACGGAGACGCACCTGGGCTACCATGAAGGGCTGGTAGGGGGTATCAGCAGAGCCACCCAGGGAGCAAAGGTTCTTCCCGTCCTCATCGCAGCTGACCTCCAGCTGCAGCCGGCGTTGGCTTCCATCAAGAAAGGCCTGCAGGGTACGGGTGATGGGGAAGGTGTGCCAGTTACTCTCCTGGACCTCCAGCATCTTTTCTATCACCAGGATGCGGTTAGAGCCTGGCTCCCCACCATCTGTGGAGAGGAAAACCTGCGCAGAGAGCCTGGAGTCTCTGTGAGGATCCGCAGAGGAGCGGGCATAGATCCACAGAGAAGACTGGAGGACCTGGATACTTTGGCCATGTTCTTGCAGAAACTGGAAGGTAAGACTGAGGCTGTCCTTGTCACCACTCCCTGTCTCATCTATGGATCAATGACAATATAAGAACAACACAGACTGTTAATATTTTGGTAGTTTTACAGATCGTCACCACAAGCAAAGGGACAATCATTTTTAAAACAATGCTTGTAAGGTAAAACCACAGAACCATGCAAAAATAAAGGACATGTCAATGTACTTTTATAGATTTTAAGCATTTTAACTTATCTCTATGTTATGGTTGACCCTTAATACAAGCCCTGCAGGCATACAACCCAGACTCCCAAAAAGTTAGGACTGTGTGTAAAAGAATGAAATCATTTGTAAATGAAGTGTGTTCGCCAGCGGTTGTACAATCATGTTTTCACAAAGTTGTGGACCTCAGTCCACCCTTTCTTGTGAACCACTGAGCCTTTCAAGGATGCCCCTTTCAGACCCAATCATGACACTATCACCTGTTACCAATGGAATGTTCTGTGGATACCTGTGGAATGTTCCAAACAGGTGTTTTTGGAGCATTCCACTTTTTTCCCAGTATGTAGTTGCCCCTTTTCCCAAGGAAACGTGTTGCTGGCATCAAATTCAGAATAAGCAAATATGTTCATAGATAAAAGTTGATGAGGTAAAACATTAAACATATTATATTTGCACCTCTTTCATTTCAGTATATGTCAAAAAGGATTAGCAAATGATCACGTTCTGTTTTATTTGTACAAAGCCTCCCAACTTTTTTGGAATCAGGTTGTATTATGCTCAATTTTGAAACTAAAAATTGATGTCAAATAGTGTAATCCCAAACTTTTACTACATTGTATGGAACAGAACAGCAGCCTAAAGTAGTTATTAAAAAACATGGACACTCTGACCTAATTTGTGCCCATTTAAAAGCGCACACAAAATGCACTCGTACGCCGTACAGGGGAAAAATAGCTTTAGAGTGGACAAGGTAAATGCCAAACTTACTTATATCAGCAAAGCTCACTATTTCATAGCCTTGATCTTTTGTTGGAATATTGTTTTCTAGTTCAAGAGTACCATCCTGCCTGACGCGCCCCGAATGTAGCTTGCGCAGCGCGGTGAGGAGTGCAACGCGGGGCACAGTCTGAGTGATGTTTGGTCTCTCTTTCAGGTGCAGCTTGTCCAAAAGTTGTTTCTTGGCGATTTCTATCATCAGCCTTTCCTCTGCGTCCTTCTCCATCGCCGGCAAGCCACAGGACGCGCAGCCCGGGGAGCCACCGACATAAAGAGCCTTCATCAAAAAGTGTGCCAAAATCAGAAACGTTGGGAATGAAAAAGACGGCGTCATCCTGGACTCTGAAGTAAATAAATGCATTGCTGTGCGTGCCGTGCGAGAAAGAACGAATAAAAATCTTCAAATCCTTTATCCTGAGTTCTTAGTATTGCCAGAGGTCCTCGTTCGCAGCTGGACACTGTGTAGACAGGAGCTGAGAGATATGACTGGTGTTACACCCTCCTGATGGTAAAGATATCTGGGGTAATCCACCAAAACTGGTGACACGTTGGAGGGACGCACCAATGAGCGCATCGGGGCACCGAGGAAATTACTGGCAAAGCATCTGTCTGTCCTGCTCTCACACACAACACACACACTAAACACGCACTCACACGTAGACTACTGACTCACACTCGCTGACACCGGGAGGGGACGACTAGTGGTACACGAAATCAATACAACTTCTGTCAAGGACACACCTGTAACAGGACCTCACTCGCTGCTTTGCATGAACAAACACGTCGCCCTAAAAGTGTTTGGTTTGGATTAATTTGAGGATAAACTGTACATCATGAGGTCGACACGTACGTTCATCACACCAGGTAGCTAGTTGCCGTGCCCCGCTGTCCTCACCAGGGCACCTGAGCAGGATACGCGACCTGCTGTCACTCTTGTCGATCAAATTCAGTGCCCTTTAACACACTTACAGAACGCGGGCCTTAGAGTCACCAAATGCGCAAGAGTGCTCGAGGTTATGAGGCAGGGACTGCGGTATTTGAAACACGTTCCGTCATGCAAGGTGGCATATATCATACTGCAAATTGATGCAGTGCGAGAGAGAGAGAGAGAGAGAGAGAGAGAGAGAGAGAGAGAGAGAGAGAGAGAGAGAGAGAGAGAGAGAGTCAGTCTGAACACCACTTCATCAAACCAGCACACCTTTAGATGAGCTCAAATTTAGCCTTTTTGCACCGTAAATCTTCTGCAATTGCACGATTACCCAAGATGCTAATTTGAACCTATAATAACACATATTGCCATAAAGTGTTCAGTGGTCATATAGTTAGTATGTAAGCAGTGGGAGTGTCAAGAAAGCTATTGTAACGTTTATTTCCATAGTTTGGATTTGCACACTATAGTTACAATGTAGGATTGAACACATTGAGTACAATGTTTAACCTGGAGTCAGATTCCTCCTATTTGCACATGCTTAGCCAATAAATCTGATTCTGGTTCAGAGTGTGGTAACATGCTGCTATTAAGTTATTTCAAAAACCCCTATGCACCCAAGGAAAGGATTGACTTTCAAAATCATTTAAAACCTTTCTACTCTTGTTTGTAATAAGTGCCCTATCACAGTATATGTTGCTCTAAAATAGGACACTTTTGAGTGTGATTCCTTCCACATGGACTCATACAAGACAAGCAGGACTGTCAATCAAGTTTTCTCAGAACTTGTCCAGAACTGAAGATGCTTCTCATTAAAATACATATGTTGCGTCAGTGTTCCTCAATGGATAAGTACATACTTTTGCTTGCCTTAGGCTTGAACAGGCCTATATGTCACTTTATTCTAACTGCACTGGTAGACCTTAAATGTCTAAACATCACTATTTATGTGCACTGCCTGTTTACATATATATCCTGCTCGTACCTGTTCATAACCGGTTTTCTTTAAGCATATCTACATTACTGCACAACCTGTCTATGCATTTTATTCATTATATCTTCTGTTCACCCATCTACCAAAGTATTATATAAATTCTGTTGCTATAGTTTAACATTTTGTATGAGCATTGTTGAAGGCAATTTGAGGACATGAATTTTATTGCCAACAGCTGCCATTGTAATTGTGTATATGACCAATAAAGATCTTGAAACTTGTAGATGAGGTTGAGCGACAAGGCCCTTCCATGGCAGGGTGGTGCATGCCTGCCGACATGTGGGGGATTTTAGGAACTACAACAAACTTTACTTCGACCATGGATTGCTGCCTGAATAATGCGTTAAATACAAGAGTACAAATTAAAAGAAACTTAAAAAAAATGTATTTCACTCAACAGCCACCTGATCATGAATCAGCAGCAACCTGATCAAAAAAAAGGAAGGTTGAGAAGCAAGGTTAAAAGAAATCACTCAATGTTAGACTGATAATGTCAGTGTATATTTTGATATTGTATATCTATTGCATAGACCTGGTATGTGGAAGATATTCTGCAGAAAAATGAACCTTCGTAAAACGCTGCAGTGATTTAACTGTCATAATGCCAAAAAACCTTCACTTATTTCCAACTAAAGAGGACTTTTACCAAAGCTGGCCACAAATATTGGCACCTTGATGACTTATGTTCATTAAGGTGCCATCATTTTTATTTATTTATTTAATTTTTTTTTTTTTTACAGGTCTACCTTTTTTTACATGAATCATAAACCAAGTTTACCGTACCCTGAACGTCTCCCTGCGACTGAGAAGTACGCCGCTGACGTAAACTGTCGGTGAGGGGAAAAAAGTGACGCTGACACACACACAAGCCGGAGCCGTGAAGGGGGAATAGCGTTTTGTTTCTTTTTTCTTTAATTTGTGTCCTTTTATTCTTTGGCGTTTTGTTGTTATTTAGCTGTATTGCTGTAACGGATTCGACTGCCTTGCTCCTCAGCGCTTGCTATCTATCGTTACGTCCATGCCGCTCTCCCCTCACGCGGCGCTATTTTGACAGTCGGGGTCGCAGTGAACCAACTCAAGCTAGCAGCACCATTATATTAGCACTGGTAAGTCATTCGGAAAGCTAGCTAACAGTTCCAGTTAGCGCCTCCTATTTTGAGACCTGACAGTGCTGGTACATGTTTATAACAAGGTTAGCCTTCCTGTAAACACATGCTACTTTGTTGGTTAACCGGTTGTAATATAAACGCTAGGTTTTGTTAACGTTGGGTTGCTAGCGCACACTGAAAAGAAAGGGCTAGCTAGCGGGCTAACATTAGCTAGGTGGCTAGGTGCTGTAGGTGGCTAATTGGCTATACTCGCCGGAGGAAGCAAGCTAATGCCGTGAGCTAGCTATTGTTAGCGTGTGGGCAAGCTAATATTTTCAGTCAAATGCTTATCCACGGCTCTGACCGTACTGCCATCTGTTCTCTACAGACACAACTTGAAGGATTCTCCAAACGGACTCGTGACCTACGGCCAGCAAAACGGTAAGCTGAACATTGAAAATGACTTGAGGTAACTTATAACCGATGATCCATGATCTGTAGTCAGGTATGTAACGCAACGTTAAGCACCATCTTTAAAGTCCGCGTACTCCATGCCTGATCCGAGATGGCCATGTTAACATGTTATCCAATCTTAGTTGAGAGACGTTACTGAAACTCGGTCAATGAATGCGAGACTAGAGTGACTTAGAATGAAGTTATTAGAGATTTGGTGGAATCAGAGTGAAGTGATTGTAAATTTGTTTGTAGCTATTCATTCCAGTCACACTTGAAGCCCACCTTAGCTGGTGACAACAAGGTGGTATTTATACCATCACACCCTGACGTGTATATTTGTGTGTCCACTGATGGTCAAAAACGACATAAAACATTATGTAACAATAAATTAACCGGAAGTTACAAACTCATAATAAACATCAATTATTGAATGTTGGAAGTTTATGAGACTGAATCGAAGTGAGCTGATTACAAATCAGTAGAAAATAATAAAACTGACCTCGCACTGCTACACTGTGTTTATCATACCATGGCATTGAAGTTTTGGCTGTGTTATTTGAGTTCCTGAGCGCTCTTTGCCGCCCTCCAAACTAAGGTGTATATCTTTCATCCTAGGCCTTGGCTTAGGGAGGCATAATTCCTCTTAGATTAAGATGAAACAGAAACAAGTCTGTCATTTTGTGTCAAATAAGAAATAGGGTTTGTCAATAAGTACTTGACAAGTGGTCATCTGTCTCTGTGTCTTGGCTTTAGCTCTACATTTTGACACTCAAGCTGAAAATAGATAGCAAGACTGTTGTGTCAAACTAGGTGGGATCACAGCACAGACTGTCGGAGCTGTGATTCAAACATCTGCTCTGGGAAAACAGTATGTGTGTCTGAAAACATAAATATTCATATCAATTGGCATTTGCCAGTCATGTGATCCTGAGAATTTGCAAGTGTCAGGCAAGGGCTGCTAATATAGGCACATTTGATGTTGAGGTTGTCTTGAAAATAGCACAATTTGTCTGTTCCTTTTAAGACTTGAGTGAAATTGTGAATAGGTTAAGCAGGTACCCCTTCCCAGCAAACCAGTATTTCTGGTTTAAAGCATACTATACTCAATATTCTGTAAATGTGACCCCAGTGCAGCAGTTGTATTTGCATTTGTACACTATGCACATATCTTTCCAAAATAATATTGGATTCAGTTGTTGGTGTAAGGAAGTATCATTGAGAACAGGCTTATCCATTGTAAGATCTGATGGAAGTGAGTCATTGGATCAACAGTCTGCTGTTGCTAAGGTCAGCAATGAGAAAGAGGGAGTATCTTATCTCACTGTCAACATATTCCCCCTTTTATTCCCAACATTTTGCAAATCTTTATGTTGCATTACCTGACAATTTCTGAGGTATCGATAAATCACTGTTTCTTACAATTACAGACTCATTTTGGTGGACATGTTGTAAGAATTGATTACAAGATTTTTTTTCTTTTAAATGGTTTGCAGGATGTATAAACAATTTTTTATTCACACACTAGTAGAACATGTAGGAACATGTAATTTTGTTTGTAGGAGGTACTTGCTTTTACTGTATTCACTCCCCATGATGAAATATTTATGCAAACCAAGATGGTCGAAGTAAAAAATGGTTTTGTTACTGTATTTTAGGTGCTTATGTAATTGATATTCTGCAGCTATTATCCAATAAGACGTGATCTGTTTTTATTTGCTAGCCAGGTATCCATATCGTCCTCTGTCTCTGAATCTGTTTGCAGCAGCATAAGCAGAAGAGTGGCTTTTTCTAGAGAGATTTGAAGAGCTATTTATAGATCTCTGCCAGAGCACCAAGCGTGGTGCTGTTGCTGCTGCTCCTATCTCTCTCTTCTCTTAACCACTCCTGCTTCTGTTTCTCTGTCTCTCCATCTCTATTTGTTCCCTCATTCTTCTGTTCTTTTCTCTTTATCTGCACTGCCTTTCTCTTGATGTCTTCTTCTCTCACAGTTTCTCAATGCTCTGTTTCCACATTTTTCCTTCGTTGCTTGCTTTGATGTAAATTATTGATCAGAGCAGAAGGGAGACGACTGGTTGCATGGCCGTAAGTCTGGCCTCAGATTGGGTATAGCTGCCTGACTGACTTCATTGTAATTGCTGCAAAGCTGGAGGGTTTTCGCATGATAGTTCAAAGGGAAAGAAAACAGAAAATTCATCACATGTTGAAATTTACCATTGGATCATAGGATCCAAGCAGGGGTTGAGAAAGTGTCTGTTGTTCATTTACTAACACTTTTAAAATGAGTATGTATTAATGCAAGTGTACCTTAATTTATTCAAATATTTGGCCAAAATAGACCTCATTCAACTCCAGTCAATAAGAAACTGATTGTGTCCAAGCTGAGTTCTATTTTATATAAGCCCTGTTTGTATGTTTCCCTGTAAACAATAACCATTTTCCTAGTGTTTCCTTGTAGTTTTGCCTCCATGATGTTCTGCATGTAGAGACTGCAGCACCATGTTAGCTGATAGCTGATTACTGCGTTCAGTAACGGTTTATCTGTGGTATCTTTGGCTACTGATCCTTGCTCAGCCCCTCCCCTTTCTCCTTCCTGCTTTCAAAGTCCTTCACTGACTTCTCTTACTGTCCTGTGAAAGAGGCTACCTGGCTGCCCAAATGCAGATGAAGCAATTGGACTTGGTTTGAGGCATTAGGTGGCATTAGTGCATGCCATCCCCTTTATCCCAGCGTGTGGTCAACCTGAGACAAACTTTTTCCAGGGCCATGCTAGGATTGCGTCGTTTGCGTTCAAAAACATAATAATTATAGACCATTGATATGAGCGTGGACAGACATATAAACATGAGCAACTCTGTCTCAAAGCCAGAGTTCATTACCTTGCTTATCATCAAGAGTCAAATCTAATCTTTGCTTCGTATAATTTAAGTGGCAAACTAACATTGTGCACAAACTCGAAGCACCCAGAATGCTTTTATGGGGATGTAGGGCTGTGTTCTGCCTCAAATTGTTGTGCGTTAGGGCGGTGTAGTACCCTTGGAAATAAAAATAGGAGATTGATTGATTTGCTTAGCTGTCTAGTATCAGTCTTAGGTCCCAGAACTGGAAAACAGTGTTTTGAGAAAACAAGATTTTAACTTCAGTGCCAGAGCTGAAAGTATTTTCTGATGTACACATCTTTACTTTCCGATCCATTTACCGGGCAGTCATACTGGAGATGTGTTGTCAGACATAATGGATCTAGAACAATGAGTATAATATGTTAAAAGTGAGAAACGAGTAAGTTGTGGTGCAGAGAGGGAAATCTGAAAAATCAAGCAGTGACAGCTCAGTGTGCCAGTTGGGCCACCACCGTGTCCCACAGCTTGGGTTAGATGCTGAGAACCACTTATTAAATTGCTAGAAATGTGCCTTTGCCAAGGTAAAGTTTAGACCAACAGTGTTACCCTGTGCCTCAACAGTTACAGTATGCACGTTTCAACGCACGTATGACCGACTTGAGTTGTTGTTTTAACTTGTGACTAAATGGTTCACAGCGCAAGTTGTTTTCCGTGCACCAAAAACATAATAAGGTCTCACTTGGTGAAGTGTTTTGTGTTTTGATGTATGCCTGAACTGCAACAAGCACCTGTTGAGTGTACGTATCCATCTGATTAGCTCATTGTGGCTCTTAATTCTTTTTACACTCTTTCCTATTATATTTTAAACGGGCCCACTGGCCAAAAATTGTGTATATTTCTAATATAGGCTTATTTCAATGCATCAAGGAGTTTGCAGTTGTTTCCGTCATTGTCTAAGGCTACAGGAAACTGTAGCCGCTTGACAGTAAAAGCCTTACGTTGGCTGGCTGGTGGAAAGCTTTAATCTGCACCTGAATGCAAATCAGCATCGCCTACTGTTTTATGCCAGGCTCATGGTTGAGAGTTTAAAAGCCTTGTTGAAAATATTTTGCTTTGTACATTCAGCCCTATGGCATTTTTGCAACAACTAACTTTTAGCCTGCAAAAGTCTCACTGGGAATGGTGATTTTTGCATTTCATTTTCACTGACAAAATATAAAAATGATGATGTGATTATTGTACTTTGGATATTGCACCATATTGGGATTTCGCTAATATTTTGATTAATTTTTTCAGCCCTAGTGCCATATCTGGAAAGTGGGAAAGTTTTGTATCCAAGTGCACTGAGGAGCACTTAATCAGGGGTGAGGAACCTAAGACTAATCTCTAGAGTCATTATATTGCTCTAACCCATGCTAAAGTGGATGAGCTGCAAGGACAAATGCGCTTGGATAAAGGTAACTCTCTTCTGCAGAGTTTGCATGGCCAACAAGCAGCTTTCACAAGACCACATTCTGACAGAGACAGTGTTATATAGGCAAGTCTTGTGGTGAGAGCGCTAATAGCTAAGAAACTGAAATCTCATTCAGAGGGAGAGTTTGTGAAGGAGGGTTGCTGCTGAAATTTTACAATCATCAGTGCTAGATTGTAAGATTGTTTCCAACTGGCTGTTTGTCTGGAATAATTTATAGAGATTAAGGAAAACCTGACAAGGAAATTCAATGATAGCAAGTGTCTGTGTGATTTGGCCTTCATGGTGGGCAACAGCCTGCCATGACTTTGAATATGCTGGGGAGTGTGAAAACTCCTTCAGGCATTTGATGAGAGGTTTCAGGACATGAAAAGTAAACAAAAGGAACTGAACATATTTGCAACACTGTTTAATTTGAAACTAGCTCATGTGCCTTACAACCTACAACATGATATCATTAACCTGCAAAGCAATGACTCTGAGCAGCTGTCTTTGAAACTGAATGTTTTGACTCAGTGCTTCCATGACAGACTGACCCAAACCAGCTGTGAATAGCATCATCATCATCACTACTATCTGACATCAGACGCCTCACAAAAGAGAAGCCGTTCCAGTCATCACAGAGGTTAGTGTGATTATATGAGTTAAATAATTTAGAATGGCCAGGGGTGCTGCCAGGGGGGCCAAGGCCACTGTGATGCAATAGCTGCCCACCCCCAAAGTGCATAATGAGCTTCCCAGGTGCTGCCCAGTCACCAGTGATTGCTGTCACAACAGACTCAAACAGCACTAACCTCTTTTACCACCTACGCAAAAATCATGTCAAACAGTACAAAAAGAAATCTGCCATATGTATCGATATCTGGATATGAAATTACCTATACTTGAAAATTAGGTTTTGGTCATATTACACAGACCTAACACCAATTTATCCCTGTGTAACCATTGGTTTGTTCACCCTCCACACTGACGATTTTCCCATCATTGTACTGTAGAGAGTTTACATGGTTTTTAAGTCATCCTGGTTACAGTTACAGCTGAAATATTCAGTACTGATTGAGCGATTAAAAACTAGCTTTGTCACTGATCTTTCACTGTGATTCAAAGCTGGATCACTGCCTAACTTGTCACATTGTTCTGATCAGATTTTGCTGCCAAGTCCCATATAAAACCTTGTTACGTGCAGTCAACTTGAGAACTGAACCATCTATGAGACAGACATCCCTGGACTGATGCTACCTTACCCAGAGTTCCCTGCTCACGTTTCCTTTGATGCTGAACTTTTGACTACCTCTTTTCCGCTGCGTCTTTCAGCTGCCAGTTGCAGCGAGGAGCCTGCAGGGAGAACATGCAAATATGTCGTCTTGTGGGATTAAGGGTTTTCCTAGCTAATGAGGTGGTTTCATTATTTTCCCACTATCTTTCCCTCAAAACATCCTGTTTTCATAATTTATTTTTGACCATTGCAGCAGCACTCTGTTTCACCATGAAGGATGACTAGAGTGTGCCTATACTGTGTCCTCTGGCTGCCTGTGGATGTAGGCTTGTGCCCTTTCTTGCAACAACAACAAAAAAAAAAAATACCAAACCTTAAATAGTAGTTATGAAATGATAACTTTATATTCTGTAATCTCTCAAATAAGCATCCTACTTTTGTATCAAGTGACAAATAGGCCGATCCAAGCAGGGCTTTAAACAGCTGGGCTTCTTGTGAGCACTGGGTTGGCTGTCATTGCAATTATATTGTTACACAGAGGCAGAGAGCAAACAAGATGAGAGAGAGAGAGAGACACAGAGAGAGAGAGGAGAGAGAGAGGGAGAGAGAGAGAGAGAGAGAGAGAGAGAGAATCCACACGAAAGGGAGGGTTGGAGGATAAGGGAGCGGTGCAAACTGTGCGCATGATAGCATAAGAGCAGTAGGAAGAGAGCCAGCCAACAAGCAAGGCTTTCGGTTTCCCTGTACTGCTTGTGCTTCATTCAGAAAAAGAGAGGGGGCAGTCAAAATAGAGTTTTCTGTCCATTTTCATGAAACCCATTAACAAAACCGAGCTGTTAGTACCTACAGGCAGGAAAGGAACAGAGCGAGCATGAAGACGAAAGTAGAATGAGCTGAAGAGAGTGACAGAGGTTGACACCCCTGAAACTCTGCTATTTACATGCTGCAGGAAATGGAATTCATTCATCTGTACTGCTTAGCAAGATAAAACCATGTCAGCGTTGTCTTGGTCCAGAGCTGTATCTGCTGCTGCTGCTGCTGCTTCTCCTGCGATAATGTGCTTTTATTTGTGAGAGACCTGATTCAACTTGACTGGAGATCGAGAGCTGAACTCTAAATACAGTAAGCATGTGCTATGTGTGTGTCTGTGTGTCTTTGTTAGTGGGTCTTAGTAATTGTTGGTGAGATGTAGCTTGTTCATGTGCCTTTCACAACTCTTGAGATTTGCTGTAGTGTGCACCCTTTTCTGTAGATTTAATTGCCCCTCATCTCACATTTCATTGCTGCTCTTTGTAAAGTTCCTGCAGCAATTAATTTAATTATGCCTCAGTAAAAAAATGCAAAACTCACATGAGGCTCACTGGAAGATAGTTTCATATGCTATGCATGTGGTTTCTTCTTATTTAACTGGAAATCATTTTAGCAGTATGTCCAAGCTGGAAGGAGCATGATTGGTTTTACGTAGATGATTTTATACATTACCAGCAGGAAGATGCCGTCTAATTTGTGGTGATTGTAGTAGTGTTTGTATTTATGTGCCTAGTGGTCAGTTTATGTTTGTATATGTTTGTACAGATGCACACAAAGTGTGTTTAGTGAGGCAAATGCTGAGGTAATGAGGAATTCCCTTCCACTGTGTCCCTGTGTGGGAGGAGGGAAAGAGGAGGGTGGAGGTGGCCTGGTGGGGGTGGAGAGTCACTGAGAAGTAGGCGTCACTCTGCAACACTGTCATACTGAGGAGGGAGGGAGGGAGGGGTGCAGGGAAAAAGGACAACCTATGGGCTTACATAAGGCTGCATGTGGGAAGTCCTGTGTTAAGAGACCCTGAAGTTTATCCTCAATGATCCTCTTGGCTTGAAGGTATGCAGCGCTGGATTATTATGACCCTTTATGAATGCATCGGAAGTTTGAAATCTCCTTTGATCTCCAAAGACAATGTACATTTACACCTGCATATGTCAGTGTTTTCCCCCTTTATTTGTGGAACACAATGTGCGGGAATAGAGAAAGAATAGAGAGGAGGTGAGAGAGAGAGAGGCAGCTCAAGCCTGAGAGAAAGCACAACAGCAGAGCCTTCCTGAATAAAAAATCTGTCGCTATAAATAGCAAGCCGTCCTCATGGCCTCAGCACTGTTTCAGGTTTAGAAGACCTGGCTTTTCTCTCTATTTTTCTGTTCTGATGGTTATAACCTCGCAAAATCAGACTTGCAATCCTCCTCATAGCCTCATCCTTTTATTCTTTTTTTGTTCACTCGGCCCAGATCTGTCTTGTGCTGGATATGGTGGCTGTTTATATAATGACTGACTGTTTGTGTACGTGTGTGAACCCCTTATACCATTATAATAAATCAAGATGTATCAGTGTCCTAAGTGATGCACCCTAATTCAACTAGCTTGATGTTGGCTCATAAAATGACAACCATCCCATGATTCTACCCTCTTGTCAATTAGAAATGCAAAAGACAGACAACAACCACAGCAAATCCCAAATTAGATAGAAGCTGCCCATTTGGTGTCAGGTTGCTAGGGCTAATGCTGTTTTCTTCCTGATGTCTGCCACTCCATATGTTAGCCCCTTTCTTGAACAGGAAAATACATGGATAGCTGAAGTGGCTAAAGCTAGCTGCTTTAGCCCTGACAGGCATAATTTATCTATCCCCTTGCATTATGAAATTGTATATGTGCATCCTTGTCTGTGCGTATGACCATTACTTTTGTTGTTTGTTTGTGACTGGAGTTCTGCTCTCCAGGTAGTTGGAGCTCCTGCAGCCTCAATCCTGCATACTAATTGTCAATGCGTGGGAAAAAGACTGAGTACGAGAGAGAGGAAGCACGAGAGGGGATAGGAAAAGAGGAAAAAATCAATAGCAAACCCTTGAGTAACTGCTGCTATAATTGTCTTTAAGTCAGAGGGTTCACAATTGCTTATTCGATGCTTTAAAAAAATCCTCATACTTTTTAGATCAACAAATATAGAAGAAAAAAAATGCTTCAATGCCCATCCCCTTGTCCCTTCTCATAGCCTCTTCCCTCAATATTTCAGTCTTTTTTTTTTTTTTAACTTTTGCTTCCACTATGTTTTTATTGTTACTTGCATATTTTTGTCTCTGTGTTGAATCTGTCCCAGTGTCTTTATTTTGTTAATGTGAGTCTATCAGTTCACTTGCCTCAGAATTGCATGCAAATAGCTAGTGGAAACAAAGCAGATGTTTCTTGTAGGCAGCAAGGTAATAGTAACTAGTAGGGATGTATGGCTATTAAATCCCGAAGAACACCTACTTTAAACAAAAACTTCTACCTTAGAGTCATGATAAAGGAAAAGTGACACTGCGGTGCAAATGAGGCTAGCCCAACCTTGAATCACCCTTATGCTCTTACTAGACTGACGAAGAGACATACCCACTTGTTGAGGTTTCTAGAGAGACATATAGAGGGAACAACTGAGAGAAAGAAAAATGTGTCAGTAAGAGGCCTGTAAAGCCAATAGATCACCATTTGAAATGGAAATCATTAAGTAAATAAGTTTAGAGTGGAGAGTATGATGATGAATATGCTGTACTGAACTAAAACAAGCCAAGGAGTGGTTGTTTCTGACTTAATTCAAAGGTTTTAATGATGGATGAAGACACTGAGGGACAGAGAGGCAAGAAAAACATGAGGAGGGTGGGGATAGATAATTGCTGTCCTTAGGCAGGTGGAGGTATTGGGAGTGGTTGGCTTTTATAGGTAAACAGATGGCATAGCGCAGTGAGGTGCCACTGTCAGGTCAGCTGTGTGATCTACCGACTCATTGCCATGTGCAGTTTCTGAAATTAACACTACCTTCCTAATATGTGCTGGGGATGCAGTGTTGTCAGTGCCATAAAGACTCATTCTATCATGTGAAATGGATTAGTAGAGAACAAAGAATATTATGAATTTTACAATGGCAACACATTTCAAAAACCAGAGTAAAACTTTCTTAATTTAGCATGCAGAGTGTATGTTGTGGAAAGCGCTCTCTTTTGCTGAAGCTGAATAATCATAGTAAAACAAGAAGAAAAATCCCTTTCATTATATGGGCACTTATGGACTTTTGGATATTCTCACATAAGAGTGAGTTGTAGGCTCTTAAAATTTTATTCCAGACATGTCAGGTAGGAGGTTGGTGCCTCGATCAGGATCTGCACAGCTGCATTCAAATATAGATGAATATTGGCCCCTCTTAGATGAGCTTACCCGTCTGTCAAATGGTCCATACAGTATGGATGTCATTTTGTGTCCACAGCTCCCACAGCCAACAGGCCTGTCATCATCCCCTATTTTTCTATTTTAGCACAGCGTCGTCATGGTTGGAACATCACAGTCACCCAATGCCTGGTGTGATGGTAATGCAGAAAGGACAGAGGCCATGTTTTTCTGCGTGTCTGTGCCGACTTACTGTTATAGTTTCTGTTCTTTGTGGTTTTAAATCCGTCTGTGTTGATGGGGCACAAGAGATCTCATCTAGTGTATGGCAGAGAGATCTTGTTGGGGTGTGTGCTTGGTTTGCAGACCCTGACCCTTGTGGGCCTGTGGGATTTGAAGGGACTATATTTAGCTGGCAAGGTGCCTGGGGAAAGAAGGAGGGAGGAGGAACACTGAAGAGTAGTTGAAGAGGGATGCTGGGTGGTAGACAGAGCTGAGTGTTGGTTGGCTGGATGTTGGCTGGATGGATGTCTGAATGACTGGCATGTTGCCGTCCTGCTGGCTCTTCTGGAGTGCACAAGCCACATTGTAAGAGACCACACTTTCTGCTGGCCCAACAGAGACAGCCTGGCAGTTTTACTGGCTGGATGCCTGACTTCCGGGTTAGGCTGGCTAGTTGGCTAGCTGGCAGCACTTGATTCTCCATCACTGTTTGGGCATGGCAGCCCATCCAGCCAGCTGTCTTTAAGCCTGGCTGTGGCAAATGGAGGTGTTTGTGCAGATCATAGAGGACATTGGTTACCATCTGGACACATCCAGCTGTTGGGCAGTGCATTATTTAACATTTAGCCAGGTTACAGCTAAGAGCATCTTTTTCATCTTGTAAATAGAAGTTTCACTAGCCTCTTAGGAGATGTTCAGACCCAAAGCAGCACTTTGTTAACAAATAATGCAAGGGGCTTCGTTGGTGAGGGTGTGTTGTTGTGCGTACAAACCAGGAAGTCCAGTTTGAGTAAAACATACATCAGTTTGAAGCCTAATTGGATGCCAAGACACTGCACAGTGGTGTATAATGCTATGATCTATCCTGAATATATTTCATATATTTTATTCTACAACACATTGCTTAGTGTCAAAGGTTTAAAGAAAGTTAATACCTAATTCTGCTTAAACACTAATTTCTGTATAAAATGTCCACTCAGGGATCAATAGTGCAATCATTCATTCTAATGGGAGCTACAATCATTTTCAGATGGGCACTAGCTTTTCATTAGCACTGACCAAAAAGTTTGTTTATTTTGATATTGACAAATTTTTTGGATTTTGCCATTTATCAGCACTTTTTTTCAACATCAGCAGAGACAATGTACTGTACTAAAAAAATTGGATTATGTCAGGCGTTCAGCCAGTCGGCAACGTTATTATGGGTTATGTTGGTTATCCTTGTTCTTGATGGTTGAGGTTTCATCTCAGTTGTGACTAGCTGAACATTGTATGCAGGGTAACCCTTGGTTGTGCTTAATAGCAACTTGAGTCCACTGATCCAGCCCTCTAAAAATGTAGATACCACTTTTCCTGTTGTCATGCAATTTCTTTTTCTTTTCCTATTTTAGTTTTGCTGCTAGTAGGTCATCCATCACGCTTGACTATGCCACAGCATGTGCGTCAATCATGGCAATTGATTTGGCCTATATTGATCAACTGTCTACAGTATTGAATAGTGGGCAATCCACAACAGTGTCCTAGTGTGGGTAATTATTTCGTTAACAGACCTTTGAAATTTACCTTTCTGCCGCAACAACATGCTTAAAAGTTTAAAGTTTCAGAATTTTAAGAATTGACTTATTTTGATTAGGCCAAGAATTATTATGGCCTTGACTCGTATTCTCTGTTTGTTTTTGGCAGATCTTGTCATGTTCACTAAGCTGTTGAACATAATTACGTTTTTTCCGACTGACCCCGTATTAATGATTTGTATTCAAAATGTCACGGTTTGTAAATGAGGGGCAAAAACGCCCCAGCTCCTATCTTAACTGTTTGTTAGGACTTGATTTAGGAAAAAGGGTAACATAAAAGTCATAAGTCATAAAAGTTGTTAAGCAGTGTTAGATTGAATATGTAGGATTTCCTGAGAGAAGATTTGATTCCTGAAGTTAGTTATGATTTGCATCTATAGTACAGGATATGAAGTTCCTGAAGAGGAGAGGGCCAAATTATCCCACTCAAAACCTCAAAACTCCAGTAAATGGTATTGACATGCAGGTAAATCTTGTACAGCATTGCACAAATGTTGCCAAAGAAAAAAATAAAAATCATGAGCCCCCACAATTTAACAAAGCCTAACATATGCAAAACTTAACAAGACTAGTTTGATGCTTCCAAACCTATTCAAGGAGACATTGTAGTGCCCTTCTCGAATCAAAGATCGTTTTGATCACTCAGACAAAATGCAAAAGTTTCAGTGCTTATTTGAGGGCTACAAGATTGTGGAAGAGAGATTAAGACACAAGCCGCTATAGACAGGAACAGGGTGTGGGAGCATGGTGGCACGATTTTGCCTGAAACATGAAAAAGCTTGGAACATTGAATATTTTTTTTCTCATTCCAAGATACAGGTCCATCCCACAAGCACCTGCATTCAGATAGGTGAAAAGTACAATTTTGTTTAGCTTTATTTGTGGGAAATTGAATTTGTCTTGGTCGGAGTGATGTATTCCCTCACTGTGGATATTGAATGTTGAATACTGTTTCCAAACTTGCCAAGAATGCCAGTTGCTTCACTTTCTTCCTCCAGCTTCTTTTCGCTCCTTTCACTTTATTCAAGAAATCTTTCAACTTAGGCTAGTGGGAAGTTTTCCATTCAGGTCGAAACAGTTTTCACTAACTTATTGATCATTTGTGATGCATTTAAATCTTTCTTATTGTGTTGTATTGTGCAACAGAATGATAGGAGTCACCGTATTTGCAATGGAATGTAAAGGAGGAGGATTTCTCCTGGTGTCAGTGCAGAGCAAACAGGAGACTGGGAATGGAGTGATTACAAAATGCTTTGAGGGGGAGCAGGAATCGCTGCTGCTCCACTCTGCTCTGAAATGGGATAGGACAGATAATAAAAGATATTGGGTGAGAGAGAGACAGCCAGAAAGAGACAATAAGAGTTGTATTGTCTTTATCACACCTGGGGCCAAGACATTGGCCTTACAAATGTGGGACGTTTAGCAAGCTGCCTAACGGGGTGATAAAATATGCATCTTAAGCTGGAGGCAGAGCCTGTTGGCTAAAGACCACCAGCTAAACCGAGGGAGAGTTAGAAACTGAGTGAGAGAGATATTTTGAGATATCCAGAGTGCTGAGGAGGAATAGTGCCAATAAAGTTGTGTGGTGGCTTGAGCTTGATTTATGCTCTAGTGGTCATTGGCAGTTCCTCCCTTAGGGCTGGAGTCCCTGCCTACCTGGGTGAGACATTCCAGGAAAGCCCACTGATGGAGCTGGCTTCTTATCCTCTGCCCTCTCAAGCCAGAGCTTTCCTTATTAATATGTCAACCATGGAGACTGGTCATATGGAAAAGTATGTTTGAATTCTACAGCAGGTAGTGCCATGCTGTAATAAACTTAAATCTTTTTAGAGCTTCTAAGTGTTGGTTGGTGTTTGGGTTACGATGCTGTTTGTACACATGATATTTTATTTGCTGCACACAGCTGTTGATTCAAGTGTGCAAGAATGGCATGTAGCGTTTGGTGTGCCAAGTTGAAATGGAGTGGAAACCACTCCCAACCAGCTCTAACTGGTACTGTGCAGATCAACTTTAGGACACACTAGCACTTATAGTATACATAGCAGCCACAACAGATTTGGTATTGTCTATGCACAGAGCAGATACAAATTAGTCAAAGTTTCTGCATTTTGTCTGTTGCTTTCTTCGTGTAGACATGAGTTACAGTGCCCTCGTGGGGTGTTATAAAGATTATGTGGCTTATATAAGTTAAAATGGATTTTAAGGTTATTCATCATGGCAACAACAACATTTACAGTAAATGAAATATTAGGCAATATAAAACATAAAATGAATATTGCAAATTTATTACATCATTATCTCTGTCATTATGTCAATACTGCTTACTAGGTGTGCACCTCATGTTTATCCTGCCCAACACAGATCTGTCTGTACAGCAGTATTTGTCAACATTGGTCTGTCATGCTGTCCTCCACAAAATAACTGTGGAGCGCACTTGAGCCTGTATCAGTGCTTCTAAGACACTTCACGTCTGAACATGCACTGCTGATTTAGCATCTTCAGTGAATAAGCAGCAGTCCATTTTTATTGTATACTGTGTATTATTTATGCTTCCAATAAGTTACAGGGTTAACCTCAGACATTAAGACTGAAGTCCTGTGGTTTACCACCTCATATCAGCAAGGTTTAGCCTTTAAAGCTAGTTGAGCCGAGTGAAGCTGGTTTGGTACTTACGAATGATACTCTTTGATGCATGCTGACTTCATCTTGCACATATTCATGTCCGTGAGGGGAGGGTAGTGTCTTTTTGTCTGCTGAGGCCTACTTCCTTATTCTGGAGGTCTGTTCTTGTGTCTGTGAGCTCAGTCTGTTTAGTTCAAGGTTCAGCTCCACCAGACCTGATAGTTAGTCATTGCTCTCATCAGGACGAAGTGGAACAGAACTGTCTGCAGTCAGACGGTGTGTGAGAAGAGTCATCACAAATCTGCACATTTAAATAACTGTGTGTGCAAATGACTCACATTCTGATCACTGCGTAAGCCCCATTAAGTCCGTGTGCCTGTGTGTACATCTGCAAGCCTTGTTTGGTTCGCATGTGCATGTTTGTTGTGTCTGTGCAATTGAGCCGTGTTGTTCGGGCTATAAGTAACCCATGAGGCTGCTGTGTGTGTCTGTGTGCTCTTTTATTTGTGTTTACCCAGTGATAAATACACCGGGCCTTGTAATTGGGGAACGGAGGGGGGTCGTGAGAGAGAAAGGAAGAGAAAATATGGGGGTGTTGAGGGATATGGCTGCTTTTCTCTTGGTGACAGAGCCTGTTGCCATGGAGCTGGTCTTCCCATTGGTGGAAGTCTGGTCCAATCGCTTAACAGCACAGATTGTTTCATCATTGAGAAGTTTTCCTCTCTTCCTGTCTCACTAGCCACCCCTTGCTCCTCCATCTTTCCCTTTTTTTCTCCTATCTCTCTTACACTCCTCTACTGCCACCCCCCACTCTCACAGTAAAAGAAGCTGATAAATTACGTAAGGTTTATAATGAGTGCAGGAGCTGCCTCCCAATTTCATTTTGACACAGTTCTTCAAGTTACATCAGCAGCTCAAGTTGAGCAGGCAGAATCTTCCACAAATCTTTCACTGTACTTGAAAAGACAAGATAACCCCACAATCCCACATTCTGTCATTTATATATATATTTATTGGACAGCTAAGAAATGTTATTATTTTGAATCATGTTTCTAATGGTTTAAAGGCTACGTTAAAATTTATCTGTTTTTAACCACCTTTAGTAGTGCAGACATTTGATTGATGCTGTCTGTTTGTTGTCAGATTATTCAGCGCAAAGCTTGGGAGCTCAACTTGGAAGCAAAAATTTGGTTTTATGCAAGGAAAATGAAGTGTACTTGTTACAGAGCATTATTGGAACATGAACATTTTCCCGCCTCTACAGTTCAGTCCTGTTAGTTTTAGTATTCTTTTGTATTATTGCGTCCCAAACCTTAAGCACAGTATAAAATTTCAGCCTAATAAATATGAGTTAATATCTTGTTTTTTAATTGGTAGGCAGGGATGTACAATTCTTGATTTTCTTTGATCATGTAAAAATGTATTATTATGAATAGTTGTTTAAATTAAATAGAAAATGTGTATAATAAGGAGAATATGCTATTAAAACTATCATCCAAATTAGGGCTGCACAGTATGGTTAAAAAAAATCATATTGCAGTTATTTTGACAGTTAATAGAATCTGATTCACAATTAGGGGACGATAATTTTTGCATCACAATTTCATTTTCATGCAGTCTCTCAAATGGTTGTATGAATTTCATCAGTACAATGTTTCTTGATTATGGTGATCTTATTTCATTTCTAAAACAGGTTTTAGAAAAAATTTAACCTTGAATTTAGTGCAAACCTAATGTTAATTTATTTCCTTATCTTCAACATCACCAACAGGGTTTTCTTGATTGTGACTCATTCTTTCCCTTCAGTTGTTCCTCTGAAACTTTTTTTTCTTGCTGTGGTTGTTCAAACTTTAGATTTGTTTCTCCTTCCATGTGGTTTGTCGTGTAATGCAGTCTTGTCATTTGTTGTTGCACCTTAAACCCTTTTCAGACGTATTCAGAATATCTTAATTCCTGTTATCTCACATGTTTTATATAAAGCGTGTGCACACATCACTTAATAAAAGGACTCATAATTTAAGGGTCGTCTCCTCAAATCTAGCCTGGAGACTCCCTGCATTAGCAACAGAACAAGAGCTGCAGGTCCTCATCAAAAGTAGCCAAGGGAAATCCTTTTTCCACTCAGCTTTATACTGATTAATTTTCCCTCTTATTTTGCCCTTATTTTCACTTGGCAGCGTTTCATTTGTTGAATACGTTATCCTGAATTTAAGGTAACATAAAGTTAATTGACAGCTCTGAAGTTAAGCTTGTGTCAGGTAAAGAAAAGAATGCCAAATTTTTTTTTTAAGATTTCATATCAATAAGATGCTGAAAATTATAGGACTCAATCATCAATTTTTTTATACATTAATATGGGGTTAGAGATGAATATGTATTGTTAGTCTCTTTTATAAACATGTAACCCTGAGTCATCTATTTTCTCTTGTGCAAAAGTGTTACATTGTGTAACATTATTTTATCAAAATATGGGATTTTTACACTGTAGCTCTGCACAATCCTGCTGATACACTGGATATAAAGCATTTTTCGTGTTCATAATGTGTGACTTAAAATGCAAATTAGGAAAATGTGAATATTTCACATTAAATGTATTTTTTAAATTTTATGATGCACACAGTCTCCTCTGAACAGTTGATGCTGAGATGTGTCTGCTACTAGTATTTATGGGGGCTCCTCCCTTTAGTGCTGTTAATTGATCATTTCTGAGGCTGGTAACTGTTGTCAACTTATGCTCTGCAGCAAAGGTACAGTTTACGTACACTTAAGTCGTTATAACTGATTTTTTTTTTAACCATTCCACAGATTTCCTGTTGAACAATAGTTTGGGAAAATCCTTTAGGACATCTCTGTTGTGCATGTTCCACATTATTTTTCCAACTGTTGTTTACAGACAGATTACTTCACCTAAAATTCACATCATCACACTTCCACTGGGGCAGAAGTTTATAGACACTAAGCCACTGTACCTTTAAACAGCTTGGAAATTAAAAAAAAATGATGACATGACTATAGAAGCTTCTGGTAGGCTAATCATTTCAATCAATTTGAGGTGTTCCTGTGGATGCATTTTAATGCCCACCTTCAAACTTCATGGCAAAAATCAAAAGAAATCAGCCAAGACCTCAGAAAAAATATGTGGAAGACCACAGGTCTTGTTCATCCTTGGGAGCAATTTTCAAACTCCTGAAGTTACCTTGTTCATCTGTATAAACCAATACAATACAGCTATCATACTGCTCAGGAAGGAGACGCATTCTGTCTCCTAGAGATGAATGTACTTTGGTGCAAAAAGCGCAAATCAATCCCAGAACAAAAACAAAGGACCTTGTAAAGGTGCTACAGGAAACGGCTAACCAGGCATCTATATTCACAGTAAAAAGATTCCTATATCAACATAACCTGAAAGGCCGCTCAGCAAGAAAAAGCAACTGCTCCAAAAACGCCAAAAATAAGACAGACTACAGAATGTAACTGCTCATAGGGACATAGATTTTACTCTTTGGAGAAATTTCCTCTGGACTGGTGAAAGAAAAATTAGCCAAAGAACTCTACCCTGATCATGAAGCACGGGTTGCAGCCTCATGTTGTTGGGGTGTTTTGCTGCAGGAGGGGCTGGTGCAATTCACAAAATACCTGGCATCATGAAGAAGAAAAATTAAGTAGATATCTTGAACCAGCATCTCAAGCCAATTAGTTAGTGTTAGTTTAACACCTTTTATTTACTAAATAATTCCATATATATTATTTCATAGTTTGGATGTTGTCTGAACTAATGTACAATGTAGAAAATGATAAAAAATAAAGTAAAAACATTGAATGAGCCGGCATGTCCAAACTTTTGAGTGGTACTGTTCATATGTTTGTTCAGATAATTCTTCCTCTTTGTCCCTGATGTCCAGTGGGTTTAAAGTTGAGAAATCACTGTTATGTCCAGCTCCATCATCTTGCTTCAACAGGAAATGCGCCATATCAAAGCAAATAAAGATTTCAGCATGTTAATGGCAAAAACATCTCTAGATCTGATCACCATGATCCACAATGAAAAATTGAGAAATAAAGATTTTATGGTTAAAGAAAAGTAATATTGAAAAAAAATTCAAAGTGAGTTTTTTCTGATTATTTTAATTAGTTCACATTTGCCTTGGTTCATTACTGTCTGTATTGATTGTGATTATTTCAGCATTTTTATTTACTTCTGTAATTTTGGCCCTCTCCCTCACCCACATTCCAGCACTCTTGCTTTCGTCAATAATACACGCAAGATCAGGATCCCCTCTCTCTCTCTCTCTCCCTCTCTCTCTCCATTCGTTCATTATGCAGAAGGGAGACTCGTTCACTTGGCCAACATCTTTTTTCTCCATCGCCCACTTTCTTGAGTTTTTATCCTTCACTCTCATTTTTTTTCTCTTCATGCTCGTTCTGCATTTTCCCCCACACGCAGCAGAGAACTATACATAGGTTATAACTAGTGAGAGCAACGGAGACAGGGAGACTTGGAGAGAGCTGCAGAAAGGTAGGTAGGTAACTAGGGAGGGAGGGAGAGGAGGGAAGGAGGGAGAGAATGAGTCATAGCTCGTCCCACAGGACTGAGTGGGCTGGCTGAGTGGAGGAGGATGGCGTCAGCAGCAGGCCTGACAATTTAAGAAGACACATTAAAAGAGGAAGAAAAAGAGAGGGAGAGAGAGACTAAGAAAGCTGGGACTTAATAGTGTGTGGACGGAGAGTGAGCTCTTGATGGGAGGGGTTGATGTGGAGGGGGTGGAAGACAGGAAGGGGTATCCTCATAGCACTGAAAGAGAATCGAGAGAGGGGGTGGCACAGAGAAGGACAGAAAGAGACTTAGATGGAAAAAAGAGAAACTCTGTCTTACGCTGTGTTTGACCATTCGTGGTCCTCTCATCTGTGTTTTATGTCTTGTTAGGATATTTTTTTTCATTATCATCATGGATGTTTCCAGGCTTTGTTTTTCTGAGCCACGCAGTCACCTTTGTCACTTTTTCATAGCTCATGACTGAGAATAATTACAGTGTTCTGGAGTGTCTGGGTGTGTGGTGGCCAGTGATACATCAGTATCAGTATTTTTACTGTGTGAAACACAGACTCAGTTTTAGTGCGACTGTGCCTGGACTGTTCCCCTACAGTCCCTGCTGCTCTGCCAGCCCTCTCTACCCCTCCCTGTGTGAGATTGTGCAACCGACGCAAAGGGGAATCCTCTCTGACATAGACAAACACTGGTATGCACACACCGCAAGTGCTGCTGATATATAATATGTGCAGGCACTGAGCTTGCACAAACTCTATACACACACACACACACACACACACACACACACACACACACACACACACACACACACACACACACACACACACACACACACACACACCAGCCTCCACTCTGTGAAGACATAACCTTGCTGCCTTTGTGAAATGGGTTCTCTCTGACGTCAAATGGGCGAGGTGCGCGGTTGAATACAGAGGAGCTGAATTGGGTCGAACTGCCTGTGTATGTCTCTCCCACTACTGTCTGTGGGTTTGTGCGTGCTTGCTCACTCCTGTTTGCAGCGTTCTGCGCTTCCATTCACCTTCATCTTTCATTCAGCCTCTGCAGAGAAAATGGCATGTCTGCTACACATAGTTCTCCATTACAAAACTTGAATTAATGCAACGAATGAAATAAATAACTGATAAGAGAATCAGCTCTAATCATTACCCACACAAAATCAGGAGGGAATAGGTAGTGCTTATTGTCCGTTCACTTGCACTCTGTCTGTCATCTAGGACAGAACAGATGGCCACTGTACAACCCCAGTTCCAAAAAGTCAAGATGCTTTGTAAAACGTAATTAAAAACAGTGCAGGAATTTCCAAATTAGCTGTCTACCAACAATGGGTATAGGAACCGTTCCAGAGCCCATGTAGTCATATCCTTTATACAATCTGTTTTCATTAAGCAGTGAACCTCGCCCCACCCTTGCTTGTGAACGACAGCCTTTCGAGGATGCCCCTTTCATACCCATGCTCTCATGACAATACAGTATGTGCTACTGGCCAAAATGTGTAACACTGATAAACTGCTGACTGTTTTTATCATCAGTAACTTTTCAGCATCCATTTAATCAGCAATTATGATTTAATCTCAATGATTAATCAAGTAATTGATTAATCATCTTAAAACTCCTAACTGATTGTTGAGATTGTTGTCATTTACTTTGGATTTGGATGGATTAACTTCATTTCAGATCAATGCGTAGGTTTTGCCAAATGCACCCTGTTTTTAAAATCACAGCTTGTCAAATTCATATATTGATGCTCTTTGGCAGTAACTTGTATCAAACCATGGCTTTTGGCTCCATGTACGCGATGTCTGTTAGTTAACCTTAGTTATCTAATAAGTTAATCGGTTAAAAAATGGATACAAACAAGTCTGCCACTCTAACCAGCGACCATGCAATAGAATTCCTCTCAGTTTTGCTGCTTGCCCTGCTGTTCACTATTGCTGAGACCCTGACCAAGCTTGACCTGGAGCGGCTAAATTTGACAGTGAGCTCATACTTGCACGAAATATTTAGTCCGGCCGGCCCACTGTCTGAAGTGGCGCTATACATTCTGTGCGCCTTAGCACAAACATGAACACATACACACAGTGCTGACCAGAGATAGCTCTCTCTGCCTCTTTCACTCACCACACACTCACACTCACTGTCTCACTCAGGGCCCCCTCCCATTGGCAGTCTTTCATGTGGTAACCTGACACAGTGGACAGGGCAGTGTATGACCTGTGTGTCTCAGCTGGTTGCCTGTCATCAGGAAGGCCCGTTTCAGAGGCTGCAAGGCCGGTAATGTGTGTGAAATGGGTCAGGGTGCCCTGCCCTGCATTATGACAGATGCTTTTTTTTTGTGGGTGGTGTGTCTATGTAGATGGCCCATCTAGCCGCCTAGGTTTCATGGGGTTTTGTGAAACAGTTGTCACTGTCTTTTCTTCAAATTTAACAAAATTTAATTTCACACTGATAAAAGTCCTCAGTAAAGAGTTGGCTCATCGTTTTTTCAACCAAATCTAAGAAAATTGATCATTTTCTTGTTCTTTTGTAAAAGAAAATGGGGAGCTAAGTTTTGGTTGTAAGGACTAATATAGTCATTGTGACACCTGAATGACTGATGTTGTCTCATAGTTGAAAGAAAATGTCCGAAAGAATTGAAAAACTGGTTGTTTATATAATTTAATCACTTAATTATATTAAGTGGTTACTGCAGTTTGAACTTTTTGTAGAAATGCTCAGGAACAAGAAGAAATATGTCATTGTTTTAACTGGACAGTTCTTCAAGATAATAAACTGGATTATAAATTTGCTGATCAAAGCATCCCTATCATGCTGTATTACAACGGCCCATTAATGTGCTTTTGTGAGGCCAGCATGATGTGGATAACCTCTTTTACTGTGATGTAACTGGCAAGAGTCCTGTGTGAATCAGCTGCCCTACTGCATGTCTGCAGCCACATGTGATGATGCAAACAGTTGGCGCAGAGATGCCAACATCAGGCCAACCGACACGCTGACTGAACTGGGACACAACAGGCAGAGATTAGTGCTGCTGCTGCTGGTTTTATAGATGTTGGGTCTGCAGTTTGCACCCTGTATTAAGACACACTGTAGTTAAGTTCTTAGACCAGAATAACACTTTATGTTACCACTACATAAGAATAAGGATGCTCTTTATTAGTACCGGACACAATAGTGGTCATAATAATACAGCTAGGATTCTATTACAATACTATGGTAACACTGACCTCATACTGTGTTCACCTAATTAGCATCATCGTTATTTTCCATCAACAATAGGGCAACATTACTTGTGCCAAATTACATTTCCTTATCTGCTCTGCTCAGAGCAGCGTTTTAAGTTTTTGTTGATGTAAACATAACGCTCCCTGTCACTGCTTAACAGTTGAACCAGCACTGAAACATTGACAGGTTTTAACTGTAAAGTGGGATACATACAGTAGTCCCATCTTTGAGGTGTCCTGGAGTACTCATTCATATGAGTTTTGTTTGCACTGACCATTTATCAGCTGATACAGAATATGTGGACTTCGAAGAACCAATCAGAATTGTACACTGTGAACATGTGTTAGTGCAAACTGTGTTGTGTTCATCGTAGATTCTTTGTCTTTAATTGTTTTCAATTAATGTGTTAATGGGTACATATATATGTGTTTATAAGGTGCTACTGCTGTTTGTCTAGTAGTAGGTCAAAAGCAAGTTGCTGCATAGTTTTTGAAGAGGCTTCACTATTCGTCTCACAGGCTTTTCAGTTCAGCAGCACTAATTTGACTGTCTTCTGCTCGATATTACATGACCTGAATGACAGAGAAGCCACATTGTTGTTTATTTCACAGTCTAAGATAGCCTGAACTTGGTATGCATTGGCAGATATTAGCATATCCTGTTCTCTTTTTCTTTTGATTCTGCCCTGTTCTCCCTGCGTCAGTCTGTCCATCCCTCTCAGTCTGTGCACACTGCAGTCCACGTATTTATTTTTAATATCATTCTTCTCCCTGCCCTTCTCACTGGTACTCGCTCAACACAAATGGCAGCAGTTGAGAATGACGTTACCATCTCCTTGGCAACCCTGTGGGCCTGCCTGCGTGTGTGTGTGTGTGTGTTTTCAGGGAAGCAGGGGGGAGTGTTGAGGAGAGAGCTGAGGGAACATAAGAGAGGAATGGGTGGAGGAGGAGAGGATAGGTAAAGCTGGTTTATTCATAAGCACCCTGGCTCTGATTCACAATTTTTCCCGCGGCCCCTCCCTGCTATTACGCTAGGATATTCACTCAGCCGTAAGAATGACACTTGAGATGAATGATTTTCTTTGCTTTCTAATCCAAAACCATTCATTCTTTTTGCACAAGAATAGTGTGTGTGTGTGTGTGTGTGTCTGTGTGTGTGTGTGTGTGTGTGTGTGTGTGTGTGTGTGTGTGTGTGTGTGTGTGTGTGTGTGTGTGTGTGTGTGTGTGTGTGTGTGTGTTTAAGCGAGCAAAAGGGAGCGATTATTTCGAAGAGACAGTGTCAGGCAGTTGTATCTGCATATAGTAGATAGCGTGGCTGTATTCTATGCTGCTGTAAGACAGGCTTGTATAAGCAGAGTGGGTTGGGGCATGTGGGTGTCCTGGTCAGTGATGTGGTTTAATGCTGCTGATGCTGCAGCCGATGACGTTTGTGCTGTTGCATTGCCTGGGTTTTCCCCACACTGGGAATCCCTGCCTCATTTGTTCACTCGTCACATCTATCCCACAGCACAGCACAGCACAGCACAGCACAGCACAGCACAGCACAGCACAGCACAGCACAGCACAGCACAGCACAGCACAGCACAGCACAGCACAGACAAGCAGGAACATGCATGAATTGTACTCATCCACACTGTATGCAAACAATCTGGCAATCCTGCTTTTGATGGCTGAATTTGTGGTCTATTGCTCTTCATCTCACTGTTGTATGTGTGAATGCTTCTGGGATTTAATGCATACTTTTCATCTTTCTTTCAGCCAGCAACTTATGTTGATATTGACCCTGTGATAACAGAGGAAAAAGGCTTGTCAGATGGATTGTTATTCATCTGTGTTTTCTGTCTGTGTACAGTTTATGTATAATGGGTGTAATGCCTAAGATGTCAGAGTTACCGCTTTGGAGCCAGAATTCATCCCAAAGCTGTTTGTGATTCTGTGTCATCTTTTTCCATGCTGGGAAAATAGGTTTAATGATGTAAATTAGCTGAAGAAAGTGAGGGCAAGAGAATGCTAGTCATGATAGGGATATGTTTATCGCAAGTATTGTTGTAATAGCAATTTTGCTGTTGAAGATATAGCAGCCCAAATTTAAACATGTTTTGTCATCTTTGAAAGTTTGAATAAGATTAGCTTGCAGCTGGAAGGTACCCAGTGGGTTTAAACAGGAGGCGTTGATGTGTGTTTGTTTTACTGCTCTATTTTAACATTGCTTTGTTAATTATATGGTCAACTTTGTGAAAGCAGATAAAACTGGCATACACCCCAAATCTGAGGAGATACATGACAGCACAGTTCTTAGCTGCTAGTTGCACTTAACTAAAGGAATGCAACTGTAGTTGGCGGTATACGCAACTTCCATCTGAAAAGGCAAAAACTGTCATCGCACTTGGTCTACAACTTTGCAAAATGAACTGTCACTGACATATTTCTACTAGATTGATTTCAGCAGCAAAAATAAATCTGTCTTGTTCTTTCTCAGATGCATTTGCCATCAATGACGAGAGGTGCCCACACTGTAGAAACCAGCATTTTATGCACTGACAAAGACAAATAATGAACCATTTAGTAGATCTGGGAAGATTAAACCAGAATGGAACTTCTCATTTATAAACCCTGTGTGCCAGTATGCTCTGAGCTTTCAGCTGCCTTGTCCCCCTCCCTGCTACGATCAGCAGCAGCAGCAGCGATGAGTCACTCAGTGTGTGAAACATGACGTCATCCGTGTCTTCCTCTTCTGCTCTTGGTGTTCAGGGCTCCTGACTGGAGGACAGACCATGCTGCTGCACTAAGCCGGAGGGAGAGAAAAGAGAGAGACCCCAGTGACCGCTGAGGTAGTGTGCCCCTCCCCCTTGTCTGCCTGACTTGCTGCTACCGCTTCAGTTCACCTGATTGCTGTAAATATTGCTGCCTTTTTTGTTGTGCATGTTGATATTCTTGTCATATTGTACTACTAAAGATGTGTCTGTTGGTTTGTAACAATACTGGGGAAAATTAAACCTCCAAAATACCTTTTTTATTTGTGTTTCTTTTTTTTACACAAAAAAACAAAATTGATCTTCAGAGAAATTTGGGTTTGTCCATGATTTAATTAAGGATTTTTATGTTTATAATCAGATTGCCTCAGATTCCTTTTAGACTGTCAGCCAATACCATGATATGAATGAAATGAAAAAGTTCTGGCTCATTCGGGTCCTTATTCAGTTACTGCCACCAACCTGCTGTTAATGTATAAAACTGGATGGTCACTGGTTACAAATGAAGTTATGTCAATGATAATCTTAATTGATGTTAAGATGTAATAATCAGATGTTTTTTCCCCACCTGAAATGAGGGAGCTTGTGCTGAACATGTAATCAAACAAAACAGAGTTTAGTCTTTTAATCATTGAATTCGTAGTTTTGAATGTAGTTTTAGCATTTTGTTCATCTGTGTTTTGTTTCCTCACAGCCCCATCCCAAAGGCTTAGGCTTGCTATGGACTGCGCTTCGCCCCCTGCTGCAGCCCAGCCCAGTACACTACCTTAGTGGGTTCCCCTCATCTTCCTGTGTGTGGTTCCCATCCAGACTCACCGCACAGAGTCCAGCACAGATCTGGTACCACCTACAGGTAGACAGTGTAGTAAAGCACACTCTCACACATATACTGCATGTGTCTCTGTCAGGACTTTGAATTTCCCTCTTTTCTCTTCTTTCCAGCCACTCCTGGGTTCTCCACCCAACCCCCTCCCCAACTCCCACCCTCTCCCCCTCCCCTAAGAAGATGTCAGTGAGCCTGACAGCAGACATCCAGCAGGAGGGAGAGAGTGGGCCACTCATTGAGCCCTGCAGTCGAGGCAAGACCTCCCCTCAACCACAGGGCACCAAGGAAGGGACAGGAGAGGGCCTGGAGCCTGAGGATAGCTCCCCACAGGATGCACAGGTGGGAAGAAGTGCCAATATAAGAGTGCTAGTAGGAATTTTTACACCATTATATTGTGCTGAACATTATATTGGTTTTGTTGATGACGTTAGAGTTGCTCTGAAATAACCTCGCTACAGCAAAATGAGGGTTTGTATACAGCTGGTCTGTAATAATGTGACTCCTCTCTGTTCTCTCTACCATATTTTTCAGCCAAGACTGTTATGTTTTAAGCTTTGTAGGAAGAAAAGGCTCTGCACTAATAAATGCACGCCTATTTTTTTCTTATTGTGTACATTTGTCTGAATTTTACACACAGTCGTTTAGGTATAAACTGACTTATTTAGTCTTATTTCAGTCTAAATTTTAACCAGCTTTTTGACTTGGTTATTTTGGGCACAAGGACTCACTGCAAGAGGAATCCTTGTTAGATCAGCACACTGTCCTCATAGTGATACTGTAACCGCTGCAAATATGTCACATATGTGAGGCACATTTGTCTTAAAATCTCTGTTAAAACGCCATTCAGGCCAATGCATGGTCAATATAAAAGGTTTCTCCAGCAGAATAAGGCAATTCAAAGTTTACACATTTTCACACCTATTATATGCACCCAGTCACTGATCTGAGGAGACTGGTTGTGTTCAAATCTTGCTCAAATGAATTAATTAGCAAACAACATGAGATCTTGTCAAGTACATGACAGTACTACAGTAGCAGGAACTTGTATTTACCCCTGAACTATTTTAATCTATAACATGCTGGGCATGTAGTAGAAGTTCAGTGCTTTAGAAGCTAAAATATCTGCAAATGAACTGCAGTATCTGCTGGTAGGACTGTCTTTCCAAGTGTGTTTATCTGCATGTGTCTAATCTGCATTGTGCACTTTATTATTAATACCAGTAAAATAACTTTGTCTTGCAGAAACGAGCTCCTAATCACAGCCATGGCAGGAAAAGGGCCAAGGTAAGAAGTCTGTGGTCATTGATTTCAACTACAAAACTAGATACTCATCTTTCTAAAAGTCATGATCCTGCTCCCTGAAATAACCCCCTGCTGGTTTGTTGCGTAACATGACCTTCCAATATTAACTCTCTAATCCTCTCAACTACAGTGGACCACCTTCCCCTTATCATTGACTTTTAACCCGCCTACTTTTAACCTCCTCATGGCTTTTGGCTGTCCTCAGTAAGGCTATGAAAGAGGAGAGTTGATAAAGACTATAACCAGTAATATTTGATAGACGTTGGTTTGCAAAATATTTAAATTTCTAAAAGAAGTCTGACAGTGAGTCTTATCTCACTCCCCCAAGATACTTTCTATTCCGCTGAGCAAGCTGCATTCAGATACAGCGTGAAGTTGATTTGTATCTTACTTAGACATGTCGAAGTCTGAATCTTTCTGCCACAAGCTGCCAATGGAGGAACTCCCCGGCTGACTGTGGACATCGACGAAGACAGAAAAATTTTGTGAACTCCACTTGTTTGTTGTATACTAACAATTGCATTAGCAGTTGCATCCATAAAACTGAACTGGCCTTGCTCATAACTTGAAGATGTGTAGCGAAGTGTCCTGTTTTTTAGGCTTGTGTGTAAGGCAGTGTTTGGTTATACTTGCACATGAGAGTTCAGCCCTCACTATTTGTTTTGGGAGTGGCTGACATCCCATACTTAACCTACTCATAATGCCTCCCGTAAAAGAGATCAAATTGCTGTTCACACAATGAAAACATTCTTGAAGTGGGATCACCCTTATTTAATTTCCCTCTTTGTCTTAGTGCATAATCCACAAAGGGACAGTGTCCCAATCAGCTAATCAGTTGTTTTAAAGCTGTGTGTGTTCGCCATGTCTCACTTCAGCTCCTTCTCTATTATCAGTCATTATTCAACAACATCTGAAATTAAGTAGAGAGGATTTTCTCTTCCAAACAAAACACTGGGAGAAGGAAACTTGTTATACACACACTGCTACACACTGTGGTTCATTTCAAATTGTAACGCTCAGTATTGACAGATGATTAAGGTTCATTATTCTCATTAATAAACTGTCTCATCAAAAAGCCTCAAATCAATCAGATTAAGAATTTTTGGAAAATAACATTTTTTATTTCATTTTAATTTCAAATTTGAAAAAAATCAATGATGCAAAAAAAAGTTTATTAGGGAAACAGAAACTGTAATAATGCTCCTTGCGGTGCCAGCACTCTGTAGTTCAGTTTGGTTCACTGTTTAATATTAATTTTACTTCAAGAAACTCTGGTGCGTTAGCAGCTCATTTGCATTTTCTCCCAATTTCTTTCTGTCCTTCCTGACTTCATACTGCTAGTAGTTGTTTTTGAGCTGTGCTTGTTGCAGGAGGACCTTGTTTACTATAAACTAAAATGACCATTGCTCGTATGAATTTTTGGTGCATGTGATAAAATTGTGATGGAAATGGGAAGAACAGTTAGTTAAATTCAGTGAAAACCCCATAAAAAACAAACACAATTAGCCTTACAGGTAATATATGTGTGGTTCTGTTTCAGTCTAATGCCAAACTGAAGCTGGTACGGAGTCTGGCAGTGTGTGAGGAGTCCTCTGGTCCGTTCTCCAATGATGGACCTCCAGAATCGGTACTGTTCCTGTCTCTAACCCCTAACCCCTCACCCTAACCCTACTCCATAACCTGCAGTTAGCCTAGCCTGCAATTCCTGGTATGCTACTGCAGTTTGTGTAGGATTAACAATACTTAATAGACTAAACTAAAAGTAGTATTCAAAATTTTACCATCTTTTCTCATAGCAATGGAATGTCGTTTTCCAGGATATCATCCAGCTTCACATCAGCTGTCCATCAGACAAGGAAGAAGAGAAGTCATCAAAGGATGAGTATGAAAATGAAGAGAAGGAGAAGAAGGACAAGACTCCGCGAAAGATGTTATCACGTGGTAAGATGCAACTTTGTGGCTTAAGTGCATTTTGTATCCTGTGTTCTCAGTGTTGGTGCCATGCTTATTCCTACACAAGACAAGCTCTGTCTACTATGTAGTAATATGCTGAGTTTTTAAAATTTCTTTCTTTCTTCATTTAATAAATTCGAATTAATGAATTCCCTACACAAATATCTTGAATGCTAGGGCAAAGGTTTTGTCGTGTCATGACTGTTACATGTAAAAATAATGTCCACTGCTTTATTAATACCCAGACTAATATGATGTCAAGCTAATTTCTCTGGAACATAATGGGGTCCCTCCCTCTTCCTTTTTTTAATTACCCACCTCACTCCCTCTCTCTGCAGAGGCCCGCAGGCGTCATTAGACTCTGAGAGCAACAGAGATGAAATGGCTAGCCCAACTGTCTAGGGTAGTGGAAAATTGTGGAAAATGATCCCCTGTAGAGTGTGTGTGCATGTGTGAGGAAGCATAGAAGAACAGCGAGCTGGTGTCTCATTCTATCTGCATCTTATGTTTATCCTCCCTGAACAGCCTGGGATGTCTTTGCTGTTGTGTTGGGTAGACTTGCGCCGATTGGCAGTGGTATTGTATATAGATGTTTGCAGGGATGATTGATGATTGTTTTTTCCTATGTCGATATTGGGTGATTTTTAACTAACTTACTACCATGACTAAGATGTTATAAAAGAAATCTCTTGAATCTGTGTCCTACATTTCGAGATGTTTCTGTAATTACAGGCCCATTTGATGTCTCATCCCCATGGATCTGACACCCTGCATCTCTGTTCTTCATATGCATGCTCTCCCAAACTTAGTTCTAAAGTTAAAATTATGTTTATGAGACAATACTGTAAACGTATGCACACACCCACAGACTAAAAAGAGAGCTTTCGTCTGAATGGAGGAGACAGTGCTATTAAATAGTTTGTGTTAAATGTTCACTCTTTTTTTATAAATGCCTTGTAATGGCCTGCAGATAGGATGTGTCATTAGGTCATTAGGTTCACCTTTGACATCTGGGTAAAACTCATAAGAGATCACCATCTGATGTCACGTTTTTCTTTTACACAAAGACAATGTCTTCCATGCTGGCATATCACTGATGAACTGTGACATAACCCCCTCCCCACAACCCCTCCTACTGCCCTACTCCCACTACACCCTGGCAATCAAGTCGCCTATTGGCGATCTCAAGTCACCACAATTGGACGATATGAAAATAGAAATGATTGCCCAACCCAAGTGTTGAGGTATCATTTTAACAGCTATGCTTAGCAGCCGTCTGACTTAACTCTCTCTGTCTCTCCTGCACTCGATGGAAGTGTCACGATCATTTCCCACCCCAGTCTCTCAAGCTCTTCCTCCTCTTGTCTGCCCATTTACTTTTTTTTTTCTTCTCTCTGTTAGACTCCAGTCAGGAATACACTGACTCCACGGGCATCGACGTTCATGAGTTTCTGGTCAACACACTGAAAAACAATCCCAGGTATGAGACTGCCACCAAAGGTTGACTGATATGCACATGTGTAACAACAGGAGCGCAACAGAAAATGAACAAAAACATGAATATGATGTTGGTCATTTATATTAATTTATTTTGTCATTTACATAGTGAATTTTGGTCAAACTGACTACTGAGATATATGGACCACAGGTTTTGATAAGCTTTTACTCATCAGATTAATAAAGACAAGCAAGGTCAAAAAGCACTTGCATATTCATCGCTCAGGTTTCATAAAGTGAAATGGCCTGGTAGTTGCATTGGTGGCAATGTGCAATATGAATTATAACATGCACTGACTGCCAACCTTTAAGAGAAACAAGGAATTTATTTGCATGCATCATGCCTTTGATCTGTGGTTGGTATGCTCATTGCACTCTATTCACTGACCAACTCCCCCATGACTTCTCCTCCCCCCTTTGGCCTAGCAGGGATCGAATGATGCTGCTCAAACTAGAACAAGATATCCTGGAGTTCATTAATGACGACAAGTAAGCCATGTTCTTCATAACCACTCTCTTGTATTTAAATTTAGCCCCTCTACATCCTTTCCTTTATATTTATAGATTGCTGGAATACTGAGACCAATATGGGAGGTTGCAGTTGATTTTATGGAGCAAGTTTTTATTTCTGGCAAGGACTTTGTGTTCCCCTGTGACTCGAATAGTGTTATTAGTGTTTCGGTATTATGACTTAAAGTCTGTCTGAAAGCAATGAATTATCTTGTACTAAATAGGTGTTTGCAACTTGGAACATCCTGCTTGTCAAACACCTCAAAAAATGAAAATAAAAAAAGTAAATCTTTTCTAAGAGCCGATAATTCTTATGGGAGACAAGACAACAGAAGGCATTACAGGAGTTACAAAAATGGCGTAATTGGAGTATTTACCATTGTTCTTTTGAAAATATCAAGAATACAGTTTTGTATGAAAAGGAATGTAGTTTCAGTCCGGTGAAACAACCATTGGCGCAGAATCCCCTAGAGTGTAGAAGAGGGTTGTATTCCCAAAAATATTGTAAATGCTAAAAAGAATTATACATATTATGAGACTAAACATCACAGCATTCAACATAAATACAGTAATTTAGCAGCTACTAATTGATTGCTGTGCAGTAATGAAATAACATGCTGCTTACAACATTGCATTTTGTATCCCCTGCAGTAACCAGTACAAGAAGTTTCCTCAGATGACTTCTTATCATCGTATGCTGCTGCACCGTGTGGCTGCCTACTTTGGCATGGACCACAATGTGGATCAGACAGGCAAGGCCGTCATCATCAACAAGACGGGCAACACACGCATGTGAGTGTAGCAGCTGCAGCCTTAAAGCCACAGGAAACTCTAGATCTAGAACTACATTTTTTCAGATCTTTGTTTTATGTAGATATGCTTAGAAAGTACTAAAAAAAACACCCATACTTTATTCAGACTTTTCCAGATGCCATTATTGTGTTGATGTCAACAGGGTTCATGGTAGGGGCTATTCTATGCACGTAAAATCCAGAAGGTTACATGAGTAAAAACACAAAACACAATAACAACCCACATGGGTGAGGTTGCTGTGACAACACAGGGACCATAGCCTGAAGGTAACAGAAAAATCCTGTAGTTGTATCTTTTGTGCTTGAGTTGGATGAAGAACAACCAGAACCAGAACTCTGATAGAGCAGCAACAGGTTTGCAAGTGGAACTTCTGTTTCTGCAGAAGGCTGAAACAGTATACATACACCAGAGAAATGAAAGGAGCTTCAGCTCTGCATACACAGAAACAATTCAACACAACAAACCAATGACAAAAACATGGTGCATAGTCAGAGGAACTTGTTAGTTAAGCAGCCAGCAAGCTGTTTAAAGTTAGGTTATACGCCACAGCCACAACCATTAAATAAAGTATGTGTAGGTAATAAATGTGGTGTCAGTCTTAATTGTGCTATTTAAAAAAAAAAAAAAACAAAACAAAAAACTTTTTCATAGAATGACTTAACAGTTTGTCAGAAGACAAGCAGATGCACTTGTGTTGAGGTGTTGATAATTTTAACCGCAGCCACATGCACCTTAACAGTTAATAGTTGTCCAAATTTCATGTGTGAGGATTTGATATTCAGATTTAGCAGCACTAACATCACCACATTCACTGTGGGACCACTTTTAAATAGTTCAAGTGTCATTTTCTTCTGTCACTTTGCTTGAATTGAATTTTCTGTAATGCAGTCAAATGATATGCTTTGTCCAGTTTTGTTTTAGTATGCTTTAGCATGCTTTTTGTCCTCTACAGCCCAGAACAACGGTTCTCTGAACACATCAAGGATGAACGTAACATGGACTTCCAGAAGAAATTCATCCTGAAGAGAGATGATGCCAGCATGGACAAGGATGATAATCAGGTAGGCTGCATCATATACTGTGACATTTGTTGACTTACCGAGAAATGTACAGAGTTTAATGGGCCGAACATGTGCCACTATTTCTCATACTTCACCCTTCATACTGTCACTTTTTGTAGTTACAACTATCAGTTGTGTTCATCATTAAGCAACCAAACAAAACTTTGCCGTAAGCTTGTCTCATGCAATTTTTCATAATAACCTTGAAACTAACCATTTAAGTCTGTATTTTCTAGATAAAGGGGCCTATCAGATGAAAGGAGGCATGGTCTGTTTTTGACGCTGTTAAGCTGTTAATCAGACACTCACAGATTTCCAGTGGTGAGCCCCCAGACTATCTGGGCATCTGGAAGTAGGAGTAGTGGTGGGCAGAGTGGCTTCAACAAGTACTGCAGCGTCTCTTGACCCAGCCATGTGTTGATAATTAAGAACAACAACTCTTTAATTGTTTTAGAAAAAGCTGTAGAAGTTAACAGAATCTTAATTGATTTATCAATGACAGCTATGTGGAAGAGCATGTAGAGTTTTAACGGTGATTATGGCGGAGGTGAAGCAGCTCATTTCGGCAGAGGTGACAACTGGCATGTGAAAGGAGATCAAAGGATCTGTAAGAGGAGGAGGAAGCTCAGTCACCTTTTTAAGGCTGTGTTAAGCTCCAAACCTTTCAATTCTCTGTTCCCTGCTGAGTCATACATTTCAGGTTTCCTGTATGCACGGCGGGATTCCTTTTGTTATATTGTTGATAAATTAAAGTTAGAATTGCAGAAAGCGTGATACCACTTTTTCATTTCAATACAGTCACCACCAAGACAGAGTGTACTGAACTATTCATAGGCCGTTCATATGCACTAACTTGCATGTTCCTGGTGCGGTCTCTCAAAATGACAGTTTTCAATTTTCCATGCATATAATGTCTCCTCCATTGCTGTTGATTTCCCTGTGTGAGCCACAAAACTGTTCAGCCTGGAGCAGTGCTTCTTGTGATTCAAAACTTGACTCCATCTACTGTGCCGTCAGACTTAGTAATAACACAAGATGCACGTTAAAACTCAGTATGTCAGCTGTAAAACTCACAAGTGCTCAAATTTTTTCTTTTTCAAAAGGAACTTGATACCTTGTTTCTACATACTTGCTATATTTTCTGAGGTTTTCAATTAAGTATTGAAGCACCATGTCTTCAACCGCATCAACAGTTGGAGCATTAAATGAATAATAAGAATAACTAAGCATGTTTTAATCAACTTCACTTGCTTTGTTGCTGTCTGAAGCAAGTTTCTCACACTTCTTCATTCCTTCCAACAATGTTTGTTTGAGGCATTGGCACTTTTCTTTGGCACCTAATGCTTGTACATATTTGTAATATTCCTTTGTATGATGATTCTGTGAGTGTTCTATCACGTTTGTGGTGTTAAACCTTCCCACGCTGATCCCACTCCTCAGAACTCTCATTTTGCACAGTTTTCCATTCTGTTGTTTTGACAGCAGGCAGCTGCTCTCCCTTCGCATGCCACTGTTGTCATCATGTGACTTTTTGCAGCAGGTCACACAAAGTGTGGCTTTATTTGTATTTACACAATATTTCAGCATGTATTTGTGAATCATGCGTATTAGATCCTAACTATTTTCACCTTATGATTGTTTTCCCAAATATTAGATCCGTGTGCCACTGCAGGACGGGCGACGTAGCAAGTCCATTGAAGAGCGAGAGGAAGAGTATCAGCGGGTACGAGACCGGATCTTTGCCCGAGAAGTAAGTATTGGACCTAGACAGGGGAACAGACCAAGGGAAGGACAGGCCAACTTTAAATCACAATCCTTTTTTCAATCATTAGCTGTTACCTCCAGCTCCTTTGAGTAGCAAGAAGTCAGTATTTCTTGACCAGTCAAGAGTAAGAACTGTTTGGCACCTGGGGAAGTGAAACATATTAAAATTTCTACTTAAAGTCAGTGGCTCCCAACGTTTCATCAGAGTGCATGTTGGTGCAGCTCATTCAAAGAGTGATTTTTACCTTCTCAGATCGTTCAATTTCAATAGTTTGCAGTGGAAAAATTCTACAGTATTTGCCAAGAAAAGAGCAAAGATTACATAAAAGTAAAATAATCAACAATTTTGCATAATATTCTTGTGGCCATAGATTCATCTGGTGATCGTTTTAGAGGGTTCTGATGCTCAGATTGGGAACTATAGCTTTAAGTGACATATTACATCCTAAACACAAATGTTTAGAAGCAGAAAATGTCTTAAGTGCTCCTGGGTGAATGAAGCATTTCATAATGTGCAGGTGTCCTTTTTTTTACAGTCTTCTCAAAATGGATACATCAACGACAACAGGTAAGATGATGCATCCTGCTGGGGCCTCTAATGTGTGCAATTTAGACTCCCTCCTTGCCACCTTTACCCTTAAAGCTACAGTGTGCTTGCTAGGTTTCAGGTATGAAATGAAATATAACCGATTTTACAGATTACATCATGATTCTCTGTACACAGCTGATCACCTGCAATAATTTACCCTAGACGAAAGTCCACTTCAAACAACTTGTGGTTATAGAAGAGAATTTGCATATCTTTATTTCCCACTTGTTTTATTCCTTTCATTGCCAGGGAAATAATGAATATGCATTTGCTGATGTTTCTCTCCTTGGCCAGATTTTCAGGGGTTGCATTAGGCTAGACTGTGAGGGACACACTGTCTCTGAGAAAGTGTTGTAGGTAGTGGAACAAATGTTTTCTAGAAATAAGGTAGCTCACGCAGCAGTTACAGCCAGCCTCTATCTCTAAGCGCCATTGAGGTTGAAAGATTAGGACATAATATGTTGAAAGAGAGGGAAAGGAAGCGTGGGCTTTTCAACAGTCAAAGTTTCTGCGTTGTGTGCACTTTTTGTTTTTTGTTTTTCCCCCTTCCCCCCCTTCTTCTCAGGGGTAAAAGTTCTACACTGTGCCTGCCTCAACATCCCACCCCTCCTTATCTCACCCTCCCCTGAACCCCCTCCTGTTCTCCAATCCAGTTCTGTAACCCGAGCATTTTCTCCTAATGTTAACCCCAACAGACTTTCCACTGAGGGCTACTGCTCTAGCTCTCAAAAGAGGAGGCAGATCTTTAGGTATTCGGGTGCTGCTGACTTTGACTTGTGTGTTGCCATGCCCATTTTTGAAAGTGGTTTGGTGATGATAGTGGTGACTTGTGGTTTTTATATCTTTGCTTGGCGCAGTCGGCTGATTGATGGCTATTCCAACACTGCACCGTGGGGCTTCCCAAGGCCCATGCATGGCTGCTTTGTGGTTTCACTGGGGACTGATTGACCTACTTACCCTTCCACCCATTCACCGTCAACTACATTTTTTATATAAAATAAATGCATCGCTTCCACAGTAACCTGTTTGTTTTGTGGTTGACTTAGTCTTGTAGTTTTTGTTGGCATGTCACCTGTTGCATAGTGGCACATACAAATATGTAAGAAGTAAATGCTATGGTGCTGTCGAGGTGACGACAAGAAAATAAGAAACATGAGACTGTAGATAAAAGACAGTGTTATCGCGTTTGCTTCAAGTGCGAAAAGGTGCAACAGTTGATTTATTCTGTGATTATTTTCTCAATTTAACCTTTTTTGTCTATAAAATACCAAACAAAAGTGAAAAATGTTCATCATAATCTTCTAGACCCAATGCTGACGTATCCGTGTTGCTTTTTTTTGTCCTACCCGCAATCAAAACCCAAAGTTATTCAGTTGACTATCACAAGACTGAAAAAAACTAGCAAATATTCATATTTTAGAAGCTCAAACCAGTGAATGTTTGGCATTTTTCACTTCAATAATTGAATTTTCTTTCGAAAGTGTTACGACTTCAGCTATGAGCCGCAGAGTCCCCAGTTATAACCTGAATCTCTATCATCCTTGTTTACTGTAATCTCCCTGCATTTGCTATCTAATACAGCCATAAAAAGTAGAAGTACCAGTAAAATAATCGGCCAAATAATTTTCTTTTTAATAATAACTCACTAATCATTTCAGGTCTAGAGTGCAACAGTATATACTTTTTTTTGTACTGTGAAAGTAGGTTATATGCATTTTGCTGTTTGTAAACATTGTGTGTGTGCACCTTGTTATTTAGTGGGCTTAAGATGAGCTTTCAGATATAGACTCATATTTTTTGTCGTCAAATCTTGAATCATCCAATTTTTTGGTGACTCTTTGTTCATTCCTTTGTTATCCCTTCCGTTTGTGCTGCTTGCAGAAATTTGAGTCGAGGTTGACATGTAATCTAATATGTCATATTATTTCTATGTTTGAGGTTTAGAACCTTTTATGGCCTTTTCACATTTCACCTAAAAATGTGCTTGGTGTCCTCAGCAATGCATTCATATAAAGTGTATAAGGTATTAACCTTTACAGGTTACATGCTGTTAATATATGAATGCTATAAAACCACAGACTTCACTTAAATGAACCAATACAAGAAAGTCTTTTGTGAGCCATCTAGTGTAGACTGAGAGTGATGGAAGCACACAATAAAAACAGCTTCCCTGCTTCCCCTGTTTGTGCGTGTGATGGGAAATGCTGTCGTGAGGAGAGAGTGGAGACGAAATATCATGTGATCAACAGCAGAATCCCTCCTCCCGCTCATCCTGCTCTCATCTTTGTCTGCAGAGCCAAGCGAAGTGTACACCTCCCTTCACAGAGAATAGCAGGGCACCCACCCTTCCTTAAAATAGGCTGTGCAGAGAGAGGACTCAAAATAGATCCTCCATTAATTACAGTCTCTCTGAAATATTTATCAGCCACAGCCACCTTCAAACACCACTCGCTATCACAAGGGTTTTACAACCCGTACTGCATCCCTGTTCTCGTCACGGAGATTCCCACCATCAGGCTTCCGTGCTTTGAATTCATTTTCTTGTTCTCTCTACATGGAGATAGTCACTTCATATCCCTCTTCCAGTTCCAAAAGGATGAAAAAGCAAGAGTTTATTTTAACTCTGCTGTCCTTAATTTAGAGTCATAGGTCTTTGTTCACCTGCAAGGATTTCTATCCACAGTTAACTTAATGTTACACCAAAGTATGCTTAACGAATTTTGCTTTTTTAGATTTTTATTTGACTTTATTTTCAAGCACAAGCACAGTAAGGCGTGTTCAAATGGAACAGTAACATTCTTAATGCTGACATGTCAATGGCAGACCCAACCATTCACTTGTGATGGAGGGGTTTCCCCAGAGTGGTGGTTACGCTTACAGTGTGATCATTGGTTTTCTCGGCAGCTGCCCTTATCCAGGGTGACAGCATCACAGCAACATAATGAGTGTGTATACAGCAATACAGTTCAAAGAACCATAGTGGTGAACCAGTGGTAGCAAGTGGTTATTTTGTAGATAAGTGTGTGTGAGTCTGAGTGTTGATGTACATCTGCTCTGACTGTCTGAGTGTTGATGTACATCTGGTATTAATTTATAATTGTATGTCTTTCTTGTCTTTAATACGATGTATTTTAAGTGCATGTGTTACCTTTTTTTTATCAGTGTTCAAATGTATAACACATACGTATGCAAGTCCCTCATGTGAATGTTGTCTTCAGTCTTAGATGGTGTGGTGTGTGTCAAATTCATGGATGTTTGTCTCATCTTGTGTCACTGTAATATCCTCTTACACCCCAGTGTTGGTTGTCTGGAGCATCTTTTCTCCCTGCATGTATGTTTTCTTATGTGAATGGGTTTGTATGTGTATTTGTGTGTGTGAAGTGTGCGTGGTCATATGTTTACAATTGAAAATAATATTGTTTGGTGCTCTGTTGCCTGATTTTTGTTTTGTGGTTTCACTAAACCAGCCAATATGCATCTGTATTGAATGCCCCATCCTAAAGCCTGTCACACTGTCACCTCTATCTGTTAATGATCTTTCTGTGCTCTTGTGCTTCTGCTCTCCCCTCTATCCTGTTTTGTTTTGCTTTGACTATCCTCCTTTTTCTGTTTTCTCATACATTCGTCTCCACGTCAAATTCTCCTGTGTACATTTTTTGTCTCTCCCTCTCCTCATCTGACTTCTTAATCTTCAACTCTGTTCTCTGTTCACATCCGTCACTTGCTACGTCCTAACTGTTCTCGCATTATCCCCTTCATTTCATCTTTTTGTCTCTTCTTCCCCATTCTGTCTTGTCTCAGAGGGAACCGTGAGAGCTCCAGCCGGGCATCTAGCAGTCGTCAAAGCAGCACAGACAGTGACATGAAGTGCCTGGAGCCACGGCCCTGGAGCAGCACCGACTCAGACAGCTCCAATCGCACCCTCCGGCCGCCCGTCACTAAGGCTAGCAGCTTCTCTGGCATCTCCATTCTTACCAGAGGGGATAGCCTTGGCAGCAGCAAAGGCTCACAGGGAAGCTGCAAAGGCTCTCGCTCTGGTAAGGACTATGGAAGAAAACTAAGGAAAATGGAGACTTCTCATGCTTCTCATTAAAGCTAGCATTAGCCAACTTGTAATGCTAGCTTTTACCATTCATCATAATTGTTATGTACATGACGCAAGGACAGCATATAACATAAAGTGTAATGTCATAATGTGGATATATTAACAAGTGGTCATTGTGCTGAATATAAGAAAACACTGATTGTACGACCATCAACCACCCATTTCTTCTTGTTAAAAGAATTTTATAAAGATACAAAACACTTAACCTGTTGGAAAGTTTCCTCCAACATAGTGCTGGTGCAAGGAGCAGTCCTTGTACTTTTCTCTTGAAAAGTGAATCACTGTTTACTTCCGGAGGGCAAATCCAACATTTGTTCGGTTTGTCTGTGGGTTACATACTGACACTCTGTCCTGCCAGGCTTTTGGAAGTGATCAGAATGAATTTTCTCTAGCTGTTAGCGTTTTCTTTTTGAGTCGCTCATTATGAAATTCTGTGACTCTAGTTCCTCTTGGCTGCTTGACAGATGATTGACAGATGAGATGTCAGGAGATACATCTCATTTTCACTCATTAGGAATTTATTTCCTCTGTTACACGAGCCATGGGAAACTCTTGCAGGTTAAGTTGGACTTACTGAACACTAAGGGTCAGAATGTGCTTGGGCAGAAATACTTATTCAAACAATAATTTTGAAATATGGGGATACAGCACACATTTTCAGTCTCTCCTGGAAGCAATTAATGGATTTAGAGTCTGTTGTTATTGTGAAAAATGACAGAAATAGTTGTGTCAAGAATAAAACAACCCCCCACTAATCTGACGTCACAAAGGTGTGAGGAGCAGGGCTCTGTGAAGCTATCTGACAAGCCCTTTTGTAGGAGGATACTGGCAGCTTAACTTGCAGACAGGTGCTCTATAAAGACTTTAAAAACTCACTAGCATAGCAATATTAAAGCTAAACAGGAATTATTTGTTGCTGTGATTAACCTCAGGCCAAAAACATTTAAACTAAAGAGACTTCACCTCCTGCTGTTATGTTTTCATGTGTATCACTAGGTCTGCCCCTAGTCAGTCCTGATGTGTGTCCTCCACCTGCAGCCTCCCAGTCTAGCCGTAGCCTACTTCCCTGCCCATCACAACAGCCGCAGCCCCAGCCACCGCCTCAGACTGCCCTGCTGCCCACTCCACAGCAACACCCCATGGGCAACCACATGATTGCTCAGGTATGTTCTTCCACTACCTGCGTTTATATCAACCCCATCAGTAAAAATGAAGGCACACTTTCATCTTACACAGGATTTTAATTGAATCTGGTTTTCAATAGAACATCTGTCCTATGTCCACCTTCTTGATTGAAACGGGTTGTTAATGGGTAATTAAATGAATGTTGTGCCTGAGGCTGTATCTGGTCACATGTAAGGAGAAGGTACTTCGAGCAACAATATAAAAGTTATTTACAGTCAGTGACAACAATTGTAATGGTAGCCATTTTCTCTCTTGTTTCATGGTGGTCACATTTAATTTTGTTCCATTTTATTGCTTTTGTATAAAATTTAGAAATGTAATTTCCATTTCTATCCATCTGTTGATTAACAACTTTTCCTCTGTGTTCTAACCCACATCTTTCCTGTATCTTAATTTCTCTTTATTCCCTTCTTATCCGTCTGCTTTTGACACCCACCCTCTCCACTGGCTTGCTCCACTCTCTCTGTCTCTCTGTGCTCTGCCTCTTTATTTCCTCCTTCTTTCCGGTGGCGTGTATAGCCGGTGCCGTCTCTGCAGCCCTCTCAGCCTGTCTCCTACTCCAGCCCCTCCTGCCCCCAGGTTCTCCTGCCAGTTTCTCCTCCCCAGCAGTACACAATGGTACTGGCACCTCTCGTAGCTTCATCTCTTTATATTAATTTAGTTAAGACTGCATTACTGACACCCTCACACATCACATTTAGATTTTGCTGTATTCTGCGAGGAACTCTTGCACTCTTATACCCTGTTCTCATTCATATTAGGTATTTAACTGCTCCAAACCATTCAGGTAGCACTTTGTCTTCAGGCTGTCTGAAAGTCTGCACCTGCCTGAGAGGCTTGGCTCGGGGCAAGATCACCACGTGCTATTCCATGTGCTGTCTGCATGTACCTCAAGCACATGTGATTTACTGTGACTAAAAAAGTGACTGTTGTGTGTTGGGGTGCTTTATTTTGGTAATTTTAATAGTTGTTTAACTTTAGTAGTTGAGGTTAATATTGTTTAGTATTGTTTAAAATTATTTAATATGTTTGCATCCTTTGTATGTTCAAGGGAAAGATTTGTGTTAAGATGTAGCAAAACTCAATATATTTGACCTATTAACTGAAAATCATATCGCTGGGTTGAAAGGATTAGCCTTAGACAGAAATTAGGGGAAAAATTAAAATAGATCTTTGTGTGATCTTACTTGACTTAATGTAACAGTTGAACACCTTTTAAATATGCTCTCATCCTAATCAGCCAAGTGAACATGTTCGGCCACATTAGCAGCGACCAGATGAGTGTTTATATAGATCTAAACCTTAAAGGAATTCCCCTCAAATATTTTGGTAAACAAACTTGTTTTCTGTCACACACACAATCAGATGTGATGTGCGATCTATCAACTGCAGAATTGTTTCCTTAGCTTCAGCTCGCACTCTAGTCACCGTTATGTCCAGGAGTATAGTTGCTTTCGTCTACGAAAATTATGACTAAATATCGTCGTCAGCGAACCTTTATCATGTGACGAAAACGAGATGAGACGCAACGTAAATGCTGCTCATGTGACGATAACTATAACTAAATATATAATGCAATATCATTGACGAATAAAAACGAGACTAAATGTGGCTTACAAAATAAAAACTCTACTAAAATGTCTCCTCATTTTCGCTGACTAAAACGAAACGAGACGAAATGTTCTAGCGTTATTTCGTCTCGTTTAGTCGCATTGTTATTATTATATTTGCAGTATTTCTGTTTCCCGTGTCTCACTTCAGGGGCTGCATCAAGTCACACTGCGCAGTCGCAGGTGACGTCACAGCATTAGTTCCCACTTGCGGCATTATTTAGAAGATGCAGCTGCGGTAGATTAATGTTAACAACAGACAACTGACACAGAGAACGGGACCGATGGCCGGCCAGCCGGCTTTGGTTGGTAAAATAAATATGTTGTAAATTCAAATCAGAGCGTCTTCGTGTCTGGAATGGATGTATTCTTGAGTCTATAAGGTAAAAATATGATAATAAGACAACCTTGTTTGAATTGTGAAATGGGTTTGACTGAGAGAAAGTTTTGGTTTTGCCTATACTACTAGATACTATATTGACTGGGTTAAATAGAATTGCATTACTAAAAAGAGACTACAATTTTCATTGACTAAAACTAGACTAAAATGTCATCAGTTTTCGACTAAAACTAGATGAAAATAGTCACGGATAATTCTGACTGAAATAAGACTAAAGTTCTCAGACTTTTAGTCGACTGAAACTTGACTAGACTACAAAGAGTATGAACGTGACTAAAACTAATAAAAACTAAAATGACAGCTTGAAACAAAGACTAGACCAAGACTAAAATTAAAACAGGCTGCCAAAAACAACACTATCCAAGAGTCACCTTGGCTTTGTTTGGGATTGCTAAACACATTCTTATTGTTCTGGATGCAAAGTGATGAAACTCTATATAGATCCTCTCTCGTGGCTCTTTAGATGATAGACAGCTTATTTTCCAAAATGTCACAGTGTTGTTGCCAGCGCTCTCACACTGTTACTGATGCAGCTGTGTGGCTTTGGTGATTACTCTCAGTCCCTCAGATCTCAATTAGACCTTACAACACAACTTCAATATTGACAAGAGGCTGATATAGAGGTACGAGCAGCGAACAGCTCTGCAGCCTCTTTGAGGTTGTGACCTATAAATTTATCTACGGATACACAGCCTGATGCACACAGCGAATTGTTGTAATACACTTTGTAATGAAGGGTGTGAATTAAAAAGTGCATTAAATATCTTGTGTTAGAGTGCCTGCTTGAGGGGACGAAGGAGTTTATCAACAAAGAAAGTGGCAAAGGATGGGATTGCAGTAGTATGGGATTTTATTCTTGGTATTTTTTGTCTGGTATTTGGCCTTTGCACAGTGCTAGCACTTCAGAGGACTGTCTTTATATCACACATTATATCACACATGTTGTACTCAATGCTGTGTAATCTACATTCATATTTATGATAGTGTGGTTGTATTTAGTGCTGTGGCACTAACCTAACAATATCATTCCCATTCCTCCCAGGGAGAAGAGCTGGCACCCCAGTTCAGCCAGATGACGCTGAGTCGGCAGGGCTCCAGCGAGAACCCTGAGCCTCCCCCCATGTATCAGGCTCCTCCCACAGTGCTGTCCCAGCACCCCCCTCCTCAGACCGGCTACATCATGGCTACCACGGGTCAGCCTATGCCACCTCCGTCTGGCTACCAGCCTGCCACTGGACACCCCCATCCTCCACCTCCTCCACCTCCTCCATCACAGCCCGTCATGCAGGCCCCACCACCCCCACAAGGCTACATGCAGCCCCCTCCACCTCAACAGGTACGCTAGTCTTCACAGTCGGTGAGTTAAAGGCATGAGACATGGGTTAAAATCCATTTCTCAAATGTTTTGCCCTTATTCTACCAGGTATAATGAGTATCTCTCAGAAAGTGATGGTACGATGCCAGTGAACTACTTATTATAGTATATATAGTTTTGGGACTCTGGTGTATTTGTGTGTGGCAAACACCACTGATTTAGCATTTAATTGCCATTAAAATATGGTAAGTATGTATTTGTGTTACAGCTATAATGGTAATTGGCCTTAGGTCAATGCTCTAACAGTCTTCTTTTGTGCTGCAAGTCAGGCTGGCAGAATTCACTTTGAATAATACTCAGAGAGAAATGAATACATGAGGCAACACAGGCAGGTTTGACTGTAATGTCTCATTGTTCTCGGGCCACAGTATTTGACTCTTAACATTTATTTGGAAGTATTCATATAATATTCCATATGTGCAAGGGGCTTCCTTGTTTTGCAAGACATTACGAATGTTTCATAAGCCTGAAAAATAACTTGAAGCTTAGGATCCAAGGAAAGAGATGGCACTTTCACTTCCACCGTAGAGAAAATGTTAGCAGTTAAAATGATGAGATGATAAGTCAAAGTCTGATTTATTAATGAAAAATGGATTTATTTTGTTTTGTTTTATTTTATTTTATTTTATTTTTTTTTGAGGAAATCCAAATTTGTGTCAAGGGAAATTTGGACGAAAAAAATCTGTTTTAGGTGTTGATGCTTGTAGACCTTCTTAAACCTGTCCAAAGCCTAACACTGTCTAAGATACACATCACAGCAGAGCCACAGTTATAAAGTAATATTAGGGAGATTAAAAAGTTACAGTTAAGCAACAACACCGTTTTTTTCCTGTTACAAGGAAGTCATAACTGGTTTAAATAACAATGGTTCAGGCTTGCTCTACTCACATAAGTTCTTTTTTTGTAGTTAATATGTGGCACAGGTGCACTGCTCCCCTCTGGTTGCAAAATGACCAGAAAATATGTAATAATAACCTGTGCTATTGCACAATTTGTCAGAAGCCCATTTATTCAAATACAGGTTGATCGAAATGCTATAGGTGTAACATCCCTCTTTCATAGCTCTATGATTTCGGAATAATTTTCTAGTAATTTAATAAGTTTCCTCAAAAGAACTATGTAATTTCACACTAATTGTAGAAAAGTACACTTTTCTATGGAAGAACTGCTTCATTAAAGCTCTTCCTTCCTCTTTTGTTTGTTTTTGGAAACTTTGAATTGAATGTTGAATTGTAGGGTGTGCCTGAAGACACATTTTATGCTTTTGCACGTTCAGCTGACCTGCTGTTTACTGTTAAATTATGCCTTACCATTAAAAACTATCCATTGATGCATAAATGGGATAAATATCACAAATTAAGAAGATCTTTCTTTTGTAATCCTAGAGTTAAGTGTGACATATCAAGTTTGGCCGTCACACTTAGAGTGCTGTGCGTCACCTTCACAAGCTCAGTCTCAGTTAGCCAGCTCGCCTGTCACATTCCTCTGATTGCAGAGGCGGTGACAGTAATGAGTTCTCTCACTTTCTGTCACTCACACTCTTCTTTCCCTCCCTCAGGCTTTTACTTGAATCCATAAAGTAGTTATTCTAATTCATTTGAGGAGAGAGAACTGTAGTGACCTGGCCATTAAACACCCGGTGGGAGACATTAGGTCCTGTAATGTTGCTCTGGGGCTAAGTTGTAAAGGAAGATAGTCTGTTTAGTAGAGTTTTTAGTAGCAGAGGTGACTTTTTTTAATTTGGAAATAGTGTTCTCGTTAGGGGAATCTGGGGTCATTAGTATCTCCTTAAAGCAGCTTGTCAATTAGAGTACACAAACATGAATGAAGTACACTATTGCCACAGCCAGAGCGACTTTACCAGATATGATGGAAGATGCAACATTGACTTGAATCAGGTGCACATTTGAGAGTTTTCATGCAAACTCACTATTTGCAGTCTAAAAATAGTTTTGCCACATTACTGCACTGTACTGTAAAACCTGTTTTCTGTCTGTCTGTTTTATAGGTTTCATCTTCTCCGTTTTTATTTTGTGGTTTGAACCACTGAACTATGTAGAAAGTGTCTTTTCATGCCTTTTATCACCCTACACACCATCTTAAATTATCGTCATTCTTAGATCTCCATACATGTATAAACTGCATTGGTTGGGAAAGAAAGATGCGCTGTGTTGTTCGATGTGTGGGTGGTCCACAGTGTAACAGGAGTGCAAATATTGACACCGCTGCAGCCTCTGGATGGGCTAAATGTTGTCATGTATGCAGATGAAGGTGGAGGCAGGAACTATCGATCCTCCTAACAGTGAACTTCCTCTCTTTAGCCCGGTTGTATAAGCTGCAAGTTAAACCTTCAGTGTTCAACAACCTGTAACTCTTGGAGACGTTGACACAGAAGCACAGAATTGAGTTCCACTTTTCAATTTGTCAATGGATCACATGACTGCCTGTATAGTGGTGAACCCATAGAAATTTGTCACCTAAATTTGCAGTTCCCTCAGCTCTATGAATCAGCTTTCAACTAATTGTTTGGGTTTTTCCTGTCAGTTACTTCACTGTTTGTGCTCACTCTCAGCCACCAATCACTTATGAGGACTATGTCATCATTTTCTGACTGCACCAAATGGCAGACAAAGTTAGTGACTAGCTGGTGGACATAATGGAGCATTATTCAAGACCAAAACAGAGCTAAAAGGAGTGTAGATATTGAGCTTAAAATCATCAGGTGGCATGACACATTCCAAATGAATGTTGCTCCGTTTCGGCTAGTTGCAGATGACCAGCCTTACCAGTATGCGCCGTTCACACTAGGGATGTATACACTATCTCCACCACTGAGGCCGATTCGATATGCATCTCAATACACAGCCACCGATACAATACATTGCGTGTGCTTTGTCCAGTTTACCTTCTCGCTTGAAAAACCTGAAATATTTCCACACGTTTGATTTGTGTGTCTTTTTTGGTGCACTGAATATCTCCTTGCTGCTAACGTCGTTCTCGTTTCCCTCCGTGTTGTGAACAACGTTTGCGTCAGTGAAGGAGGAGCGATGGTGCATTCAGGTTGCCTCGGAAAACACGTTAGGCAGGGAATAGTACTAGAACATGAAATAATTGATTTACCATGGAATTTACCGATGCAGACGGGCTAGAAGAGATGCAGCATAAATTCACCCGTAAATTATATACAATGTACCTTGAATCTACCAGTGCAGTTGCATCGCAAACGTTTGTATCGGATCACCGATATGAATCGATGAATCTCGTCATCCCTAGTTCACTCACACACACACACAAACAGACACACGCACACACACGTGGCTCCCATGCAAGCTGCCACCTGCTCATCAGGATTCACAAACTGATGGAACAGCATTGGGAGCAATTTGGGGTTCAGTATCTTATCAAGGACACTTCGACATGTAGACTACAGGGGATCAAACCACCATCCCTCTGATCAGTGGATGACCCCTTCACCTTCTGAGCCCCTTAAAAGGCGGTGACACTGTTTTCTACTGTCCCCTAGCAGCCAAGAAGTGATGCCTATCACAGGTTTAATGTGTTTAGGTTGAGTTATGGTAGTAAAAGTATTTCGTTTGTCCAAAGCAAGTTTTATTGCTTGCCAACCTTTTTCATGTACATGTATAATTTAATTTAATTTTATAATTTTGTCTCTGGGCCACACGTGGACAAGCCTGACGATGGCTAATCTCAGTCACTGCAATTCATCAGTAGTTATTCCTCTTTCATCTTTGTGTACTCATTGTTTTTTGTTGTTTCTCTTCAGATACAGGTGTCGTATTATCCTCCTGGTCAGTATCCCAGCTCAGGCCAGCAGTATCGTGTGCCCCAGCCCATGTCCCACCAGGTGTCTTATCCTGCCCAGCGCACACAACCCATACCTCAGCCCACACAGCAGTCAGGTCAGTACATCTTCAATGCTGTACTGTGCTGCACGATAATTAACTCTATCTGAACTCATAATAGATAAATGGGTGGATATACATAATTACATAAAGATGAATAATGTCAGTGTTTCCTGTGCATTTTCATTTATGAAATCACTCATTTTTTTGTGTTTAATATCTATATTGAGATGTCAAAATTTCTCCAGAACAGGTCAATATGCAACAGTCCACTTGAGTTTATAACTGTAATGTGTTGTCCCACAGCAAAACACCGCTAACTTCTGAATCACACTCAGTTTAAGTTGACCAGGTGAAAGGTTGATTTTAAGCCCCGTGTCTGCATTGTTCTGCCAAGTCAAATACGCTTGGACCAAAATAGAGCCTTTCCCTTTTTTCCAGGCAAAACTCTGACAGCTTTATCCCTCAGTCACTTTCATTTGGGATCTGTGAAGGTTGGCTGTGTGTTTATACAGTACCTGACTGATAGACATTGTTGACAGCCTGAATGGACTCTGGCTCATAGTGAGTGCATGCCACATCCACATGGATCATGCACCTCGCTGTCAGCGAAACCTTGCATCAGTCCATGGCTGCTGTCCGGTTTGAAATATGAGTATTGTGATGGGTGAAGATTTATACTTCCAGAAATACCAAACATGAGACTTTCTGAATTTACTCCCCTTCTAGTTGCTGATATTCAACTGCTGTGAAGCCACAATACTTCTGTATTGTGAAACTGTGATTCTGGGCAAAAATTAAGTGCTACTAACATCCTCTTTTTTTAAAACAGTACAACAGCATAAAGGTAGTTCAGAGAAATGTTTTTACAGTCATTTAACTTGTCTCAGCTTTGGCCTTTGAGTTTCCCCTCAAAGGCTAAAACCCAACTACCCGTCCTCTTTGTCCCCTGTCTTGCACTGTAGTCTTCCTTTATCTCCCCACTCTAATTTATCTGCTCTGATTGTTGTCTGTTGTCATCAGGTCTTCAGACCATGATGCCCAGCCAGCAGCCGAGCTACCAGAGCATAATGGGTGTGCAGCAGCCCCAAAACCCTGGTCTGCTCAATTCCCAGAGGGCAGGCATGGGAGGACAAATGCAAAGCATAATGGTTCAGTACCCACAGATGCCATCATATCAGGTATGGACACATAATTAATAAAGGATATAAAAATAACACCTTTATTGTAATTGTTAAGTTAATGATGCTTGTGCGTGAGCTCAGTCCTAACCCTAACCCTTAGCCCTGCCACTGTCAATATGCAAGTGGCTTCCCTGGTTCCCCATCTTCCCTGGTTTAACAGCTCCATCTGGTGCACACTTAAAAAACATTTTCTGTTGAAGAGTCAGACAAAGTTAGATGACCCCAAAACAAGTGAATGATGAAGAGAATTGCAAACGAAAACACATCAAATAAACGGTATGAAAGCGTACTTTTTTTGTGATGCTTTTAACGCAGAAGCGGGTTTGAGCAACAAATAGTTTTGAGTCGGCTCAAGTTGACTATGCTAAACTCAGATGTGGGTCAGAGTCCAGCAGGAAAACTCTGTTATTTGTGATTGTGTTCAGTTGGGTGAGGAGGTGTTGGTTGCTGAAAAGGACTGCATTCATAATCCATATTAATATTGTGATATTGTTGAGAAGACAAACTATAAACAAACATGTACATCATCAAAGGATAAAGTGAATTTTATGGGCTGTTTAAATGGCTGTTCCTCAGCCACATCTTCCAGGTGATTACAGCCCAGATATTCCCACAGCGTTTAACACACCACAGCACAACAGGAAGTGGCAGCTACACTGTCATTAAGTATGGGGTCCTTTATAATCTGAATATATTAAATGGAAAAAGACATGCAATGTATACATCACTGGTATACCCATTGAATGATAAATGAAGCAAAAGTGAAAACCAAGCCATTGAATGAACTGCTCTGTGTCTTAGTGCTCAGCAGTACCAGACAGAGGGAGTTTCTGGTCTGTAGTATTTGAAAACCTCATGAAAATGGACACCAGATGCAGTTTTTATTGAACTGTAAAAATAACAGGTGTTTAGTTAATCCCTCTCTGCTAGTCTCATCTTCTTTTCTCTGTTTCTTCCTAAATGGTGTCTTTTCTCCTGACTCCTTACACTTTCCAGGTACCAGTGGCAAGTGAAAATCAGCAGGTGGTGCAGCAGCAGTACCAGCAGCAGGTGATGGTACCAGTCAGCCAATCTGTCCAGGGACCCATGCCTGTATACTACAGTGTTATCACACCCACACAGCAGAATAGCACAAGGTTTGTATGTATGAAAACGTCATATTCTTACACATGAGATGGCGGTAGCGTCCAAGAATTTCAAGTGACCTCCATCACTGTGGAAAAAAAATAAGTTGTGCATTATACATAAACATGCAGTCTTGTGAGAGCATTTCCTCACATATGTGAAATTTCTTTTCCTAATCTTCTGGTGGCATTGTCTGATTATCCTCTTGTATGAGTGTGAATTACTTTTCAACATGTCTTTATTGTCTGTCCCCTTTTATGTGTCGGTCCTTCAGCCCATCCGTAGGTTACCTGCAGCCCCCCAGCTCTGAGCAGTATCAGATCACACAGTCGCCGTCCCCATGCAATCCTCAGCAGTTGCAGCAGCAATATTCAGGTGAGACTTAGTAGCCATTCTAAAACATTATTATTGTAGCTTTTTTTTTCGTTTACAATTGTACTTCATTACGATTAATTTTACCTACATTGTGGGCATTATTGTCCGAAAATTAAAACCTCAAGTATTTGTCAATTTGACGATATTGAACTAAAACTCCACCTTTACAAAATCAGGTGAAAGGTATTCAGGGAAAAGTTCAGGCAGAGGTACATAGGGTTCACAATCTGGAAATCGATGTCCTTAAAAAGGGAATGTTTGAAGAAATCACAGAAAACCTAAACTTCACAAGGACCTTGTGCTCCCATGTGGCCTTAAGTAAATGTTGATTGTAATGATGGTCACTTTATCTTTTCAACCTCTGCTCTGTTTGTACCATTCACAAATATAACAAATATATTTATTTGTTGAAAAAGTGATTTCATATGTCAGTCTCTCACCCAATGAATAGATGAGACCTATTACCAATAATGATTTGGTCTAAAAGGTCTATTTAATGCTCTGTTCCTTGAGACTAAATTCAACCATAGGTCTATATTTTGGGTCTTCTTGAATATTACAAGATGTTGTCAGCAGCTAATTTTACATCTTATGAATGTAGTCTTCTGGCATTTGATAGCTTAAGCATCACGGCAGTGTCTATTACAGGTTGTCTCAAATATCAGACCTTATATGTATTTTTTGTGCCTTTTTATTGGACATCAACCTCTCATTTGTGTGTGTGTTAAAAAAAATCATCTTGAGGCATCAAGAAATGCTTTAGGTTGCGGTTTCGTCCGCAGCTGAGAAGCAAGCCAGCATGGAGCTGGTGTAGACAGTTGCGTAGATTAAAAAGAGAGAAAAAGTGTACAGTCTAGGCATGGGGTTAGTGTCAGAGAAGTACATGACATCTTGTATTTGGGGAAAGTAATGGTTTTACCCAGATGCCAAAGGTGGAGGATATTACACAGTCTGTCTGCAAGCTTTGTAAATGTCTGCATGTCTGCTCAGTACAACAAAATCACTGCATTACTGCACATTATTATCTTTAGTATCTCAATCACAATACATCCATAATGTTAACTACTCTTCTGCAGCACAGAGCAAAGTTTTGGTGAGCAGGCATATGAAAAACTGATATGTGTCATGTCAAATCAATGGAAGAGATTGCAAACTGGGTTTTAATGCTATGCCACTCCAGCAGAACCATCTCTAAATGGTATATGCATTGGAAGCAGATACGAAAGTCATATAATCCACTAAAATAAGCAATGAAGCAACTGTAAGATCAAAAAGCAAATGAAAAATGGGTAGCATAAAATGACAAAATCATAAAATTAATAAAATAATGTAATGAGAGTGTGGATAAGTTCATCAGACCAGTCCTAAGCCTATATTTTGAGATTCTTGAGAGAAGTACGCTGATTTTGAATGTAGTTGTCCATGTCTAATCCCCGTGTATCTACTAGAGAGTTGCCAGAAACCAATACCACATACTGAGAAGTGTAACCATTTGGCATGTCTTGTATTATAATTGTCTACATCGCTCTTAGGCTGGAAAAATACTTAACACAAGACATGGAAGCGAAGCAGGCTGATGCAGCATTTAGAAAATAAAAACACAAGTTTGCTATTTATTTATGTTGAAGATCACCAGTTTATCTCCTTGTGTGCTTGTCTCTCTTCATGCCCTCTCAGGAGTACCGCCTCCTGGGCCCGGGGTGATGGTCATGCAGCTCAGCGTCCCCAATGGACCACAGCCTTCCCAGAACCCTCCTCTGGTCCAGTGGAACCCATGCAAGTACTACAGCATAGAACAGAGGCCCGGCAAGCCAGGAGAACTCTACAAACCTGACAACACTCCACAGGTACAAACACGAAGGTCGTCTCGGTCATTAGGTGATCTTATTTATAAATGTAACACATCTCATTAATCCTGGCTGTGACTCCCACACCCAGTCACTCATGTGCATGCTTTCACTCGTTACCCGTTCTGCCCTCGGGTGGTTGAAAATGTCACGTGATCAGGAAAATGGTGCCCGTGTCCATGATGCATTATATTATTTTTTTTCTCTCTCTTTTTTTTTCCCTTGTGTCCAGGCCAGTACCCAGCTGACGAGTCCCCTGGCCTCCCCCACTCAGTCTCCCACCCCTTCTCCCTCCGGCAGCGTCAGCAGCGTCTGTCCAGGCCTGGGACCATTACCCCTCATTTCCCAGTTTCCCCGGCCAGGAGGACCAGCTCAAGGTAGAAATGCACAAAAGGGTGAAGGTTCAGATACATATAGATGCATTTATGGTATCCTACAGACAGATACAACAGTGCCAGAGCAAAAGCCTGTAATACGTTTACAAATATTCTCCAGAGGGATGTATGAGGAGAGAACCACAAACGCATGCATCTGTGTTCTTTCTGCTTTCATCCCTGTTGTAGCAATGTCGCCACATCCCCAAATCTGAGCAATTAAGAGAAATGTTATTGTAACCATGAGAAATGACCCAAACGACCAAAATAAGTTAAGAAATGACTCCTCCTTTAGTTCACGAGCAAATAAACGTGAACTGCTCTAACGGCTGTGTGCTTGAATCCCTGCGCTCATTTGTGCTCTTTCACCCATTTCCACAGCGACCCTCTAAACCTTGTCAGGTGGATTGTGGCCCAGAGCCAATAGGTCATCGTTTGCCCTTCTCACCACCAGGTTCACATGACTGGCACTGTGCCACCCGGTCAAGCCTCCTGTCCCCACACACAGCTTTATCTTGTCCCTGTCCTCTGACCGATATTTACACACAGAGCCACAATACCTTTACTGACAAATAGACCACTATTTGGAATGCATGATTACACATACAAATACAGTCTTGCGTCAGTCAACCATCCACATCATCACCATGACGCTGGTCTCGACTGGATTGTCTTCAGGGTTAGGGTTAGGGTTAACACCAAAATGAAGGAATACTGTTGTAGTGAGAATTGTGTCAAATTGTGTTGATGAAAATCTTGTTTGCAAAATCTTTTCCATTAAATCCATCATCTGTCTTCTTTGTGACTGCTGTTCAGTATACTGCTTCAGTGCCCAATCAAAACATGCCTGTTAGTCTTGTATCTTTCTCAGTATCAGCTGCACCTGCAGATTCTAGACGTAGCAGCTTCAGATCCACCATGTTTATAGTACACATGCACCACCAGTTTGTTTTTTCTCTCCTTTTTAAAACACAGTAACATTACAGCAGGCCACTAGTCTTAGAGAGTTTGACGTGTTCTCAAAACATCAGCCACACCTAAATTATTAATAATTATCTTTATTGTTATTTCAGCTTTTTTGTTAAATGACATTTAATTGACTGAGTGGACACGCTGCACACATGAAAAGCAAAATGTATACTTGTTTTATGTATTAAAATATTTCCTTATAAACATCAGCGTTTGCGGGAGATAGTGAAAGAAGATCTGCAGAACTTTTCATACTATGGCAGAGTTATCAAAACACTAACAAACATCAAAACTCAAATTAGTTGACACCTCATCAAGTATAACCAGCTCTGTTGAGAGAGAGAAAGAGAGAGAGTGCTAAAGTTGTAATCCTTAAGATTTCAGTCCCAGAATTCAAAAATAATAATAGTAATAATAATAATTGTTTTTAATAAAAAAGAAACTGTGAGCAACCATGATCTGATGTCATGCTGTACACAGCATGAGTCTGCAGAAAGCAGGGCACAGTGAAAGGAGATGGTCACCTTGCTGAGAAGTTGGAGGTGTGCTGCCTGTTGCCTGCAGCTCCTCATCTGACTGGCCGTTTGCTTGTTTATTCAAAACATATTACTATTGAACATGTCACAAGTCTAAATTTCACCAAATTTGACTCTGTATGTCCTCGGGTCCCCACCAAAGTGTGAAGTGGATCAATTGAACGGTTGTGGAGACATGCCAAGGACATACAGACATACATACATTCAACTATCATTGACCTGCAGAGCCATATGTTTAGATTCTTCGTTATAACACTGTTTTTCTGCTGCCATCTTGGCCAGGTCTCCCTTGAAAAAGAGATTTTTATGTCAATGAGACATGAACTATTGTTACCTAGTTTGATGAAGTGATGACATCATTTGCTTTGTGTCTACTAAAGCAATGAAACTACAAACTGAAGCGTTTTCAGGATCCACCATTTTCATTTGAACTTGTAATTTGTGTTGTTCAGGTGACGGACGCTACTCTCTGTTGGGGCAGCCTCTCCAGTACAGCCTGTGTCCTCCTCCACTCATGCATGGCCAGTCCTCCTACAGCTCCCATCAGGTCAGAGCTGGCAGGCATTTGGACTGTCGGAAACGCAGCATCAGTCAGACTGTCAACATGTTCAAGCTGTGATATTGACTGGTCTTAACATTTTTTCAAGCTTTTGTTGCATCTGTTGCCATGTGTTGTTAAAGGGTTAAAACATGATAAAAGAAAGAAAAAGAAATATGTGAAACTGTCAGCTGTTACTTTTTTCTACTGACCAGCGAGTGACCACAGAATCTCTCATCATTTACCTTGTGCCCACTAGTGTATGTTGCAGCTGTCTCAGTTACCAAACACTAAGGCTCCCACTGATTGCTTACACTCCCACCTAGTGTCTGGTAATGGAACTGCACTGTAAAGATAATCCCCATAATATCCATTTTGTTATGTGTTCAGGGCCAAGGAGGAATGAAACACGGGGCACGAGGGAAAAAACAAACACTCAAATCTGCATCAACAGACCTGGGCACAACTGATGTTGGTAAGTTGCATCATCACAGACCAGCATGACATCTACCACTGTTATCATTACGTTCCTCTGCAGGTCTTGGTGCACACACTTGCATGTGGTCTTGTATTTCAAAGAGCTCTACCATTGCAGAGTGTTTTCAGGTATATGTGTGAAGTGGCTACTAGAGGGCAGCCAAGTGTGTTCTCTGACAGTTTAGTCAGCCTATGTTGCTGATTTTACCCACAAAACCCTCCATCTGGTGTTAATGCCATGAAATAAATGGCGAGTTGCACGTTGCAAAAATGCTCCAGCTCAAAGGGACAAGTGAACACACAAAGCATGTGTCTGACACTGGTCCTTCATGTTTCAAAAGATAAGAGCTTGAGCAGTCAAACCTCCTAATATCGTGCGTCTCTCCGATTCTACTTATTTCTTTGACCAGTGGTGAGTCGAATACTCGAGGTAACGGACCTGCCAGAGGGGATTTCACGTCCAGAGGCTGAGAAGCTTTTCAACCAGCTGTCAATGTGCGGTGCCAAGATCCAGTGGCTGAAGGAGCCCCAAGGAGGCCGAGGAGGAGCAGGTGGCTGTGGCCCCTGTCCTGGTGCAGGGCCTTCTGGCCACGGAGCCGCCGCTGGGGCCGGCCCCGGGGCCATCGCGGGTGCCAAGTGCGACGGCAGCGACCCTGCTCATCTCTACACAGTAGTGGCAGTGTTTCCCAGCACCATGGCTGCCCAGAGTGCTTCCTTCAAACTTAACAACAGCGGGGCCAGCCTCTTCAAACTGAGGGCCGCCAAAAAGAACTATGACCTGCGCGTGTTGGAGAGAGCCAGTTCTCAGTGAAAAGAAAAGAGACAGGGAGGAAAGAAAGAAAGTCAAAGAGACAGAAAGACTCTTGGTGGAGTGGTGGAAAAGGAAGGACTGAGGGGGACTGCTCTTAGTGTACTATTAAAAAAAAACAAAAAACAAAAAAAAAACCTTGAGTTAAGTAATGTGTCAAATGTATAAAAGGGAAGAAGGTGTGAATCATGAGGTGGCTGGAGTTTGGTTGAAAGCCTGATTTTGTTTGTTTTTATTCATTGTTTTTGTTTTGTATTTATACAGCAGAAGAGCACACAAGACACGTGAGCATGTGTTTCACTGTTGCCGTGGAATGTGTGCTGCCATCGTACAGAAACACATGCAATGCCACACACACACACACACACACACACACACACACACACACACACACACACACACACAAAACACACCAAGAGACACAAACACACAATCAGACACAATCGTAGGCAACAGGGTCACATAGCACATGACAAAAACACACTGGACAGTCGACCTCAGTCAAACCTTTTCCTCCTCTTCCTCCTCCCTCCACTCTCCAACCCTTCCTCCTTTTCCTCCTTTTTCTGCCGACGCTTTCTCTCCTTCCTCAACTCTCCGTCACCCAGTTGTCTCTTAATCTCACATATTTATAAATTTTCATACGCACATTTGCGCACTCTCTCTGCCCCCCCCCCCACCATGTCTCATGCTGCCTCCTATATTTCTCTGCTGCTCTGTCCCTCTCATGTACTTTCTCACTGCTCTCTCCTCTCTTGCTTTCTGTTTGCCTTACTGCTGTTGTGGGTTTCTGTATTGCGCTTTTTTTCTCAAGGTTTTCTTTTTTCCTTTTTTTGTTTTTTGGGATTCAATATATTTATATAAGTGATGTAAGGAATAAAAGAAATCTATATATTAAGTGATTTTTCTTTTTTCCCCTGAGTGAAAAAGTTTAGGCCTTCCTTTATCCTTTACTCCTTCCCTCTTCATCCCGTTCTACTCTTCCCCACATTTGTTTCCTCCTTACTGCCCTCTACCTCATTTCTTTGATCCTCTCCTTTCTCCCACAACTGTCCCACATCCCCCCGCTCCACCCTGACACCCCATTGTGTTTGCGTTTTTCGTTGACAGCTGTGCAGAACGTATCAGAAGAAGTAGTAAAAGTGCACAATGATTGCATATGTCTACTGTAAATTTTATTTAATCTGTTATTTTTTGGTTTGTTTTTAAAAATATAAAAGTGGAGAAAAAAAATCTATCAAAACATCTGTGTCATGTGGTTCATTGTTGGACTTTCCTAAAGTTGACTGAGCTACACAAAGTCAAAATCTACACTGTGTTTTCAGCATCCAATGTGTGCATATCCAAATGGCAAAACACATATTGTCAAAGTTCAGTGTTCAGTGCAGCTTGGCATGGATTCTAATGGAGGGAAGAACATTCGTGCTGAAGATTTAACCTCACTTGGTGTCTGACATTTCAGTCCAAATTCTCCAGTAGGTGTTCAGTTGGGTTAGAGCATGTCCTTTGCAAAGGTCACAGCATATGGTTCACATCATCAATTATTCAGATTTTCACTTAAATTCATCACCTGTCAATACATACTGAGCACATTCATGCTCCCCATAAAGAATCCTTCTGATTATAAATAGGAGCTCCCACTCAGCCCACTCTGTCTAAATAATACAACCTGAGAAACAGTACAAATGTATTTTTTGTTTTTGTTTATTTATTTATTTATTTATTTATTGGATCAGAGGAAGGATGTTGATTTGATTGATTTTTCAACAGGCCTTCCAAGGAGATTCAAGCCAATTTCATCCATCCATTTTCTTCCACTTATCCAGGGCCGGGTCGTGGGGGGAGCAGTCTGAGCAGGGACACCCAGACTTCCCTCTTCCTGGACACTTCCCCTAGCTCTTCCGGGGGGATCCCGAGGTGTTCCCAGGCCAGCCGAGTGACATAGTCACCCCAGCATGTCCTGGGTCTTCCCCGGGGCCTCCTCCCGGTGGGACATGCCTGGAACACCTCCCTAGGGAGGCGTCCAGGGGGCATCCGATAGAGATGCCCGAGCCACCTCAGCTGACTCCTCTCGATGTGGAGGAGCAGCGACTCTATTCTGAGCTCCTCCCGGGTGACAGAGCTCCTCACCCTATCTCTAAGGGAGCGCACCGCCACCCTGCGGAGGAAACTCATTTCAGCCGCTTGTATCTGGGACCTCGTTTTTTTTTGGTCATGAGCGTAGGTGAGGGTAAGAACGTAGATTGACCGGTAAATCGAGAGCTTCGCCTTTCGGCTCAGCTCCTTCTTCACCATGACGGATTGGTACAGCGACCGCATTACTGCAGCCACTGCACCGATCCGCCTGTCAATCTCACGCTCCATCCTTCCCTCACTCGTGAACAGGATCCCAAGATACTTAAACTCCTCCACTTGAGGCAGGAACTCTCCCCCAACCTGAAGGAAGCAAGCCACCTTTTTCCGGTCGAGAACCTGACTCTCATCCCAGCTGCTTCACACTCGGCTGCGAACCGCCCCAGCGCATGCTGAAGGTCCTGGCTCGAGGGAGCCAACAAGACAACACCATCCGCAAAAAGCAGAGACGAAATCTGGCGGCTCCCGAACCGAACCCCCTCCGGCCCCTGGCTGCACCTAGAAATTCTGTCCATAAAAATGATGAACAGAACCGGTGACAAAGGGCAGCCCGAGTCCAACATGCACCAGGAACAGGTCCAACAATTTCATTTATTGATTATTATTTTTTGTGATCAAATTTTATACATAAATTTTAAATTTTATTAGCAATGCAGACATATAATCAGAAATTTAGATTTTTTTTGGGGGGGGGGGGGTGTTTTTGCTCTCTTTTTTTTTGTTGCATCATCCATCCATCCATCCATCCATCCATTTTCTGTACCGCCTATCCCTTTCAGGGTTGCGGAGGAGCTGGAGCCTATCCCAGCTGTCAACGGGCAAGAGACAGGGTACACCCTGGACCGGTCGCCAGTCGTTTGCAGGGCAACATATATAGACAGACAACCATTCACACTCACACTCACACCTAAGGACAATTTAGAGTCACCAATTAACCTAATGAGCATGTTTTCGGTCTGTGGGAGGAAGCCGGAGCACCCGGAGAGAACCCACGCATGCACGGGAAGAACATGCAAGCTTCACACAGAAAGGCCCCGCCCGGGGATCGAACTGGCAACCTTGCTGTGAGGCACGCACACTACCTGCTGCGCCACCGTGCAGCCCTTTATTGCATCAATTCATTAAAAAAGTTACCATGTTGGGGGAGGTGGTTATTCATGCTTCAACCATTGTCATTTAAGTTTGTCACTGGGTCTTCAAATTGGCCCAGAACTGCTTGATCCTCTTCAGGAGAGAGGGCCTTTTGGTCTGTGTATCCTGATCCTGAGTTGAAGCTTTTATTCTGTTGCTCTTCTCATTCTTGTCTTCTCCATGTAACTCAGCAGGAGTGGAGTTCAACTCACTGGAGTGTGCAGAGCATTTACTGGTTGTGACTTCAGGAGCTGAGGAGGGTTTGTGTTCAGTTGACAGCTCTCGTGCATTGGGATGGACCTTATTTTTCTGCATGTTAAAAAAGCGGCTCCTCAACTGTGACTTCTTCTTGTGGACTTGTTTTGGTGTAGTTGCAGTCTCAAGGGGCTCCACAACTGAATCTGTGATGACGCATTTCATGGCATTGATAATTCTTGCCAACACGCCCTTGCATGCTCTGCAACTTTGGAACTGGCAGCAGGTAGCAGCATGTTCACAGGAGGATAGTTCATTCAGTGAAACCTGTATGATCTCTGACATTATAGAGATGACCTCATCAGTGACTGTTCTCACAATGGCCTCTGTGACTTTTGGTGTCAAGCTATCAGCTGAGCATGCACCATCATCACAGAGATCCATGTCAAAGGAGCCTTTCAAACTCCTGTCTGTGCTGTCCTCAGTGAGGCGAAGCATCTGCCTAATAAGCTCTGGGTACACCATCTGGGTAAGTGCATCTGTTCCACATACAGGAGAAGAAGTGGACCTCTTGGTCGAGGCACTGTGTGGGGGAGCAGATTTATTGAGGTCCTTTGACAAAGTATCAATGATTGTCTCTACGACAATCCCCAGCACCTCTGCTCCCATGTCAGTCAGCTTCTTCTTCACATCCGCATTAAAAACAGACCTGCTTATATCCCTTCCCTCCTCTTCGGTAAGCCCATCAAAGAATCTGGTGATGATGGTGTACAAGATGGCTTTCGAGCCAGTGAGTTTGCCTAATATTTCATTGTCCTCATGACAACCTTCAGGATGTCTGTCCTGTTCTGACAGTCCTGGGGTTGAGTCCTCTGTGAGTGTAGACCTCTTCCCGTCCTGCTGTGGTAGTTCCAAGGGGACATTTTTCAGGCATGATGTCTCAGTAGCCTTCATGCGCTGTTCTTTAGCCACCTTTTTTCTTGTTTTCAATTTGGTATGCTTCAATGCAGGCTCCAGGCTCTTATACATCCTGCTGTCATGTCTGTGTACAGATTTTGTATCTGTCCTGTCAGAGACACAACTCTTCTGTGCACTGACAGTCAAGATGGTCTCACAGATGTCCTTGTCGTCCTCTCGCAAGGATGTCCTCATCTCAGTGGAGGACATCTCCCCAGGAAATGGAGCTACTGATATCTTCAAATGTGTTTTGCTGCTGGGTGATGAGACGGCCTCATCCTGATGTTCTGTTGCCAGCAGCACAGGGGAGGGTCCAGGTGTTGCAGCCATGTCTGTATCCGGCTCTGCTTTCTCAGCACCCCTGATGTCCTCACTGGAGCTGACTGAGGCAGTTTGAGATGTTTCTTCAGGATTGAGCGTCCCTTCTGGGAGCTCTGCAAACCGTTGCCGGAGGCCAAAAAATACATTCAAATAGCACTCCACTTTTTCTTGGGTGGAATAGGCTGCTGGAGAGTCATCAGCCTGTAACTTTGGGTGTTCCTCAGCCTTCCACATGGAGATACGTCGCATCATCCTAGTGGTGTCGGCAACAGCCCGATTATTTATATTTGTGACAAATGAGCTGGAAATCTCATCAAGCGCCGCCTCATCATATTTGCAATCTTCTTTGTTCTCCATTTCGAAAAGAATATATCTGAGTTATACTACAGTACTGTCAGTTCGTTTGCTGCTGATAAGTTGTCTGGCTGTAATGACTTGATCGATTGAATTCATAGCTTTGACGGCTTTGATTCGATGGCTTTGATTTGACGGCTTTGATTTGATGGCTTTGATTTGATCACTTAGACACATGACACGCATTTGCGCGTGCAATCGTGCACGTCACGCGATGACGTCACAAAACAGCTTTGACATGATGCTTGGATCACATACGCATGTGTCACGCATTCGCGCGTGCAATCGTACACGTCAGGTGATGACGTCACAAAACATCTAAAATGCGGGCGTCTATCACAGTCCAGTTAGCGGTGCTTCACAGGAAAAATCAACGTTCCGTCAATAAACACTTCAAAAAATATTATATCGGTTCAACTGTAATTTATTGTCATCGTGTAATAGTGTGATCAGGCCCGGAGTGGCTAATCGGGACGACCGGGACAATTCCCGCTGGGCCGGTCCGATGTTTGGGCCGTGAGGGCCGGCGTTCACTTTTTTCTTTTGGCCGGTGTTCAGTCATGTCACTGGTTTGATCGTGTATTCTGCTACACTCGGTCAGTGGTGTTTGAAAGATGGAAAATACGAAGAGCAAGGGTGGCGCGGAGAAGGCAAGAAGCAAAAAGAGGAAAGCTCTGGAAACAGAAGCAGCCAAATGTGCTAAAATTGGCAACTTTTTCAGTAAAACGAGCTCGCGATTGGAAACGACAAATGAGGACGATGAAACGGGCACGGCAAGATGTTGAACTTTGCCTGCAAACCACCGTTCAAGTTAAATTAATTATCATGTCAATGAATTGTGCAGCGTTGTGGCATATAACATAACGTTATTTAAATTATAGTATGATGCGACGCCACATAACTGGGAAACTTGGCTTGTAGCCCCTTTAGAGTCAGAAGCAAGATCCAGCACCAAGCACCAGCCATGAGCCCTCAAGTCCAGAGTGGGCAGGTAGGATTGCTCGTTGAGTGAATATTTTTACAATTAATAGAATGAAGAGTAAAGTGTAGACCTGCTCTATATGAAAAGTGCCCTGAGATGCTAGATGATTCAGCACTGCATTAATCACACTGACCTGAATTGATCAGAAGGCTTTGTAAAAAGGGGAGATTTGCACTGATAATTATGACCATTTTTAAAATGTGATTTAGTGTGGGAAGCAGAGCCAAGAGCCAGTAGTGATGAGGGGATTACACCTGTCAGTACGGAAGGAACAGGTGAGCTGTTGTAACAACAAGCAAGCATTAGTTGCAATAAAACCACTTTCTATGCCCAAACGATCACTTATTGAACAGAATATAGATTCAGATATTGTTGAAAAGCTTGTGTTGTAAAGAATAATGTTGAGGTTGTGCACTCATGTTGATATAAGTCTACATTGTGAAGGAACCCTTACTTGCACTGAATTGGAAATATTTTAGTAAAATACACTCAATTACAAGGCTTTACATAACAGTGCACTGCTGTAGACTTAAAATGTATACATGATTTTAAAGATAATAGGTCGTGATCTAAAGTGGGCCGGTCTGAGGCATGAAACTCCAGGGCTGAAAATGAGTCCCACTCTGGCCCTGAGTGTGATGAACCATTGTTAAATGTTTGCCTAATTACAATTTCATTTATTAACTTTATACTACCTATTATTTATATACATTTGGCTAAAATGTCCTAAAAGGCCCGCGGGCTGAATCCGGTCGTATGATTGTCTTAAAATAAAAATCTATGCTGCTTTACAGTGTACACTGACCAAAACCTACATCTCCCACAATGCATGTCAATTTTGTGACCCGCGAAATGACGACATCCTGCCGCTAGTGTGCACTGTTGAGCGGTTTCCTAACAAGCGATAGAGGTGAAAGGATCGACAAGAAGTCGAAGAAAAATGTCCAGGAAAGGAAAAATTGATGCAGAGGGAAGGCAATTTGATGAGAGATGGGAAAGCGAGCGAGTACATGTTTGTACGTCACGAAGAAAAGCCGGTATGTCTTGTGTTGCGAGGCAGTGTCAGTGATGAAAGAACACCATTTACGTCGGCGCTCTGATAACAAACACGGAGCCAAATATGCCACATTTAGACTCGAAGAAAAACACCAAATTGTCAAATGGCAGCAGAATTTCGTTACAAAAGCCACAGCCAAAAATGATGCGGCGGTGAAAACTAGCTTTACTGTGGCCGAAGAAATCGCCCAAGCCTCAGTGTGTTTTTCAGAGCGTGCTGGGGTTGCCACCTTTCAGAAATGAAAGTAAGGGACCCCCACCACAGCTCCTCGCGGGGCCATGACCACCGCGGCCCGCCTCCCGTGGGGTGGGCAACAGTGGCATGTTTTATTTTGTGCCACTGTTTTTAGTAAAGGGGTGATCAAGAAAGCAATTAGTCATACTTAAAGCTTGAAATGCTTTATTACCAGTGAACACATTCTTTATTGTGCAACATTGTTGCATATGAAGTGCTGTTAATTAGGCTACATAAAGCCGTAATTACATGCTTCCCTATTTAACATACGATGAGGAAGATATATAACAAAGTGCCATATGCATACAGTTTAGTTATTGCACAATCAATTAACCTAGTTAATGAGATAGGTCAGATGAGGTCATCCAAACAGTTAAACCACACTAATAAAAGAATTTATGTAATGATCACTAAACACTGTATTCCTCAAAAATATAAACATTTTGACATAGATTACACAGAAAGCTCTACAAACATTTTTAATCTAGGAAATGTATATATATTTAAAAAAAAAAACGTTTCTACGTTTTCTCGACTTTAAAAACTCAACATCCTAAACAATCAATCAAACCACAATAGTCTAATAGTAATCATCTCCACTGATGCTGTCCAGCTAAGGATGTGCCTCTTCCCACTCACGTCTGTACTTTTGCAAGCGTTTTCGCTTTTGAGGACGTGGTGGAGGTACATTATTGGTTCAATACGGGACGCTACATTTATTTGTCAGTTAAAGGACGATTCCGTATTTTACGGGACGGGTGGCAACCCTAGAGGGTGAATTTTCTGGAGCGGTGCGTGTAAAAGGTGTGTGAGCAGGTGAGCCCAGACCAGATACAGACACTGAGTTAGGGAACTGGTAGGAAATATGGCAACACAGCTGGCCGAATAGACCCGCACTCACCAGACTTTTTCATTAGCGGTTCATGAAAATGGCCACATTGCATGATCCACCAAGAGGCTGTGTGTGGAAAGCCTCTGGACCTGGATGATATACTGAGGATACAATGTATGTTTTTGTAAAATGCCACATCTGTCACACGTTCTCAGCAGCTGACAGTTATTTATTGCCCCTTAGTTCTGCCCCTCTCAACTGTGACAACAAGTTTTTAATGTAATAACTTGTGTTTTATAATGTTTGTCTTTGGTTCACTTGAAGCATTTGATCTTTGATTGATGAAGCAATGTTGGTTTCTTCACCTGATAAACTAAAGGGATTTATGTTATAATAACACAACAATCTGCTTACAAATATCTTGACATATATTTAATTTGTTTACAATATTTGTACACTTGAACAAATATAACCAAATGCAGAGACAGTTATTCAACAATATGTTAAGGAGTAGTTACAGTTATACAGTTTGAGGGCACCATAATGCTGATGTGGCCCCGAGTGAAAATGAGTTTGACAGCCTTGTCCTAGGCTGTGTGATTTCACCCTGTTTTCAGACAGAAAACATGGCAACAGCAATGCAGCCCCCACCTGAGATCAAACCAGTGATGTTTGCAAAGCACTCATGCAGGCTTAAATTGAAATAAATGTAGTAATAATCATTGAATAATGTATTATCATAACCTGAGTGAGGAACCTGAAGAACAGCACTGTTTTTGTTTTTTTTAACCACTAAGCTTCTCAGCTTTTTAAGTGCTCAGCTGTCCCAAACAGTCACATGAACGTACACACACCCACATAGACACACATACCCAAATATACACACCCAGGGCTGGGCCGGATCAGCCTGCTGGCATTACTCATCCCAATATCCCACCTGTTGGAAGCTCATTTGGAAAGCTGGGAACATAAAGGACTGAACAACTGTGCTGGTAGAGAAGGCTAGAAAAAGTCCAAAGACGTTTGGCTGCAGGGACCCTTCCTGATGGCACGCAGGGGATAAGAACCACCTCACTTTGACAAGAAGTGGAATTCAAGTGTAACGGTCAGTTTTTTGAATGAATAACCAGAACGATAATCTACTTTAATCTCTTACTAATACTTGCTGGGTGCTTGATAAATGTTGGATCACTGAGTGTTTTCTTGTTCATGTTCTAGCATATAGAACAACATGAGAGGGGGGAACCCTCCAAACCCTCTGTAGATGCATTTAGTTACAAGTGAGTCCTGTTTTAACTTAGCTGAGATCAAGTTGCCTGCCCAGACCAGACATTAGTTGTTTCTGGGTCTTTAAAATGACTGCACAAAAGTGAGACCAAACACATTGAGACCACCTGTGAATCGACATGAATTACTCTAAATATTTTCATCTTTGATCTGATGTTACATTAATTGTAAGATAAGATGACAGGAGGTGCTTTGTTATTAGATACCTGCAGGAATTTCAGAGGCCATTTTTTGTGAATCCCTTTGCAGCAATAGCAGCGATGCTCATGTGGTTTGTGTCTACAGTGCCATCTACTGGACCAGACTTCAAATATCTGGAGGAACTAAACCTCAAGTGACCAGATAACCTATGGCTCATTATGACTCGTAAGTTGAAACTGCAGACAGGAATAAGCATGTTTTCTACTCGTGCACAAATTACAAGTGGTTGTAAGTGTCTTTGTACTTTTTAGGCCAGGTTGCCTGTGTGTGAGGTTGATTTCACTCAAAGGCTTGTGGAATCTTAATATCAGAGATTATGAAGAATGAAAATGCACAGTTGGCAACAAAGTGCAATGTATATGAAAAAATCCAAATAAAGGTAATCTTTTACTATCATATGTCAGAATTACAGAAAGCAAAATTAAAACCCTGAAAAAACACAGTTTGTGGTGTCAGAGGCAGACACTCCTACAGTAAGACCACCGCGGCGATGAGAAGTCTCAGTCACAGGGTGTTTTCTCCATTCCAACATTTGCAACTTGATGTGACATTTGCTCCCCAATGATGACAGGTTGGATGACAAGGACTCTGTGGATATTCATGACAACCCACCTCTCCCTGATAATGTGGTGAAAGAGGAGGACAACACGGTGAGACATCTGATATCCACATCTAACCACGCCTCACACACATCAAGCAGCTGTTTACAGGCACCTGTCCAGAAAGCTGATTAATCAGAGCCAAGTAACTCTGAACAAAGTGTCAGATGCACCAGGAATTAGTGACTGTGATCAGGGGGTGCTGATAATCCCCAGAACACGTGAGAAATACTCCTTCAGTTAAAAGTACTTTCACTGAAAAATGACAATGTGTTCTCTCGAATACTTTCAGCCCAAAATTTCTCTTTTAGCACTTTGATGAATGTGAACCCAGCACAATAAAACCAAAACTATTTGACCAGTTTCACACCACTGCATGAATATTATGCTTTTCTGCAGTATGGTTGAACTGATTCTTATTATATTGATCTGTATTCATTCAGCCTTGGTCCTGAATGTATGGACAGATATCACATCCCCTGTTTTTCTGCTGTCTTGATCTGTGAAAGACTGCTGTGACGGGTTTGAATAAATCAAGCCTAAGCTGGCGAATGTGCTGTTGCATTGTGGTCGGTTTGTTTAGGAATCCTGACAGCTAAATAGAGTTGCAGAATGATGGCGATGTAATGTGTGAACCGTCCCTGGTATTATCAGTTATTGTAGTGTAAATCCACAGCCTGGCGACCACAGGACACCTCTAATCCTGCCAGTGATGGAGAGTCGGAGCCAGTTCGGTCTGTCAGACGTCCCTCTGACTGTGTGTGTGTGTGTGTGTGTGTGTGTGTGTGTGTGTGTGAGTGACATCCTTTTGGCTCTGTTTAACTAGACCGCAGTATATTTAGGAGTAGCAATGTCAAGCTTTGATACATTCAGCTGGGAATTCTGTAGATCTCTGTTGAAGGCTATTTTGAGATTTAAGCCCCTTTCAGTCTATCCCACCTGTGGTTTGTGTGTGTGTGTGTGTGTGTGTGTGTGTGTGTGTGTGTGTGTGTGTGTGTGTTTCTCATGCTGTGGGGATATAGATCTGTTTACACGGTCACATTGTGGGGGCTTGCCTTCCTTCTGGGGACAAAATGCAAGTGTCCATAAGGTAAATCACTAAATTTTGGGGTGAAGATTAAGGTCAAGTTTCGGGTAAGGGTATGCACAACGTGCGTGCATGCACAACAAACTCCCAGTATCATGCAGAATTACAACTCAATTAGCAAAATAAAAGTGTAAAAGAAAAGATACGGTAGTTTTGACACACGTGTGTGTCCGATGTCGTTGTTCATGGCTCTGGCTGATGTGAGACGGTTTGTGTGACAGACTCCATGTGACTCAGACCGCAGGGTGGTTCAGTATTAATAGAATCGTTCTCATAGAAACGTGTCAGGCTGTAGGTGGCGCAGGATACTGGGATGGTTTGGATTAAATAATTCAACTTCACTCAGTTCAATAATAAATAAATAATAGTAATGAATAATATATTTAATGTTTGACCTCATCAGCTTCATTGATTTTTGTAAATATAAGCTCATTCTGAATTTGGTGCAGCATCATGCGTTTTGCCTTCCTCACCTTTCTCCAGGTGTATTTCGTCTATGACGAGGAGATCGAGGAAGAAGAGAAAGATGACCCACCTCCTGCAGAACCAGTCAAACCAGTCAACGACAGACCTCACAAGTTCAAGGACCACTACTGCAAGAAACCAAAGTTTTGCGACGTCTGCGCACGCATGATCGTTTGTGCGTCCATCTTTTTTCCAAACAAGTGGACTTCAGTGCATTGTGATCTTTACAATGAGTTTTCCAGATGTAATTTTTCTTTTCTTTTTTTCTTTTCTCTTCAGTAAACAATAAGTTTGCATTGAGATGTAAGAACTGCAAAACCAGCATCCACCACCAGTGTCAGTCCTATGTTGAGTTCCAGAGGTGTTTCGGCAAAATTGTGAGCTTCATGTTACAAAGTTCATCTGGTTTCAATTCAAAAATGCACCGCAGAGATTTTTTTTCCAATATATTTATTGCTCAAGCTCATCTCATGTCCTCTTTTTAGCCTCCAGGATTCAGAAGAGCCTACAGTTCTCCTCTCTACAGCAGCCAGCAGAATGCCACAGTTTCACAGCTGCTGCCCTTTTGTGAGTCCAACAAATGTACATTTTTCTGCATAAAGAGAAATTCCACCTTAAAGCCAAGTTAACTATTCATCGTCTTAATCCTGGACAATTCGTTTTGTAAATTTGCATCAATGTGCATAATTGTTTCCAGGCCAGTTTGTAACCTTGTCATGAAAGAAGCATATTTGCCACATATACTGTTGATTTTATCATCTTTATTTGTGTACATTTTGGCCACAATTGATCAGATTTAAGTACTTCCTATTGGAACGTTTCAAGTTCTGCATCCATGTCTTCTCTGTTTGTCGATTGCCGATGTTTGATTGGCAGCACAGTCAAACCGCACTGACCCTGTGTTTGAGACGCTGCGTATCGGTGTGATCATGGCCAACAAGGAGCGTAAAAAAGGGTCAGAGGACAAGAAGAATGTGAGTGAATAAAAAAGACGTTATCCAGCACACACAATGAAATCATTTCATGTTTCAAAACCCCTGTTGAATATAACTGTTTCACCCCCTATGAACCAGGGTCTAGACTTTCATGTATGGTAACCCAAACTCTAATTTTAGGTAGATTTAAGTTATCAGGTTGGTTCATATGAAATTCTTGTAAATAATTTTATTTTAAATGTTTACTTTATATATTGTCACAGTGCATTATATTTCATTTTTTTCCACTTTCATCTTTAAATGTATTTCTTTGTTTGATTTGATCCTTAGTGTTAACAGTGAGTTCTATATTATTGTTGTTTATCCTAAATCGTTCAGATGATGATGATGATGGAGGATGATGAGTCCCAACCCAAACAGGAGGATGAAGGAGGTGACGGAGGTAAGGGCGTTCATGAGTAGCTGACAGCATTGAGAAGGGTCGAGACTCAATGTCCTGTTGTTTAACTGCATGTTCCAGGTTTGAGTCCAGCTCGGGACCTTCACTATATGTCACCTCCCACTGTCTCCACGCTCGCTTTCTCTCTTCAATGTTTGACAAATGGCTGACGAAGGTCCCTTTTACGTCGATATGATGCTCTGTTAAATTGAATTTCCTTGGAGCCATGATTACACTATGCAGATCTTTAGTCTGACTATTTTCAACCAGCACCTGCAGAAGTTTTTTGGATGTGCAGAGCAGCAGGAATACCATCAAATATTCTCTACAGTAATAATGCAAAGGTGAATAATTTCTCCTTGTCTCATATTTATTGTGTCATGTGTCCTAGCAAACACAGAAGGAGACAAAAGAGGAGACAAGGCTCCTGCTGATGACAAGGTCAGAGATGACGATCATATTGATGACATCAGTTAAAATAACAGTGGTGATAAGGACAATCGTATGTTTGTGATTATCAGAGCAGAAAACCTCAGCCGGGGAAGATCGGCGTGTTCAGTCAGTCCCACTACTATCTGGCTCTGTACCGCTTCAAAGCCATAGAGAAAGATGACCTGGATGTTCAGTAAGCCCCCCTCCATCACCTCAACTAATCTCTCTCAGTGTGTCTCTCTGCTTGTTTTTCATGCTGTCTTTCTTCTTGGCTGTCTCACTCACACAAAAACATACTTGTTTGTGTCTTTATATAGTATTTAAATATTAAAATCCGCCTTGACAAACATCCTGTTTGTTCCCAAGTGCTGGCGACCGTATCACAGTGATAGATGACTCCAATGAAGAATGGTGGAGGGTAAGTCCCACATTTGTTACTCACACTGATGTCAAGGTGATCTTTTCATTTCTGCTCTCCAAAAGTTCTAAAATTTCACAAATATCCAAAAAGGTTGAGGATCAGTTAAGTTGATTCATTTTTGGTCTGGGCCTTTTTGCCATTAGTTGTTGATGATCGTCATTTTTTGAGCCACACCAATTATGATGTGTTCATGTGCTGCAGGGAAGGTCCAACTCCTGTGACTTCCAAGTCAGTTACTTCAGAGCGTTGTGTTGCAATGTTTATGCAGCTGTAGTCAATCGACAGTCAAAGGACAACAAATAAAGAACAATGTAAACCATGAGTCGAAGAGCTCCTCCTTCAGTGTTGAGCCTCTGGTTCAAAGTGTTACTTTTTAAAAATCCAGGAACATAAATGAATCATTTGCAGCCTCTGCACAAAAGGGTAAACAGGCTTTATCTTTACTCGAACATCATTTCATGTAGGCTGTGTGATACGACTGTCAGACAACACAAACCCTTCCTGCACCTGACTGCATGGACGTTGCACTTGTTGTGCTGTCACTGGTTTGTGCTTGAAATCTTCAACCTGTACAAACATTGTGGCCTGTAAAATTGTTATAATTCTCCCAAATTATTCACTGTAATCACATTCTGAATAAATCAGACCCAACAGATAGACTGTGTAGTCATCGGACCTTGACGCTCATGTGTCTGAAAGCTTGTTTAAATTGTTGTGAGAGAGGTATGTTTTCTGTAATATTGCATTGCTGCTCAGCTTTCAGAGCCACACAGGACATTATATTAACGTTTGAGTAATCTAAATGAGAAACTGGGGTTGCAGCACCTCACGGTTCAAGCTTTTGCTCCACCAGGGGAAGATCAGGGAGAGGACAGGCTTCATACCTGCCAACTACATCATCCGAGTACGAGCAGGAGAGAGGGTCTACAAGGTGACACGCTCCTTCGTTGGCAACAGAGAGATGGGCCAAATCACTCTGAAGAAAGACCAGGTTAACACACACACACACACACACACACACACACACACACACACACACACACACACACACATTACAGCCTGAAGCACTGTCTGACAAGTTATCAGATTAATTCTCCATAGATTGTTTGCTTAATTAAAGCCTAAATTAATCCACTGACTTACATAAACCAGAGAATTGAGGTTATCCATCTGTTGTGTGTTGATCCGGAAGAGGAAGGTAACAACAACAACACACTGTGCCCTCCAGTTTAATGAACGAAACATTGATTAGCTGTTCATGTAAATACATTATGTGTTTTAACATGACAAGTATAGACACACACACACACACAAGTATATGTCATGTTGACGTGAAGAGATAAATGTCGTAGTATCCTTGATTTACGTGCAGTCACTGACGTTACACCTCACAGCTGTTTAAATTTAACCCTTGCTATAAATCAACCTGAAAACTAACTTTTGCTCTGAAAACTATATAGTGGCACACATTGCTGTCGACTACAGTATTTGTTTTAACAAATACTAAGAGCTTGGTCTGTACCAGCTCTATATGGAAAGTGTCCTGAGACAACTTCTGTTGTGATTTGGCGCTATACAAATAAAATTGAATTGAATTGAATTGAAAATTGAATTAAATCTGCGCATCAGGATTTAACGCTAAATGTGCTAAATCCTGGTTTAGTCAAACTATGGGATCCAACTAAACACTCTTGAACCTACTCAGAAGGCGGGAACGACACATCATGGTCAGATATAATGTGTTAGAATGGAGACATTATATAATTTGCTCTACGTTTTGCTCACATGCAGTCCTCCCTACAGGCCTCAAACATGTTTTACATGCACATTTCTATTCTTGCTCACTATTGAGACTTGTTCTTCTTGTCTTATCTATAATTCTGCCACTGCACACTCTCCATTGTTGAATTGCAGATTATTTCTGTCAGTAGATTTGTTGTTGATAAGCCACCATGTAACATGGACCAAAAACACACTTGTGTCCAGTCAAGCATCAAGGAAAACACAGCCTATTGCATAAGATGATTAACAAATCTAAGTGTGCTTGTTGTGTGTGTCCTCAGATCGTGGTGAAGAAGGGTGAGGAGGTAAACGGCTACCTGAAGGTCAGCACAGGAAGGAAGCTCGGCTTCTTTCCTGCAAACCTGCTGCAGGAGATCTGAGGAGGACCAGCAGGCATCGCGGGAGACCTCCAGCCAGCACTCATCTCAGCGTTAATCACACTTTATCCTCAAGTTTTAATTTCAACACACGTTGGTATTTTCCTTTTCTTGTTTGGAAATTCACATCTGACCTTACGAAGCCTGTGTGCAGAATATGTTTTGATGGATTTACTCAGTAAGCACAGCATGTGTTAAATGGGCAGGTTCGGCCCACCAAATCTTCAAATGAGTTATTATCCAACAAGACTGTACAGTACACAGGTCACTTCACTGCTTTGTATCTCTGATGTGTCACAGAAAGTCACTTCTAATTTTGCAGGACTTGCTACAATTTGATGAGTTTTTAAGTTCCCATATTTTTAAATAGCATAGCAAGTGTGTTAAACTCCTGTATCACTACAATATACAGTGTGTATTAAGCATGTATTTGTGCTAACAATTAAAAAAGAGATTGGTAATGATGTCATCTCTTCCGGTAAAATTGCCTGTAACTTTTTTTTTTGCACCATCATTGAGTCACGTATGAGAATAAGTCACAAATGCAACAGACTCAGTTACTGTAGCTCCCATACATTTATTTTTCCTCTATTCAAACTTATCAGCACACGTGTGTCTCTTTCCATCAGTTCCTGTCATGACAACAGTGGGAGACAAGACTTTCTTAGGTGATCATTATTTGAGTGTGTTCCATTATGCCGACTTGTTATGTGTGTGTGAGAGAAAAAGAAACAGACAAAGAGGTGAATCTGTGAAAAGGTGCTGAAGTTGTTATCACTTAGATATGGCTGTCAGTCACAGTGACGGGACGAACGCTTTCATTTCCTCACATGAACAAATGAGACATTCAAGTGAGATGGAGGCATTTCCAGAACTTCAAAAGAATGCGGAGCTATTTTCTGTAGCTGCCCTGAGTGCAGTGTAATTAGCCATATGGAGCACCATGGGGACGGGCTGCTATGTAAAAGGACAGCTCGGAGATCAGGAATGCAGGCAGTGGCGTCGGTGCGTCCGCGGAGACATTCCATTAGTAACTACAGGCCTGAGTAACACAACACCTAGACAGACAGCGACAGGTTCACTTTGCTTTCTCTTTTTTTTTCTTTTTCTTTTGTTGGTATTGCAATAAATCCTTCCTTTAATTCTTGTTCTTTCACTATTTATTTGTCTATGTTAGATTGATCTTCTCGTTCATACCTCTTTGTTTCTGTTTGTGTTTATTTCTCCCTGGTTTCCTCATGCTCACACGCTCAGCGGCCACACGCAGATGATGAGCTGCCTGGTCACGCCTTCCTCCTCCTCTGGAGTCTGTCAAGAGGAAAGGAGCAGCATGGCCCGAGTCGGTACCACCGCCAGGCTTCAGCAGTTCTCTGATTGGACAACCGAGCACCCTTTCAGACACGGGTCACTTCCCCTTGGGAAACAGCCTCTGCTTCATGCCGCTCTGGACCGAGGGACCGCGTGGAAGATATCACAGCTGCCATGTTGTCATCTCTGACCCCTTGACCCTGCCACTCCAGATAGGCAGGAGGGAGGAGGGTTGCCAAAATGTTTGTGGATTTCTGTGGGTGGATGATTTTAAATGTGGTGTGTGTGTGTGTGTGTGTGTGTGTGTGTGTGTGTGTGTGTGTGTGTGTGTGTGTGTGTGTGTGTGTGTGTGTGTGTGTGTGTGTGTGCAAGAGGGCAGGGGTATGGAGGGGGCGGTGGCATGATGCTGTGGCAATGAATCTATTCAATTCAAGAGAATTTCTTTTTTATTGGAAACGTGAAAGCAAGTGCAAATCTTAGAGTCCAGTCGCAGACAAACTTTAAGTTTTATTTGAGTTATATTTATTTTTTTCTGGTTAGAAACAAAAATATGGCTGAAAAGTTAAAGGGGCTCATTTCTAACCTCTATTGTACAGACATTTTCTAGAACAATATTCACAGTTAATCTCAAATGAAGGTTCACTTTCGTGCTTGTTCTGGAGCTTTCGGCCACATCCCATGGTCCCCTGGGGCAAGTGGAGTTTGTTTTGTTGCCATGGAAACGTTCTGCAGATGTTCAGACCTTCATATGATGCTGAACCTCTGCATCTTCACGTCCATGTTGGTCTGAAAGTTGAGCTTTGCGGTTCTTAACCATGGAAACAGTTTGAAAGTTTATACATGCACACTTCCATGGCAACAGCCACAGCTGGAGCTTAAACTCATTTTCACTACACCGAAGACGTATGTGGATTATGTAACAGAAAAAATCAAGAAATTTGTCTTTTTTTCCCCATTGAGTCAAAGAGTTAATTAGGATCTAACTTGATCTCTGCTAGAAAGATGTTTGGGCCGGCAAAGATGTAAGATTCTGTTTTCTAATACCGATGCTGTAAAAGGATTTCAGCAGCAGATCTTCAGAACATCAGAAAATACACGAGTATTTTCAACAGTTTCAACTAAATGCACTGCCGACTGCAACGTGTATATCTTGTGTAGTTCTAGCACTTTTAAAACCAGCAAGGTGCAATAAAAAGTTGTGAAAGAGAAAATCTAAATCTACTTTACTTTTAGATAACGATCTGAATTTTCACGTGTAAAACCAACACATATTGCTTTAAGTGTTTTACATACTGAGTTACAATGAGCTGTACTGAGACACAGTTAACATGTAATGGTGATTTTACCCAACAGAGGTCCCTGTTGTACTAGATATCGAGCAAAACGCACTGAAATTCTCACTGAACCGACTTTACACAGTGCAAGGAGTGTGTTCATTGTGAGAAATAGTTGTGAAGCTGATGTGCAGTCTGTCCAGGCCAAAGGATCACAGGCTTGCAAGAGGGAGGAAATTTGTTTTTAATGTTAATGATCATTTGGTTTTAAATAGCTGTGCAGAGATGCTGGATTAATTTGGTCTCTAAAAATCAGAAGATATCCCATATTTCCATAGTATTCAAGCAATTTTCTGTTCATATAATGCAAGACATTTAATAGGCGGTCATCAGTATCAGCAGTTCGCACCAGATTCAGTGATCGAATTAGAGTTAAAGGTTCAATAGCCTTCCTCTCTTTATTATGTACAGTATCTCAGCCATGGGTGCAGTTGGGGGCTGTGCACACAGCTTGTTACTTTCAATGAGTAATGTGTGTGAAATGCCAGTTTATGCACATGTTTGAAAAGCATTGTGCAGCATTGCTACTTTGTGAGGTGTCAAACTTCACTTGTGGATGTGCAAAAAGAGACGCATCCCTTTTTAAGAGTGCAGGCTCTGCATCATCTCATTGACCGACCACATTCAGAATCACATTTAGCATCCAGTCGAAGAGAAAATCCATCTTCCCTCCACCAGCCGCTGAGAAATGTAGCAATGTGTGAGGAAAAATAATAACATAAAACTATATTAGAGATCCTCTTTGCCTAGCAGAGAAGGTATTGATCTTTAGAGAAATGTTTCTTCCACGGGCCAGTGCTAAAGCTGCTTCTTCTCCCAGTCCTCGAAGCAACAAAACAACATTTCAGACCTTTTACAAAGCTTAGGGAGCGGATTTATTTTTAGAAAGTTTTCTACTCTCTTGCTCTCTCTCTGTTTTTGTGACGTGTGTGTGCGTGCAATTGTGTGAATGTGTATCAAATCCCATATTTCCCGACAGAACCTCTGAAGTGTTAAATTAAAGCCCTGACATGATTCTTTTAATAACTGTCGCAGAATACCACTCCTTTTATTTCTTTCCGTTTTTTCAGTGAGGCACCGAAATTCAATTATCTAATCTGATTTGTACGATTATTAATCTCAATTACTCATGCATTCAAAATGATTTTTTGACCGCAGCCTTGTATGTTACACACTGGTGTCTTTTTAAAGTGGAATGTAATGAGGTATGGTGATGGTTGGAGATAGGCTCAGTGCAGGGCAGGGGTCAGTCATATGGACTATGGAGACAGGTAAAGAGATGGAAACAATTTCCTGTCTGGCACCATTAAACAATTCAAGGTGTTTATATGCACCAGCTGCCAAAGAGAGACCACAGGGGACGACGGTGGCAAGATACTGGCAGCCCATTACCACGGTGCAGTAGATGTCTGCGTGTGTGTTTTCAGCTCGTCTGTCCATCCATCTGTGCGTGTAGATGGAGACCAGGACGGACAGACAGAAAGTGCTGGTCTATACATGGATTTCATGCTTGTGTAAGAATAAATTAAAGATGGTGATGACACACACACATATAAAGAGAAAGACAAGTTTACTGAGTGAGTCCCAAGGCCCAGAGAGAGAGAGGGAGGGAGGGAGGGAGAAAAGGCTGGAGAGAAGACTGCAGGGTTGGAACCAATTAGGCCAGGAGAGGCTCCCTCCACCTGCACTGCGAGGCCCCCGGGGGAGAGCCCTAGTGACAAGATGAGGGATCATCATCATTACCATTATTTATTTGCTAAGCAGAGGCCGACTCTGGGGCCAATCCTAATAGGATTCCCGAATTACAATGAGCGTCTTGTTTTTGGGGCACGGAAGATGCTCAAGGAGGAGGGGAGGGTTAATGCATGGATAAAAGCGAGCATACATTTGGAAATACCAGCAGCAAATACGACCAGTTTATGCTTACATAAATGCCTTTTAATCAATTATGCAGACCGAATATGAGCTCCGAAACTATCATAAATAATATATCTAATATATATTACATATATAAACTAAATAAATAATATAGAATAACTGTCACTGTTGTATTTGTATTTGTATTTGTATTTGTATTTGTATTTGTATTTGTATTGGGGGGTGGGTGGGGGGGGGTCCCTGTGTCCCTTAGAGAGCTTTGGCCCATGCATTGACACATTGCATGGGAAATCAGGCAATAGAAACATACTGGACTTGACTACTTGAGTTGCTTTTTCACGTAATAACATATTTTGATTCTACTTCAATCTCTGGTAAAGCGTTACGCTTCCAGAGGAGGTAGTCCAATTTAAATTTCCCTTTAAAACTCGTCGAGCACTCAAATAAAGAAAATCTGTCCATCAATTTGCAGACAACATCTGTGCTTTAGGGAGTGTTTGGTTAGTGGTGGACATATTGAAATGCTTATAGTTATGACACATTAGCTCTAGCACAGTGCTCACAGTAAACCATTTATTTTCTCCCAGTCTTATGGTTTCATATGTGTATTCAGTATTTCAGGTAGGTAGCCTGATTACAATAATATTAGCCATTCAAAATTAAAATTAGCCATTCAAAAAAACAGAAACACAGGAAAATGTGCAAGTAAACATCGTGGAAAAAACAGAATTCATTATACTTCAGATCCAAAGTAATCATATCTTAAAAAATAAATAACTCAATAAAAAATCCCGTAGGTTAGTGTCTGAGGAGCGGAACTACAGATTATGCTATTTCCCCCCCTACGCAGGTCACATTGATGTAACAGGAAGTGGAGGTAAAATGGAGGTTAGAATAGGTAACATAAAAAATGAGATTTTTCTTCCTGTTGACCAAGTCTCAACACCAGTGGTAGGAAGCCAGATAATGCAGTACCAGAGGAGACAGTTTCGCTCCTATCAAGTGCAACAAGTGAGGAAAATCAGCCGTTGATGGACATCAGTGACTGCTAAGCTAATTGCTAACGTTAGCGTTGGTCAGGGGACGGGCCCACCGACTCCTTTTGCTGTTGCCTTGGAGATGTTGGGACTTTCAAGTCAAGTTACTCATACAATACAAGGTTAACGGTTCTCATTTATGAAGTAATTTAACATACAGACTGTAGGGAACATAAAATAATGTCGAGGCAGATGCTGAAAAGTTATTCCTGTCACTGTCTGCATGGGAATAACGTTCAGATTAGCATTAGCTAGCCATCACTGAGCTCCCTGTCACATGTGAAAACTTGTTTTACCAGTGAAGGAAGAAATATTAATTCATCATTTATTATTTCAATTCTGTAAAAAGACCACAACAACAGTGTGAATTTACGTTGTTTTGAATTCAAAACGTAGCTTAGCTCCATAAAAGTACAGGAAAACCATTTCTTTTTTTTTTTTTATTATTATGCACTTAAATGAAGGAAATGAATAACAATACTGCCACCAAAAAATGAAAGAAACTCAATTTATTAATTAGTTAAAATATTAAGCTTTCCTGTGTTAGCTTGTAAGAATGCATAAACTACACACAGGTACATTTGCGTCTATATACCCGTAAAAACACACTCTGATATACACAGGCTAATTATTCATATAGTTTGTATATTCACATCCCTTTAATAGACCTTCATTTTCTGATATAATTATTTTTGAGATTATTGATTAATTGGTTGGTCCATAAAACGTCAGAAAATCCCATGAGTGTTTCCCGAAACCCAAGCTGGTTTATACACATTGCTCGTTTTTTACAACCAACATTTAGGCATTTTTGATTAACAAACATATTTAGATAAAATGATAATTGATTATGGGTTTCTGCTCTGCAAAACACATGCATATAAAAACTACTAGTTCTCATTATGCGCCTCACAGAGTGTTATATTGTAATATAGTTTTTATTGGACTGTATTATTATTATTATTTTTACTGACAAATTTCTGTGTACAGCTTTTTAATGGAGCCATGGTACTGTTAATTACTTTGTGTTATTTGGGCAGTTTGAGCAGTAAGCAATAACAGTACATGTTATATGCTCACTGTAAGTTTTAGATGAACATTTTAATCTGAAATGTAACCATGTACTAATTATATATTTAATGTACTCACTGTAGTGGAGTAAAAAGTACAATATTTCCCTCTGAAATACCATAAGTAGTAGTGTGAAATGGAAAGGTCAGGAAAGAACAGTTCTTGAATAAATGTGCCTGCAGTGCTCTTACTTGCAACCATCATCCCTTTGAGATTGTAGATTATTTTCACTGAAGTGGAAGAGCCAATGCCTTCCATGTGACGGACATTACCTGCAACAAAGTGCACTAATACCTCACAGGATGTTGTCTTAAAATCGTTCAGCACAGACACTTGCTGTCCTCTCCTATTTTAATGGTGAATAAAGCTTGATTTTATTCCACCACTGGCATTATTGTGAGTCTGTTGTCTTGTTGATTAATTTGTACTCCATGCACATCTGTGGCTGTTCATGGTGTTGAATCATGGATGTAAAATTAGACTAGAGTGTGTGATATACCTTTACTGCAATGAAAATGAAAAAAAATGTCAGAGGTCACTGCTGGATGCAGTCTCTCTGAATGCAAATGGGCAAAAGTGAAAGCACAGGAGGTTATAAAGTGACACCTTTAAGGTATACCGCTGTTGAAATTAAGTTATGTCGACAATGAGCATTAGATCATGTGCATGTGTGTGTTTTTGTATGTGTCAGTGAGTGTAAGTACGATCGATGTGTGTGTCCTTGTTTTTGCGCGCGGGTTGGTTTGCGTTGGCAAAAGCAGTTTCTGTGTGTGTGTGCTTGTGTGTGTGTGTGGATATCGTGTCTGCCTGTGATTCAGGTGTTGTGGAAGAGTGACTATAGTTAGTCCATAACTCATGATGCTCTCCATTCAGAAGACACCTTAGGGCCTGCATTACACCCAGTGAGACTCAATCACAGCCTACGCTAAATCGATAATCCTGGAGATAGTTGGTGGGAGAGAGAGAGAGCGAAAGATGGAGAGAAAGTGGCTGTAGGAGAGAGAGAAAGGGTGGAGGAGGAGTAGAAAAGGAGACAAGAAACTCCAGAGGAGGAGGGGGAGAGAGATGGGCGAGGGGAAGAACAGGGCCAGGATGGGAAGATGAAAGATGAGGGCTGGCTTTCCCACAAACTCCCAAAGGCCCCTTTGCTGACTGTGTTTTTATCTGAGGATGAGAGGACACTGCTGAGGTGAAGAAAGAAGAGAAAAAGAGAGAGGAGAAAAAGAGGAAGGGGTGAATGACTGAAACTGAGAAATGGTCTAAAACGACAAAATGTCCTCTGCACAAAAAACCCTCCTTTGAACATTTTGCTTAACTTTATGTTGTATCGTCTTGACTCAGCTTGCCAAGAAATGCAGAGTCATTTCACAGCTGGTCCTTTAGTTTTTTTTTCCCATTTAGAAGAGAAAATGACAGCATTGCAGCTTCACATTTTTGTACAATATCACCAATTTCCTCTCAACAAAACCCATGAAAACATCTAAGATGTATATTTTGATGATGACACTTCAAATTTCAGTTCAGCTGATATGAATTAATTGTGACGTGAAAGTACAGCCTGTTATTTATAATAATGACAAAATGTGCTAAAATCATGGAGTGTCACCACACTGTTAAACTGACAATTCACACACAAACAGTGTGAGGCATTAAGTCAGTTATGAGTGCAGAACAAAGTCACGAAAGCAACAACATCTTGACAGATTTCTCCTTAATGTTGTGGAGATTTGGGTCTGCAAAGGTCGATCTTTTGTTATTGTTGTTGCAGTGTGAGCAGTTTTCTTTGATAAAAACACAGTGGCGAAGAAGAGTGGATGATAAGTTGGGGAAGCGGAGGGAATAAAGCTTGTGTGAGATGCTGTCGTTGGCTGGTGGGAGCTGGATGGACACTTTCTGTAACTGTAGGACAATCCGTGGGCTTAACAGGGCAACATCAACAGGTTGGCTCAGAGACGGGCAGCAGAAAATTTCCATCTGTCCGGTCCGTTTTCTTGCTCTGTTTGCCCCTCTCTCCATCACCCCTGCACTTTATCTCATCACCCTCACTCTCTCATTTACTTTCACTCACACCCTCCAACTCTCATTCTCACACCTCTTGGTCTCTTCAGCTCCCCCTCCCCTGTCCTTACCTCCCTCCCTCGCTCTCTCTCTCCGAGGCGTTGTGGCATATGCCCCCTTCTCTCTCTCTTTCTCTCTCTCTCTCTCTTTCCAAGACTTGCTGTTGTTTTTGAGTGATGTGCGGCTGATGGCGAACGCTGGCGATGACAGATGGATGTGACAAGCAGATGGTTTTGCTTGTCGTCTTTAATCACACAAATTCAGTCGGCCATGAAGCCGGAGCTCTGTCTTGTCAAAGCAACACAAAGTGGAGACAAATTTATCCAGCACACCATAGATTTTGATACAGAAAATGTGGAGGCACTTGTGAAGAAAAGGGGCTAAACTAAATGGGGGTCTCTGCGTTGAGGTCGGCTCTGATATTGTTTTGATGTTGGCTACTGTTCAGTTGCGAGAAGTCAAACTTTTAATTTGACAGCTATGACGATGTAAAGTTGGGTGTAACAGGATAAACATTTGCCCTTGTCACTGTGCATTCTGCAATTTCTTGACATTTTATGCTGAGTGCCTTTTTTAGATTATAACAGTATCATGCTTATATGTTTGGTAAGGACACACTAGCTCTTGCAACTACATGTGATTACATTTTGCTAACTAGCATTTGCTCCCTTATTCCCTCCCACCAGTTTATTAATTTGCAGTGTTGCCTGCACTGGTGTAAAACAACCAGAGATATCACAAGATCGTAACTTCCCACCATCCCACAAAATCTCAACCAGTAGCCAAATCATTAACAGTATATATATATGTTGTCATATTACCCAACACTGCTGTTATTTGATGCACTGGTAAATTTTGTCCACTGAATTACCAATTTATTTACGAGAATTTCTGAAGAAAATCCAGTCTGTTAAACTTACATTGTTGGTGTATGTAACAAACCACGGTCCTAAGTACTGTATCTACTTGGTGCATTCATGATTGAATGTCACCTGCATCTGTGTTTAATGTAGGTGGGATTTATTGCACAAGCTGTTCATCAACAACCAAAGACCCAAGAGAGGATAGAGACAAACTGAGAAAAAAGTTCAGCTGATTTTAGGAAGTTCTTGGTAATTTCACCTTCACCTGTAAAGACATTGGACACACACACACACACACACACACACACACACACACACACACACACACACACACACACACACAGACTGTAGCCAAGATGGTTGCCTGGGAGAATGAAAACTGAGGCTTTGCCGAGTTTTCAAATGAGAGGCGTAATTAACACCTAAATGATCGACTCAGCAGAATAAGCTGGCAATTGTCTGATAAGGTGTAATGCTGCACACACAAACAGGCCACAACACACACGCAGAAACATATGCGACGCTAGTGCAGTCCATCTTCACTCAGACAAGAAGATACTGCAAGCGATTTCTCCGCTTGTGTAGAGATAAGTCGACATCAGTCTATCATTTCCCCCCTTCCCACCATCAACCCAGCTCTTCGCCTCAGTGTCACGACGAGCGCGGCTCTCAATCTCAAGGTTAGCCTGGCAAGGTCAAATTGACTTTAGATTAATTAACTGTCAATTAAGGGAGTAATTGTTTCATAATGTGGTCTGCCCCCGAGACAAGGTGTGTGTGAGCGGGGCCAGCACTGTCAGAGCTGGTTTAAGCCGATAAGGTGTTGAGTGAAGCCTCTCAGAGAGGGAGGGAAGGGAGAGGATACAGGTGTGTGTGTGTGTGTGTGTGTGTGTGTGTGTGTGTGTGTGTGTGTGTGTGTGTGTGTGTGTGTGTGTTTGTGTGTGTGTGTGTGTGTGTGTGTGTGTGTGGGTGTGTGTGTTTGTGTGTGTGTGTGTGTGTGTGTGTGTGTGTGTGTGTGTGTGTGTGTGTGTGTGTGTGTGTGTGTGTGGGTGTGTGTGTTTGTGTGAGAGGAAAGAGACCAGTAAGAGATGTTTATATGAGAGAGAAAGACTGCGATAGAGACCTATAATGAGAGAAATGAATGATACGTCCTCCATTATCCCGTAACAGTGACGCCACACTCCCCTCCACTGCCATCAGGGTGCATCAGGTCGCCCTGACTGGCTGCAGATACACGCAAACAAACATCAACACACACTCGCACGCTGACGCACCTGTGGTAGTCACACGTACGTACCAAATCTTACACAAAGGGGTTGCATTCTTCACTCAAATCAACATTCATCAGCGCATACAGAGGCGGATGAATTGATGCATCCACCACTATTGTCAACCAAGGGAAGAAGAGAAGCGCTCAGAGACGGAGAAGAATGATGAAAATAGAATGAAAATGAGTAACGGAGGAGGAAAAACAAAACAAAAAAGAAAGGAGACATGAATTAAAGAGGGAGGGGAGAGGCCGTGCCGTGAACGTTGATGAAATGGTGATTGCCTCTTGCTTGCTAATGGTTGGCCTGGAGGGGTGTCAGAGGATGACATGTGCAGCTAAGCTCTTGCCTCTGCATCTGTTTCTCCTCTTCCTAATAGTACCAGTGAGGTTCACCTTTGCAGACAATTGCAGATGTCTAGTTGAGAGAACAGAGGATGAATCAATAACAATTCAATAATGCATTAATTGTCTGAAATAGCAAACGTGGCAAATAACAAATATTCTGTTTTTATTCCCCTGAGGGTGTTGCCACACAGAGCTTGCCTCAGTGGTGTGCAGAACATGTAGAGTAAAGGTATTTTCAGTATCAATTGTCATCATCCTCTCTTCTGGAGGCCCTCATTTAAATACATTTTCTTTGAAACCAAAGCTGCTCTTTTCTGTCGTCAGCATTATGAAAGATATATACATACCAAACAGGAAAGGGGAGACAACAAAGTAGCAGGCACAAAAGGAGGGACTTACAGTGTAACTAACAGGGTGAGTGGGCCATCATTATACAGGGGCCATTATTAAAAGAGGCACACAGAATCAGCAGCCATACGCCAAGCATCATACTTTCAGTAGCACCATTATTTCAAGCAGTTGAAAGCTCCAGATATGCGACATCCAAAAAAGGTCCTGTGCCCGATGGTGAGCTCAGACTAAAGAAGTTTGCACACCACGTCTGAGTTCCTCATGTGCATACTACAAAATCCATCATCTGAAAATCACACCAAATCTGATTTATTTTGACTTTTTTTTTTTTTTCTTTTTCAAAAGTATGTAAACAAATTGTAGCCCTCCAGCAGTGATCATCATTTCAAACTCCGGGAGAATTTCCCCAAGATGACGATCAAGATCTTCAAGATCGAATTTGTGGTGATGGGCTCCCAGTTTGATACACCACTAGAATTATGAGAGGTGCTTATTAAAAAGAATCAATTACTGCCATCCAGTTGATCGGAACAGCAGCTTGCAGTGTGGCAGACCTACACAGCCCCACAATCCACGTCATCTCCGAAGAGCATCATCTTTGAAAAGAAAACAAAGAAAAAGCACCTCCACTTAAAGTTCATCCTTCTATCAGTCTGTTCAGTATTTGTTTGGCATATTGTCATTTTTCAAGACTGTTGGCCTTGATATATATATAGGGCTGCACGGTGGCGCAGCAGGTAGTGCGCGTGCCTCACAGCAAGGTTGCCAGTTCGATCCCCGGGTCAGGCGGGGCCTTTCTGTGTGAAGTTTGCATGTTCTTCCCGTGCATGCGTGGGTTCTCTCCGGGTACTCCGGCTTCCTCCCACAGACCAAAAACATGCTCATTATGTTAATTGATGACTCTAAATTGTCCGTAGGTGTGAGTGTGAGCGTGAATGTTTGTTTGTCCTTGCATGTGGCCCTGCAATCGGCTGTCAACCGGTTCAGGGTGTACCCCGCCTCTCGCCCATTGTAGCTGGGATAGGCCCCAGCCCTCCGCAACCCCGAAAGGGATAGGCGGTATAGATAATGTATGGATGGATGGATGGATGGATGGATGGATATATATATATATATAATATATATAATTGTATATATATCCATATATATAATTATCCATATATATAATTAATATATATAATTGAAGCACATGCATATGCTGATCTCCTCTTGCTTTGAAAGTATATCAGAGTACTTGACGGATGACATTTAAAAAAAAAAAAAGCAAACTGATGAGCTTTTACCCTCAGTTTGCTTTACATTTATTTTATGCACAGAATTCTGGAAAACAATAATAAAATATACTGATACGATTCCAGGGCAAGTCGATTAATGATGATATTGAATTGTGGCCCACCCTAAATTCTACTCTTCATTTATGTCATTTATGCTCTTTGTTTAAGGATCAACAAAGAGCATTTGTTCTTAAAATGATAGTTATGTAGTAACGTATGTAAACATGAAAACTCCGCATTTCACACATTTTACACACACATTTTTCACATAACTCCCCATGAAACAGCAAATTGCTGTTCATTTCAGTTTTTTTGTATTGGTTAAACAACATACAACATGTTAATTCGTGAGCTTTAGAGGTTTGGTAGATGGATTTTGTGACTGAGTTGGCCAGGCTAGCTGTTTTATATTTAGTGTGCAGACAGGAGAAAGGTATCAATCTTCTCATCTCGTCTAGTTTTATACAAACACGGCCTTACTGTACACGTCACAGGGGAACAATCCTCCAACACTAATCCATTTCAATTACAGGATATCTGTGAACTGGTGATTGATTTCAAAGACAAGACTCTTTTGGTAATCAGCGCTATCACCCGCGTCTTTGAACAGAGGTGGTACATTGTTTTCTGTCAGTGTTTTTAATTGTTTTCCCTGTTTCTGTATTTTGCATTTTCCCAGAACTATCGCGTCACACCGGTGATTACAGTCTATTGATCGAGAAGCTTCTCTGTTTTCTCTTTGGAAGTCTAACATATACAGCCTGTTGTATTCATGTGAGGCGCTTTAAACAGCTGAGGTGCAATCTTGATGGAGCTGCTGGAAACTGATGAAAGCAAGCGTGTGTGTTAGGATGGATGGATGGATAGATGATAGACAAATGGATGAATGATGAGGAGATAAATGGATGGGTAGATGAATTGCTGGATGGGTGCACAGATGGATGTGTTGATGGAGTGATTATCTGAAAGATGGAGGAGAGGCAGAAGAACAGTAGAATGGACAGGGTGGATTGTCAGCAGATGAGCTGATGAATAAATGGGCAGGCAGATAGGTAGATGGCCAGGGAGAGATTAATAGGTGCTTTCCTCAGTGGGCCACCTGCATCCTCAGCATTTGGAAGAGGGTGGAGAGCAGATACTCATCTGTAATAGGGGAAATGGAGCTCAAAATAAACTCACAAACAACTCTATTTCTGTCCCCCCCCCCCCCCCTTCACCCTGTCAGCGCACCCTCACTCCCTCTCACACTCATAGTCCAAAATTTCCCATGTACGCTTGCTTTTTTTTTTTTTTTTTCCTTTGACAGACTGCGCATGCTCCAAAGTGGAAACAAGCTCAAACACTGGAAAGAAAAAAAAATACCTTACAACAAAATGCATATTCCCTCATAATTTCATTTTCTGGGAAGCGTTCATTTATTGCTGGTGGTTATGAAATACAACAAAATAAAGTCCTGTATTAACTTATTTTCATTCTAAATTAATCTACCAGGTATTTTTGTTATGAATCAATTCATCGATTAATTATCCTGTGAAATGCAAAAAACTGAAAAAAAAAAAAAAAAGTCCATCCCAGTTTGCTTCGTAGCAGTCTAAAACCCCAATGTATTGAGTTGACAATTATCTGAAACACAGAAACATTGAAGATGAATGATTGCCAATTATTTTTCTGTCCAACTAATCAATTAATTGTCTAATCAATCATTAAGTTTTTTTTTCTCCTTGTAATGCTCCCATCTTGCAGTAACTCCCCCTGGCGGATCAATAAAAGTATCTTAGTTGTAACATGATGCTTTAAAATTCTCTTCTCAGTCGTGAATAGCAGCCTCGCAGCCGACTGATGCCTCTGTCGCACAGGCTGGTTGCCTGGTGTTGCTTGTTTTCATGTACACATCATTATGTTTTTCTGTTTGTGTGTGGATGTGTTCGTGGAGCATGCCTCGCTGCAGATGCGTCTTTTCGAATTGTGTAGACATGTAAAATGTGCATATACCTGTCAGACATAAACACAAAGGACTATTTATGCTCATGTTGCTCTGCAGGTTTATCAGTTTTCTGTTATATTCAATTAGAATGCTTTATGCTCTCTCAACAGTGACAGTTTCCAGTGAAACACATTACTGTCATTCTTTCATCTCCCCTCCACTCATCCTCCTCTCCTCTCCTCTCCTCTCCTCTCCTCTCCTCTCCTCTCCTCTCCTCTCCTCTCCTCTCCTCTCCTCTCTCTCTTTTGCATGGTCTCATTTTGTTGTCCTCTCTCAGCAGATGGCCCAGACACACACTGGTGGCTTGTGTGTATAATAACTGGGAGTGAGGCAGTGTGATTTGACACGTGTGTGTACGCATGTGTGTTGGCTACATGCAATTTTTCTCCCGAGTTTTCTCCCTGTGCCTCTCTATGTCATTTGATTGTGTTTATGTTAGTGTGTGTGTGTGTGTGTGCGTGTACAGTGTGTGTGTGTTGACAGGTGGCAGAGAAGGTGGTAATGCCACCAGCCACACACTCAGAATACATTTCCATGTTTCTCACACCCCATCTCATTTAATAGTCATCCTAGTGGCTTCTGTGTTCAAACCCACTTATGCTAATGTGTTTTGGGGTATCAGGCTGCTTGTTCTTTACCCATTTTATATTAGCTCTATTGACCATCACTTCGCTACAAATAATTGTGCAGATAACTGTTATCTACTGATGGGAAATGCGGTACTTACAGATGGGCAGAAAAAAGTGACGAGTCTGCAGAATGGGAAAGGGGAATAAAAAAGGGAAATCAATAGAACGTAAGCAGTTTTCACCCTCTTGAGAAAAGTTCAGGAAAACTACTACGGTGCCTTTCTGCAAAGCACAGTGAGTCACTCAAACCAGTGAGAAGTGGCGATCATTACTGGTCCCGTTGCAAAATGCACCGTACATGGTTTGCAGTTGCAATTTGCTATTGTTTTTAAGACACTTTGAACACTTTTTAAGCAGTTTGTGTTTACTCTGAGAAGATCAGTTTTCCTCACTGCAGCCATTTCTAGACTTACACTACTTTCTTATTATTTGTTTTAGCTTTTTTACGAAGCCTCTATGCTATTTAAGTAGTTGCACTCATGGACCCTATCTATTGGACTTTTTAAAACTTTGGATGTCTGTTTGTAATATTTTAAGCGGTAGGAGTAGACAACAGCTCTTTGAAGAAACAGATGAGTGACAGAGGGAAAGATTGATGGGCACTGACTGTATTGTTTCAAGTCTTTGTCTTCAGGTAAATCACTTGTATTGCTGAATGACAGAATGGTGCCACTGATCAACAGACCCCTCTAAAGAATATACCGGGCCTCTACAGACAGATTCTGAGAGATGGACTGTCAAATCAAACCTGAAGGAAGCAGTTTCATAGTTACTTTGTAGGTGAGTTTCTACAAATGAATATTGGGACTCAGGGAGCAGATAGTAACAAGGGCTAGGGTGTTTCCCTCTGGTGGATATTAAACACCAATGGCTATTATATGTTTAATTAGATTTACCCAGCTCAGCCCACCTAGTGGTGGAACAGACCAACAGTCAGCCCGGTGCTCTGTTGGTCTCGCACTCAGGTGACGAGGGAGTCAGGGGGAGTAATGAGGGAGTGTGTGCTTCTCTAACACATGACCGAATTCTTATCAGCCCCAGCTGTAGATTAATGTTAACATTAGCAAGGTATTGAACTAAATGCTAGCATGTTATACAAAGTGCAGCTTCAACTGATGAAAGTAAGGAAGATAATCTAGGACTAATGTAATGACTTTTTCAGTGTAGACACAAACACACAAGTGATGGTACTGTGATGTTTCCTCTTAAGAGCTTACGTTGTACAACACAAATAGATGGAAGCAGATCACAGATTGTTTATAGACACATGATTGCTCGCAACATTGTGAAACATTAACAAAAGCTTTTCTCATGTGTGCACCTCTTGATAATTGCTCATTGTACCTTCTTGTCTACACAATCTGCAAGACTGATTAGCTAGTCTAGCATTAATTTAGTCATACAGTTTTTACTGCTTAATTCTTTGCCAGCATACTAAATGTGTTGCATGAGTGATACAAATACTTGTACCTGGTGGGACCTTTTTTGTTCAAAATACATCACTCTAAAAGCTGCAAACAAGGTGTGGTCATTTATTAACACCAGGTGCTCTGTGGGCCAAGCGCTCTTTCTTATATTGCACTTTGGAGCTTTATGTTGCACAGTCCTCTCTGTTCCCCCGTTCCTGTGCCTGTGTGATATTTTGGTTTCTTTCCATGAATGCAGCCGCTGTGAAATGGATGGGCAGGCACAGAAGGGTGTGTGTCAGTCATGGTGCAGCAGTGCAATTCAATTTTCATGACTTGGATCACTCTGATCTGTGCTTACACAGCCTGCCTGCTCGGGTGGAAGGTATTATATCTGTCCTGTATTTGTAGGGCTTTACAAAATAATGCCCACAAGAACCTTTCCAAATGCTTGCAGACATTTTCTTTAACTTTAAGTTCTAATTATACGAACATGTGGCCGCAGATTGATGCCAGATAACATACAATGTGTAGCTGCTGTTGTGTATTTTGACACAGATGCGTTGTACAGTACGTACATCCTCTATAGATAAAGATGGGGCTTGTGGGTTCCCTTCCGCTACTCAGACACTCCCTGCAGACTGCTGTTGGCTCTGTTTGTCTCTTCACTTGATATCACTGAACTATTTGTTTCACTGGGCATTGGGTCTCGTGGGACTGGAGCAGCATGGTAACCAAATGTGTTATCTTCTCCCAGGCTAATTTAATTTCAGAAACCATTCAGTCGCTTGTGGCAATTCTACACCTCCTGCGCATGGACAGCGTGTTCTTCTAAAGAGAACATGTATCGGATTGTTTTCACTATCTCTGGATCCCACACTCTTACTTTAAAATAAGTCAGATACCCTGTACTAACAGAGCCTGAATGATAAATTGTCTGGCCAATGTGATCAGCCAATATTGTCTTTTTACAGACATATTGGTATTGGACATGTTGCAGTACAGAAATGCCAAAGATACAGCGTCTCCATTACAAGGTTTTCCACCAGAGAGCACTGACAAGTTTAATTTTCAATTGTAAAATATCCTACTCAGCACACACAGTATGTTGGTCTCAATTCTTTTTTTTTTTAATGGTTTTTATTGAACTTTTAGAACAACTATACACAAAGAAACAAGAGGCAGGCCCCCTGTCTGATGCACCCACAGACTTATGATAAAAATAAAACAAAAACCATAACGGTTACCAGAGTAGCAAATAATTGTCCATACATGCCCAGATGTGCTCTATGTCCGGTGTCCATAGCTGCCTTGACGGAAATGTCCATACAGGCTGTAATTGTCCTTGAATTGTGACAGTCCGCGGATGTGCAATAAGTGTGACTGAAAAGATGGATCTTGGTCACAATCAGGTAACAATTTTAAGAGATCCACTCCAAAAAAGATGGATTTTCAACTCTTAAACATTGATCTTTATATTTGCCTTAAATTTTCAGTATTGGTCTGAATCTTGTTTTTATTCTGTCTGGCACCCAGTCAGATTTAGGATGTGCCAATTGTTAATTAGCTCAGCCCATTCATACAGTGCTGCCTACATGCGTCATCACCCGAATGCACATGCATGCAGGTGTTCAGTATGTGCACGCACACTCACACACCAGCAGTTCTTTTGGGTTCTTGCCCCAAAGGAAGCATAGTCATGTCGTATGCGAGGAGAGACAGGCTGACCTTCACAGCCACAGGACTGCCAGGACAGAGTGGGAGGCATGGGGGGAGAAAAGGGGGAGAGAGAGAGTTTGGATGCCAGATGTCAAAGGATATAAAGATGTTAGATGTTGAACGATACTTAAAAAAATGTGAGAGGAAGTTGGAGCCATTGCAATCATCCCCACCAGAAACTAATTAAAAACTGTAAATTTTAGATAAAATGAGAAACAGGACAAGTTAAATTGGCAGAGGTTTCCAGTTTGCAATCGGCAAAGAAATGCTGACAGCTCAATAAGAAAAATTGCTTGCAGGCTGCTTATTTATTACTAGATTTGGTATATTTTTCATTTTTAGTTGTTGGGTTTCTTTCCAATGAAAGTGACTGACACAAAACCCCAATCAGAGCCCCAATGTATTATTGCCATGACCTCTTTCCAGACTTTTTGCATTCCAGTGAACCCTGAGGGAAATTATCATATACTCAACACTGATTTAATGAATAAATGAATGAATATACTCTGATTAAATCTAGTGTAGTGCAATGATATAATTGACAGAAATGTCACATGCACAGTAATTGCATTAATCCCTTATATGCAGTCATAGTGTCATTTCACCTTCAAAATGCATACAGTGCAGTAGATTTGTCTGTTTTATATACTGTGATGATGACCTGTCAAACTGCACTGACCCAGTTCATACTGGCACCACTACTGTTTTTTTTTCTCCATTGCCAACATGACAGTCCAAGGTCTCAGGTCAAATCATTACAGTGTCTGACCCCAACAACCTGGTGCCAGATTGCTTTGCAGCTGCCCATAACTCACAGAAACCACATTAACACCACCTTAGTGCAAAGTGGAAAGCAGCAGTTCGTATAGGAAGCTTCTGTGGTCGTTATGTGATAAAGATCAGATTAGCAGAAAAATTAACAGTTTTCTTAAATTATGACAAAGGAGAGATATGGGAAAGCACTGTATACAAATTGATAAACACAGTTTTTAATACAGAAGTTCCATCGCCCACTCACAATCCCATCTACCATTCTTCATACACCAATCATGTCTGGGACTGCAGGGTCAATATTTATACAGTTGTGACCTTCCCCTCTGTGACCTCCTGATCTTCTTCAGCGTGTAATGTTTACTGGCTGGCTGTCAAACATTGGATAAATCACATACGATCTGCTCTGTTTCTCTTTCCTTGGCATCCCCAAATATGGTGAATACCAACTGAAGACAGAGACACAGTGGACCGATGCTGGCATCACTACTTAAATGCAATCATTCCTTAGGTGTTTGGTCTATATGCATCTGACACCACTTCATTTTAAGGTTGAAATCAAGAGCAGAGATCTTTCCACATGATTCAATACAAAGAACCTGTTGAAAAGTTAAAGCATGAACACATTGGGTTCAGCCATTAGGAAGAGGGGTGTGTATTCATTTAACAGCTCAAGTGAAGTTAGAGAAGGGGCTCCAGTGCATAGGAGGCCTCAGGAGACACATGTTGACAGGAAATAATGAATCAGGAGGAACCCTCTGGAGGTTGAGGAGATGAGGAAAAAGACAGAAAGAAGGATGAGGAAAAGATGGTGTTAGAGGAGAGGAAAGATGAGAAAAAATGGCTACGGGCTGTTGATGTGAATTTCCATCGATACCTGTGTGGCATTTGTGTTGCGTGTGAATCTTGCATTGATGTGCATGAATGTATATGTGTGCATGTGTGTATGTGTGTATGTGTGTGTGTGTGTTCCTGCTCTTCCAGGGAGCTTTGTGTACATGATCAGTGACAGAGCAGCTATCATATGCACATGTTTCCTTGGGAAAAAGGCAGAGGACCTTTGAGTGACATACAGACAAGTTCCATATCAACATCAGACTGAGAGATGGGAGAGATGAACGTCTGTACATCTATTGTAAGTCATTATTTGAAAATTTCAGAGGTGAGTTTTGCACAGTAATTGTTTTCCTGGAGGAGCCTTTTAACACTCGTGAGAAGAAGAGGCAGCACTCTCAGATAAACGCATAATACTGAATCAGACAAGTGGCCAAGGAAATTAATGCATCCGTCAGTGCCACATTATAAATTCAGACAGTTTACATACAGAGGTGATCATCAGGAACCCGCCATCGGGGAAAAAAAAGATGAGACGTCGTCTGGCAACAAAAGCCCTTTTCCCTCCTTTTTCATTGAAGGGAAAATATGATTGTATTTCTGCATGTGCAGAGTAATGGGAGATAAATTCTGTTTCAGGAAAATGAATTAGCTAGAAGTGAGCGTCTTGGTGAAAAATTGGACTGTCATGTCGAGAAGGCACAACGATGGTGATAATGAAGCAAAATGATCTCTGCAGCCTGGGTATTAACAACAACAGCAAACAGTGTGGATAAAGTGAGACCATCTGGTTGCTCCTAGTGTACGGCTAACTTGCTAGTGAAGCTGCCAGTCCTCTCTTTCTGTCTATTATTAAATGAACTTTTAGACTAGTCATCTTCAACCTATTTTGGCAGATCTGTAATGCAATTTGTTGTTGCTTACCTGCAGACACATGCACTGATACAAGTGCTGATACTGACCACTATATAGATATAATAGAATGAGGAGAAATGACAATGACGACCATCAACCCCCAAGTACATCGATCCTGGAAAGCTGGAGCACAGGGACAATAGCATATCAAGTATATCAAAATATTTTAATTATACAAAAATATCCAACATGGTTCTAAGTTACATTAAAGGAATATATTAAAATTATGTTTTTTTTTTATCAGCATTCACTAATATATATTTATGCTGTGGTCAAGACTGTGGACATCTAAGAGTGTAAGTTTAAAAATGTAAAATTTATAAGAAATGTATTTATTTTGTTGCATTTGACAAGGCGGAAGTGTTTGAAATGTATCTTTCTGTTTGTTATGTCTGTTTGTTCATGCATGTGTGATAGGTTTATATGTGGCCTGTGTGTGCATGAGCTCATCTGTATGTTTCCATCTGGGGAAGTAATGGTGTTTCTATTTCCTTTTTTTCACACCGCCCAGATGTGAAGTGCTGACGTCAGGCAGTCTTCACTAACACATTCAGGCATGCTGATGTTTGAGTAGCCAGACAAACATGCTCATATGGGTAGGCATGCTGATACTGGCTTACAAAAAACATACAGACCGAGTGCTGGCACTCTGGCCCTTGTCCTGTTCCAGCTGGGATCTTATCAGTGTGTGTGGTGGGTGGTAATCAGAAGATATAATACATCAGGCAGCTGGCCGTCCAACCACAATGGAGGGAGCATCACTGATACAGGCGCACTGCAATCACACTCTGAGCAGCCAATGTGCCCTTGAAATGAGGAATGAGACTGAGGTGGAAAAATTAGAAGTCCCGTTACCCAATAATGATGAGTTTGGCCAACCCTGTCCACACTCAGTCTGATGTCACTTTTTTCGTCTCACCCTCTTTTTCATGGTCATATTGGATTCCACATGGGGTCATTGTCTCCTGTAAGGCTTGTATGACTTCCCTGACAAGCATATGAAATAGCTTAAGTCTGGCGTATTCTTCCCGAAGGTTACAAGTGTTAAGATTTCCATATATCAAACCTCATTTTTGATGCTTGTTTTTTTTTTTTTTTTGTGGTAATAGGCTTACATTGCCTCTCCTTTATTATACTGTAGTTTTCATTGTTACTGGCAGTGTTGTGCAGCTGTACTCAAAAGATTTACAGAATGATGCACATACTGGACATGATAACAAGATTGCATGCACACATTTCACACAATGTGGAAGGCAATGTTCGTTTAGTGACAGGTCAGAGGACATGTTGACTGACAAAATGAGAAAAAATGTGCAGCTATAGGTTATTTTTTGAATTAAGAACATTAAATTGTGCTTTAATGATTATTTGATGAAGTGGTAGTTGATGAAGTATTTTTGATAACTGATTAAAACTTTGTCAATGATCCAAAAAACGCCAAACAGCCTCTTATTTTAGCTTCTCAATTGTGAAGATTTGCTGCGTTCCCTGTTTCATGTTATTATAAACTGAATATCTTTGGTGTATTTGTATGGTTGTTTGGAAAGAGCAACCATAACCTCAGGCTATGGGAAAAAGCAATGGATTCTTTTGACTATTTTCTTAATGTCTTTAGAATAAACAAACGATTATATAATAAAATAGTTTAGAGGGTAATTAATGACTAAAACACTTCAGTTGGATCCTCATCATTTAATCCAATCTTCTGTCATCAGTTCCCCCCAAAAAACTTGAATTTGCATTCTCTTCAAGCCGTGTATCACAGGAATTAAAGTCTTTGCTACCAAATCCTTCAGGTACTCGAGTCTAACATCACCTCTAATAAGAGAACAGGATCAACATGGTGACATTGTGCAGTGTGGGATTGTTTAATCTAAATTCTCTTATTCCATCTGCTACAGTGCCTCTCTCCAGGGGTCCTCGACTGCTCTGGTGCAGGCTGTCACTGCTCTGCTCCCTGCCTGCCTAAATGAACAGCCCTGCCTGTATCTCAGGGTCACCTTCCCAAGCTACAAACTGCCACTAGCACTACCTCATTTCACCTCTCTGTCTTGTGTTTTCTTGTGTTTTTGCTACCTGTGTTTTCCGTCATGTCTTCACTATCACACACTTCATCCCTCATTGTCTTCCTTTCACTTTGACTTTCCTGTCTGACACGAGTCCATCTAACCACCTAAGACTTGAAGGTTGGCTGCAGAAACAGCTTTACATTTAAGGTTATCAGACAAAGCATTGATTTTTTTTTTTGACAACATAGCCAGCGTTACCGATCCAGAAAGGCCAGCAATGAATCCAGGCCACGGTAGCCTCTGGAATCAGCAGTGAAATATCAGTTCCAACATCAGAGCAAAACTGTCTCTGAGAGAAATGTGACAAAACATTTGCAGCTGGTGTGAACTCAACAAAAAGCAGATTATGACAATGAGTCCATAATTCTTCTCTAGAAGGCTGCGGTTGGGACTAGATTTGACGCCTGTGCTGCCAAAATCTCTCATCTGGTTACACGTCAGGATTGATAATACTCAGCCCAACAATTGAGGTAGTTGGGGGTTTATATGATTGACTGTAGTTCCCAAACCATGTCTTAAAACTTGAGCAACCGAGTAATGTTGTACTCACAACAAATAGGCGACAAAGTAACATTTTGTAAATATTGAGATTTATGATTGTATCCCCACATTTTATAATAATTTGAACAATATTGTTTTTTTCAAAATGTGTTGAAGTTTATAAGGATTTCTTGACACATACTGCAGTTATTGAAATCAGGAGTACTATTACTTCTATTTCAACAACTTGTACTATAAAACACACAAACACACCACAAATTAGAAACAAATTTTCACCAAAATTGACGCGAGCATCCAATTAAACTCCTAATATTCCCAGTAATTACACTGGGCGTAGGATTTCAATTTCTTCCTGAGAGCCGTTTGGTTCATCAATGGATCAATACAGCAATTAATCACCCCATTAATTACATCAGGTGCTGACTGTGATTAGGTTGAAGGTCAAACTGCAACGAGAGATGAGACAACATACACCCTGGAAGTTTTGTGTTGCTCAAGTTTTTTCCTGATCAGAGATCATTGATTGTATAACTATACACCTACATATATAAAAATGGTATAATACTCCCTGGTTCAAGTTCCTTGCAAATGTGTAAGTATAGTATGTTTTTTATATTATATCATGTCCGACTTTTTGAAAGAAAAACTTGATCTATGCAACACAAAAAATATATAATTCTTTGTGAAATAGGGAAATCATGAGATTTGTCAACTCTGTCTACCCGTTGTGCCTGCATGGCAGCAAAAAACACTTTTACTGGTGCCATATCTCTGGCAGTGTGAACACTTCCTAACTATGGAGTGTTCATCAGATACAGAGCACTGATAGCGAGGGCAAAACTGACGAAATTCCTCTGAGATAACATCCAATTCCACGCTGATAGCACGCTGTTCACCTTTCTTTCTATCTCACCCTAACCTCACACCGATGACTTGATAACACTGAGGCTGCACCATAACATTACTCTTACCCCCTCCTTCCCTATTCCCCTTTTGTGAGGACCTCATTGTTTATCACGCACAGGCCCAAACGGCGTTCATCCCCTCTGGGCAGCATTCATCATTTGTATAAGTTATAAGGTTGTTGGCTACTAATTGCATTAGCCCAGTGGGTTATTGAATTTTTGCTTCACAACTTGTGGTCAGTGCAGAAAAAGATGACCTCAGTCGCCATCCCAATCAGTAGGTTGAGCATCAGCGAGCGCACATGGGCAGGGCGGTGGGTTGTGTGACACAGCGTGGTTCCCATTACTGTCAGCCACACTGGGAAATATGGAAGTTTTCTACCTCTGACACTGGGACCCAGAGCCAGGATCTTAACACTGAACTGTTGTGCTTAAGAGGCCCCCTGCTCTGTCTACTCTGGCTGCTTCCAGTTTTGACACTGACTGAACTCTGAAGTTACATAAAATCTTTCTTTTTGTTTTAAGTTATTATTGTTGCAAATAAATTTCCCAAGGGGCCAGTTTCAGACGTTTTTTCTCTCCATTCTCATCACACCAGCACTGAGTGATATGGCTTTACAACACAGGGGCAGTTTCCGCCAAAATATTTATTTTTCAATTTTGTTTCCTAAATGAAAATTCATTGACTCTAAATCTTCCAGTTTCACTAGTGCAAAATAAAATGAACACCACTATGCCATCAGAGTCTGGAGGGGCATTTGTGATTAGTTTTAATAATAACATTGGTGGGCAGCTAATTAAATTGTGCACATGGAGGGGGCTGATTAAGAGTGGGGATTCAGAGGGCATGGAGATGACAGCAGGTCATTATTTAGGCCTCAGGCACTCTTTCTAGATATCTGAATGTGCAAATTTGAGACCACATGGGCACGCACTTCCACATCCAGTAGCACATGTCCATATATATATATATATATATATATATATATAAAGAAAGAAAGAAAGACATCCCTTTATTAGTCACAAGTCACACAGAGTTACGGGGGGGGACTGCACTCGCCATACATTTGTGAAATTCTTTTCTCCGCATTTAACCCATCCCGGCAAGTCCTTTCTCCGCGGCAGACCAGGAGCGGTGGGCTGCCAGCCGACAGCGGCGCCCAGGGACCCGGTTCTCTTTTGTCACCGTTGGTCAGGTGGTGATCTTCTTGCATGTTTTTAATGTTTTAAGGAGGATACCCCAGGTGAACAGGGGGAGAACATGCAAGCTCCACACAGAAAGGCCCCTTTTCCTCAAGCAGCAGGCACCGAAGGCATGGTGGAGGACACGCCCCCGGCGCCCACAGCGGGAATCGAACACACACACACACACACACACACACACACACACACACACACACACACACACACACACACACACACACTCTCATTACACCCTTCTTTTCCACAGCTCTTTGAATCTGCAGTAAACTGGGGTCAAGCTTCAGAGAAGTGTCTGACGTAAAATGTACAAGTGGGAGTTAGCGATGCCTAATGAGTTCAAAAACACTCTCCGCTGGAGGCCAGATTTCAGCTACGTGCTGCATTTACCAGGGATTTTTTTTTCTTTTTTTATAATACACAGAGCATTTGTTTTCATCCTGTCTGTTCAAAGTAACTAACTGTCACTGGGTTATTGGAGGCAGGAGACCATTCACAGTAAAGAAGAGAATATATTTAGTACCTGATATACATATGAGAAGATGATTTAAAAGCAATGAATAGAGGAGCAGACACAAAGGAAAAGGGAACTTTTAGTTAAGAGTGTGGAATAACATTAGACATGACACAAAATCAGTTAACGCTTTTAAACACATGCATTTTAATCCTGAAGTCAGGACGCTATGTGATACATAATAAGACAGAATGCGATAACTTGCTATCCTTTTTGCTGTTTGCTCAATTAAAAACAATACAGCGACAATATATTTCATTATTTACGCCATCGGCTTCATTGATTTTTATAAATATCTGCTTATTCTGAGTTTGATGCTGCAACACGTTTCAAACAAGTTTGGACAGGAGCAACTAAAGACTGAGAAAGAAATGGAATGCTCCAAAAACATCTGTTTGGAACGCTCCACAGGTAAACAGGCTCATTGGTAACAGGTGATAGCATCATGATTGGGTATGAAAGGGGCATCCTGGAAAGGCTCAGTCGATCACAAGTGAGGATGGAGTGAGGTTTACCACTTAATGAACACATGATTGTATAAAGGATATTACCACATGGGCTCAGGAACACTTCCTCAAACTGTTGTTTAGAAACCCAGTTGCTTCATGTGCTTCATTTGCTTCATTGCTTTATTCTGTTTTTGTTCCCACAGTTTACATACTGGTTTTTCTGTTTTTGCACTACACTGTTTACACTGTTTATAAACTGGTTATTCTGTTTTGCACTATTTATTTATTCTGCTGTTTACATTCTGTTTATCTATTCACTCTCTATTGCATTCATTATTATTTATCTCTTGTTTTTTTGGTTATATAGACTATATTTTTAATTTCTATCTCTGTTGTAATCCGGAAGCCAAGCAACAACATTTCGTTGCCAAAATCTCACTGCTGTGTTTTTTGTGCAATGACAATAAAGGAAGTCTAAGTCTAAGTCTAAGTCTAAGTCTAAGTTCTTTGCACTCTGTTTTTAGTCACATTTTACACAACCTCCCAACTTTTGGAATCAGGCTTGGAACAAAGATTGCATTAACAGGCAAAGGACTATAAATCACTGCACTGCATGCACCAGTGCCCTGTTCAAAATGAGTATAAAGCTCCTGAGGAAAAGGTGTCAGGGACATGATCTCAGGTATGATTGTGAGACAAGGTTAGAGGGGAAAGAATATAATCTTTACTTTTATTGGACTCATTGTGGAAGAGCCTGAAGAGTCTAAGTCAGAGTGCTGAGGCAATTCCAATTTGTCGTGAGGGTGTCGCTCCTCGGACACAGAGAGTTAATGAGGCGAGGCCCTGAGTTCTAAGTCATCCTGCCACCGCCTGCGATCCCAGACCTGATTACTGTAATGAAAGGAGATTATTAATCAAACGCCACGATATATCCACATACACACGCACGCATGCACAGATTGAATCTCAGACACACACAAACAAGACAAACATGTACAATGTAATGGAGAAAACAAGTGACACACGAGTGATAGAGATAATACATTGCACAAAAATAACAGAGCACGCGCTGGAACATCACGAATCGTTCCAAGCACTCCTCCAGACCAATAGACTGGAAGTAGTAAATGCGCTACGCTAACAATTGTCCCCGAAAGCCCCGGAGCTGGTGTTTAGTAAAACACAGTACGCTAAATAAAGTATTTTTGGTTTCAGGTGACTTTTGTTCCATCATGGTTTACAGCATTGGAAGTGTGGAGCTAAAACAAGCAAACATTTCCACTGTGGTTTAGATAAAGGAAAAACATTTTAATCTATTTCTACAACTTAAGTCCCTGTTATCTCCTAAATGGCATGTTCAGTATGCTTCCCAGTCCTTGTCGCTGGGTTGTAGGCTCATATTTTTAGGCTCACATGATTTATTTTATTTGACTGACTACCAGATTCTTTTTCTTTTTGGACCACCCTCAAACACTTTGTTTTAATGAGCTGCCAATGGCTAATTTGAGTTAACCCTCAGAAAACCAAGCAGTTTCTGGGCATTTTCTTGCTCCTGTCACATTTCTCACTGTTGGGCTGTGTGTTTCACTGCAGATGTGTCCTGCACTTCCATGGAAACAGCACAAACACGGCTAGAAGTGAGGTGATTTTCAAGTGTCCTTTGTGCTGTTTAACATACCATAAATCATTAGAATAAGAAGGTTCAGTAGTTTAAAGGTAAATCTCTGAAAGTGTCCTTGCTCCACAATAATGCCTGACAATATGATTCTGTTTTTAGCTGAATGCCTTGTGAAAGCCTTTTTAACCTGTGTAGTCTGGCTCTCTGTGACATAGGAGAGGAATTGGCCTGTGTACAGAGCAGACCGTTCGTCCGTCTGCCGCCTTGCTGCTCCCACAGAGAGCAGACTTATTTTTCACTGAATTATCTCCCCTTAATGACCAAGGGATTCTAATTAAAGGCATGATTAGGGATCGCTCTTAAGCACCTTATTGGAAATTAAGTACAATCCATTCTGCCTGACAGCAAGAGATGCACTTTTGCTGATCACTGTGTGAACAGCAGGGGGGGGAATGCTAAATCTTGCTTTTTTTGTTTTCACTGGCACAACAGGCCAGAACTGTGGCCAGTTTTTATCCAGAGAAGTATTGTTGGGATGTGTATCTTCACATTAGATAAATGAGGACCCCTCTTCCCCTTCCCCTTGAACTATAGAATGGATTATAATACCTTTTTCAATCTCCATTTTCTTAATTTTCCCTATCCTCCTTGGTAATAAGGTTAATGCTTCATGTCCCATCTAAGTTATTTCACAAGTGAGCCCCCTCCAGGGTGCACAAGTGAGACAGTGGGCACCACTTTTTTGGGGTGCTAAAACATGTTTTGCTGCTGCCTGTCCTCAGAAGTTCATTGCTTCTATGCGGGTACTCCTGCCAAGTGCCATCTACTGTAGGTAATCCACTGACTCTGGATAAATACATAATACAGCCCCACTTCAAAAAATCCAAACTAACCCTTTAACTCTTAAAGGTCCTTTATCCTGACCACACACATGGAGTCCCAGTAGTAGTGCCACATAAAGTATTGTTAAAGGAATTGTTGGTTTCTTTGTAGATAAAAGAGCTTGGTCTGTACCAGCTCTATATGGAAAGTGTCCTGAGACAACTTCTGTTGTGATTTGGCGCTATACAAATAAAATAAATTGAATTGAATTGAATTAAAGTCCTGACAGTAGCTCCTCTCACTCTCTTTCAGATGCATTGTGCAATGGAATAAGAAATCAAATAGATTTACAATATTTTGATATTTTCTTACGTTGCAGGAGGCTAAAACTTTAGAAGCACAAGACTAAAAGTGGAGTGATTGTCGTGAGAAATAAAAACATGATGTGTCACTCAGTTCCTCACTCATTATGTTCCAGTCAGGAGTGGTTGAGTCACATCCAACAGTGTGGTATTTGGATTAAACCGGATTCAAAGCTTTTACATCAGCCCAACCTTACTTTACGTCTTCTTCACTTTTCTTGATTTCCACTCTCTCAGGCCACAGACCGTAGGGACAGAAAGGTCACAGACCAATGTCACATGCAGTGACCATGGAAACTGACCGACAGGCCTCTTGACTTTGCCCCGCTGACATCTGCGCTCTTTGATCATCAGCTGAACATATTCAGATCAGAAGACTGATGATGAAGATGAAATCTGCTGCTCATTGCATGATGTTTTTGGATTTCCTTGTTAAGCTGAAGAAAGACTATTAAGTGTTCATGCATGTTTCAAGTTCTGAATGTCATGCAAGACTGTAAAACATGTAGGTTTTTATTGTTATGAATATATCCTCTGGCTACAGAACAAGTAATAAAACTGCATTCATTTGGTCCTATTGTGCCTGTTCCATCTACTGTACATAGTGTATGCACACACACACAAAGACTTAAATGAACCTCCAGCTATATTATCACCTAAACACACAACAAAAACAAGCCTATTACAGTCTATTGATTTGTTCCATGCAGCAATAACAACTGTACAGTATTGATCCCACCTGATTCAGCTATACGTTATTTGAAATGCATTACTTGGAGTCTGAAAATGCTTAAAACTCATATTTTCCAAGTAGGTGATTCAGAGTTTTTATTCTACAATGACTGTCAGCTTAAGAATTATGCTTTAAATATATTATTATAATCTATTATATATTTTAAACATATTTAAAGATAGAAACATGACACAATCGTTAGACTTTTGCTGACTTTTGTTGATTCCACTGGTCATTACAGTGAAAACACGATGATGGTAACAGTTAGTGTCCATCAATCAATATTGATACACACACAAGGGTCCCCGAAATGTACATATATCTTGATTGACCCTGAACCCTAACCCTTCCGCCAAACAAGGAGGTCTGTACTCTGAATTTTAAAGATGGATGCGCCGCAATTACTGCATCCCTCACTGTTCTGACAAAGTTTCTTGAAAAGGTCACTTCTATCCTGTTAGAAATGAAAATCCTTTAGGAGACGATTCTCTACCCTTTTGTAACCTTTACACAAGAAATCCCATTGGGTTGACTCGTTGTGCAGTGGAGGGGCTCATAAATCTATATCCTATGGAATGGATGTCTTTAATCAATGGCTTTTGTTGCTTGTCTCGTCTAATCATCTGGTCACACCCATTGATCATGACAGCTGGGTCAGAACCAGGGAAGCAATTACCAATCACAATGCATGCTGCTAGTGAGCTGTGTGTACGTGTGCATATGTGTAATTATGTGCATATTTGAAAGGCTTTATTACCTACAATGCCGGCTGCATGTGTTAATTGAGCTGCTGTGGGGGTAAATGGATTGTGGGGCTTTGGCTTTACCAGCTGAAGTGTGGAGAGTGTGCAAGTGTGTGACAGGAAGGGTCAAATGTTCCCTGAGGGCCACAGGCACTCCTGACCCTCCTACAACACCAATTTAACCATCGGTTAGTCCGTGGGGTGGCATGGGGTGGGCTGTCGATGGTGGGCTGTCGCCACGTCTGAGGCTTGTGGATGCGTTCAGGTGACATCTTAACTAAGTCTGCTCCTATCAATTAGAGTGAAGAGGCGAGAATGCGGCACCAAGGGGAGGCCAGAGGTGAGAAAGGGAAAGAGGACAAATACAGCCAAGACACAAAGGGGCAAGACACGGCGCTGCTGAGAAAGAGGTGGGTGTTCAGCAAAGCTGTGCGATAACTACATCAGACTTACAGTGTTTCATCAGTGAGGATGGTAGAAAATGATTGTATGGCTATATGAAGTATGGCTGCACAAATAGTCATTGAGATTGTTATTTGAATAATAGATAAAATCACATGTATAGCTGCTGGATTGCTTTTGTTTTAACTAATTAATGCCACTAATCACATTTGACGGTGTATGTCTGCTGAGGACCAACATGAAATTATGTTAGGAACGGCCATTATATGTTTGAGATCAGCTGACATGCTGTTTTCTGGCTTTTAAAATCGTATGTTAACACCCCCTGATGAACCTGTTTTTACTGACCTCCAGTGGCTTCATTTCTCACCTTGCTCAATTTATGGCAGCGAACTCATCACCTTTCATTCACTGTTTTGAAGCAGGACCCTGATCGACCACAGACTGTTTGGTTTGGTTGCTGTTAGTTGAAATGTTGTTTAACTTCGCACAGTAACACAAACTGAGCTAACTAGTTTTGTTTGGCTCAGTGAAGGGATGAAACCACTGAAAGTGGTGTGTCGCCATGATGTGCATCTAACGCCCAGGTATATTGTTTTCTATGTAAAACCACATATGCCTGTGGGTGTCATGACACATGTGAGCTCTCCGGAAGTTTCACCACATTCGCTTCCAGATCATTACATCTCAGCTGCTGTACCCTGATTACTGCTTTATTCTAAATTTAGTCTTCTAACTCTCCAACATTGACCTTGAAAATCCAGTGTTGTTTCGGTTACACGGTGCACTAAAGTGGAGCCACATTGCTTCAGTGCCTTTAGACAAATCCCTGTAGGAATCATATACCACAACAGAAACATTCAATAATATTCTGTAATTGATGTGAATATGGCTGATGAAAACCTTCATTAAATGGTCATTACAGCCCTGCAATGTGAAGTCCATACAGGGCTGCATGATAATGAGAGGACCCCGAAGGGCTCCTTTTGCTCTTCCATGGCAGTTTTTAACACTTGAACACCATTCCTCCTCCCTTCACCCTCCCTCAGTGCGCCTAATGTAGCACTCTTTTTTTCCCTCCTTGCTTAGAGTTAAAACATGCTGCTCTTTGTCTTGCAAGTGTGCAAAGATGCACGGACATGATACAGAAACTTTGACAGTAAACGTTCTTCAACACACTTGCACATAATGTGTTTGGAGAAGGCAGCAGTGTCACATTTACCAAACTAATAAGGTTTAAAGAACAAAGGAGACGTACAGAAAAGAATTTTGGAGGTGAGTGGGTTGCAATATTTTTAACAGATTATTTTCTCTCTCCAGGCCGTCTCCTGCTCGTTCTCCTCCCTTTTGAACACTTGCATTATAGGACTGCTTGCAAAGCCACTATTACTGTGACTGCTGCTTGGCAAACAAATATGCTTACATGCAAAAGATGAAAAAAAAATCATAAATGAAATAAAATATGAATAAACAGACCAACGCAGCTTATAATATAAAAGTTGACATGTTAATACATACTGGCCATTCAATGGGCGTTCCATCACAATCAGCCTCAGATATAGATGTAGTGGGCGTCTTGCGTATTAGACAGTGCCTCATCAATCTTAGCGGCGTTGTTCCCACAACAAAAAGGAGAGGAAAGCAAATTGCTGTATTTAATTAATGCACTGCCGCCTTTGTTACACTGCTGCTCAGCATCTTTCAGTCCACAGTAGGAGAGAAGGAACAAGAGAAACTCATTCACATTGAGCTGTGCACACACAGAGAGCGCAAAAGGGAGAGTGAGAGGTAAAAAGATGGAGATGGAAGGACGAGATGGAGAGAGAGAAAGAGAGAGAGGGTCTAAAAAATGAATGGCCGAGCAGAACGGGCTGCATCCATCGGCAAACTTTATAATGAATGTCTAAGTTTGGCAAGCATGATGGATGAGTCGGGAATGGTGTTTGTCACAAATGCAATCTTCTTTGAATCGCTCTGCTGTTTCCCAGTTCAGGGCGAGGCCTTGTGAGCTGTGCTGAACCAGCTAGAGCATTGCCCTAATCATGTCATTAACATTTAATGATCTGACAATTAACTCAATGACTACAGAGCACATATGTAAAACACATTTCTCATATCAGCGTGCGTAAATGTTAATCTCGTTAGACTTGTTTACAGTAACATATTGGACAATTAAGGCAAAGCCGTGGCATATTCAATTAGCTTTGAGTGATGTGTTGTAGCTGTGAAGCTGAAGTGACATAACGCTTATATGATGGTCATTTTGTGCTGAACCACAGAGCCGGGCTGAATGAACACACTGTTTTGTCAGTAACCAGGTCAGCTCAATCAGAAGTTTGTTTATGGGCAAATGGTGACCACTAACCTCAGTAACACAATAAATATTAAATCTCATCTTACTTTGCAGGGAAAATCACATGTAGACAATTAAAGGGATCTGTAATAGTCAGCATGACATTAGACATTTTGTAGCCTCAATCTCAGCTACAATTTTATTTCTATTTGTCTAATTTTGGACAGCAAATGCTCTCGAGAACACAGAGATCATGTCCCTCTTGTTCTTGTGTGTGTCTGTGTGCATACATTTTCAGCACAACCATAAAAATCAAATTAGTATAAAAGCATAAAGAATGGTCTTAAGTCTTTTTCAAAAATTTGAAGGAGCATATGTACAGCATCAACACCAAAAAGTATTAGCTATGCCCATGTTTAAACTGCACTGATCCGATTCGGGGATCCTGCGGAACATGCTAACGCCAAATCCAACAAGCTAACTAACAAAATAAAGCAACATAAAGATGTAAAAACTTACAGGCTCAGTATCGATCCAACCTCGAGCTTCAGTTTTGAACTGAATCCTACTTCATACTGGTCTTCAAAGCAGTCCATAGTAAAATGATTAGCGCACACATTTAGCGAGAAAAATAGTAGTGGGTGTAACTCCAGTTCTATGAGGGCGTGCATAGCCCTCTATCTGCATGTTATCGCAGCCACAGAAAGCACATTGTTTTTAGTATGCTAAAACTTTTAGCACGGTAGCGATGGTACTGCAGAATCCACGTTGTGGCTACTTTCTATTCAGTTACACTCCGTCTCAGCTGAGTTTGGATACATTAGATGTAGTCAAGCTTAGAAATTGGGTTCAAATGTTTGTCAAACTATTTCAGTCAGAGTTTCTTTGCGAGATGAGGCGGCATCAAGGAACACTGTTGGTCATTTTGCCTTTTATCCAAACTGCCCACTGCCACTGAAGAATACAGTCCTTCGGTCTAAAGGACAAACAGCAGAGATGTGGGTGGCCAGCTGCTTGCCCACCCATCAATATCATGCAAGTATGTTGCTGTGACCTGCCATCCGTGTCCCCTCAGCTTAGATCAATAACACGAACAGATTGTACACCCCCTCAAACCCCCATCCCCACCTTTGCTCTCTGAGGGATTAGTGTGTGCCTTTTCAACATCATTATCATATATCCCCTCTTTGAAAGGGCAGTGTCAGCTAGACTGTTGGAACATTACAGAAATTCAATTGACAGAATAAGCTGTATGGGAAATAACAGGTTAGTAGTTCAGTGTAACTGATAATGAAGCAAGCACATGATGCGTTCAAGTGCGAGTTTTCTTTTTTCCCTTTTAATTGAATTCATTTTTGTTCATTTGTGTTTAATTTGTGTGTTACCTGATAACATTTGGATACATTTGTGGGTTACGACAGGCTCTTGTCTCTTGATGGTGCACGGAGTAGCTCCATAGAAACACTATAAAAATACACAACATAATAGCAAAAACAGGAAATCATAGCACACTGGGTCAAAAACAACCAAAGGAGATGGGCCACATGCACCAAGTCTCAGTGGAAAAGAGGACACGTGGGATGAAAGGGGAAGAGAAAAGAGAGGAAGGAGAGGTGTTCACCTTGAGAGTGCTCATCCATTACAGGAAGGCTGAGGCCCGCTCTGTCACACTGTCACAGTGATGCCACCGCTACACCACCCGAAAGGTCACCTAGCACTTCACTGCACTGCTTCAAACACAAAATACACACACACTGCATTTGTGCATTTACAAAAACGCAGATGGACACACTCCCATCTGTCGCCCTATCGCTGACAAGTCACCGCTGCCACACAGACACAAATAAGCCCAGATATGCAGCGTGAGAGTAAGATAATGTTTCACCAGTCACTTTAAAACAAAAACTGCAAACATTTTGATAGTCTGTGTCCTTTTGCAGAAGACCACCTGCTCTCTGGATCTAGAGTGAGAAAATGCACTTACAGTTTACGTACCTTACCTACCGCCCTATATTACCACTGTTTTGTATGTGTTACTTTATTTACTGGATGTAAAAGACATTTTGCACTCAGCCTGCCTATGTGTTGTTCATAAAGCGTTTCTGGGATGCAATGAGCAATTAGCACATTCTGTGTAATGCTAACTTCTACATTTGAGATCACACCTTGTAAAAGATACTGTTAATTTTTATTGATGAGTTTTATGGATTCACAGTGTACCAGATTTTGTCTGTTCTTTTCACACTGGAGTAAACAACAGGAAAAAATACTGTTTTGCATTTGGATTTGATAGCTGAAATAATGGTGATGTTCTGCAATCTTATACTGTACAGCAGCACGTTATTGTCACTCATAAAACTTTTAAAAGTTTGGTGTATCAGTTTTAAATTTCTGTTGACTTAATGTGCTAAAAATGCACATTTTGTGTCGATTTTTTTCCTCTCAATTGTGCCTAATGACTAGATAGTTGCAAGCGGTGTAGATCTGACGACCATCACAATAACTAGCTTTCAAAGTGAAATGGCACCCCAGAATATGAACATTAGCCAAGAAAAAGGCTTGACATGAGGCTGGAGGACAGTAATGTTATAGTTAAATGTGTTATTTTACACAGCAAAATGTCGGAGGCTATTGTTCACACAGACAACTAGTAACTAAAGTGATTACAAAGGATGACATGCCATCAGCATCTGTTGTCTCTTCTAGCACAATTTGTGTTTAACAGCTAAATACTGAAAAATATTTATGCCTCAGTCCCAAATGAAAATAATACTGTATTAATCCAAACAAACCTTTTAGCTTGTTCAAGACCTGTCAACTGTCACTGGAGTCTCACAACTTCCTTGTCCTCGGTGTCACTTTGCGGACTGTCATGGCCGCCTTTTGTATGTACATATTTTTCTCTTGGTAATTATCACTTGAACATCACAGAAAGTTCAAAGCAGATGTTTACAGTAAACACATAGGTATGTGTGACATGCTCTCAGGACGACACATTTTTGACTAAGAGGTGTAAATTAACGTGTGCGCATATGTGTTGTTTCTTCCTGTTAAGTTTAAATCGTATGTGTGCATGTGGAATATGTGTTAAGACAATACCATATGTGCAATATTATGAAGGTGCGTGTGTGTGTGTGTGTGTGTGTGTGTGTGTGTGTGTGTGTGTGTGTGTGTGTGTGTGTGTGTGTGTGCGCATGTGTGTGTGTGTGTGTGTAAACTGTACATTTTATCAGTTCTCATTCGGCGCCTTCAAATGCTTCCACACAGCAATACTATGGTTCCATTAACACTTGCCATTTCAGGTGTCTCGCATGCAGGTAAAATCCAGATGACATTTAATACGCTTTCATTCACCACATACAGTATATGCATGTTGGCCAGATCCTGAATCTTCTTGTTTTTTTTCTGTACCTGAAGTTGTTCGGTAACTGCCAAAAACCCCAGAAGAAGAATAACTTCTGCATACGAATCATATCCTTGGATGAACTGTATTCATGAACCACTGTGGGGGGGAGACAAAAGTTTTATTGACCCTCACTCTCAATAGGATTTCAATCTGTCTCAAATGCTTCCTGCATGTATTTACATGTTTTTTTTTATATCCAGTATTTATATATATCCTATAGATGCATCGATTGGTTATGTGTAAATGAGGTGTGTGGCTCTTTTTCTAATGACTGGGATGCATGTCAGAGGCTGCCAATCATGACAACAAACTGTTATTTGCTGCTTCCAGGGGAGAGATCCAGGCCTTTGATTCAACAAATGGAGGGATATTACCTCTCCTGTGACTCTTTCACTAAGTATTTGTTTGCTCATTTTGCTGTGAAAGACAGTGTCATGCCACTGAATACAGAGGGACGGATGTTAGGTACAGACAGGCGAGTGGAGGGCTGAGGGAGGAAGTGTGAAGGAGCGTGAGTGAGTCATAGAGGTGAGAGAGTGTGACAGACTCACTCTGATTCTTTAGGATCTGGAGAGAACAGGTGGTGTTATGATATCAGTGCGGTGCTTTAGAGCCTGCCTAGCACAAATGTTCATCTAAGCGGCCAGTTAGCGGCTACCGCAGCATCTGCTTGCAGAGAAGAGCCTCACAGCAGGACATTTAAGACCATCAATAATCCAGTAAACCTGCAGGCTTTCTGCAGTATGGAATTCAACACACTGCATTTTAAGAGTAGTGGGCACTAGATCTGTGGGAAACCAGTACATTACCAGTATTCTTTTCATGAATAATTAGAATTTCAGTAGCTAGGTTGCCTGTAAGTTTTGCACTTGTTGTTTTTACTTTGCCTTTGTATGAAGTAAACTATTTATTTGAAGTTCATATTTATGTTTTTCAAACAAGGTGTTGCAGTTGCTTCTTTAATGCCTCATAGCAAAGTATTTATGCAAGGAGAGAAGTGGGAACAGTGTTTGCTGACGAAACACACACACACACACACACACACACACACACACACACACACACACACAAAAATGTCCCCAGTATTGTTCTGCTTTGCTGGACAAAATGTCATTCTCTATTTTCTTCTGCACCGATTCATATCAAACCTGTCTGGTAACTTGCATTATATTGTCCTCCAGATAGTGATCAATACGCAGTTTCCATCAGTGTCATTAATTATCCACAACAGTAACTGCTGTGTATTACAGCTTTTATACAACACTCACAGCTTCACTTTTTCTGCAAAAGAGTGAGCATAGAAAACACATCACGATTAGGTCCCTGATTAACAGAGTAAGAGTTGCCATAGCAACTAATAAATCACTGCATGAAAGCCATGCCTTATGGAAATGCACAGGACAGTTGAACTTGACTAAAAATATCCACTGAAGTCATATAAGAAATTTAGGAGGCAGTTTGTCACATGCAGAAAAAACATCAGCTGGCCATTATTCTTATTAGTCAGTTTAAATGCAGGTAGTTTACAGTGTCTCTGCTGGAAGTCTATTTTTGAAACTTAATGTAATGTGGCTGACGTGTAAATATAAGCTCCGGATGAAACACACAGGATGGTTATGGTTAATGAAAATGCAAACATTAATTGTACCTCTGAGGAGTCATAGGCCAAAATCCACCACCCCATCGCATGCAAATCCTGAGGTGCTGACTTGTCAAATTTGGATGTAATGCTTTTTAATACTGGGTAGGGTTTGGATGGGTGCTTGGATAATTGTATGTGTCAGCCCTAGTTTACTTTTCAATTCCCAGATTTTACACCCAGGCCAAAGTTTTCATCTCAGACAAGATTTTGTTACTCAAACACTTCAACCTAATCTCTGTGTGACGTTAACCCTAAGACATTTTTATGTGACAAACAGGTGAAAAAATATACAAATATGTAGAGAGACACCATTTGTCTGTGTTTTAGCTGCTTATACGATTCTCTCATCCAGACGATCAAACAGTCCCTGTCATTTATGATTTTAACTACAACTACAGCATTTGGTCGTCTTAAAATTCTCTCCACTGCCTCTTGGACAAATCGTCTGGTGCCATCACGGCCGCCTCCACTGCTTTGCCAAAACCACTCAATTGTATCTCTCGATCTTAACTGTCCATAAACCATCCTGTCCTCACCAACTGTGTTGTCAACATAAAATGCCAAGTGCACTAAACCCCCCGAAATGAAATGTGATAACCTTGAAATCTTGATCATTTGCCCTACATGTACATCATAAACACCTGGTTGCCTCTACTTAAATAAATAAAGTGGCTAAGTATTTAACAGCAGGCTGAATTATTACCTCTGAATGGCATCAGAACATATCCTCCAGCCTGTTTACTGCCCTGTGGTCGTTTCTCCTGTAACTGTTTCTGCAGGCCTACGACTTCTGCAGTTGATGCATTATGAAGCCTTTAACTTGTTACTCAGCCTCCGGGGAGGATGGGATAGTGGGGAGAACTCCATCTTGCATTCCTAACTTCAAGGTCTCGGTAGATTGCCCGTGTACGAGTTTGAAAGTTAAGTTACTGCAGAGGCAAAGAGTTCTTGATCAGTGGTTTCACATTTCTTAAGTAGACTTCAGTTGTTCATAGGATTAAACATCAAAAACTCTTTTGCTTAAGGAAAGGAGGAATACTTTTATGTTGAAGCAGAAGTACTCAGTTAAAATACTTCAGCTAAGGTCTGATGAAGACTACTGTCTTGAAAATGACTGAAGGTGAAGAACCTCTTACCAAAGTTACACCTACTTTTTGGATACTTTTTTTTCCATATCTATGCTATATTGTTACTGCAGCAGCAGCACTGGGCTGAGCTTGAGTTATTTTGAAAACAATCAGAGCCTTTGACATTTGAGTGAAATGCGAACTTAAAACAGAACACGTCATAATTGCACTTCATGAGAGACTTAACAGGAGTTTTCAAATCGCTCTTGTTGTGTTGAAAGAACGGACAGCTTCAGATTTTGCCTGCAAATTAGCATGAGAAAAGTATTCCATGCCAAAGCTCAGGTCACTTCACAGCACCAGGCCCAGTCGTTGAGAGGCGGAGAGAGGGGAAGGAATGAAAATCAAGAGCTGTAAGATTACAGCCTAATAAGTGTCTGGGAACGGCAGCTGCTGACAGCCCCAGTCAGGGAAGCCTGTAACACCCAGCCTGCAGAGTGAGAGAGAGGAAAAGAGAGAGGGAGAGAAGGAAAAGGTTAATTGTATCTAAGAATACTTACGACTGTTTGCATTTTCCATCATTTGCCAAGGCCCACCTTAAGGTTCCCTGACCTTTTGTTTGCTGCCTAATGAAACCAATGTAATAAATCACACTGTGACACACCTCTTCCTTCTCTCCTGCTCCTACTTGTGTATTTACTGCTGCTGGAAGTCCATGTGCCACCTCTCTGTCTCCCTCCAGTCCTTCTTCTCTCTCTCTTTCTCATCCTCTCTCTCTGTCTGTGTGTCTCTCTCCCTTTTGTGGACCCTGGGCCTGCATTAATAACGCTGACACTCCAAACGGAGGAGATAAAGGGAAGTGAAGATGGGAACCAGAGTCTCTCAATATGTGCACTTCATCATATACCAGACAGCCTCTGGAACAGGAGGAGGGGGATGCGACGGACTGGGGAGAACAGAGGAGAGGGGAAGGAAATGGAGAGAGAGAGATGGAGGGGAAACGAAGGGCTGGAAGGAGGAATGGGACAACTTGGTGTAAAGAGGTTGACAGGATTATTATAAGAAATGGTAGGTTGTTGGAAAGGACCGGTTTAGCCACCATGGGATTGAAGATGGTCTCGATGAGATCCAGAGCAGTTGGAATAGAGCCAGTTTCAGTTGGCACGTTTCTTCAGGTTAGCACGTGGAGAGGCAGAGGCGGTCGAATTAAAAAGCAAGTGGCAGGGATAAAACACGCATATGTTACACTGCATGTAAGTTTCCATCCATGCTGTTTTTTTAATCATCAGATCCTAAGATTTAACTTTAATCTTCATCAGCTTATCGTGACATTAGACATAGTCACTTCTGTATGATTGGCACCTTCTTCACACTGTCAGACCATGGTGGGAAAGATTAATAATCGGATAGACCGGAAGCCCTACTAGCAAATATCCTTTTCTTTCTTCCTTTTAACTTTCTTCATGACATTAGTAGTCATTTGTACCAACTGTATTTATTACCTACATGTCATATACCCTCAGAATATTAAATAACATTGGTAGTGTGCCTTTGTGTTGGCCAACAAGGGTCTAATTTAGAGACAAATAGAAATTTAACATTTTTTAAAGTTTAAATATTTAGTATAACATAGCACCACTGTCCAGTAAAAATCTGAAAGTGTCAACTTTGAGTTGAGTTTTAAAGGGTTTTATAACCTAAGACATAGGAGAATTTTCTCATAGTCAATATTTGGGTATCAACAATGGATCACGCGACTATTTGTACTCTGTGTCAGCCAAAAGAAAATTATCTCTCAACTCTGCTGTTCCCCTCAGATCTATGTTGCTTTATAGTGACTTTCAGCTCACTGCTTTGGTTTGGCCTCCAGTTTTACTGTATTCTATATCAGTGTTATGCCTGCAGCTCATTTCTGAGCACGTAATACTACAGTTCATTTGGACAGACAAAATACATATCTGAACAGTCATTTGACTGAACTTTGTCCAGAGGTAATCCAATGTTTGCAATGGAAAACTTTGCTTCAGGTTCATAGTATGAATCTTAATCTACATTCATCTCAATATATTGCAGTGATGTAATTGCAGTATCTCCTGTGTATATTAGAATGTAATTACAGGCTTTTTGCTATATTTTTGTAGTGTAACTTCAGAAATGTTGGTTGCACAAGAAACTTTGACAAGAATGAACAGTGAGGCAGAGTAATCTGAAGAGAGACAACTTGTTGCAGTCGTGAGCAAAGACGCAGGACCATCTGACAATAATACCCCTGTCGTCATCATCACCAACTTCCTCCCTCTCATCGTCATCGACATAATCCGCCTCATCACCTTTCAGAAAAAGAGAAACTTTTTAACAAACGTTGTATGTTTCCACCCCCCTCCCTCCCCTTTCCACAGCCACCGAAAACATATCTCCAATAAATCTGTTGCATTTTTAAAAAAAAAAGAAAATAGCTGGCACTTTGTTTTCAGAAGCAGATTGTTCAAAACTCCCACCAGTAATTAACAAGCAGAGAGACACAGGGAGAGCGAGAGGCAAAGAGAAAGACAGATCCTCAGTGGCTTTAATTGGAACAACATCTCACACTGTACAGAAGTGTCGTACTGTTCCCATCAGTAACAGCCCTGTTTCCCTTCGTGTCTCCCTGTGCCCAGCTTTTTCCCACTTCTTCCTTCTCTCTGTGCTTGCCTTCAATTAGCACTAGCCAATCAGTAGCCCAATTAAGTATTTTTGTGACTTCCTGCCTCTCTCAAGCTGATGAACATTCAGCCATCTCCCAATTAGAGGGATATTAATTAGGATTAACGAACAAGGGGTCACCAACCGCAGGCTCGTCGTCTCATCTAGCCTTTGCATTGATACATTTGGGAGTGTCTTCTTTGAAGTAGAGATTGTGACCTTAAGCGAGGCACACAGAAGGACAGAGAGTGGGTGGATGCTACTGACCACATTTCATCAATTATATTATTTGGTCTTTTTATTTAGAACCACAAATTTCACTAAAAGTGCACGTAGCAAAACGGCCTTGACATCCAATGTAAAAAGATTCTCGCAGAGCCAATCCCAGCCGAGCCCTCCCTCTTCCTGTCCCTCCGTTTGTCTGCTGCCTTCCTTCACAAACAGACAAAGTAGAAGCAATGAGTCAAGGCAGCCATGCGTGGCTCCTGCGTGCAGCTCTGTGAGCTTTGTTTGAGCTTGAGGATGCTCAATGAGACGCAGAGAGTGTCATTTCTCAGGCCTGTCCCATAGGCTTGCCGAGAGGGCGGAGAGGGGAAAATGGAAGTGTAACAAACAGACTGTTCAATTAGGGGCGGAATGGTGTGAAATTGCCTCCAAATGATAAGCCTCTATTATAGCTGTGGCTGTATACTTGCCTGGTAGGTGAGTAGTTCTATATCTCAGGGGAAAAAAAATACAAATTTGGGAGACGGTATCCACGCGTGCATCTTTATGGTTATGACAAAACAAACAGAAAATGTGGTAAATACAGACATTATTAGTGTGAGCTCATCTTATTGCAGAGGGACTTATAATGCATGAGGGTGCAACACTCTGCCGTCGCCTGTATGGTGAACACTACACTCAGTTGACAGTTCATTGGGAACACCTAGCTAAAACTAACACAGTCTAATATAACTGCTGTAATATATCCTCCCTTCATGAAGGCCATGATGTTTTAGAGAGGTGTTGATTCAACTGTATGATCACTTTGTAGTTTGTGGTGCTGCTGAGCTGTATCGTGTTATACAGAGAGGTGTTTCTGTTATGTAGCCTACCCTCATTAATATAAATGGGTTGTCACGACAACGCAATACAATTCAGCAGCACCACAAACTGCAGCCTCCAAAATGTCCATAAAGTAAAATCAAAAACTGTTTAAAACCGAAGCATGGTAACCTTCGGTTACACTTTTATTCAGTGTTTTTTTTTGTGCTAAACTAAATTCAGTGCATATTCAGTATGACCAAAGTCGACCAATATAGATGTCGATGCGCTTAGAAGAAGAAGAATCGGAGGGACAATCCCCTTTATTTGTCACACAGTTACATACATGCAACACACGCCATGCAATTTGGTGAAATTTGTCCTCCGCCTTTAACCCATCCTGGTCAGTCCTTCCTCCGCCGCAGACCAGGAGCGGTGGGCTGCCACCCGACTGGCGCCCAGGGACCCAATCTCTTTTGTCAGCATGGGTCACATGTTTTTAGTGGGGGTATTTTTATGGAGGATACCCCAGGTGAGTACGGGGAGAACATGCAAACTCCACACAGAAAGGCCCCTTTTTTCCTCAAGCAGCAGGCACTGAAGGCATGGTGGAGGACACGCCCCCAGCGCCCACAGCGGGATTCAAACCGTGAGGGGACAGTGTTACCACTTGTCCCACCGTACCACCTTTGCTGCTGATTTGATAGTTTGCTTTTGCTGTTAATACTTAATGTACATTCACTCAAGTAGAATTTCTAATTTTACTAGAAACAGAGTATTTTTACACTTTGGTATTGTCATTTTTACTTAAGAATTTGAATACTTCTTCCACCACTGGATACATGAAACCTGAACATTTATTTTGATAAATCAATTGATCTATCGATTAGATTTTTCGGTCAGTCACTGAACATATCAGACAATAGTGAAAAACACCCATCCCAGTCTGCTCAAGATGACCTTCTCAAAGTGCCTATTTTGTCTGAGAGCCTAAAATTCAATGACAGAGCAGTGAGAGTGAGAAGACTCCAATGTTACACATTTAGAAATTGTTTTTAATTATTTAAAGCCAATTACAAAGATAACAGTCCTGTTTATGGCTTTGGGACTCCTCCTGTGCCATACTCCACGCTGCTCTGACATTATGGATGCACAGGCCTGCAGCGACTCCTCCAAGCTCATATATCATTGGATAAAGGTTAAGGAACAGAACTCTCCTCAGACAATGGGCCCAGGAAAGGGCAGGTGTAAGTAATTGTGCAAGGTTTTCTCTTTTTTTTCTCACAATGAAGAGGTTAAAATCAAGTATTCAAACTTTGCAGAGGCACATAACTCACAGAGGAATGGCAGCTGCTCAAGTGCTTCTGCCTTTAGATAAACAGGGTGATTAATACAAGCCATGACTGTGTAAATCCAGAGGAGACACTGGTGTGATTTCTGTGACCCCTCTTCCCCCAATATCCTCATAGGGAGGTCAGCACTCATGCATCAAGGTTCAACTATCAAGAGCTGTGCTTAGGGAGTGCTGCAGAGGGAGGAGAGGAGGTGGAGGGAACCGCAAACTAATAAGTCATTGAGTTCGCTTTTCAAAATGCTAATACATGGATGATGCTTACCACATGTGAAAATATCAATGCCAGAAATCAGGGATCATTTGAAATTCAGTTTATTGTTAAAAAATTGTTTTCACATTCCTCGTTTGAAGGGGAAACACTTCGCTGTGTTAAATCTGAGTGGACGTACAAGCATGTTTTTGTTACACCACAAGTGGTTTGGAGTAAATCGTGATCCATCTTACTGAAGTGAGATGTGGGAACTTGAAACCTCCTGTGACTTTTCGGTGAAGTAGGAGACATCTTGTGTCCCGTAGTTCAACTTTGAATCAAAATATTTGCATATTGATTCTGGACTTCAGAATGAGGGAGATTTTTTTAAATATACGTAATTTAACTCTTTTGTGGAAAAACCATATCACATATTAGAGTGTCTTTATACGTCAATGCTCCAGCAAAGACAGGGAAGAAGAAGACTGCAAAAGAAAATGTTTGTCACCATTGCTGTATTTAAAATACTTTTGTATTAATGCATGTTTATTGGAGCTCAAGGATCACACACTGTGTATGTAAACACAACTTGTTTTGTGTTTGTTTAGAAGAAAACTCCATAGGGCATATTTAAGTAAGGCTGAGCAATATGTTTGAAATAAATAACATTTCATAGATATTGTGCTATCATGTATTATATTATTATTATTATTATGTTCTAAATATTATGTCATATTCTGTGTTTCCCATATCGATGTATGACGAATGCACACACAAAAATCAAATATAAAACAAATAATCTGATATTGGATGCAGTTTGTTATGCATTACATCAGACAAATCAACAATCGGCTGCAGAGGAGCTGTATCTATGTACGCGTGGTCACATTGACTTCTCCATTCAGCCACGGTGGTTGCAGCTTATATTTGACCCAAGTCTTATCTACAATTGTAACAGGGTCAATGTGGTTTATCCTCAGTCAGTTGAAGCACTGTGGGGATTTGAGCTCCACTGCCCTTTTAATGTCTTTACCACGAGAGCCCGAAAATAATTACATTTTTATGGATGACTTTATCGAGCAGAGTAAAGAGGCTCCCACAGTAACAATGCCATGCAGCTATGATGTTTAAATCTCTATCCTGCTGAAATCAGCAGACATTACCATTGGTGTTTTTCCTCAAGCGGGTTCCTGACAGTGAAAAATGTCCGTATTGTCAAGCTCTGACTGTGTGTGTGTGTGTGTGTGTGTGTGTGTGTGTGTGTGTGTGTGTGTGTGTGTGTGTGTGTGTGTGTGTGTGTGTGTGTGTGTGTGTGTGTGTGTGAGTGAGAGAGAGCTGAAGACAGGTACAGGGAGTGTGGGGGCAGTGGATAAAGAGCATTGGAGTGTATGCACGAGTCTATAAGCAAGTTGCAAATGTGTACTGAAGCTTGCTGTGGTATAAAGACCTTCTGCAGTGAATTTGTACAGTTAGTGAGCTCCCTGCTTCCGTTATCCTTGATCAATAGCACGAGGTGACTGGATGGGTCCCTGCACAGTGTGCTGGGGGGCCAATCTTCATCCCCTTACCAGCTGGCCCTCGCAACTCCACCTAAGACAGATAGAAACACTACACGTGCATGTGTGTGTTGACCTGCACACACACATACACACTCTGACACAGCCATATCCAACCCCACCATACCAGACAGGCTTTTAACAGATGGGGTGAAAGTGGTAAAAGCCCCCTGCAACCATTCTGCAGCCACTCGATTGGGTAAGGAGTCAGAAGATTTATAGCTGACAGGCTCTCGGTAGTTTTTTATGCATTCCCTCACCATCTTTTCCCCCTTCTCCTTTCCTTCACTCGCCATACCTTTTTTTGATCATGCTGACATAAGCTGAAAAACCTCATTGTGGTGTGCTGATACCTCGCTGGTCTACGTTGGTCTCCTGATTAAACTCCCCTCTTGAGAAGCCAATGGCATTCCACAGAAACTAATACAGAAAGAGGCAAGGTGCACCTTGGAAATGTTTTAATAATGTATCTATTACTTGAGAGAATAAAAATGAGACATGGCGGTTTAAGTAGGAGGCACATGGTTGGAGATATTTCCTAATGATGAACAACCGTGTTACTCATCTGCGCAGCGTCTCTGTGCTGCATGTCATGCAACAGTACGTCTTTGTACGCTTTGATGAGCATTAAAGAGCAGGATTTACTGTGAGTGAGCAATGATTCAGTAAAAAAAAAAAAAAAGCCTATAGCTATGATTACATACATAATACATACATACATAAATATATAGAGTCATTGTGTTTTCATTCCAGGTTGCCTCTCTGAATGTATCACCAACATTTTGCCTAGATTTCGTGTAATAAGTACATTCTTTCACCTAATCGATAGGTAAGGAAATTGCTTATACATGTGGAGGCAAAGTAATCCAAGGGTAACAAACCTAAAGTGCAAGAAAGAGTGAGCCAGAAGTTCACAGCAGTCACACTGAGCAGCTAATCACAGACACGTGATTGTACAGGCATAAATGTAACTCTCCAATCTCTGATTACCAGTTAGATGACGAGGGTGAAATCTCAAGGGCAGTAAAACGAGACAGAGGAATGGTGATGATGAGATAAGCCATAAATTGGAATATGTAGCCTATCTTTCTGTCTAGTACTGCAGATGAGATGGAGGAATAGAGCATTATCCCCCCCCCCCCACCCCCCCCAGACCTGGAAGGTACAGAGATGACTGTCCACTCCTGTCTATCAGTGTCTGCCAGGCGCTGCTGTTTTTGATTCACCTCCCAGAACTTTTCCTCTGCTTCGACTCTCGGGCTTTAATTATGCCTTAGGCACTACTAGGCAGCTTCTCTCTAAGCATAAATACATAAATACATGAGCACAGATAGAAAAACATACAGCCAGGTGGTCAGATAGGCACACAAACTCATGTGCCACAACACATGCACATAAACACAATAAGATGCATCTCTGGAGCTGCAATGAATAGCACATTAACACAAGTCATTTGAATGTAACGCAGGAACTGTCAGCTGAGGTCCCAAGGTTCCTCAGTCCAGCCAGTCAGTTAGTCGCTGTCTGGGCCTCACTGCCTCTGAATATAAAGCGTCATAGTGGCTGTCTGACTTGCCTTACACCTTCCTATTATGAGCCCAGCAGCATGTATAGCATACATATGGGAGGAGCACTACTATGTAAAGACCATTAACAAGGGACAGGGATCAGAATATGATAGGATGGGTAGTGTGTTGGGAACATGATTCCAACACAGGCATGCAGCATTATACAATAAATTTTAGATAGCAGGTATTGTGCGAGCACAACTCTCACTGACAAGCAGAGGGAAGAATGCTCTAAGACTACATTATAAGCCCCGATCAGACACGGCCAGTGTTTCCAACACCTTCAGACTCCATCATTACCTATTCAGAGCCTATTCCACCGGACTGTCATGGGACTCATTACTCCATTGCTTTGTGAGGCTGCAGACAGTCGCGCGGCTGTGCGGTGGGTAAAAGAGAGACAGCGTACGCTGACCCAGGGCACAGGCCCTGACATGGAGTGTCTATCAACACACATGTGGAGTACACAGAGTTTGACTGCACTGAGGGAGGTTTAGACGAAGAGTGGAGCCACGGAACTGTCCACCAAATGTCCACGGCCCTGCTGGAATCTGTGCAAGCTCCATGCATGTGGAGATGATTTAGTGATGATTCAGCATTGGTGAGAGGACATAGAAATGTTCCACCCAATGACAACACATCCTCATACCTAAATGGCTAAATAGGTCGATTTCCAGTGTTATATATATCCCCTTTGGACAGTACCAGCACCAAAACGTAAAAACGTTGACTTTCACACAGGACATGAACTGTGGTCTCTTGGGTGAAAGTCCTGTGCTTGATTGATCCATCCATCCACCCCACGTTGCTTCAAATGCTGACTTTCTTACTCTTTATACTACTTAACCTGACTTCCTCCTTCTAACAATAAACATAAATATGAATCATAATGAAATTTGTTTATCTTACAGTGCATGGGGATGTGTCATAACAGGATAAGATAGTAGTAAGAAGCATCAGTAAAAAAACAAAAACAAAGATATGAATAGGTAAACAATAAGTAAAACAGAAAGCGGTTGAATTCACATTGTTGCGCACAGGAAATATTGATATTGCCCAGTATACACTGACAAAGCATGAGTCGATTTGGCAGTTTCTGTGTATGTGGTCTGCTAAGAGCAGTGTTGATGGTAAAGTCTGACAAGCACTGGGAAAGAAGGGCCTGTGGTATCTCTCATCTCTCATTCAGTGCTGTCCTGAATGGGGTGGGACATGTTCTCCATCAGGAATAATAGCTTAGCCATCATCCTCCTTTCTCCAACCACCTCCACTGGGTCGAGGAAGTATCCCAGGACAGAGCTGGCCTTCCTAAGCAGTCTGTTAAGTCTCTTCCTGTCAGCAGTTGAGATGCCGCTGCCCCAGCAGATCACTCCATTGACGATGGCTGACTCAACAAAGAGTCAACAAAGGTCCTCATAGTGCATCAGGCATGCCAAAATACCTGCTCTGGCCTCTCTTATATAGTGCATTTGTATTGTCAGACCAGTCCAGTTTATTGTTCAGGTGAACACCGAGGCACATGTAAGATTCCACCGTCTCAATGTCCGTTTCCTGGATGTTCACAGGTGTAGGAGGAGATTGTTTGCACCTGTGGCAGTCCACCACCAGATCTTTGGTTTTCCCTGCTTTGATCTGGAGGTGATTCTGCTAGCACCAATCCACAGATCCCGGTGTCCGTTCTCTGTACACCGTGCCATCCCCATCTGTGATGAGGCTGATGATAGTACAGTCATCTGGAACTTCTGGAGGTGGTAGTTAGCCATGTTGGATTCGTAGTCCTGTATCCTCACATACTGTCATTGGTTGGTCAGGAAGTCCATGATCCATGCTGTGAGGTGCTAGCATTGAAGGCACTGGAGAAATCAAAGAACATGATTCTCACAGTGCTCCCAGCCTTTTCCAGGTGAGAGACGGATCTATGTTGGGGATAGATGACAGCGTCATCCACCTCAACACCAGGTTGATAGGTGAATTGCTGCAGGTCCAACAGTAACCTGCTGGCAAAGTCTACCTATATGTTCATTTTTCTGATGAGGATGGGCTCCTCTTGTGTGTGAGCATTGTATTAAGACAGAAAAAATGTGGACTTATCCTTTAAGTGTTAGCACATCTGTCAGTGAACCTGTTTGTCTTTCTCTCTGCCTGTCACTGGCTGTGACTGTCTGGGTGCAGAGTAAAGAGGGAAACAACTGTGGCGTGTCATTGTGGTGTGACAATGTGGTGTCAGACAATGAAAGAAAATATTCTCTTTATCTCGCTTCTTTCGCCTCGCTCCTTTCGTGCTCTTCTTCTGCTCCTCTCCTCTTCTCCCACAAGTTCTCAAGACTTGGGGCACTTGGCAAATTGATATCAAACTGTCACTGGCCCCGGTTGGTAGAACAAACCAGATATTAATGGTAATAAAAAGAAAGCTTTGAAAGAACAGGACAGGAGGGAAGAGCAAGAAATGGAGGGGGCCTTGGTGAGAATAATGTGAATGTGCACACATCCAAGTACAGTACGCACATGCATGCAATCACAGCCAAACACAAGTTGGCTGCATACACACACACTCACAGTCCTGTGTTATATGATCCAGAAAGAGTGGGATAATGGAAAAACCCTGGGGGTGTCAGAGGATTGTGTCTTCTCCTTAGCTACAACTCTCCACTGTCCACTGCCTTACAATCCATCAGACCACCCCACTGAAACCTTCAGCTCAGCTTCAAAACTCTGCTCATCACAGCTGTGTTGCAAAAAACGAAAACAAAAAACAAAAAACAATGAACACAAAAACAGCACCAGAAGCTTACTTATTTAATCTGTCTCATATGCGAGGAGTGGCTTCTCGGCGGAGTACTGCTGTGATCATGTTAAGCAATGTCTTCTGAAGCTAATATGAATTTTAATATAACGATAAGTTGTTTGATGGTAATTGAAAGAATTCTGCTTGCAAATCCTCGGGCTTATAGAGGCTTCTGTGATTCAGGGAGGTGATAGGGGATCGGGCCAGCCTCGGTTTTAGCCGGGGGCTATCACAGAATATTTCCTGCGCCATGCATCCAATTCCTTTGGCGCTGTATATGAGCAGTTCATGATGACATGAAATTAGCCCGCCTCAATTAGTGCCTCCATTAATGGCTCATTAAACAGGTGTGCCATCCCCACATCAGAGACCACTTCTAAATGTCACAATATATACACACTGATCAGCTCTGTGCATGCTGTCTCCTCTGTTTTTCTGCTTCTTTCTCTCTTGATCTTTTTTCTGTTTCTCTCTCTTTCTCTCCTCCTCTAATAGAGATAAAGAGAAAAAATGAACACGAGTTACAGCCACATCTGAGCCAAGTCCGAATGAAATCAAGAGCTGAAATTATATGTTCAGCTAAACAAATTAATGAGCTTTAACCACAATGTGTCATACTAATGCCTTGCGATATTCATAAGTGATTACAAATACTCTTAAATCTGCTTTATACAAAGGAATCAGGCTGTTTTTCAGACCTTTTCAAGCGACCGTGCCTTGTTGTTTCAGCTGATTTGGTTTTGATGACATTTATGCGTCATTAAACCGGTGCATTAATCACTTCAGCACGAGGTGGATTGAACCGGAGAAAGTTTCACAAAAAACAACAGTAACATGGCATTTTAATGAAATGTGTTGTGTGGTTGTGCTGAGGTGCTGCTCCTTATGGTAATACAAGACCATGGTTTACGTTTATCTCTGTACCCCGACATCACACACAGTGTCTCAGTAGTCTTCACAGGCCAACAGCATCAACAGCATCCAGTCCAAGCTCCCTTGTCTATTGTCTTAGAAGAGAAGGGAAAAGTCCTCATAAATACCTCATCACACAGGGTGAGACATAGAAAGGGCAAGAAAAATCCCAGGGTGAGCTGTAGAAGCTGTAAATAAGAAGCTGCTTATTTTGTGTGTTTATTTAACTGAATACACAAGTGATTTATGACCCAACAATATGATTATCACATGCCCAATATTAATATATTATGTAGTACATCTAATAAAAGAAGTCTCATGGGTCCAACTACAGGCTCTATTGGATAAACTCAGATTTCGTGTGATATTTCAGCAAATCAGCATATTTTGAAGCACAGTATTAAAAAAATTCTGAGTTGTGGACACTCAATGAACAGAGAGAAGTTGCTCTGCCCATTTTCTGATTTTCACTAAAGACTTATTTTCTTAAACAAATGGAATATTTGCTTTTATAGAAATAAGGACTAAAGGAAGGAGCCATGGCTCTTTGTCATGTGTAATGAAAAGTGAGGCTCTGGCTTGAAGAAGTGGATGCTGGAGTCCAATTTTGTCATTAGTGCACTATTGCACTGTAGTCCAGACTAATTTGTTTATTTACCTGTATATCTGTGTGCACTCATGCTGCTTGAATCATGCAAACATGAAATTTGATTTGCATAAATAAAGAAAAGGTTACTCATCTTAGAATCTCAATTTGTGCATGTAGTCGCTCTCAATATAGTCCTCATAAGCACATTCAAGTTAGCATGAGCAGGATTTTTTTCTCGCAGAAGCAGTTAAATTTGTCTACACTTTGCTGTCAGGCACTTTTGTGATCATCTGTTTTAGTCCCTAGAGTTTCACATCAATGGTGTTGAGATGCTCTTCAGCGTCAAACAGAAAAGCTGGGCCGCATTAACACTTTTTATCCCAAAACTTGTTAATGGTCACCCGCTTGTTCTCCAAGAAACATCCTCACACATCTCATGGAGCACCAGCTTTAACAGCCAGCCCATCCATGTGTAACAAAAGACATGACTTGAAATACAAAAGGTTTTTGCGGCAAGTTAGACAGACACAAAATACTCACTTTTCAAACTACCATAATATGTTTTCTGCAGCATCAGCTTTGAGCTCAAATACTGCTGGACAACTTGCAGATTACATACAGCCTGGTGACATATGATAAACATCTGTACCTTGTTTACTGAAGGCGTTCCTCCCCTGGTAGTGAGTGTGGTGTTTCTGTTTTTGAGAACCTGTGTGCACCTGTGCTGTCATTAAATTCTCTCTTTTCTCACAATCTCTTCCACCTCTTCTCTCCGGTTTCTCTCAACTCATCACCTACGTTGATAACCAGCTGTTTCACATCAACAAGTCTCATTTCAAGGGAAATATTATACCGCCTGGGTTACAGTACAAAGACAATATATTTAGTGTTTTACCTCATCAACCTCATTTATTTTGTAAATATATTCTTATTCTTAATTTGATGCAGCAGTGCATTTCATTCAAGTTGAGACAGGAGCTACAAAAGACTGGGAAAGTTGTAGAATGCGCCAAAACAACTTTTTTTAGAATCAGGTTTTGTAGCTTCGCCCCTTGGAAAGGCATGCAGCACTTCTGAAATCCCATCAGCACAGTTCACACACCCCCACCTCTGAGCAAATCGAGGTGATTCCTGAATGTAGCCAGTCCCTAGTTAGCCACACGAGAGGACAAAACATGCTAATAAGACAACTTCAGAGTTACAAGAGGGCATATTCCTCATATTTTGCTTCACGCTAGCTCTCATTGTTATTGCTTGTAGCAGCTCCGAAAAATTGATTAGTCAGAAGTTACAGATGTCCTACTCTCTTTCTTCAAGGAGCACCACACCATGTATCAAACCTGTCAAACGTCTGAGTGCGCACAATGTTTTTTGCTGCACAGTTTGTAATATTTAGCTTGCGAGCCTGAAACTGAATGCACAAACTTAAAAAAATAAGAGCACAGACTGCGATGTACAAACATTCAACACAGTTTACAGGTACAAATGTATGAGTGTACAAAAATGAAAAAGATCTCAGGTACAGAGCTCGACTTTCAGCTGCACCTTTTTGAAAGATTTAACATACCACAGTTACTCAGTAATTCTTTCCTGTAAGAATGGCAAACTCTCTTTTTTTTCTAATGCTATTACAGTGATCTTCTAATATAACACCTTTCCTGTATTTGCACAGAGGTTTGCTCCTGCATATAAATCCTTAAAACAGAATAGTGGCACATGAATGCTTTGGAGACACTGTTGCTGGATGAAGTCCTTCCCTTTCCTAATTATCTGCTTTCCTCTCATTTTCAAGTACATTGCAGCTACCTGTTTTATCTCTTCTCCGCTCTATCCATCTCTTACCACCCCTCAGCAGTAGAGGTGCATACTGTATACCTCTTGCTGCATTTCATTCTGCCCTCTATCCTTCTCAACTTCCTGTCATTCTGATCCCTCTTAAACATGTCAGGCTCTGCATCTGCACCCCAGGGAATGTACTGCTACCAATCTGAATACTGAGCAAAATGCCTGAATATCAGGTGGATGTAGGGAGGCGATAGCGAGAGGAGTTGAGAAAGGGGATCATGTGAGAGGAGTGAGAGAAATCACAGTCAGGCTGTGGCAGATAGAAACAGCACAACAGATAATGACTTTGAAAATATAGACACAGAAACAGGTAGAGGATTATTGCTGGCAGATGATTGTTTTAACGGCAATGTCTCTTAACAAGCTCCTAGGATGCCATGTAAGGGGAACCCAGTCCTGTGCTGATGGGAAGGCACCAAGGAGCTCATTAAGAGCCACAGCCCATCCCTGCTAACCTGCCATCTCCTGCCCTACCCTGCTCCATCCACATCTCAAAATGAAGGACAGGACCTGAGCATTGCATCCCACTTTGGACAATGCATGCTAATGAAGTGTGTGTGTGCATGCTGCGAGGTAGTGTTTGGGCAGACGGTGGTTGGTAGGTAGGTGGTGTCTCCGTGCATAATTGCTGTTGGTTGTTAGCACGAGACGCTTTGACATATTGAGTGAGCTTCCATCTCTGGTTGATCATGATAAATTCATGGACTTGCAGTGTGAAGCTCTGCCAGGGAAATGGTTGCTGTGTGGACAATGCATGGACTATGCTGTTCCAGGTGGACGTTGACAGCTGACTGTCGCCATCAGCTTTAAAAAACAGCACACTTTCCGACCTTTTTTCTTCTTTGTTTCCTGTTTGTCTTTCTGTATGCTCTACAGTACATAGTGGAAAAAATGTCTTCTCCACTCTTCGTCACGCTGCCTCTGGTGTGATAAAGTTTGCTTTGTCTAATTTCTGTAAATACTGCATATTGTTGTTCAATTCATGAATGAATTCTATTGAACTCACCCGTCGGGTAGGCACACATAATCAATACTGAACCAGTTTCAAAAATTGTTGTCCCCATTAGTCGCACACAAAAACATGGGAAAAAAGGGTGTGTAAACATAATAATGTTTGATTGGACTTTCTCCAATTTGTCCAGGACATTGAAATCTTCCAGGAAACTCTGCTCTAGACCTACTGCTGCCGCTGTGCTGGCTTGGCTAAGCTTGTCTTTAGCCTGGTGGCCATGCTAGCTGGCTGTTTGACTATGGCTGTGTGTGGGAATTATCAGCCTGTCTACTCTGATAACTAAAGACATCCGTTGCTTGTGAGAGGATCTGATCTGCGCCTAAGAGGTTCACATCAAAATCTTTAAAAATGCACTTAATAACTCATGAAATGTTTTAGACAGTCCTACATTTCTCAGATAATACATGATAACCAAAACAATCATCAGTTCCTTTTCTCCACCATGAAAAACTGCTTAACCCAAGATCAGTTCCTGCCGAGCTCGTCTCACCGGTCAGATAAATATGTCACCTTCTTCAACTTCTCTGATACTAGAAAAAAGAAAAACACAGCAATTTCCCACTCTAATGGCTCTGGACTGTCTCTGTCCCTACATCATCTTCATCACCACCATGGCCACAGTGCATAATTTTTCACCTACAGCCTCAATTCCCAAAAATCTAGTACCCTGTGTTAAACATAAACAAAACAGAATGCAATCATTTACAAATGACTGCCAGTTTTACAAAGTGTTCCTGAACCCATGTAGTAACATCCTTTATCCAATCATGTGTTCACGAAGTGTTGAGCCTCTCTCCATTCCATCCTCGCTTGTGAACGGCTGAGCCTTTCCAGGATGCTCCTTTCATGCCCAATCATGATTCTCTCACCTGTTACCAATGAGCCTGTTTACCTGTGGAATGTTCCAAACAGGTGTTTTTGGATTATTCCACATCTGCCCCAGTCTTTTGTTGCTCTTGTGTCAACTTAAAAAAAAACTGAACGTGTTACTCCTACTGTATACTCAAACACATCCCTGACCTGCTCCCTGCTGACAAACCCTCCAGCATCCTCAGATCATCAGACACTGCCCTCTTAACTCTAACCGTGATCTGAAGAAAGACCAACCTGCTCTCTCAGGCCTGTGGCTGGCCAGTCTGTCTGTCTCTTTGCACTCTACCTATGTGTGGGTGGGTGTATTTATGTTGGTGGCTGGGAGGGGGATGAATAATTGTTATTATTTCTTTCGTTTTTGTATGTAGTCATGTTCTATTTTATTTTGGTCATATTTGTTGTGTGTGAAGCCCACTGAGCTTACATTGTATGAAACATGCTATATAAAGAAATCTGACTTGACTTCTCCAGTCAAAGGCTTCTTTCCACTCGTGGCTTGCAAACACTTTTAATTGCTTGTGCCATATGTTGCTGAGGACTCAAAGCCTTTGTTGTACATAGTGAAGAGAAAAACGCTGGACCATTGTTACCTGCATTCTGTGTTATAAGTGCAGTGGGAGTTTTTCTTTTCTCCTTTAACCACAATACATCAGCCAGCCAAGAGCCCATTATACAGAAGTTGTTATCACGTGGACCTTTCAGCCTGTGTGCCGTCACGCAGGTCAAAGCTGCTGTTCTGAAGCTGTTGATTAGTTCTGCCAGAAAATAATGTGTCCAACTAGTGTTACACAAACTCTCAACTTAAGTCTGTTTCACTTTTTGAGTTATCTTACCATTGCTGATGAAATGTACCCATGATTTTGTTGTATATTCAATACGTATGATGTGATTAATAATCAGTATAAATGTTGGCTATTCATCTATGTGTATGATGTGGCTGAACTGAAAGTAAACAAACACATGTTCGACACTTCAGGGGAGGTGTGCTGTTCTGCCACTTGATAAACTTTTGGTAGAAAACAAGTCTAATATCTTGTAAAGAGAGCAGGAGTATAAAGACTGTATTCATTAATTAAATTGTTAATTAAAATAACCCATACAGGATAGTTCATAGGCCATATTCTTAAATAATTTGATAATGTCACATTTTAAGGAAAAAATCTACCCTGACTAAGAATTGGAGCTGCAAAGGAAACACAAAAGGCAGAATTAAAACAGTCTGGCTTACTGTGGGATAAACATCAATAAGAGTTTAGCATTAGCATATTTAACTGAGCTATGAGAGAGCGCATGTAAGTGCAGCAAAGAAGTAGATCTATTGACTTGCAGGATATAATTAGATGAAAGGAAAATCATGTATTTGGAAAACAGAGATATCTAACCATAAAGATTAATCCTTGACTAGAACGGCTATTTTACATTAGATAAAACAGCACAGCAGATATATCAACTGATGTTCACTTATGGCAGATATATTGGTATATATGTCAGCAAGTAACAAGAAATCAGTGAAGGAATATCAAACTTGTATTTGATATTTGGAAACATTGTCTCCATTGCAATGTTTGTCCACCAAAGAGGAAGGACAAGCAAACAAACTTGTCCTTCCTCTGGAAGTTGAACCAGCTGAACTAGCAGAGAAAATGACAAAACAGGTTTTAAACAAGGAATTTTACCAGATCATTCAGATAATCCAGACACATTATCTGCAAGGCTGCATCCACACTACTATTTTGTTGTCTATGCTAGCAGCTGCTATGCAGTTAAATTTTGCATTTTGTGATATTGCCACTGTCACATGTGCACGAGAACGCTGAACCCTGACATGCCCACTGTCCATGAACTCAGCAAAGATGTGGCATCAGTTCAGTCCCACCAAAGTAAACTAAAATAACCTAAGTCCTGTAGCGTACAAGTTGTTCATTTGGATTGTGGGAAAAAAAAAAAGGTTTGAAAATACAGTCTCTTCCCTCCCTGCTTGAAGAGTAATAATGAGGGCCAGGTTGGCACCTAGACCTGCTTCTGGGCTGGCAGCCTAGGGTGGGTTCACACTAATCAGCCTGGTGTGAAGGCATTAGCCTTGCCTGTCTGCTTGGCCCGCCTCATTAAACACCTCACCTGATGGGTGCCACCAACCAGAACCTTATCTTAAGTCCCTCAGTTTGGCCTTCTCCTCTTCTGAATGTCCCCGACACCATCAGCTCTCTGGGCACCTTTTACAAGCTCTCTAGTCCCAAAGGAACTGGTGCCAACAATGAATGGATGCATTCCTCCGAAGTGCTCCTACAGTACCTGATATATAACTCACCTCTGCACTACTGTGTCTCATGTTTACCGATGTCTGAAACGTCTTGGTACACTCAGATGAAGCCCAGCTTTAATGCAAGTGTCTTCATTAAAGTTGCGATTCGTGCCTCACTAAATTAAAAAGGGTTTCTATCATGCATAGAGTTTTGCCATTAATTCATATTTACACCTAGAGATGCAAAGAAATGAATCGTGCTTTAATGACCTGTTTGAATGTATTTCATTAAACCACTGTATTTTCAAATTAATTCAAACCTATGTAATTTATGCGTTGTGAACACATTACATCGTAGTTGGACAGAACACAACATATATAAATGTTGTGTGCACTATCCTGAAGCCAGCTTCATTAAACTGCGAGCAATCTATGAGTGTGTGATCACCTCTTTCAAGCTCAGTAACTTCTAAGTCCTTGTGTCTGCGGACAAATATGCACTTCTTCTGTCATTTTGTACCTGTGACATCACTGACTAGTGACTAATAATCTCTTGGCATTCATACTATATGGTGCACAGCTGCATTAGTATCAAAGGCAAAGTTTGCCTTCATCGCTTCTTCTGTTGTAGTAGTACATGTGAGGCACAATCCTTTGGACATTGAAAAGTGTGTAACTTTGTACAATTAAAGCCCTCACAGTAAATATGGTGGGATAGAGTAGAACAAACACGATGGCAGCCAAGTTCTGGTGGAGGACAAACAAAGAGCGAACTTTCAACCTCATACAAAATGGTACAATCTAAGGGGAACAAGAATAAGTGCAATCTTTGCCTCCCCCCACCTCACCATGGCTGCTGTGGGGCCCTGAGTATTTGCTTTAACAGCATGGTGGATCAGGAGTCAAGTGGCTAGATTCATTTGTTGGAGTGCAGAGGGAGTACTCAGAGTTAGGAGTGCCACAGAGAGGGGAGGACGGGGAATGAGTGTTAGAGGATAAAGAGAATGGCAAGCTGTAGGAGGTGAGAGGTAGATAAGCCTGGAGAGAAAAGAGACAGACAGACAGACAGAGAGACAGACAGACAGAAAGAGAGCAAGAGCAACACAGGTAGTAAGAGGACGAGAGAGAGGGAAAGAGAGGCTTCAGTTCCCAGCACTCGCAGACAGGCGCTCTTCCCCAGAGACTTCTTATCTACAGGGGGCATCTTTGACTTGATAATCCTGCTCCTCGTCACTTTTACCACCCTGAACTCCCCACCACCACACACACACACACACACGCACACACACACACACGCACACACACACACACACACACACACACACACACACACACACACACACACACACACACACACACACACACACACACACACACACACTCCACCTCTACACCCCTGCCCAGGGCCCAGGGGAGTGAAGAGCTACCTGTCACTGTGCCTATACCTCCAGGCAGCTTGTGGGGCAGGGTTGTGAGGGGTGGGGGGTTGTCACTGTGCCCGACTAAGAAGTCACCTTTCGGGGATATGAATCTTAATAAGGTGGGGATGAAGGGGGGCTAGAGGAGGTGGGAGCAGATGCATGCTGCTGCTGTTACAGTATATGTGTATCTACTAGGTGTGTGTGTGTGTGTGTGTGTGTGTGTGTGTGTGTGTGTGTGTGTGTGTGTGTGTGTGTGAGACAGATGGGGAGTTGTGGAGTGCTGACAGGCCCTGTATGCTTCCTGGCTGCCAGATTATTTTTGGTAATTTATAACCATTGTTGCTTAAAGGGTCTTTTATCTCCAACGGTTACTGATATAACAACACTGGAACAACAGCAGTGCATCCGGCTCTTGTGGACTGCACCTTCAGTTATTTGTGTGTTCGTGCTTTCTGTGTTTTGTGCATTTGTGCGGTTGTGCACAAATGTATTAGGATATGGTAGAGCAGTGAGGGAAGGGGTGCTCTCATTCATAGAAATGAGTGTTTGTGAGAAGGTGCACAGATAAAAAGAGGAACTAAAAATTTCCCATACTGCATGCGAACATGGAACGTAGAGGCCAAATAACAGCTTGGGTTTATGTAAAATAACCGTTTGTGATCCTTGTTGTTTATTGTGTGGAGTATAGTATTAGCTTAGGCTGTTGTTCAAGTTGCTCTTGATTAGCATCAGATACTTCACTCGTGTCAGTATCACTGGCTTATTCTTTAGCTACATGGCTACCAGCTAAATCCTAATGTCCATTTACATTCATACCACCTTGACCTCCTCCTATATGCTAAGCTTTTGATATTGTTTTAACTAAGAATTTATATTCATGTACAGTATATATAGTTTCTGCTTGCATTCTTCCTTCAGACAGCAGACACCTAACCATTTGCAATAAGTGATGAGGTCTTTAATGGACATGTCTCAGACTGAGTTGTGCAGTTTGTCGTTGGCACGTCTCATGCTTTCTGTTCCCTGTGACAAATAGTTTTGCAGCTTTGGGCGCAGATGATCTGGCCACTTTGGAGCGCTGCCTAATACTGCCATTAAAACTCAAACATCAAAGAGCTGTTTGCCAGACATCTTTATTAGCTGAGTTATTATAACGTCCAAATACATTTGCAGTCAAAAGTTAACAGAAAATAGCTGGGTATTAGCTCTCTGGAGTTGTGACAGTCAAGTGAATGGTGATGTGAATATGTGATGGTACCGTCATGGTAACACATGATTGTTGCACGGAAATAGCAGGCAGAGGTTGCATTATGAGGGCCCTGTAGCACCAGACATTCATAGAATCACTGTGTCACTGAGAGACAGTTTTATATTTGGCAAAAGTACAGCATGCACCTAAAACAGCTCAAAGAGAGGCTGTGTAGAAACTGGAGTGTATGGCAAGGTCAGACAGGGGGATCTGATTATGTCTGATAAAAGTAATTATCAGGTTTATTTATTTTAGATGTTTTGTCTCCAGCCTCAGTGCGACTACATGGATTATGTGCAGGTTGTCAGGTGAGTCTGATGTTGTACATCGTTTGATGCATTTGGACACATCGGCGATGTAACCTGAGGTCACAGGGCGTTTAGGGTCTTCAACGTTAGACGCGCTCACCCATGCCTCCAGGCTACAATCGGCCAGTTCCCGGCTTCTATTCAAGTCTTATCTGTAGTCCACGCATCATTCTTCATTATTCATTGCCATCCTTGGGCCTTTCATATAACCTCTGATGGTATCAATGTTAAAAAAAAAGAAAAAAAAAACAAATGTTGCTACTCGTCAGAAGAAAATGATAGTAAATCACAGTAATATTCAAAAAGATGACATAAGATACGAAGGTTTCTAAGGTTGCAGCCGCAGCTCGATGCACTATACAGGCATCTTTCTCATCTCAATAACTCTTTTTGATTTGACAACAGAAAGGCCACATTCACACACCAGCATCCTCCTGCCCTCTCAGTGATTTGAGTCCGGTGATGCAGCAGGGGTGCCAGCACAAGGGGCCACAACCTGTGGTGGAACGTAACTAAGTATATTTAATTTAAGTACTGTATTTAAGTGCAGTTTTGACATGCTTGTACTTTACTTGAGTAGTTCAATTTTCTGCTACATTTCAATATGCTTATATGCTGTGATGGTGTGCTATTGATCTAACCAGTGGTATACGAAGTATCTAAAATTGGCTCTACATTTATTAATTATAACATTAAAATATTCTTACAGGTATTTGTTCGTCACATCCACTCAGTCCCTCATCTGCTGCCATTGTCATCTCACCTGCTCACCTGCTCTGCCAGTAGTTTTCCACACTCAGCCAAGCCCACCAGTCCCCGTCCCCAGTACCCAGCGGTGGAGTAAGTTAAATGCTAACAGGCTCACAGTGACAATGCTACCACACTGATGCTACGATGTATAATATTTGCCATGTTCAACATCTTAATTTAACATATTAGCATGCTAACATTTGTTAAATAGCACTAAATACAAAGTATGGCTGTGGCTGAGGAGAATGTTATTCATTTCGCACATATTTGATCATCTTAGACAAATAAAAATTTTGACCATATGATCACCAAGGAGGTCAGGGGACACCAAAGTTAATGCGATTACTCGCGTGGAAAACATGAATGTCTGCAACAAAATCCATGACAGTCTTCCTCATAGTTGACTGTGACAAATGTCAGCCTGATGGTGGCACTATAGGAAAATTCAGGGGACCACCACAGTCATTAGGAATCCATGAATGTCTTGTACAAATGTCCAGTGGCAATACAATCAATAGTTGTTGAGATATTTCTGTCTGGACCAAACTGTTGGGCTGACCGACCAGCGGACAGACATTTCCATCCTATGAGCCACCCTGACTGTGGGGCTACTCAAGCAAGACAATTCTCATTCTTCACATGGGACCAACATCACAAAGAGTCGTCCACACTGTGACACTGTCAAAATAATTCCAGCTGCATATTAAGTCCTGTCCTGTTCTGACAGACAGACGTAATCAAATCCAATTACGCCACTTCTCCCTTTGCTCCCCATTAGTGCTCATCTCCCATTCTCCTCTCAAATTCCCTTCCTGCAACAAAACATTTGAATGACAATGACATAGTCCTAACACCCGCAACAGGCACAGCGCTGGTGCTCTTCTCCTGTGCCTCTGTCACCCTCTCTCCTTTCCACACGTTCTCCCTTTCTGAAATCGATAGAAAGGAAAACAAAATGACAGGGTTTCATATCACTGCTGTGATACCCCGAGACTACACAGGGAAATGACTATTTCCACACACAAAAGGCTCCATTACTGCCAGGTGACCTCTCGTCATTGTGTTCCTTAACCTCCGAGTTGGACACCCCAGGATCGGCGCTTCAATGTATATGTGTTCGCAGGCGTGTGTCTCTGTGTGACTGAGGAGTGTAATTGTGTATGTAGCAGAGCTCCTCACGCAATGGCAAGGAATCTGTCATTCATGCTGACTTTTTTTCCCTCGCACTTTTTGCTGCCGTGTTTGCAATGACTGCACAGCCGTCTGTTTTTAGCATAGAAAATTCCAGCTCTTCAAAAAATGTCAGAGGCGTGGGTAATTACATTTTTCCTTTGTACTTTGAGACATGCTTGCAGTTACTCATAATTATCCTGTTTTACTTTAATGAGAAGGTAAGGGACTTTGTTTTTTAGACTCAGGATGGTGAGTTTGATTGTTTTCCAGCTCTGCAATTGTATCTTATTTTGCTGAATCGCTGGCGTGAATCTACTGCCTGAGTGTGTGTGCATTAACAAGGCATTCTTGCACAGACATAATGGTTTTTTTGGCATGTGTGAGCCTGTGCTTAGTGAGTTCTGATGTACTATAATAAGTAATGTTTCCTTGTCAGACTCATTTTGTGTCATATTCTTCTTCCCCTGCCTCCTGCACCTCCACCTCTCCTCACATTTATCTGCCAGTGTCTCTTGCCTCTTCCTTTTTTACTTCGTCCTACTGTTCCACCGTGTTCATGTGGATTTCGAGTGTGCATCAAGCTTTGGAGCCTGTGTCGCAGCTGACGTGTGCCTCCTCAAAGATGTATCTACTCACCAAGGCTGCGGCAGCTACAGAGGTATCACATGGAGACCATAAGAGCTGTGAATGGTCAGCTTGGGCTGCCTGTGTTTTTACTCACAAATATCTGATTCCAGTGGAGATTGTTGACAATGAAGACAACATGATGCAAGCACCACGATCGTCACTCTATCATAGCGAATGAAAGAAAATAAACATGACATTTACTCAACAACGAAACAAGATGAAATAGAAGTTCCCTCAGTGTAAACTGCTGTATAAACATAGCCCAGCACCACTGTATATCACCAAAACCCCATTTACATGTAGTCGCTTCTTGCATCTTGAGTGGACTCAGTAGCTATCAGATGGCAAAAACGCTTAAATGCTATCAAGAGGCATTCAAGATGGACTGAAATAGACCAAATCCTCAAACCACATCAGAGGATGCACTCTGACCCGATGTTACTGAGATGTAAGACGTCCTTCTCTCCAATAAATATATATAATCTTTACTCCTCCTGAGTGTAACTATGTCAATAAGCTATCTGAGGAAATAACTTCTACAGTGTAAGTCCAGTCCAAGTTAAGTTTTACAATGCAATGAAATTTGTCCTCTGCATTTGAACCCATCCGTTGAGCGGCAGTGGGCAGCCACTGTGCAGCGCCCAGGGACCAACTCCAGCTGTATGCCCGTCCGTTGGTCAAGTGCACCGATGTGAGAACTGACCTAAGATACATGTTTTGATGGTCTGTCGAGTGTTGTGGTGATGTTAGGTGAAATATGACACTGAATTATAAATCAGAAACATAAAATATACACCTGACTTTACTCTGAATCTCCAGATCCACCACCTCTTTTTTTACTTTTCTGCCCCTCCCTATCCCCTTCTGTCCCTCCATCTGCTTCTCCTCCCTGTATTTCCCACCTTCTCTTCCTGTGCAACCACCTCCCATTCGTCCCACCAATCCTCTTTCTAATGTTCCTCATTTGCTGATTCTCCTGTTTCCACTCGCTGCTTCATCCTCCTCCATCACTCACATTGTTGTCTTCCTCAGTCCCAGCTTCTCCCCCACTTCCACCTGCTTCTCTCTTAATCCATCAAACGACATTAACAGTAAATTGCTTTAAGGCTGGTTAATGCTTAAATACTTGTGGACTTCTCGATGCACATAGTCTTGACTGTAATTTATTGTCTTTAATGATACGTACTGTGTCCAATTTGTTTGCAAACATGAAGATGATAAACACGAGCATCCTTTAAGTGTGCAGTTTTAGAGATGATAAAACTTTCTCCTGACATTTTGGGGAGCAAAAACAGGAATAATGATGTGAGGATGATATTTGTGAAAGTAGATGCACTGGGCTCTTGCTCAGAGCATGTTCATTCATTTACTATAACCATGCAGTGACAGAGTGACTCGGAACAGGAGCGTCGCCGCTAAGTGGAACAGAGAAGGGGAGCAGCTGGGCGAAATTCACCTGCCACTTCCAATGCGGATCAGAAATTGCACTCACACCAGCAACCCCTCTCCGACAGTGGGGGGGGGGGGGGGAATTAGGGGGAACAGGAGGACGGAGTGTGCTGTGGCCATACAAATCACAGACAGTAGATTGAATGGAGGGCAGTGATGGAAATGGGAAACGGTGACATTCTTTGATACCTGCTGTGTTTGATAGACAAGGTTTTATGGTCCACTGAAGACGAAGCAATGGGTGTAACACAGTGATTTACAGCAGCTGTAAGATCGACAGAAACCAAAAGAGTAACTTTCTCTGATGGTCTTTGATGGCCGCAATTGTATTCTTTATAATGGGAAACATTAGGAAGTATTAGTTTCTCCATCTGAGTCAGATTTTGTGGTGCAAATATTGTAATAAGTTTTTTCCTACCCAGTCTTCTTTGAAAGTGAGCTTGAAAAGCAGTTTTGTTGAGAAGCAGCTCTTGAAGACAGGATGAAGAACCACACCCAAGTTGTATATTGGTGGTCAGTGTGGATGGTTGCATAAAAGCGAAGGACTTTGACACCAGATGTGGGGTTTGTAGCCTAAGTTCTATGTGTGGTAAGGCTTCAAAACAGGTCCTGGTTTCGATTAGATACTAATACAGTAAACACACTGTTGACTTTTCCAATATTTACCCAAGACCGTGATCTTTCCCTAACCCTAAGGAAGTGCTGAGTTCCTAAACACATGGCCATAAAAAACATCTGATGGAGCTTTAGTTGCTACAGTTTGAGTAGATATTCTAGGGAAACAAATGAAATATGTTGCTAATTCATACACAGAATAAACAAAATTTCCAGGAGGTCGGATTGGTCTATTCTCTGAACGCTTTACCACTCAAAGAATGGATGTGATTTTCCCCGTAGCACCCCGTAGTGTCACTTCCTATAGAGCTGATCCCAGGCATTAGCTGACCCTGGAGTTTACGCTCTAATCTGGCCAGATAATGGGAATAATTGCTCTGGCCAAACAATGCTTTCAGCAAGATGGTTGCACACTTGAAGGTTTGCTTTCACAGATTTGTTATTACTGTCTGCCCCCCTCTTTTTATGATCATCCAGTCAACTGCAGACTTACTGTATGTCATACTGTAATTATCAGTGTGCCACTCTTTTCCCTTGTGAAAGCTCTCAGTGTTTTATGTCCTCTCAGTACTAATGTTTGACTCTGCCTGCAATGACTCTTTGCCTCGCACGGAGGCAGTGCTGTGTCACTCTCACACTGATGAGAGCTGCAGCCAGGCTGCAAAAAGCCTGCATTTCAAAGAGTGATAACAGATTGCTAATATACAATATATAGAGTCGCACATAACCACAAAGCAACTCGTTTTACCCGGACACTCCTCTCCATCTGTGACAGGGTCTCATAGCACAGGCAGGCCCAACTTCACCACCCCTGAGCCCATCAACATGATGTGCACTCTGGCTGCAAATGCTGCTTTTCTCAGTGCAAGACACGAAGTATGAGGAAATGCCACAGGTGAGCTACAGTGTCCGATATCTAAGGATGAGAGTGCTGCAATGTCTGTGTTTGATTAAGAGCCAAATATTGTTCTCTTGAGCGAGACTGAGTCAGTGAGGAGTAGTTACATTTTGTATGGCGAATATTGTGTACATGGCAGAAATATTTAGAAAAACCGTAGACATAAAAACAGATGAAAAACAATCAGGCAGACAGGTAGACAAAGAGGCACTGGGAAAAACTCATAGACAGTTAGCTGGTCAGTCAGTCATTCAGACAGACAGTTATCCAAAAGGGACATACTTCATCATACACAGACAGAAAGTCGAGACAGACATTACGCTTATCCAGAAGAGACATCCGCCAGTCACTCAGTCAGATATGTATGACTGATTGACAGCATTACGTAATGGTACACAGACAGACACGCAAACAACTCAGCAGGCAGGCACGCTGATCTCCACGCAGACAAACTCATCAGATACGCGAGCAAAAACTGGGCAACCCAGATCAGTTCATTTTAAAGATCAACAATCAGGCAGGCAGCAGCTGGGACCGGCCATCAGGGAGAGATGTGGGGCCACGCTGCCCCAATATATCCATGCAACATTAATATTTCAAAATTGTTTTTCTGGCAATTTATAGGCTGGCCAGCTTGTGCTGCTGGCCTCCATAACACACAGTCACTTAAATGTTTGTCTAAGATTATGATTGTTTTCCCTTTGCTTGAGTTTAAGGTGCCTCAAAGAAAGCGAGGCACACAGTATTACTGTAGCCGGTGTAAAGATCTGCCTGCCTGTCCGTCTTTCTGTAGATCTATCTGCATGTTTTCTTGGTTTTCCTCGTCTGTGTAGTGTGAGTGCAGAGAGAATGAACAGCAGTTATAAAGCCAAAAGTCTGGTCATGTGGATTTATCTGCTATTAATATTCTGAATAATAAGGCCAATATCATAAAATTATACAGAATGAAGCAGAATCCCCAATGAAATGTCAGTGAGAGGTGGAATAAAAATAGGGCTGCAACTAACAATCATTATTTTCATTACTGAGGAGTGTGCTGAAGTGCGTGTTTTGTCCAACCATCAGTGAAAATCCAAATCTATTCAATTTACTCCCATACAGGACAAAGAAAAGCAGCAAATCCTCATATTTGAGAAGCTGGAACCAGGACATTTTGGGGCATTTTGCATGGAAAATGACTTCAAAATGGTCATTTATGAAAATAATTGCGAAACATTTTCCAGTGGATCTACTAATAGTTCATACTCCAGTATGAAACGCTGAATGAATGAAAGGTCGCATCTTAAAGTCATATTTTAAGCCAAACACTTTTACGCGAACTTTAAGGAGTCTGTAACAGAATTCTTGGCATCTTCTGTGATGAATTACTTCGAAGAGTAGAGCTGCCTCACCAGCTAATCATTGACAGGACAACATATTGTACATGCAGTTTGTGGTCAGTGTGGTTGCCAATAAAGGAGAGCTGCTGTGCGCCGTGACGCGCGTGGACAGAGAGAGAGAGAGAGGGAGGGAGGGAGGGAGAGAGAGAGAGAGAGAGAGAGAGGGAGAGAGAGAGAGAGAGAGAGAGAGAGAGAGAGAGATCTCAGCTCTGTAAATCAACCAGTCAGTGTCCCAAAACACAAGAAGCGCTGATGATCCTCACTGAAACCCCCTCTTTGCTTCCAGCCTCCAAACTGACTTCGTCTCCGCGCAAACTTCCCGCAAACGTCCAGCATGAGCGGCGGCAGACAGCATGGATGAGCCACATGAGGCGGACCACAGAAACTGAAGCCCCAGCTCAAAGTTTCCCGACAGAAGCCACCGTGACACTGACTGAACAAATACACAACTTTGCGCGTGTTTTTCTGCTTTCCTAGTACTTTTTACTGGTCGCCAGCCTGTTGGGATTGCTTGGATTCCGCGGTGTGTCTTTATATGTTCAGCCGGGGAGACGTGTAGTTTTTCGGGGTGGTCCGCTATAAGGAAGGTGTCATGCAGGTTCTCGGTTGGACCATAGTTCTCCTCTGCCAGTGGATCCTACGGAAGGTGAGTTTATCATCACCCTGAGAGGAAAAAGATAACTTAATTAAGGAAGAAAAAAAACGTTTTATATCCAGCGGCAGAGATGTGTGGGTGCTGCGTTTGGAGAGAAACACATGCCTTTTCATTTTAGAGGGTCAGTTCCCTGGAAATCACTCATCTGAAAAAAATTATGCGTGCTATAACGTTTTTATCGGGTCTCATAAAGATTTGTTTTTTTTAATCGAAATCAGCCGCAGCGGGACCTGGAAATTTTTACAGTTTCTTTCATTTGTGCCGTATTTGAGTGTAGTATTTTCGTGGTCTCTGTAAAATCTCTGGAACTTGTTTCAAAGTTGTTATATTCCCACAACAGCTGCGAAGACCTCAAAGAAACCGCGATAGACGTATTTTTTGTCTTAATGTTGTTTTGTTAGTTTGAATAAACGCGTCTGCGACTTTTGCCCCATCTCCAAACGCGCACATTTCTGCTGTCTGAGCGTTTCCCCTTCACTCCCAGTTAAGCAGCCCCCTTATCTATTCATCTATTTGCGCTCCCAGCAACTTCCTCTAATTTTTCTTCAGAAGTTAAACACGCCCGTGGCTTGTGTTATTATCTCAGCATCGCTATGGCAAAGAGTTTGTACGCCTAGTTCGGCTCTGATGCTGCTGCAGCTGCTGATTATGTGCGGTTAAATGCGTGCGCGCGTGCGCGTGCATGCGCGCACGCTCATCTTTTGGCTGTTTGCGCATTATATGAGAGTGTTTTCCTGATTGCTTTGCACTGACAGTAATAATGTAGTTATTATATACAGACATCCACACATAACAGAATACAATACAACAGCATACAATGGAAGGCTGTCTGTCCCAGCAGATACACACCATCTGTACTCAGTGTGTCTTTGGCCTCTGCAAGAAATGAAAGAGAATAAAAACATGACCTTTCACCATGATCCTCCTCTCCTCCCTCTTCCTCACCTCTGACTCTTTCATTTTCCTCCTCCTGTTCCTTTCCCCCGTTTTCACCCCCTCTTCCATTATGAATCATTTCACCCCCACTGGTTTTCATTAAAAAACACTTACTGTATCTTCAAATGCAGGTGTAGAAAAAAAAATCCTGACACTGTTAAATCTTGTCAGGTTTGAAAAGACTTTTTTTTTTAATCTGCTATTTTTGCAATGTTTAAAAAGCAGCCTGAAACAAGTGTTATCAGCAGAGGAGCATCATTTGATTCAAGTGACAAACTGTTTGAGAGCTGACGGGTTGGGAACCTTCGCTGCTAACAGATCTGCTTGGTGGCCCACAGTAGCCGCTTTCTCTCCAAGCACCAAAAAATGGAGACTTGGGGGTAGTTTAGTGTGTTTGTGAGTTTTTAAATACACCCTGTTGGCTGCTGGCAGATTGGGGTTAGGTTGCATTGTGACAGGTAATAACACCTACGCTTCTTTTGAAGATTGAATGCAAATCATTCCTCCTCCAAAGTGGAACTGCTCTACCTCTTCCGCATGGGAGTGCAACTCGGGTTCAAGTATTAGGATCGACTTGGTATTAGATTATATCAGCCACGCTTTTCAGTAATGTGCCATTTGAAATTGTGTTGGATCGTTTTTCTTTTTTTTTTTTTGTGAGGCGTAACAGAGGATAAGAGTCTTGTTTGTTTTCAACAAGGATGCGGTGTAGATGACACAGTGATTTGGCTGACATAATATGACAAGCTACATCCTTGGGAGCACTATTAGCTTGAGGGATTAATAAGCGAGGAGGTAAAAGAGGCAGTGAAGAAGTGAAGGCAGGTGAAATATTCGCTAAATGGAGAGGAGGAATGAGAGGAGCAGGGAAAGTCAGCGCAGGGGAAGGAAGAAAAGGTAATTCACCGTCTAACTTAATTTCATGTTCTTTTTGAATAAAGCACCACCTTTAGTGGCCATTTGCAAGAACTTGGAGGCCTGTTAAAGTCCATGTGTAAGTGTGTAAGTCAGGAAAGAGAAAGTGAGAAAGGACAAGAATCCCTGCATCCTTTTTTCACTACATTCTAAAGTAAAAACTGATTTTAAAGGTTTAAAAAAAAAAAATGCGTCTTGAAAGCTGAATTTGCTTCTACGTACTCGGATGGGAACATTTTGTGGGTGGGTTCTCACATTTGTGCAAAATATAAATAAATGAGTTGCATATGATGTCCAACGCTGCAATGTTATAATTTTTTTCCACCTTGTGCTTTGAAACGATATCTACAGTAACAGCACTACAAAAGAAGAAAAGATGTGTGAAAAGCTTCTTTGCTGTTTTATGCTCCCAGTAGGAACAATAGCATTAGCCGGCATCTCAACCTGACAAAATCCTCTTATCTCCCCCCATAAAACAACTAGCTATATACCCCAGGGATATTACAGCAACTGAGTCACTTTAATTTCATTATATATAGTCCTACTTCCTTTGCAATCATGTCTCATATATTCTGCATTGCTTTGCATTTCAGTGCAGTGTGTATGAGAAATACAGCTGAGTGTGTCTCCATGCCCACATGTTATGCACTTATTTGCACCATTGTTGGGGGGAGGGGTGGGGGGGGGATCCGAGCCATCAGAACAGCGGGATCGGATGTGTTTTCCACCACGGATTAAACCAGGTGGTTGGTGGTTTCCCTCCCACTCGCTGTCTTTTTGTCCATCCGTCTGTCCGTCTGTGGATCGTCTAAACTGTCAAACGGCCCAGTTTCAACAAGCAGGAGGCACCACTGGATCTGTAATCTCTGCAAATGATATTCTCTGTTCGCAAACCGATTAGATATGTAATCTGTTGAATCGTGATGACAGAAGCAATCACATTACTGCTATATCTATTGCCTCTGAAATTGTTCCCAGAGATCACAGCATTCTCTAACCTAAAAAAAAGCCCAGATTCATGCAGTGTTTTAATGGATTCTAACATGATTTGCTTAAGGTTAAGCAACGATCCATTTTTATTTAATTTGTTTTCTCCCCTTTCAACAGCCCGTGCCCCATTTTTGACAAGCCATTACTTTTAAAATGAGTTATCACTTGCTCGGTGCAGTGAATAGTTTCACCTCAGGCTTTGTGTTAGCCTTAAGGAGAGGGGGATTTAATTTAACTGTGTGAAGATGTCATATATTTGAGACTAATGTAAAATAAAACGTCATTACAGACATCCTGCTTTGCACGAGCGTCCTTCGTCGCTCTTCAGGTTATGGAGCTCATGTTTGAACTCAAAACTAATTTTTTGTCTTGTTTTTTTTGTCAAATTGTCTCATTGAAACATTCTTATAAAAAATAAAGACAAAGCTGGGTGATTATAACAGCCTCATATTTCCAGATCCAGTTATGATCATGGAGGCAAAAAACAGCCACACAAATGAGTCCTGTGGTGCCAGAACTCAATTACAAACACGTGCGCCCTTTGTGTGACTGACAGCTCAACTACACCTGAAGTTCCAAGAAAGGCAGCATTATGTCTGAAATTATTGATAAGACGATGGTATTATTTTTAAAGCACAAAGGAAGAGAAACCCAGAACGTGTTCAGGAGGATGAGCAGAGCTGCCGCTGCTCTCACTGCTGAACAGGCCTGTTTCCAGTCTTTGGTTCTCCTCCTGTTGGAGCCACCTTCTCATGCCTGATACGTGGTGTTAAAGATGGTCCTGGCTCAGAGATTCAGCTGCTGTTCATGCATCGTAAATGCATCTCATCACTATTTTCTTTTTTAAATTAACCTCACTCAGGTTTCAGAATGAATCCTCACCACTGATCTTTTAGTAAAAGTAACAATGTCACACTATCAGAATACTCTATTACAAGTTAAACTCTGCGTTAAAACTATTTCTTAAGTATTATTGGCAAAATGTACGTGCAGTATTACAGTAAAAAGTATTCATTATGCTGACGAATTACCCCTGTGGGTGTTATTCTATTCCATATTCGATTACTGGGTTATTATTACTGATGCATTCATGTGTAAGGAGCATTTTGCTGTCATAGCTGGTCAAGAAAAAGCTCATTTTAACCATTTTATACACAGTTGGGTCGGCAAATCTGTAACAATGTATCACGTTTTATAAGACGATCATGTATTTTGCATGAAAATCTCAAACTGTAATGTTGTGCATTCAAAAGTAGAACACCCTCGTGGTGGAGTCGAGCTCATTCTTCTGTTTTGGAAGAAGAAAAAAGGACCTGAGCTGACAGAAGCTGTGCATTTAGAGAGAATTCGATTTATTCTTAAAAACAGACTTAAAAAACAAACTTTAAGAAGATTTGGAACCCCTTAATCTCCTACCTGAAAGTCTAGAAGCATCTTCATCTGGATGCCACATATGATGAGGATCCAAATCTTCACAATGGAAATGTTTGAAACAGAAATGTGGTACACAGCAGCATGAAATGGCGATGCAAAAGTACAGTACAAGTACCTCAGATTTAAAGTAAATGTACTTTGTTATATTCCACCACAGACAATGAGCACCAGTAGGATTTTTTATAGGGAAACACTGCACCTAGTACTTACACATAAGTCTTATTTTTTGTGTTGTTTGTGATGGCCTTGTACCGTCCCCACAGCATGAGAATTTGCATTCAAATGGTGTAACACAGCAGTTCTCAGCCTGAATTAATTTCAAGGGTTTTGTGTTTTCTGTCACTTTCAGTGCAGGAAACAACATGTAAGCTGAATACAATGAATTCTGGCCTCATATCATCGAGAGCCTACCCCTCTTCTCATTCTGGCCCTGTATGAAGCTTCATTGCTACTGACATAATAGGTTGTTGCTGGGAGAATGACAAGAGGAGAGTGAATTAGGAGCACAGGATCAAGTTCACGTTTACATCTGAAGTACATTTCATTCAAATACATCCCAGAAATCAAAAAGCACAAGACACAAATGTGACAAAGTCGTGGAACCACTTGAAAGCAGACGTTAGACGCATTAGCTCATTTAGTGAAGTCCAAAGCGTGTTGACATGTCAGCATCCTCAGCCAGTCTGGATCAGAGCAGCTGCTTCTCAGGTTTAAATGCTGAGGCACGTCACACTTCTTCAGGCAGACAGGAAACAGCTGGAAAGAGGGGCTGCGCTGTTTTCACCGTCGCACACGCAGCAGACTGAGGAACTAATTTAAGGGTTGTGTCCTTCAAGTTCTTAAAATGAAAACTCGGGTTTGAGCTTTGTCCCAATCTGGGCTCACTGACGCATCAAAAATAAGTCTGCCTGTGCTCAGTTTTGGATGTTGTTCATTTTATTGTGAGAGATTGAATCTAGAATTTTAATCATGATGTTCTCAAACATCACAGATGTAACTGATCACTTTTTCGCCTTGTTTTTAAATAAAGAATTCACACATTAAATCAGTGTTGTTACGATCAGCTGAGATTATGAAATTACACTGGTTATGATGTGCACATGGGAGCTTTTTCTGTTCTTCTGAGGTCATTTAGGCCAATTGGTATCTTTTTTTCTACAAAAATAACAGGAACGATGATGCTTAAAAGCAGCAATAAGGCGAGTGGGCTCCTGTGACACCAAGTGAAGAAACGTGATTAATCATTGTTAGTGTTTGTTGAATTACATGTGGACCAATTCATCCCTCCAGTGACTTTCTATTTCATTTTAAAAGCTGGTGGGTTTTTTGTCAATTTGGTTTGCATCATTTTGGATTATACTGGACTAATCTGCTTAATTAGGTGGACGTCCATATGTGGTAAGGCTTTCTGGTGTCAAATGACAGACAACACAAAAAAAGAAAAAGATAAAAAAAAAACAGATGACATCACTTTGAATATAAAATCTGAATTAAACTGAACATTTTGATGAACAGTCATCTGCATGTCTACTGCAGAATATCTGTCGATAAAACACACAGTATATGTACAGGTCAAAACCTGGTAGAGTCATTTTGAAGAAGGTTCGTTCATCCACAGGGCAACATGAAGGTCCATCCTAAAGAACGACCTGTCTTTAGCGCCACGCTGCTGGTTTTTGCTAATAATACCGATGAAGATGACATGCAGGCCCTGTCACATAATTAATCTCTTCACTCTTAAATGTTGATGGAGTGATGTTAATTCCACTCTGACTCCGCAAATCACTGCGCAGACGGTGTCACAGGTCTTTAATTGAGGCCCTGTGTACAAACATTTGGGTTCTGGTGAACTCACCACAGTTAAAGGATCGACCGGGACCTTCAGTCACCCTGGTGGTGCCGTCTCCTGCTCTGCACTCGTACAGTGAGATGATTGATGTCATTGCTAATTCCCTGCAGTCTGTCACTCAGTCTTCTTAAGTATTTGCTCACCATTTATCCTGGGTCTTAGCTGTTTTTCATAGTTATTTTGAAGTAAATGCTTTTTTAAATAGGACAAGGTACTCACAGTAAGAAAAGAGAGGATTGAGCGAGAAAATAAAGTAAATTTTTCTGTTTAATTTTACAAACTAGCCTCCAGCTGTCAGAGGAGTCTTGCTTTGGTTTGGATTGACTAGGTTGTGAATGCCAGATGGTGGGCTTTCACATAACTGCAAATAACGTTGGCGATTGGTAGAAGCTTTTATGTTGGAAAGAAAATATGGAAATCAGAGAAGCAGAAGCAAACAACTTGAATAAAAACGTCCCCTCCTGTCTCTTCTGGGCTCTCATGGTGTTCCAGAAAGCTCAAGTTAATATAAAATGGTAAACAGAATGTCTTTCATATAGTAACAGTTTATAGCATGAAGACAGATACAACAAAATATGTTTCCATGTTCACTGATTTACTACCTTTACTGGCTGCATTAAAAGTCTATAAATCTGTTTTCTGTGTCATTTTGAAGTCAGGGGAGCCAAATGAGAGTAGCAATGAAAAGCATGCTATAATCACCGTGCCTGCTTATAAAAGATGTCACATTAATGTGGCAGGAGGAAAGTGTCAAAAATGAGCAAAAACTGAAATCATGCTGCAAACTGGAACACTGAAGCAGCTGCTCACATTGCATTTGCACAGTTGTGTCGTTACTTTTAAAAGCCATTTCAGGTATATAAAGCCTAATCAGGATGTGGATAAAGTTTGTATCTTTCAGAGGGCTTACAAGTCACGCTTCAGCTGATGAATAGAAAACAAATGTGTAGCACTCAGGGACTGTCAGACTTGTTTGGGGACTGAGTGTTTCAACAATCAGGGCCCTCCCTGTGGTTGTTAATGTTTTCTTTCAGTCACAGTCTCTCAAAGCGCAGCCCACAGCCAGAGGCAGCCTCCAAATATGACACGAAATGCATGCATTATGTTTTAATCATCCATGGTCCACTTCAATACTTTCACTCTCAGTAGCCGACAGTTAATACGCCAGTCAGTTACTGCAGAATTTGGTGCTGAAGGAAATGTTAAATGCCATAAGATAAGATAAGATAAGATAAGATAAGATAAGATAAGATAAGATAAGATAAGATAAGATAAGATAAGACTTTAGTGGTCCCACACCGGGGAAATTAAGTCGTTATAGCCAGCAAGCATTAGCAAAAACAGTGGCACAAAAGCGTCAAGATAAACTCACAAATAGTGTAACAAGATGCAAGATGGTGTATTTATGGTGTATCAAATTTATGCAAAAACATAACAAAATAGTGACTATTCTCTCTGCCACTGAATGAAAGAACTGGGCTCAGGCAGCAGCTGGGACGATGATGTGTTAAAACGCGTGTACAGTACAGTATGAGGTCAGACCATCAGAATTAAACCGATGTGATGTATGATTCACATAACCAACATGCACCATTATGAAGCAGCACTGCACGAGAAAGCCATCTCTTCAGTGCAACAGTTTGTGTAAAGACTAACTGCATTATAGGAGAGGGCTGAAATACAATGTGAGTTCGAGGTCACAAAAAATTCTTGAATTTCTTCGAGCGGAGCCGCAACAAACGCAGTCAGGGGAGCAGTGTTTCAGCAGTCACTGCTGACCTGTTGTGGAAAAATTAGCTCTTGCGCTACAGTGAAAACACAGCCAGACAGAGAAAGAAGCAGAACACTGAGCTCCACATCAGACCATGCAACCCGGGTTTCACTGCCAGGATAATCTGGAGAGGAAGGCCTGTGCACAGCTGTTGCCTCAACCCCAAGAGGGGCTTACATCTCACGGCCTGATCCAGCGTCCAGCCCCCGACACAGCTCTCTATGTGACTGCCAGCTTGCGCGGTGATGGAGGATGTAGTGATTGTGGAGATTCTTGGTGGACTGAGGCGATAGAGAGCAAACATGGAGTCTGCAAAACTCCTTATTTCTCATTGTTTTAGGGTTTGTATCACTGTGCTTTTCTGTAATTTTTCCTCTCATCCTTCAAGACTCTGTGTCTTCCCTGTATCCGCTGTCTTTCTGTCTCTCCTCTGTACACCCAGTGAAGGGAAGGAGGATAAGGGCAAAGCACATATGGAGGTCCAGGTCAAGATAACCACACCTGATCTGTCTTGAACTGAGCTCTACCCACACTGCAGAACACACACTCACACAGCATTTTAATGCATGCCCGCCCACCTCAATAGATGCACTGCCATTATTACAATAGCACTGCGTATGACTCACCAAGCCTTATGGAGCGGCTATGGAAAATTGCTCCCTGAGAGGAGTTGTGGGGGGCAAAAAAAAGGGAATGTCTGAGCAGATGATAACGCCTGAAAAGGAATCAATTTGAAAACATTACTCGTAATCTTTTTGCCGCAAAGATATGTGACACAGACAGACACACATAGAATGGAGCTCTGATAAAATGAATCATCCCCAAACACACAGGCATAAACACACACATACAACCAAGAGGTAAAATTAAGGAATGCAGGGTGCACAAGTGCCGAGTGTGTGTGTGGCATGAACAAGGTGTGACACGCAACAAGCTTACGCAGCAATTATCATTGAGGTAATACAGCCACGATGGCAGAGGGGAGAAAATGAACACTTAGCTACAGCTGTGTGTGTCACGGCCTGTAACGCTGTCTGCTAAGAGGGCGGGGGCACCACAATGTCATCCATCATCTCACTTTTCAAATCTTGGCTTTAACTCAGAGTGAGACCAGAATGTTTGAGTACATCACTTTAAATATTTTAGCTTCTTGATGTTTTGTGCAGGAGTTAAGGGCTGAGTATCGACCCTCAGTGCTTTTCAGGTACCAGATCAAATGGTCTAAAATAATCATTGAATGTCAGTTCAGACTCTTAATGTGGCTTACTGATTGTTTAATCAGATAGTTCCTGGTTTAGATCTTTTTTTCAGTTTCAGGCTCTAGACAAAGTTCTTGTATGGCTATGTAGCCATGGCAGCAGCATGGCTCTGCGGATGGCGATGTCGGTCAGCTGGTCCACCACTTTGACCCACACCAGAGTATCTCAACAACTATTGGACAGATTTGACCTGACACTTCACACACACATTCATGCTGAACTACAGTACAGTGGTAAACATGGTAAACATTATACCTGCTAAACATCGACAAGTTTGTGTGCTAACACCTGTTAGCATTTAGCTAAAAGCACCAGTCAGCACCATCACAGAGCTACTACCCTGACCTGGAGAATCATAAGTGTTGTCAGACATTTTATCTCATGTTAAGTGAAAAACAGGGTTTGGCAGAAAAGCATGTTCATATTTCTCAAAGAATGATATAATGATATAACCAAGTATTGTCCTGGTGTTGTACTGAAACTTGACTATCAAATTGGTGTTTGTAAAATTTAAAAGTTGCATCAATATACTGTTGCTGCTTTTTTGAGAGGCCGTGTTTTTTGTTTGTTTGTTTGTTTGTTTTTTGACTAATGTATTCAATTATTGGTTCGCCTTAACCTCCACTGGGGTTTCGATGTTGTCCTCTTTTGCATGACTTAATAAATAAAGCAGCAGAGGGAGACTGGGTGTGAAGTGGTCAGCCCTACTTTGGATTGCTCTGCTGGTGTTGCTCCACTTCGAGAGGTCCCCAGTCATCTCTGTGATGTGAGCAGTGTGGTAATCTCTCCCTCCATCTCTGCCTCTCTCTCTTTTTCCTGGCTGCGAGGAGTACAGTCGAGCTTTGGAAATAAATCACATCAGAATGGAAGCTTGGCTCTCGATGATGGCCACTGTGTTTGTTTCATACATGCATGATGAGTAGCTCAGCTCTCGACGGGGGCCACCAGTTATGGCATAACGCCGCTGCCCGTGGTCAATGTGTTGCCTCGTCTCGGCTCCCCCTGGGAGAACACACACGCTGTGCTTCATACTTTCACTATTTGATATAGCAGTGTGTATTCTGATGCGTTCACGTGTGTTTACCGATGCGAGAGACAAGCATGTGAACGGAGCACGGGCTCACACAGAGCGAGTTGTTGCAGAATCTTGAAAAAATGACAGGTTGCGTACGAGTGTGTTGGGTGTGTGCATCTATATATACACTGCGGACGCACTTGTATGAGTCGATCTTTTTCCCCACACATGCACACAGTATGTGTAGCGCGGGTAGTTAAGACGCTCTTAGACAGCCTTGGGTTTTCACAGCATCTTATGATTAATAGTGACACACCTGGAGGAGATATATAGAACAGGATTTTGTGCATGTAATGAATTATTAAAGTGTAATCCAAGCGACACCAAATATCATAACTCATGGTGCAGACAGCAGAGAACGCTCAGGGTCAGCTCGGTGTGAAGACCCTGCCACAGATGGGACTGTGGAGGAGGGATTAGTTTTTATCATTTTTTAATATCTCCACCGTGGCTTGTAATGCATTAATTCAGACATGCATTGAATTTATTGGAGAACTGAGGCAGGGTGAGAGGGAGAAAATAGACATAGGTAACCCACCCAGAACGGTGACCCCTTTGGTAAGCCTCCGTGCGCACTGAACCCTCAGCAATCACACCGTCTTAATAAATACGAGATTCTGCAGAAATCTGCCGGACATACAAGAACGTCTGGCATTTGATTTTGTTTTTCATGGAGACATGTAATAAGACTCTTGTTTGCATTCGTGTTTGTCCTTTCGGGATCTCAGGAGCTACATGGGAAGCATTATTGAGATGAAAGCAGGGCGGTATGCTTGCACAAGCTGTTTTTTGTTTTGTTTTTTTTTTTGGATTTGTTCCCTGTTGACTGTTTTCCCACAGCAAAACTTTCTTTATATATTGTTTCCTGGACTGGAGCTTAATGGAGAGTGGTCAGGAGATTTCAGCACTCCGCAGAACCATTTGGTCACAGATCCCTTGCACTTCTCTCGGTCTATTTCTCTGTCTTTCTCTCCCACTGTCTTTCATCTCACACCCCTCTCACCTGCCACCTGCCTGTCAAACCTTCACAATCGAGCCTCTATCTTTCACTCCATTGCCCCATTTCTCCTCTACCCTGCTCCCCCGCCTCGATACCGGTCATGCCCGGCCCGCAACTGCTTTGCCAGTGTGTCTGATTAAAATGTAGTCCTAGAAGAAATAAAATATGTGAGGAGAATTTCATAGTTTCAGCTTCTAGCTCCTTGTGCTCTGATAGCCTGTGCTGGTGGAGACGAGATTTGCGTTTTATTTTTCCTTTTTCCTCTCCTGGTGGTTTCTGGCTCCAGTCACCATGTTTCTCTCTGGGTGTTTCTGGATCAAGACATGGCAGTTCTTGCTGTTGAATTATATAAAATCTCTGCTTGGTTTTTAGTTAATTAGCCCAGGCAACTAAGAAGCAGGGGGGATGGGGAGATTGATGGCAAGAGGGAAGGACTGGTGTGTGCGGAGGCGGCAAGGGTAGACTTTCCCTCCTTTAACTTGGTCCAAATTGGCCCAGAGGAGGTTGCAGTGGAGGGAGTGCAGGTCAGGGCTAAGGAAGGAGTGCAGAGCAAACTGAACTCGAGGCTGTGTGGGCAAATAGGAGCATCAGAAAATCATCTCACATCGGCAAATTTCATTATACTTTCTCATGTAGGGCTGAACTGTCAGCATGTGGTAGAGGACCTTGACATGCATGTTACCACTTTATAACTTTGATGTTATTACAGATCCTGAACAAGGGAATTATGTATTGAAGGGCTGTAGCTGTCAGCGAGGAAGTTACTAATATGCCTTGTAGAAATAAATGTTCATTTTCCATCACTGCGGTCTGACAAGGCTCGCAATGTGTTCGCTGGGGTTAGAGGAGCTCATGTGGGCCAAAATTCCTTTGCCGATGATTGATTTCTACGGAAGCCCTGAGAGGCAAGCGAGGAAACAAATTCTGGTGATCCACTTTCTAAACCTCATCTAAATTGTTTTTTTTCTCCTGTATTTATGACTTAAGAGCAGGTGGAAAAAAGCTTTTACCAGGATGATATTTCAAAGGTTTTTCATCTGTGAAACAGGTGGAAAAAAAGCTTTGCCAGGCGAGGAATTTTGCACCCCGGTCATCCTGAGTTTGAACCATTCATCCATCACAACCTACACGTCCATTGTTACAACAGCTGAATACTGATTGATGCGTCAGACACAGCGGACCTTTGTTGAACCGGACCTTCATTGTCATGTGATTAATGGTGTGAAACATTACAAACTGTTTGGTTAGGTTTAGGAGAAGATCATGGTTTGGATTAAAATCAGTAAAATGCCCTTACGTACATGGCCTAACTTAACTACATTATCTAAATTGGAATAAGTCAGTGTTGACTTCTTTATAGGACGCCATCCAACTTCCTCGTTTGTTGACGTTATAATTATTTCAGCTGCTAGAAGACGCCTCCTAACAATAATTGTAAATATGGGTCGTAATAACCTGCTTGGACAGACGAACTATACAGCACAGCCATTTTTTTCCTGAAGCCTTTCTGCCAACCAGCTCTGAAGGCAAACTTCTACCATGCGCTGTGCATCCCAGCCTCTTGTGAGCTGAAATCTGTATTACAGCAACAAACAGAAAAAAGCAGAACTCTTCATTCAACTGGCTTTTCTTGATGTTTGAATAGTCAGAATCTCACATTTGTGTTTTGGATAGTCGTAGTTTAAGTGGATGTACATGGAATACACTTTAGAGAAAATATAATTGCTTGTACATATTCAATATATACACAGTATAATTATGTTCTCTATACAACCCAAGGGTTCATTCTTACTAATCAGAAGGTAATTAGAGATATTTTAAATTAAAGTTTTGACTACTCCTACAGGGAGATATCTTCAATGTGCTTGAAAACTGGTTGTTTTCCCAGCAAGTGACCTTTAATGTTCATGCAAGTCATAACTGTTCTTTTGTGGAATCGGAAGTAGTTGGACGTTGCTTTAGCACCTCAAAACGTCTAAAGGAAAGGGTGGGGTGGCTGGTAAGGTGTAGAAACTGCAGTTTGCATCCTCTTTGTTCTTTCTCGTGGAATTAACCAGTGACCTTGTGGTGTTTTTTTCAGCTGCTCTTCCCAAGGAGAAGAATAAGTTCACGGTCAAGTTACTTTATTGTCCCCCAATGGGGTCATTTGTTGTGCAGATAGATAGATAGATAGATAGATAGATAGATAGATAGATAGATAGATAGATAGATAGATAGATAGATAGATAGATAGATAGATAGATAGATAGATAGATAGATAGATAGATAGATAGAAATCACACACAATCACACACACCATAAAAGATTGCCTACCTTGCAGGCATAGTTAGGAATAAACTCTTTATCTCAACCTTTAAACCAACAATGATAGTCCTTTAAAAAAAAAAAAAAAGCCTAAAAGTTCTCACTAACTTCATCTGCAGTGCCTTGTATCATCAGATTCAGAGAAGTTCCCAAACCTGACCCACGCTGGGAAAACACTTGCAGATCAGAAAACTTTCATATGGGCTGTTTCAAAAATGTTGGATTTATTGGTTTTGTTTTAGCTGAAAATGTAAGATTTTACTTCAACTATTCACCAAAACTGTCTTGTGAATATATCTATGCTGATTAATATGTAGACAGTTGAGTTTAGATCTGCACTGCCTGCTGTTTAAAGTCAGACGCTGGGGGTGGGCAAGTGGTGATCAGATCAAGTTCTGAATGCAGCTCTGCTCATCACCACAATATAAAATGCCTCTCTTGGGCCACTCATTAGTCCAGTGTCCAGACTCTCCAAAATGTGAGACATTTTTTGTAAGAACCAAAATCAAAAACTGACCTTGCTTTTTAAAACCTTAATTTACCTCCAGAACTATCCATTTAATAACAAAAAACAACTTTTTGAATCAAATCCAGCAGATTGAATTTCAGGTTATGTTGCAAATTCAGACTCTGGCCTGAATAAAGATCGCCGTCACAGCTGAATCACATCTGCTCGTATCCCAAAAGAGCTTTCTCTCTGTGTGTCCTGGTTAGAAAAACTCTGATGGAACCAGTTTCCTGAAGCCTCAGTTCACTTCGCTCACCAGATGTCACCCTCCCCCCGGCTGACACTTGGACCAGACCCCAACCTGCATGTATCGACATGACCAGTCAGTGACAGTGACATAATGTGGCACCCAGAGAAACAGACAGACAGAGAATGAGGGCTGGGAAGTGACAGACAGACGGAGAATCAGACACATATGTCCGACCAGCGGGAGCCTGGACACCTTACTGCAGAGAGCTGTGCTTCTGTACGTACAGCTGAGCAGAGTATGAACAGAGTAATGCAGCATAAACAAGGAGGGCAACAGTAGAACAGTGTAACCCCTGAAGGTCCAAACAGAGAATGCTGATCAAACACGTCTTCCCCTCCTCATGACTTTGACAAGAGAAGCTGGCAACAGTACAGCCTTAAACTCTCAGTGCATGTCTGCCGTGGTGAAATATGGTGCATGAGTGACTTCATGAAGTTCAACTAACCTCAGTTCAGGGATGAAAAGACAGCGATCGCTTGAATGAATCAGGTTCATTTGCGAACTCTGTGATCCGTTCGACTCATCCTGTACACACCACAGGACTTCAGAAGTCTTCATTTCTTTCATTTTCTTTTTGTAACAAACTTTAAAGTCCTTTTTTTTATGTCTGTTGAATTTAAAGTCCAACTGGAATTAAGTTGTGTGGGTTGTTCAGTGAGAACGCTGTTGTTACTTTGGAGACAGAATTTTTTTGCATTTAACCTAACAAATAATTTTATTTGAAATGTTTCACTTGCATGAAGAAGAGATCATCGCTGTTCTATCATCTGCTGACTATGATACAGATTGACAGGAAAAGTGTTATTTGCACACCTGTGTACAGACAAATGTGCATTTAAGGAAGTCATGAGTCCAGGTCATTTAGTAATAAGGAGATCCTTTATCCAATCATATGTTCACAAAGTGGTGAACCTCCCTCCATCCTCGCTTGTGAATGACTGAGCCTTTCCAGGATGGCCCTTTTGTACCCAGTCATGATACTATCACCTGTTACCAATGAGCCTGTTTACCTGTATGTGGAATGATCCAAACAGGTGTTTTTGGAGCATTCCTCGTCTTCCCCAGTCTTAAGTTGCTCCTGTCCCACCTTGTTTGTTGGCATCAAATCCACAATAAGCATTATATTCACAATGTATTCACAAACGACACACTTTTTTTTTACACTGATGAACTAAAAACCACAACCCACCGTCCTAGCTTCCATCTCTTGTTTTCTTGTGTCCATGAAGAAACACCTTGAGCTCCACCTGCTGAACGAGCAACCAAACAAACAGCGAAAGGAGAAAAGAGCACTGCTAAAGTCCTATTTTAGGTTAGATAGCACATTTGCAAGTCAGCTGTAGGACACTGAACAGCTTAAAATCTTCCCTGCAGATCTCAGCATTGGTTGGTTTGGATGCTAAATTGTGTTGTCTTTATTCTTCAGTACCATTGCTAAGGAAACACCGTCTCTCCGTAGCTTGTAAGCTGCAGTTAACAGCATGTTTGTTTACATTGTCTGTCCTTTTCGCATGGTGGCTCAGCTCTGTCAGTCAAACGCCCACTCAGAGGTCTGATGGCCAAAGGAGGATTTCTGATGTTCTCCTTCTCCTCTGATGGTCTCCAAAGACCCTTTTTTCGCTCTTTTTTTCTTCATTTTGGTATTCTTCATTCTGTCTTTGGCTCTTCATTACCTCCCACAGCTTAATTGCTAATCTTCCTGGAGTCCATGTCTTTCTCTCACTAATAGAATGATGAAAATAAATAATAAAATAAATGAAAATCATGTTTACATTGATTTTTGACTGTATAAAGGAAACACTTTTATGATTTAAATTTGGCCTTAAATTGACTTCCCTGCTGAAGCATATATTGCCAAAGACAGACTGGTCAGTGCTTCCTTTTTATGTATTTTCTTTTTAGCCATGCTAGCAGGGAGGCTCCAGTGGTGACATGTTGACTGTTCCGCCACTTTTCCTCAGCCTGAATATCTCAACAATGACTCCTTTAATTGTCATGAAATGCATTTATACTGGTGCTTTTTGGTTAAATATGTAAAAATGTTACCCTCATCTGGTCAATATTTACATTTTTCCACACTTTAGCACTAAATACCAATTGTAGCGTGCTAACATGTCAGTGTGAGCATTTATCTCAAAGCCACGAGAGTCTTGTTTCCTTCTCCCTTCTGTGCTTCACCACCTCCACTTCAACCAGCTCTTCTCTTCACTATTATCCCAACTCTTCTTGTTTTCTAGCTCTTCGTTTCCTTTATATTTACTTCTTTATCACTCTGTGTGGTTGGATGCTCTCTTGTAGTTGAGATAAGGAGGCCAGTGTGATCTCATGTCTTGCAGCATCAGACAGCAGAGGCCGGCATCGTGTCCTGATGGCCTGCTGAGCCACATAAATCAAACACGTGCGCACACAAGGACAGAAAGAAAGAGATTAAAAAGGTATCTGTGAAAGATTGACTACCCTGTTGCCTTGTAAAATAGAACAGCCAAAAGGTTAAAAAAAAAAAAACAACATACTACTGTACACACATACCTGTGCAGTACTCTGGTATCAAAAACCCCTGTGTAGACCTTGAATGAGTAAAATCTCGCTTCAAGAGCAGCACGCACCCAGAATTTATAGCCTAGTTTACCAGCTGAACATCATTCTTGAGATCGGCTTGAGGACTTAACCTTAGAGTAATATCAAAAACGATGTGTCTACAAATTTTGCTCCTGCATTATTGTGTGTCTCAAGGTTTATCACATCTTACAGAATCTCATCAGGCAGAGCAATTTGTATTTAACTGGATGTGCGTTATGTGGAGGTAGCCACATAGAGATTAAAATGAGATTTACAAATGAATGTTGCTGATAAATGTTTTTTTGTAATTTTCTCTGATGTTTAATCCGCGAGGTCAGTGCTACCCACAAGCCTCCCTGTCACCCATATCAATTCTGTAATTCACATTCCTCCCCCACCATTTTTTGCATTTTTATATCAGATGCACTACCTGCTCCAGTTATTATCTTTTACAGGACATAGACGACAAAAGGCTGTGAAATGTAATGTGTTCTCTCAATTACTACATTTCTGAACATTTCTAAGGTCTTAAATTGTGCTTTTTACCCCTCCCACCTGCAAAACCGCTGCACCTCTGCTGTCTTTATGCACATTGCCTCTACAGTGATTTCTATTTTGGTCAGAATTGATTTTCATCTGTGATAACAAATGTTCTTTGTTGAGATATCAACACACTCTCACATTTTCATTTACCACATCTGATGTAGCAAAGATTGGATTCTGTTGCCAAATGGTTTATTTAATGATTTCATTCTTGTTCTTCATTGAGATTTCAAGCCCCAGTGTCTCCTTTTCATTGTCGAAAACAAGATTACAATCTGTTGCCAAATAATTTCACACTTGTTGCATTGATCGCACTGAATGTCACGTTAGATAAGATGATGTCGATCCTTTAAGTCTCAGATGTTTCTCTACATGTATGTGCTGCGGTGGGTTTATGCTGCTCTGAAATTTGGATTTTTTTAAGCATCAGAAGCTGGAGAATGATTTGGCAGGCGGCTAACTGAATGACGTAACTTTACAATGCAATGTACGCAACGCGGGGTGTGAAAAATGCAATACAAGCTCTTCATTCATTTAGTGGATATGATGCATGAGACCAGTTTGTGGAACTATTAGAGTCATTAAAAATGTCTCATCAACAACAAAAGTACACAACCTATTATTTAGTGTTCAAAGCTGACATCAAGACACTTAATCAACTTGTTCATGAAGGATTGTGCTGCTGAACCTCGATTTGTGCTTGGGTTTCAGTTCTTATGATTCTTTTTTTTTTTTAGCAGTGATGGTTTATGAATATAGGCGACACAGTGGCGCAGCAGGTAGTGCGCGTGCCTCACAGCAAGAAGGTTGCTGGTTCGATTCCCGGGTGGGGCCTTTCTGTGTGAAGTTTGCATGTTCTTCCCGTGCATGCGTGGGTTCTCTCCGGGTGCTCCAGCTTCCTCCCACAGACCAAAAACAAGCTCATCAGGTTGATTGGTGACTCTAAATTGCCCCTAGGTGTGAATGGTTGTTTTTTTCTTGTGTGTTGCCCTGCGATCGACTGGCAACCGGCCCAGGGTGTACCCCGCCTCTCACTCGTTGACAGCTGGGATAGGCTCCAGCCCCCCCGCAACCCCGAAAGGGATAGGCGGTATAGAAAATGGATGGGTGGATGGTTTATGAACACAGGCAATCACCCTTTATTTTTAGGCTTTGCAGATAGGCAACAGTTACTATTGAAATAGTTCTACTTGAACTTTTGTACTTGACAAATAAAATTTTCACAACAAGCTCAGTGTTCGCTGTAGTTAGAGGGGACATGAGAGTAAACAGTGTTCTGTGAGTTTGTGTAAAATTAGCTTGGCATCACAAGTGGCTTCAATATTATGCAGTGGCTGGCTCAGCTGACAGTTTTATCGGTGGTGTTTGCCATCACTTTAAATTCAGTCACCTGCTCTGTTTTCTCACGTTTGTTGTCAGGTGTCATGTGCCCTCGGAAGTCTCTGAGTCTTTATGGAATAATTTTAATTTTTTTTTTTTTTTTTTTTTTTTTCATTTACAGCATGTTGCTCAGACAAATGAGCCACATATATAGGAAACTTCACATCATGTTAAAGGAAAGCCATTATTTCAGGCTTTGTAGATGAACTCTCTGTGATCTAAAATACAAAATATCTGAAAACAGTTTGCGACAAGAGACTGTGATTTACTTTTGCGAAGTACGTGTTACTCGACAAAAGAGGGGGAACACATAACCAATAAGAATAACAGTTTTCACCTGCCCAGCAATACAGCTTTAGTGCCGGCATTTACTGAGGGTTATAAGTCGTCTGCTCACAGTGCGTTTACTCCATCTATCTTCTTTTTTAACTGTTAAACACTGTGCAGATCGCAGTGCCCCTTGAGGCAAATTGTGATTTGTGATACTGTTTTCGCCAGCGGGGACCAGCGAGAAGTGGAAACATTTGGATGAATCCTACATTTATTAATTTCTTCTCAGCGTCAAAGGAAAAGGTCCAGGTGGTGCAGCAGCAGCAGCAGCAGCAGAGGTCACTGTAGAAAAAAAAAAAAAGCCACAGTTTATTTAGCAGAATCTTCAAACTCTGTTTTGGTTTGATCAGTGCAGCAGCTTGTAGAAACAGTAGCATGTTTCTACTATTTTATAGTAAACTGACTTTGTGTGGAATTGTAATAATTTTGGCACTATGAGGAAGGTTCCACTTCAGGTTTGTTTTCAATTACCAGCTAATTGGGACAGTCCAGGGGGGGCAGTGAACAGCTTTACCAAGACCACAAACAAACTGTAATGCCAAAGCAAACAGTAATGAGACAATGTGAGAGGCTGCATCTCATCCGAGTCATATGGTTTGGGTGAGAGAGGACAGTATGACCATAAACATTAAAATGCCGCCTCCATCAAAAATAATGCTCTGTCAATTTTGCTGATGATACTTAAAATTAATTACAGTTTCAAATGATGAAGTTTAACTCGTAATAGAGTATTTGTAAAGAGGGTAAAGGATCTTCTTCCATCACTGGTCTAAAGGGTCAGTTTTTCCAAAATATATTCCCCCCAAAAAAGACGCTTTCATTACCATTATTTGATGCTTTGAATGCATCTTAGCTCCATTGGTCAGGTGACCTCAAAACCTCAGCAAATTTGATCAAAACTGCTTTCATAGTTACATCACATGAGGAGCAAGTAGGAAAATATGCATTTTATGATTTAGGTGAACAGACCCTCAATTAAATATCACATTCATGCGAAATGTAATTTCAAAATTGTATATATGATTATAAATCAAAGAGGTGAGTTGGTGAATGGCTGATTTTTAGATTTTTGCTCATGGTGATAAAATGTGTGTTTTCACACTGTGAATATCTCTGTTTCCAGGCTTGGTGCAGTCAGGACAGAAATCAGATTGCTGGAAGTTAGTGTTTGCTTTGCTGAGAGCTTCAGAGTGCAAGATGCATAATGTCATTACTGATTCAGTCAGCAGAGGGGGTTGTCAGGAAGGATGGAGGGAGTGGAGGAGGAGGAGGAGGAGGAGGAGGAGGAGGAGGAGGAGGAGGAGGAGGAGGAGGGTGCAAAAAAAAATCTCAGCTAAAATTAAAAAATGCCACAAAATGAAATAAAGATGAGTGCTCCACTGAGCCACAGACTGAATATAAAAGACAATCCTGTGAAATATACATGGCTGGTAGGAGAGTTGAGCAGAATGCTAAGCTCCAAACTCTACCTGTAACCCACAATGCGGACCCTGATCCTGAGCCCAGCGATCATCCCAGAACATTTAGAGATCAAGCCAACCACTGCGCTCTGTCCCGCTCACCTAGGCAACAAGAGACAGGAAGACATAGAAGGGAAGAAACCATCTCCCATATTTAATAAGATTTGGTCTTATTTTTCCCGTGTCTGTAATGCCTTTATTATTGCAGATTGGCTTAGCAGTGAAAGGTATTGATTGTGAGCCAGAGCCCCAACTGGGACTGAAGAGAAGGAAACAGAGGTGGAGGGTGTGGGCTGCTTCCAGCAGGTGATTTGTGTGTGGTTTAAAAAGCACATGTTCTTACCCGATCGTGTAAGGTTGTTTTCCAGCATACTTCACACGTTTATTTATTTGAATAAATCAAAGCTGTCGTACTTCAGTCCCAGACAGACTAGTTCAGGCACATTATTTGCAATCATGCCTGACGTGTAGAAACAATTTAATAGTGACAACTGATGCATATAGCAGAATGACCAGCGAATGTGAGAAAAATAAAAATACCTGTACAGGTAATGTCACCTAGAAGAGGCAGAGCGAGAGAGAAAGGCGTAAAAAGGCAAATAGATTCTTTTGTTTTAGTGGATTTGGGTATTAAAAATTAGATACATGGTCCCCATTGATTTCAAAGTGGAGATAATGTTCATAGTTTAATTCTACTTAATTCAGAGCTGTTGTACTGCTCATTTAATCCCACAGGCCCACGTGTGCTACAGTAGGATATTGTTTTAGTCCTTCCAGAAGCCCCCCGCCAGAAATAATGAACTGCAGAAAGAAGAAAGCAAGAAGGGACAGATATATGGAGATGATGAGTGAGTGATTGTGTTCCTATTCTTAGTCCTTGCAGTGGGGAAGCAGGACTAATGATGCTTCCTGACCTTAATGCCTAGCGCTCAAGGTCAGCCCTCCACTGATGCATCGTGGGTAAGGTGTCCTGGACCGCTGAGGAGCACTGCCAGATTGAGTTTGTTGTTGTTGTGGTTTTCTGTGACTTTGCCCCAGAATTTATCACTGTTCTTCCTGAAAGAATAACAGATACAATCACAGAACAAGCAATTTATTCAGCAGCGCAGCTCTGAGGGGAACTACCAGCTCTTGTTCTGCTGGTTACACACCCGATTTTTCACTCTTTCTTCAAGCCATGCACTGATTTTTTTCACAGTAATGCTGATGGGAAAATAATGAAAGAGAGACAAAGGATGCAGGATTTTCACAGAGACAGAGCAAGGTGTGATTTAATTACCTGGCTAGCTTTACTTTAAGTTTTCGCCGGTCGATTCCTGTTTCACACTCTCAAGCACTGCTGCTGTTATATGATAACAAAAGCAGATGTGTTTGGGTTGTTCACGGTCGACAGTCAACCTCCCTCCAAGCTCAGCTGTAGGTGTGTGAATGTGGAAGTTATTTAGCCTCAAAGAACTAGTCTTAAATTAGCAACTCTAACATAGCGTTATGGTCGGGATGCACCAATGGCACTCATACAAGTACTCATATTTGGGGGTTAGTTAGTGCCAGTATTAGTACTTGCTCAACACACACAGTTGCAGACAGTTGCAGTACAGTAGAGACTTTTTCTTCCAGTGTCAGTGAAGCGTCTCTTGACTGCCTCGTCTCTTTCTTTGGTCAAAAGTCTCTGAAGCGCAGTCACAGCAGGAATAACATCTGATGCCGTCTGCATCAGAGGAGCTCACTTTTCAGGTTAACTCCTCAAACAGAGCGAAAGCAGATTTTTTCCAGAAGTGTCCACTGCTGAGCGGTGGGATTATTGGGGAGCTAATGTTGGAACCCAGTTGATCCCAGAGGCCACTTCTTCTTGATGAGAGATTGTAAAATTGTGATGTTACGACCGGGAATCTCGTACCTTGGCTCCAGTACACCGAGAAGATGACAAAATCCCGTATTATCTAAAACTGACAATGTCTGGTCATCAAGAGCAGTGTACTGGGAAAGAGCTCTTATAATTTTTCCCACCCTGGGTTGTTTCTCTGCTTCTCCAGTGGTTGCTGCAAAGTTGGTTGTCGCTGTTTCCTGCTGCTAGCTTTAGCAAACTCCTTGAACTCTGCGTTGTGTTGGTTCTTCAGATGTTTTATTAAATTGCTTGTTGAAGGAGCGACTTTTCGCCCCCACCTCATAACAATTTAGCAGAGCATAGTTTGCAATCTGCTCTACTTTTGTCATCATCACATATCTGAAAATATCTCTAAGCTGCTGACATTTCTCGCCCTATATCTACCAGCTCAGCTGATGAGAGGTTAACACCGCACTGCGGTATCCGATGTGGTTTTTTCAGACTAGTTTTCTGATTACAGTTACGAGTACATGAACACAGTATTGGACCCTGGTATTGGTATTGCCCCTGTCTGACCGTCCTTGTCTGCATGTCAAAGGTCTGCATGGAGTAGCTAGTGGAAAGAGATTAGAGATATGCAGAGAGGTGACTCAGTTCGGTCATTAGGTGTCTGTGGTTGATTCAGTGTTATATGCAGATTATATGCAGATTTACAGGTGACAGGCAATTGCAGTAATGGTGGCTTGTTTATTTCCTACAGCCTGGATTAATCTTTAGTCCGATTGCAACACAACCTGAGTCTGCAAATGATGCCCTTTTTTCTTCAGGGATAAATTAGAAACAGGTTGTTTTTGCACACTATTCCCAGAGTGTTTGTCTCACCTGTCTTGGAGGAAAGGAAAGTGCATAAAGAGACAAAGTGTAAAAGGATTAAACGAACCAAAGGAGAAGAGGAAGAAGAATGAGAAGCCAACGCAGAGGAAGATCAACCAGGAGGAAGGCGTAATGTTGACTAGAGGGAGGGAGAGTCAGTCTGTCTCACTTGCTTGGATCATTAATTTGTGTTCTAATTAGCAGGAATGCCGCAGTTGGAATGTGATGCCTGCGTAAGGACGAGGAGGAGGCGTGTGTGTGTCTATCTGTGTGTGTGTGTGTGTGTGTGTGTGTGTGTGCGTGTGTGTGTGTGTGTGTGTGTGTGTGTATGTGTGTGTGTCCTGTGTCTATGACCTGCCCTGGCTCCAAGTCTCCTGGCTTGTTAGAAATGACAGATTGGCGCTCTCCTGCACCCCCCACCCACCAGGCCCACCCCATTCCTCTACCCAACCCACCCATCTGCTCTGGAAACATGCCAGATCCTTAGACCCGTCTTGTGTTTACGCCATGTGGGCGTTTGTGTGTGTGTGTGTGTGCGTCAGTCAGTTCAGTTTTGTCACTGTAGGTCTGGTCAGACCAGTGGGGGAGCTCAAGAGATTTCCAGTCATGCTTTTGTTGCATGCATCATTTTTGCTACTGTGAATGCCAAGGCCGAGCTGGTTTTGTTGATATAAGCTGTTTTGCCTTTTAAGCGCATATTGTCCAAACTGAGGCTGCGCTACACAGAACAAAATGTCTTTGACATCTTTCAGTAAATCAAGTTTGTTTGCTTAAGATGCACAATACGAGTCCTTGGATTCAAACTTACAAAAGACCAGTTGCCAGCCGAGTGAAACTATGTATTCAGCTGAAACTGGTTAAGATTCCCACCCACTAACTGTCGAAAGAGTTCTGCGAAAGTGCTGGAATTGACTTCATAGGTCAGTATTCATTTCCTGTGTTTTCTCTCTCATTGTGGATAAACTGCTTCAGCCAAGCTTTTCATCAGCTGTCCTCGGATTTTTAAAGACCCAGACGGTGCAGTGAGCCTTGCCTCCCCAGGGCCTGAAAACATTCATTTAGATAGTGCCAATATCCAATCTTCCAATACGTTTCGTCTGGACATATCTTTAAGGAAAAAACGAGGGAGAGAAATGTATCAGTGTTGATATCCTTTGGTCAGCGACATCACATTTATAAAGGCTGTGTGTGTGTGTGTGTGTGTGTGTGTGTGTGTGTGTGTGTGTGTGTGTGTGTGTGTGTGTGTGTGTGTGTGTGTGTGTGTGTGTGTGTGTGCGTGTGTGCACACACTCTGGCGTGTGTGTGTTTACTGAAGCTGTTCCAGTAAAGCATCTAGCCCAGGGACAGAGGAGAGCTGCCCCCCACAGTAATTGAACCACAGACCCTGCTGGACTGTTAGTCACAAGTCTCGGTCTGTCCAGAGCCTTTTATCGCTGTTGAATCAACACAAGCCGTGTGAATGAGAGCAGGTCAGTAATACAAATGTAGCCGTCATAGCAGTGCCACAATTTTCCTCCGCACAAATCTCCTGCTTCAGGTTGTCCACACCGGAGACAAACTGTTAGAGTTTCTTTTTGCAGAAGTCACATAAAACACAAAACTACGAATGTCTAATGTGGAAATGAGACAATTTATCAACCAAACACAGATTTTCACCTTATTGTTTTTACCAAACAATCTATTCAAAGGACAATTCAGATTTATTACAACATGAATCTTTTTAGGTTTGGACATTGAAGGCATTGTATTTACCTGGGGCGGCACGGTGGCGCAAGCAGGTAGTGCGCATGCCTCACAGCAAGAAAGTTGCCGGTTCAATCCCCGGATGGGGCCTTTCTGTGTGAAGTTTGCATGTTCGTCCCGTGCATGCATGGGTTCTCTCCGGGTACTCCGGCTTCCTCCCACAGACCAAAAACATGCTCATTAGGTTAATTGGTGTCTCTAAATTGCCCCTAGGTGTGAATGGTTGTCTGTCTTTGCATGTGCAATCTGCAATCGGCTGTCGACCGGCTCAGGGTGTACCCCGCCTCTCACCCATTGAAGCTGGGATAGGCTCCAGCCCCCCCACAACCCAGAAAGGGATAGGCGGTATAGAAAATGGATGGATGGATGTATTTACCTGGTTACTTGCTTTGATCAGGGTGTGATGAAATTCAATGTTTCGAATTTCATCACTGGTTGACTTCTTGTTCCACATTAGTTTGCTGTAGCTCTGCAAGAACAGTTTGCCTTTGTAAAAAAGCATCATTATTAAAATGACAGGTACACCCAGTTTGTTTATGTGTTAATCCAATAAAAATATTGGCCTTGAAATGCCAGTATTGGTTGGGCTACTCTCAGCAGCTAACTCAGTAAGCGCAATGTCATCAGAACCACAGCCAAAACACAAATGATCTCATAGATCTCTGGACAGTGTTTCAAATCAGAAATCGAGACAGCTTTATGACATTATTAGAGTTTCAGGGCGCTTGCATCTGGAGCTGAAACGTTGAATTGATTATCGCCAATCAGTTGATAATTAGTTAATTGCTTCAAATAAAATAAATATCTTTAGGTTTTGCACCTTTGGTCAGATAAAAATCATTCATCATTAGTTGCAGCTTTGTTTGCATCACTATGATAAAGTAACTTAATTATCAGATATTTCTATCACTGCTTTCAACATTTACAACCTTTAAATGTATGCATTGGGGCATATGTAATCAAGGATGATGTGTGTGTGTGTGTGTGTGTGTGTGTGTGTGTGTGTGTGTGTGTGTGTGTGTGTGTGTGTGTGTGTGTGTGTGTGTGTGTGTGTGTGTGTGTGTGTGTGTGTGTGTGAGTGTTGACATTGACCAAGTGATCAGCCACTGGGCAGCAGCCTGCAGGGGAGGTGACCTGAGGTAAAACAAAGCGACTGTCCGGTCAGGTGGACGGGGAGAGAAAGAGGAATACGGCTGTCCTCAGTGAACGTGTCGGGCCTGATGGAAAGACCGCAGGCAGGCGGCCCAGAGAGATACGATAGACCTACTTACACCAGTGGATAGCATGACACAAATAACCACAGTGGACACAATTGTCTGTGGAAAGACAATCCTGTGTTTCTCATTTCTGTTCGTATCTACTTTGATATTGAGTCTCGGAGTGTGAAACCAAGTCGAATGATGGAAGGACACCGTCTCTGGAGGAGGGCGAGCGAAGAGGAAGGAGAGAGGGAGGGAGAGTGTGAATGAATACTTCGGACAGTTCTGGATGAGCAGAGACACTGACAGCTTCTCTCTTTCTTTTTGTCTGTCACGGCCTCTGTTTCTCTCTCTTTCCCCCTCTCAAAATATCATTACTGCTCTATTCGACTCCTCTTCGCTTCCAGGGGGGATTTTCTATGAAGTCCAGTACACACTAAGCAGTCGTTGGATTGATTAGGTTTCTATCTTCAGTATACACCTGCCCCTATCTTGTGGCTCGTCCTGAGGAACAGAATGAGAGCAGGACCGCTGGTCAGCACTCTGGTTTTCTACGTCCAGATGGTGGATGTGAAAGATCCCAGTTAGGGGTCCCAATGCTGCGTCCTTGAAGCAGGGTGATTTATACACTGGCAAAGACATCCAAAAGGCAGGAGGGGAGAAAACGTACTATACATTGTGTGCTCCAGTGTGTTGTCTCATCTTCGTCCACCTTATCTAGTATGTCATTTCCAGTTCCTTTTAATCAAATAACTCTTCAAAAATCAAGTCATACTGGAGCTAATCTTGTACTTCCTGTGCGTATAATGCTACAGGAGCCTTGCTGCCTCAGTCTCAGTAGTAGGTGTGTGTTTTTGTGTGTGTGCATAACCTTGGTGAACAGGGGAATGTCGCCATGCCCTGCTGCCAGCATCTCTGAGGGGTTTTATTCATCGGCACCTCCCACTGTTTTCTCTCCAATTAACTCTGCCATCAGCCCCGGTGAAGACAGTCTGCCCCAAGCCGGAGAGCCACGTATCCCCCCGCAGGTTTGAGCTTTGCCCCCGCCCAGCCCCACCCAGCCCCACTCGGATTAAGCCCCCAGCGCATGGAGCGCATCCCTCACAGCAGGGAAGGAGCAGACATGGAAACGCTTAGTCTTTTTATCTTTGTCTAATCATACTATTACATCTCAAAAGCCGACTGACTCCCAAACCAGGGAGAGAGACCGGGAGGCCTGGGCTCTGACAGCAGGATGAGAGGAAAGTGGGAATTAAGGATGAATAGAAGGATGGAGTTAAGGATGGAAATACCAGGAGCTTGTCACAGTTCTGGTCATGTTAGGTGGATGGATGCAGGAAAATAAGGAAAGAGGAATTAAAGGGAGGAAATATGAAAATATTAGGAAGCAAGAAAGAGATGGGAGAAGATTAAGGGTGAAAGAAAATGAGGAAGGAAAAACAGGACGGTGTCAGGATGTAGTTGTAGCTCTAGTCATGTCACAGCCATGGACCTGTGAAGAAATGAAAGGACGCCATGAAAGAGGCAATGGAGCAACGAAAGATGGACAGATGAGAAATTCAAGGAAGAAATTAAGGATGGAACAAAGGTAGCAGGATGAAGGAAGTTAAGGAGGAAGCAATCAGAAACAAGCTGTTATTCTCAGTCATGGACGAATGAAAGGATGGAGAACTCTGGGATGAGGATGAGAGGAAATGAAGGAGGGAGTATGAGGAAATGAATGAAGAGAGAAAGAGGTGAAGGATGAATTAAGGATGTGGAAAACATTAAGGAAAGAAGGGAGGACATATCAGGAGGTAGTTTTGGTATTGTCGTGGATGGATGGGCAAATGAATGGAAGGATGAACGAAGCAAGGAAGGAAAGGTGGATCAGTTGTCACAGTTATATATGTGTGGACTGATGGAAGGATGGAGACAAGGGAGGACACAAGGAAGGAGGAAATAAAGCAAGCAAGGATGGAGACATTAGAAATTTAAGAAAGAAACGATGATTGAGGGATCAAAGTATTAAGAAAGAAAATTTTCTTGTCATGGATGAATGAAATGATGGAAACGGAGGAAATAAAGGAAGAAAGGATGGAGGGACTGAGAATGAATGAGGGATGAAATGGGTACGGAAGCATTAGGAGGAAGTTTTAGTCTTGCAGTCATGGATGGGTGGATGAATAGAGGGGTGGAACAACGAGGACGTGAGGAAGGAGGAGATGAAGGAAGGAAGGATGGGGAATGAAAGGCAGAAGGAGGGATAAGTTGTAATGCTATTGGTGATGAAGGATAGAAAGATGGAACAATGATGGAAAAGAAGGATGGAGGGACCGGATGGAGGATATGAAATTAAGGAATGAATAAAGGAAGTACTCTTAATTTTGTTCATGCCATCATGGCTTGATGGAGGGATGGAGCAAGGGAAGAATGCAAGTGAAGAGGAAATAAAGGAAGGAATGATGGGATGGGATGTAGGGCAGATGAGAAACAGGATGAGATCATTATTCCGGTTAAATCATGAAAGGTTTCTTGGATGGATGGAAGGATGGAGAAAAGGAAGGATGCAGTCAATAAAGGAAGGGGGAGAGATGGATGACAAGAGAGGGAAGAATTAAGGAAGAAAATCCGGAGCTAGTCCTGTTATGGTTGGATGGATGAAAACATGGAAGGATACAAGAAATAGGAAATAAAACAAGAAAGTGGGAAATGGAGGGATGGAAGAGAGATCAGATATGGAATTAAGGAAGGATGGAGAAATTGAACAAAGAGGCAGATTGAAATGAAATGAAATGGGTTGTAGGCAGTGGGACTGCAGGTGGCGGGAAAAAAGGGGGGAGCGAATGGAAGGAAAAAGAGCAGGTCTTTATTATGGTGAGTAAATTTGACACGCTCGCGTTGCGCCCAGCGCCAGTCCATCCGTCATCCAGCTCTCCTACTGATGAGCACTGGAAACAAATCTGAGGAAGCCGGGCTTTATTTTGCCGCCTGGGTGACTTGTCGGAGTCGTCACAGGCCCATGTGTCCCCGTATCCCTCCCCAGCTGACGTCTCCCAGGCTCAGCTTCACCCGCTGGGAATCTCTGCCTCTCCTCTGCCTCCTTCTTTCCATCTCGTCTATTTATTATGCAGATAGTTTGGGGTTTGTCTTTGCCAGTCCCTCGTGTTTATTTGATTCTTTATTTATCTCAAATGTTTCTGCTGTTTATCTGTTTGACGAGTCAGTGTGTATATGCGCTTGATAAGTTGCGAAACACAGAGGGCATCAATCACTGTCACTTAGCTGCTCAACACGTCGCTCATGCTGCCAGAGCCCGACTACCCTGCACCTCCGCCGAACCTTTCTTGCTTAGTCTAACCTCAGTGAATTTCAAACTCTTTCAATACATAAATCTATGAGAGAGTGTGTGTGTTGGGGGGGGGGGGGGAGGAAGAGGTGTGGGTGATGAGGAAAAGTGCTTTTTTGCCTTTGCAATCTGAGTCAAATATATGTTTACACATTTGCAAATGAGAAATCCAGGAGCGCGACGTCAGTTTTCATATTCCCCCACGCCCACGGCGGCCTGCCTGGAGCTACGGCCCCCTCCGGTCGCAGACTTCTGAAACAGTTATTTAGATGAATGATTAAAGTTAAGGCGCAGCCGGCAAGAGTCTCACTACTCTTATTTAAGGAAGAATGGGATATTTGTCATCTTTTGATGTATTGCTTGCCGTCCCACATGCAAACGAGACACCCTCACTCCACCGATGCCTCTCCGCTCCTTCGTCCCTCCCCTCTGATGGGTCCCCAAAGAGTTGCAGTGGGTGATTGATCAGGTGCCATGGCATCGCTGGAGACATGTGGGAAGCCTGCCCACCCACCCAGCCAGGCAAAAACACTCCGGCATGCTGATCTGATGCCATCAGTAAAATAGGAGGAACAAGGGAGGACTGCTGCACACATTTGATCCATGGCCACTGAAGTTAGACTCCTGAGACCTCAATCTTCTAATGACTGTATAGATAAAGCATGTTGGCCTTTTTTCCCTCTTTCCTTGTCTGGAGGCGGGGAGATGTTGGGGAAGTTGAATGCAGGACTTGAGAAATTAGATGTTTTCACTGGCCTGTTTTATAACTGATTTCCACCGGCCGCGACAGCGTGGTAGTATTTACACCTTGTGAGTCTGTGTGCGCGTGTGCCAAAATGTGGTCCTGGAGACGCCTACTGTAGTAGGAACTAGCACAGAAGTGGATTTGATGACTTTGCCAGGTGTTTATCTCTGTCTGTCTGTCTGTGGACACGTTTTGTCAATGCAAAGGCATCAAGATGCAATCACCAAACTTCACAGGTGTGCAGTTGAGAATGGGATCATATTGACTGTGGTCTGACTCATGAGTACTATATACTCATCTAATAATGTAGTAATGACTACTGAGTATGGGTCATGGGTCAAAACGTCAACATGTTGAGTGTAGTTTAAAAAGTATTGGAGAGTTGGGGCAGGGATAAAATACTATAAATGCAAATGATGAAAATCAAGTTGCGCACCAAGCCACAATTTGTGATATATGCTGTATTTATATTTCTGTTTAATATTCATTTATTTAATATTCATAACTTTGTCTTTAATGCTAATATATAGAGTTGATATTCAGCAGCAACACATGCCTGACATCATCTTAATCAAACATACTGTGCGCAGCATTGGAGTTAGCAGTTGACTTTCCTTAGATCATGTTTCCTAAATTACATATAACATACCTGCTTACACACCTCTCAACAAAGAAAATATAGATGTTAAGAAGTGGGATCTACACTTAATTAAATGAATGTAAATTATAGAGTCGTAGTGCATGAAGTGGTCACATAGATTTCCTCTAAAGACTTTTGCTATCAGCATGCAATGATGGCTTCAGCAACAGGTCTCTGTTAATGTCACGCTTGGTTGCACAGCTTGTTTGAAGGCTGATAGTTTGATGCAGTGGTTTGTGCTACATGCATGCCTGTTTGTATCATGGGACCAGGTCGCAGTCTGGGTACAGTGACTATCCCTCAATGAATCTTTAGCATGTTTTGTGAGATGAATATAGCCTGCTTACTTACTCTGTGCTCTGAGGATGGCAGAGTCCGGTTACAAGGTGTCAGTCGCTGTTTTGTTGCTATCGTGATCCAACATATTGACTAATATTAACTTTATATATAGAAATGTGGCGTAGCCCGGTTGATCTGCTGAAAGGGTTGTTGCTCCATTTTAATTTTTTAGGTTTTGGGGGGACAATAGCAATCCTATTGTTTTGTTTAGGCTGCTGCATTTGGGATTCAAGTGTTTTCACTCATTTGGCTGTGGCAGCATTGTTTAAACGTACATGAATGATAACTCCCACACACAATGCTGGCACTGGTGCCCAGTGTGTTTTAAGCATTGTATGATAATTTGGCAGTGGTTCATACTCACTGGGTGATTGTGCAGTCCCCTGGGTTAATATCTTGCACAGTTCCATAATCCTACCTTGTTTTACAAAAGATGGTGTTAACAAGAGCAGTATTGTCTATATAACCTTATTCCCTTGTGTTATAAAGGCAGTACATCAGTACAGTAAAAAAAAAAAAAAAAAAAGAGAGAAAAACAATTGATTTCATCATGCCTGCAGTTTTTGGTTGTGGCTGGCCTTGTTCCTGTTAAATGTGTGATTCACTGCACTGCAGTCCTCATGTTCACTAGAGAAGTTTACTGCAGAGTGTGACAGGTAGGACGGCTTTAGACTATGATGCAAAGAGAGAAGCTGCAACAAGTGTAACGTTTATCTGTGTTGATCTAATGAGTCGTGGTAAAGACGGTTGTTGGATTATGGCATGGTGTGTTGGAACATACTGCAGCTGTACTGTTTGCTGTCGACCCCGTGCAGCATTATGTGACCTGACTACAACGAGTTAGGAAGAGAACGGAGTGTCCTCACGAATAGCAGTGATAGTTGTATTATAAAGGGACTACAACTTCCATTTTGTTGGACAACCCCGTGTTGAAGAACGCTAAATTAATTCATCTTTCTTTGAGTTGAGTGTTTTAAGGAATAGTTGGACATTTTGGGAAACATGCTTACTTGCTGTTGTGCTGTGAGTTAGATGTGAAGACCGATACGTCTCTCATATTCGTCTGTTAAACATGTGGCTACAGTCAGTGGTCATCGTCGAGCATAAAGACTAGGAAGATGTGGAAACAGCTGGCCTATTTCTCTTGCCGCCATGAGGTTGCCAGCAGCCAGTGGAGGCTTCAGAAAGTTACTGCTCCCAGCCAATAAGCAAGAGGTGCTGGTTGATTTGTTACCTTCAGGCCGAGCCAGGGGAGCTGTTTTCCCCTATTTCCTGCAATAGTGCAATTATGCGAAGCTAAGCTAACCAGCTGCTTGCTGTAGCCTCGTACTTAACTGGGCAGATTTGAAAGTTGTATCGATCCTCTCGTCTCACCTTCAGCAAAAAAAAAGCAGAGGTTTGTCACAGTGAAGGAAAAATTTCTGCCATAACACAACATGTAGCCATCATGTAGATGGTCATCAAGCTCTCTCGTGGCTTAAGTATAGATGGCGATAGGTATTAAAGAAGTTCATTTGGCTTGCACAAAAATTGCAATAATTTCTCCCCCCAAAATCCTGTTAATGTTCAAGGTTAGTTAAAGATACTGATTGATGAATATCCAGCAAACCATAAAAGAAGTTTCTGAAGCCAAGGCAATGCAGCAGAAAGGGAAAAAACTGCCATTAAGGTTCGTATTGCTACACATTTGAATTTTTAGTGCTTGTGTGTTACCTCACATGCCACAATCTCAGATTTCTATATTTCACTCTCAGTCTGATCTTTGTGGCATCTACAATATTTTGCAATATTGTAAGCATATAACATTTAAGCTAGCAGAAAATACCTTCACAAATCCTCTTATGTAACATCAAATGGCAGAGTTATCTCACATCCTTCTCTCTCGTTCTTTCTTTCTTTGTTATTCTTCAGTTGACGTTTGACCCAAACTACACTTTGACACAACATTATTGGCCCTGTACGCTGTATGCTAGATCCTGCTACGTGAAACTTTTGCTTATGATCAACTCAAACACTTTTTCATGTTTTGCCTGATGCGTGGGGAAAAAAAGACTTCATCCCTTTTTTTAACTAAAAATTATTTCAAAGCTGAGCTGGTCTTCTTGAAACAATATTACAGATATTACTTCTCAAGAAACCTCTGATTATTCTCTATGGGGTGAAGTGATTCTCATTTTTGCCTTATTGCACTCATAATCTCACTGCTTGTCGTATATATATTGTCTTTTTACCTTTTCTTTCTTTCTTTGCACTTTCTTCTTATATTGTCATCCAGACCTCTCTCTGCTTTCTCCAGTTCTCTTATTCGTTTTCTTCTTCTCCCTTACTGTGTTATCTGTCTCGGCTCCATTTCCTTGCTCCCTGATACTCCCTGACTCAGTAGCTTTCATTTTCATGATAATCCAGCGACACCACTGGACTGCGAAATCGCTTTTACTGCCTTTTCTTTTTCTCTTTTTCCCTCCCTCTCTCCCTCTCTCTCCCTCTCTCTCTCTCTCTCTCTCTCTCTCTCTCTCTCCATTTTCCCCCTACTAGTTTATCTTTTTTCCTCCTGGCTTTATTTTGCTTTTTGTAATTAAATGTCAGTTTTAGTCCTCCCTTTTTTTGGGGGGGGGAAGAAGGAAGAAAAGTTTCTTTTTTCAAAATATGTGATCATTGTCAAAACAGAGTGGACTCACTGCTGCTAAAATTGAACATGTCAGGGCCACAGTACACCTGAATATGTCACTTCAGCTTTCTCTTTCTTCTTTGCCTCAAATTAGTTCAATTACTCCTGCAGAAATGAGCATTTAAAAATTCTGAAATGCAATAATCATATATTCATATAAAGGTTCAATTTCTATCATATCTATGATGTCTGCCTGTTGACAGCTCTGTCCAAAGACATCCATCCGTACATTTTCATTGCTTATTCAGCTCCAGGCAAAGTAGGCCAGACATTCTTCTTTTCAGCCACATCCTATAATATTTCCAGCGGGATCCAGCGTGTTCATAACGATGGGATTTGTAATCCCTGGGAGGAGACCTATGGGTGTGCCCTGAGGTGCTACAGGGAGGCATCTGTGATGTTGCAACAACTGTAAATGCCTAAAGCACTTCGACTGGCCCCTTTCAATGCAAGTAGCAATGCCTGCTCAAAGCTCCTTCCGGATGTCTGAGGTCCTTAGCCCTCAACCCAAGGATGAACCCAGACGCTCTGATGTTCTGATGACTCCAACATCGTGTCATGTTCAACCTCAGACACTCAAACACTCTTTCCAGGCTTTGTCTGTTTCTCACCTGCCACAGTGAATACCCCCCCTCTTTAGATCACCTGCCCAGCAGTATCTTATCAGTAATCAGTGTCAGTTTATCTGGAGTGCAGCGGGCTCTTTATTTCTTCTGTCTTGGCTGAAATATGTTTTCTTGATTTCTCAAACTGCCCTGCATGTCATGCTGCTTCACTCTCTTTGTTTACCTGTTTCAGACCTGCCTATCTGTTGCTAATTTCAGATCTCCACGTCTGCTTTTGGGTCCCCACTTTGTCTCCCAGACACGGCATCTGCTACTCAATACACTTTTGTTCACACATGCGTCTCCTTTGGCAAGATCACAAATCTGATTGCAATCCATCTTGGTATTCCCGTGCTACATGCAAATCCAGGTTGGCGTTGTTCCAGCCCAGAGATAAGCTGTTTGGTAACTGCCAAAAAACTCCAGAAGAAGAACAACTTGTAAATTTTAGCAAATGAGTCACTGCAGCAGCTATCCATCAGCTAACTCAAACACACACAGATGAATCACATTTATGGAAGACGAGTGAGACAAAAGTTTTATCATCCTCACAGGCTTTCGTTCACGTTGCTTCCTCACCCACACTGATCATCATCCACCTCGCAAGGGGGTTTGAGCGCTCAGATTTCAGCATCTCAAAGGCTTTTTGGATGCGTTTACAGTTAACTTTTTTGAAATAAAATAGCAAAACGCTTGACTTGACAGTAAAGTAGCTCTTAGAGCTTGTGACCAGGTAACGACTGGTAGACAAATGACATAGTGTAAAGAACAAGAGAAGTCCACATATGGAGGAGGTTGGGTGGCTGGATGGATCAAGCACAGGACCTTCACCTAGGGGAGTAGTCTATCCTACCTTCACTTGTCACACAGGACACAAGACAACATGCTTGACCTCCTTCGCTTAGGACATCTGCTTTCTCTCAGCCTGAAGGGGACAGTTCACAGTTTTCTAACACTCTATGCTGACATGGTAGTGCCGACCCTTACCGCTTCACGTTTGGCTGTAGAAACCTGCTCCGGTGTGCACTGGAAGTCATGGCATAGTGAAGCCAGAAGAACTACATCATGGAGAAAACCTTTTCATCGGTTCATTATGGATGTCGCCATAATAGTCTTTCACATTTCAGACTCAACGTACAACGTAACTCATACCTCAGTATCAACGGTTGGTAAGAACAAATTTCATTTTTGAAGTTCAGAGCTACAGTGAGATAACTTTTCACTTTAGGATGTTCAGCTTTCCACCACCACCTTGAACTAATTCATGGCATTTACCTTTTAAATGGTGAAGGAGCTTTTAGGGTAAACAGTGACTTCAAAGTAAAAACTAATGTGCAGCTTTACAGCAATTTATCCTGAATTAGTGTCCTCTGACTATTCACAAATAGGTTACAGCTTCTCTTACCCTTCTGGAGGAAATATGAGGTAAACCTTAAAAGGCCCAAAAAGCCATTTCTTCTTCTAATCACAACAAGCACTGAAGTAGTAGAAACAGAAAGTAAAAAAAATAAAGAAATAACAAAAACTATCCGTATCAAAGCCTGTGGTTTATAGTGCAGTGGGAGTGGAACTGTACATTTGACTCTTCTCTGTGACAGCAGATCAATGCAGCCTGGAGCTGAGATAGAAATGAATTGATTGTCACCAATAAAACTCCAATTAAACAAAAGAACAAGCCTGGGAGAGAACTCTGAGACAAGCAGCTCTCATCTTCTCATCAGTCCTCTGGGGGGAGGATAGGAGGGCGGGGGGGCAGGAGAGGGAGTCGGATGTGTGCCGGGGAGCTGGTACGCGAGATACATTTCCTCTGAATACTCTGACTATCAAGGAGGTGGGGAAGTTATGGATGAATGTATGAGTGAGCAAACTGCTGATGGAGGATCAGATACCCGATAGACAGAAAGAGCATGAAAGAAAGGGGCTCTGCCATTGATCCTAGGCCTCCTTAATGATGAAAAGAGATCTTAATTGTGGTGGCATGTGATATATCAGGTTTCAGCAGTCAGCTCTAGACTGCATCTGACCTTCTCTGATTTAATAAGTTCATGTGAAGCCCTTCACCGTGCAGTCTCTAAACCCTTGTCTATTTGCCGCTATGGGTGCTTCGTCTTCTTTTTCCGTCACTCATGATCTCTCGCTGTCTGAGCTACACTCATAATCCTCTCATTGAACAATACCAACATTTCATTCTTGCATGTACTTTCAGGTGGGTTATAGACCTTCCTAAGCAGCAGCTAAAGATGCTTTTTGCTCATATGAACCTCCAAATGAAGTTTAAGATGATTAATGTTCCCCATTCCTAGAAAATGTACAAGATCTCCTTACTCTCTCCTCTCCTCATCTCACTTCTCCACTAATAACATTTTCTTCACTATCTCTCTCTATCTTCCAAGCTCTGTAATCTGATTGTTCTCTCTATGATTGTGCTGTTATTGAGTTGTCTGTATCATACATATGTATAAGTCCACCACAATACTTATTCCATCTTCTGCTACATTTCCCTCCAGCATCCTGCCATACAGGAATCTCTTGCCTAAATGGAGGAAACACTAATGCCAGTAAATGTTCACTGTGGGGAATTTTGCAGGTTGGGAGTCCCATGTGGCCACAAGAGGGAACCCATAGCAAGCCCCCAAGTCAAGTTTTATCTGACCTTTACTTTTAAGTCATTTCTAGTCGGCCCGCATTGCACACATAGCTGAGACGGTTTGTCTTTGTGAAAGGAGTTGTTTCCCCCGGCATGCTTGCTTCAGATTGAATGTGAAAGTAGACAGTGGGAAGGTAAAGATCTAATGTTGTGTAACTTCTCTGGAGGGGCATGACAGGTTGTATCTGTGTTTCCTGTTAAGTGCAACATGAAGCGCATTTTCACCAGCAACTTCATATTCTCACATCAAATTTTACTTTATCACATTCAGATTCAGACTGTTAGCCCTGCTAGTACTGTGGCTCCAGGGATAGCAGTCGCTCAGACAGTCATGCTGCCATGCTAAACAAAGACGTTGAACATGGTAAACATCGCACCTGGTAGACATTAGCATGTTAAAACCGTCATTGTGAGGTTGTTAGCATACTGATATTAACATCTAGCTCAAAGCACTGCTGTGCTAAAGTGCAACAAGGCACTAGTGAGCACAAAATTACTTAATCAGAGGCAAAAATTGTGTTATCACAAACTGTACTTAACCATGGATGGGCAGTTAAAATAGTATGGCAAGTGCTGCTTCCTATTATTCCTTATACTTATATGCTTACATTCAAACAAAATGCGAAAAAAAAGAAGAAGATCACACCGAAATGTAGATATGCAGATGTAACATTAGTGTCAAACAAAGACAGGCACTTAATTATGAATCTCTGGATTAATTTATTAAGACGATTAAACATAACATAACATAACATAACATAACATAACATAACATAACATAACATAACATAACATAACATAAATGTATACATAATAGTCACAGCTGTGGTGATTTACCTGCTAATCTAGGCCTTCACACATAATAGATTTTCATTAAAGTAACTTATATAAACTAAAGTAAATGCATGTATGAGACTAAAATTTGCTTTGGGTGACAGCATCCGCCATCCACATAGCTCTATTATAGTGTATATTATTTGTATTCCTTATGATGGTGTTACAGTGGCCCATGTTACTGCTGAAGTTCCTTTTGACCTAGTCTATTCTCTCTAGTCAATTCTAGTTGAATTGCTTATGCGTAAATATAATGTGTATACTGTGTGTGTACATGCACCTGTGTGTGCTTAGCTTCATAACCCCAGCAACATCCCTCTGGCTATTGCTCTAAAAGTTACTTCTCACTCATTGTAATCTAGCTGAATAGAGGCTGAGAAGGAAGAAAGGCGTAAAGCTGTGTTTTTCCAGCTGTCTATCTTTCACTGGTTGCAGCAGCCTGATATGACCTTATAGCCAACATCCGCTGTTTTGCAAAAAGTCTATAGCTTATGGATTTCTTGTCAAGAAAAAAATATCTGATATTTCTTCTAACAAATCCTCACCCTTTAAATGGATTTACTGTCCAGCACAAAAAAATTTCATATTTATGCTAATAGAAAGTCCATCTATTTATTGGTTTCTGTTGGCATTTTATTACTTCCGTGCCACTGAAGAAGAAGGCCTCTCACCACACTCATCTTTTTCCACTCAATCGATGTTTGTTAAAGTTGCTGACTGTGTACAGTTGCTTTTTTTCAGCCTCAGAAAGACTCACGCCAACCTCAGACCCCATCAGAAAATCATTCCTGAGCTTCATACAGTTGACCCTGAAGGTTAGGTTGAGGTTCATAGTGTGATGTTGCCGCTGAAGATGGTTAAGGATTATGATGATGGTGCTACTTCGAGCCCTGTGCCATCAGCAAGAGAAATGATTAGGACTGCACCAGCAGAGTGTTAGCCTGACAGATGGCAACACATGGAGCTAGCTGACAGCACTGCTGACAGCGCATTCACAGGAAGTCCCCATCTCGCATGCACTCTACACACTGTTTGTTGCTGTCCATATTCTGATGTTTTTCTGCCATCAGCTGTAGCTTATTTCTACCCGTCAACATTAAGTCAACTCACATCAACAATTCGCCAGCTTTAAATTGGAAGACCTCTGCGAGGGCGTCTTGTCATGGCACCAAAGGGAGTCTGGGTCTGTTAAAAATCTTCAGTGGGTCATTATCCCAGTCACTGTTCATTAATCATACCTTTCTTTTTTTGGTAATTCATTCCTCCAGTGGTCAATAAACTTTCAGTTATTTTCCCCTCAATCAATCTACTTAGAAATCAGCTCTGCGGGCATGTTAATGAATGGCCAACAGACATAGATACATTAATTGAGTGACTGAATGCATTAGGAGCTGTATTGAGTGCTGCACTGTTGCCTCTACGAATAGCAATATGGAGTTATTATTAGGTTCAGTGATTGATGAAAGATGAGGAGAGCTGTAGCACAAACCTGTCGGTTCCACTGCTCTGGATACGAATGAAGGAAGACAGAAACTGTCCTTGCACGAGTAGACACAAAGATCTGATCCGGTACTTGTGTTGAAATGGTGTTTTCATTTATTTTTTGGTGTTTTTTTATCCACTATGAGAACAGTTTTTAACTCCATCCAGATACATCCTCAGGGGAAGCACATATAACCTCTCCGAATAGTTGTGATACTTCTCACTGTCACTTCATGACAGCATCAAGCTTGAAGTTTGCATGTGTGCGAATGCACTGTGTGCTCGAGTGTGTGTTTGTGGGGGTACATATATGCATATGGATGGGAGCATGGCATGTGATGTGATTGATGAGACATGAAAGAGAGCAGAGGAAGATTTCCAGTCAATCAGCCCTCTGAATAACCACCTAGGCTGTGGATTAAAGGCAGAGAGCTGTCTGAACTAACAAAGGCTCACATCCATTACCTTACATGAGTTGTTTTTCTCTCTGGAGCAACAGTGACAACAAAATTAAAGTGTGTTAACAAAAATAGATGGTTTTGTTTTCTTGAATTCGAGAGATGAAACATAGAAACATCCAACAACTTGGATGCTCATGGAAATGAAAATCATTTGAGGTAAAAAGATCTCTGCAGAAAAGTGACCTAGACAACATTTAAGATTTTGATCGTGTGTGTAGAATGAAGTGGGACATAATGGATCTTTTTCTGCATATTAGGTTTTGTCCAGACTGTTGCAAAATTGGACTGGACTGATTGTAAATTTCAGACTAAATCTAGCCTCTCTGATTGATTCAGCATGACTTAGAGGTAAAGAGGTTAACTAAGAACTGGTTGCAGATTGTTGTTTGTACTTCTGGTATTGAGAGCTGTGCATTCTGGGTTTGAGTCAGCAACAGAACTGGGATTACATCTACTGTATGGCGCCCATTGCTTTATGTGCCCTTCATCAAGGTGCAGAACCCTTTAACCCTTCATGGATGCGTGGCTAATGCCGGGCAATGCCAATTTTCAGTGCCAAATTGGTTGCCCCAGACTGACATGGCTGAATTTCCAGCAAATTCGTTCATTTGACATTCATTTTGCGCCAGGTCCTGACACCTGATCAATTTTTGTACGCTCACATGGATTCGTGGCATGTCAGAAATTCTGCAATTGAATTTTTCCACATGCTTGTTGTCAGAATATCCATTTTAAACTGTAGCACAGGGAATTTCCTGAAATGACTAATAATGTTATTGTCCTTGGAAAGATATGTGATGTGTGAAAAAATAAACTTAATACCGTTTGAGTCATTGTCAGTAAAGCTTTCTTCTTCTTCTCTGTTCGGTCTGTTTCATTTTTCTACAGGTCCAAGGGTTGGAGAAGCAAGTGGAGTTCTCAGACCTGGGCCCAGTGGGGTCGGTGATGAAGACTCTTCCATATGGCATGGGCGGAGGGACAGTTGGAGGCACAACGGGGGGCGTAGTTAAACCTCCGTACCAAACACGTATCTTCTCCACTTCTATCGACCAAACACCCATGAAATCCAAGCCACCCACCTACAGTTTCTTTAACCCATACGACTCGGCCCGGAATCAGTCCCTGCTCCTGGACCAGACAGGCTACCGCTCTAAGCGCAAGCCCTCGCTAAAAACAGCCATGAAGACCAAGAAGATCTTCGGCTGGGGAGACTTCTACTTCAACGTCAAGACCATGAAATTCAGCTTGTTGGTGACAGGGAAGATTGTGGACCACATCAATGGGACGTTCACTGTTTATTTCCGCCACAACTCATCCAGCCTGGGGAACGTGTCGGTCAGCATCGTGCCACCAACCAAAGTGGTAGAGTTTGAGGTCCTCCAGCAGCAGCAGCTGCACCCCCACACCCAGCAGGATGTCCAGATCCAGGATACCCACCAGTCCACCATTGACCCCAAGGAGGCAAAGACCTTTAACTGTCGGGTAGAGTATGAGAAAACCAACAGATCCAAGAAGCCCAAACCCTGCCTGTATGATCCATCTCAAACCTGCTTCACAGAGCACACCCAGTCCCACGCTGCCTGGCTCTGTGCCAAACCCTTCAAGGTGATCTGCATCTTCATCTCTTTCTTTAGCATCGATTACAAGCTGGTTCAAAAAGTGTGTCCGGACTACAACTTCCAAAGCGAGCACCCTTACTTTGGATAAGTCGCTTAGACTGAACTGAAACGAGAGAGAGAGAGAGAAAAAAGAAGAGACAATATTAATGACGACTACGATGATTATAATGATGATGATGGAAATGATAGTCATATTGATTACTATGAAGAAGCAGGGGACAGTTTTTTGCCTCTAAACTGCTGTGAATTGTGGATTTAAATCAAGTATAATCAGAGTTATGGATGATTAGGATATGGCTGATTTCTCTGACTTATTTTCCAACTTTGTATTTGCTAACTTCAGTTTTTAATTTGATTTTTTTTTTTTCTGTAAATAATGTACTCAACCTCAGCACACTTACTGTTTTTAGATATTTGTTTCCCAGTGTTATTACTTTTTGCATTTGGAGAATTTGGTTGAAACCAGCTGGAATCAGAGACTCTGAGGTGGTTGTGCTGTGTCATCACTGTATGGCAGATGCAGTGTTATGGTAGACTGACTGTTAATCATCCTCTCAGCTCTACATTTCAAACCCTGGATATAAGAGAGTTATATGTATGAGAAATGCTATGCTGGATATGCATACAATATACTGTATGAAAAAGCACATTAAAATCTCTTAAACTGTCTGTCTTTTACTGCGTGAATGTTTTTGCTCAGAACAGGAAGCACAAGCTGTACAGCATATTCAGGCTATCTAACTCAGCGTGGACACTGTAATGAATAAAGTTACATTTTGCTCTGATTGGAAATTCATACCCAAGCTTTCTGTGAAGATATGTCATTTTAATTTTCTGAATTGTATTGAAGGAAAGTTGGTTATGGATTCAATTATTACATGAAAACCAACCGTGAAACATTCTTAAGATGATAATAATGTTTGACTCCTTTTGGGGGAGTTGGTATGTACAGCAATAGAATCCGAAGGGGGTATCTGATACAGTGTTTGATCACATTTACCCTGAAATTGAAAAGTAAAATAATTATTGTATTGGAGATAACATGACTGACAGATTTCTGTTTGCTTGATCATGCAAGCAAAGTAAGTATTGCACATCTGAGCAAACATTTTTGAGTTGCACCTAAACCTCCAGGTGGCTTCCTCACAGTTTATTGACTGCTGTATTACTGGTGCCACCGTTATAATCTCAGTCACCTAATAATATTGACTTGTTCATGACTGTCTTTATGCTAAAAATATGAACTTATGGAGAAATGAAGCTGCATAGCGTCACTATTGCTAAAAAAATATGCATCTAGATTAGAGATCAACTCACTCACCTCGTCCTTGATCACATTAAACAAACACTTCTCAAACACCTTCTGTCTTCCAACTATCTCAGACTGTCTCTTCATCCGCTTTCACAAACTCCCTTTTTTTGTCTCTTGGCGCAGAGTCTTTGGCTCTTTGCTCTCAACACTTTTGATCTGATGATAATGGTGCTCAGAATGTCATTAGAAAACACACAGTCGATGCTAATTGAATCTTCATTTCACTCTGGCTCAATACCCTATTATGCTTTTGATCAATTGCTTTGAGATGGCGGTCCAGGGAGGTCCATGTATCTTGCACACGTTGCTGTGGACAGTCGGGACACAGAGATTGATGGAGTCGCAGCGACCTCGATTCTCTGGAGTTCCCCTCTTTGGTACACAGATTCTCTCCAGTGGGTCGTTGAAGAATCACCAGACTGGTTGCTGTTGTGGACAGATCCGTATGTGCTCTTTTGTGTGTTACTAGTGATTGCATGTTTGTTGAAGTGGGAATGTGAGGTTCTGATGATGATGGTTTTCGGAATTTCCCCTCGAGGGACGAATAAAGGAATATTGAATGTTCCTCACATTACAGTTCCGACAGAAACATCTAATAAACTATGAAAGAAAGTTCTCTATAGTCAGAGGATGTTTGTATTAAATGTATTCCACCATGAGAGAGATTTGTTTTAATCATGTGATACGTATGCAGCAGTTTGTGGACTCTTCGAACCTAGACAGTGGAGAGAACTGCACTTAAGTAACAACGGACCTTTGGAGAAAACTGGTAAGCATGCTGACAATGTGCCACAGGCTTCTTCAAGTCCTCACACGTAAATATTTAGCGTCTTGTGCAGAATAGTTGACACATTCATTGATACATATGATACATACATGCCACACGTTTAACCTCTAGTATAGGAAAATGTCTAAACAGTAGGTAACACTAATCAGAAATAAAATATGTCCAAAACATTTTTTCTGGAAATGCTATGTTGCCCATGTTGTTCTTTTATTCATTGTTTTTCTATGTCAGATTGTTTCTTGTTGTATTTTACTATTAAACGGTTTTATAAGTTGACAATATATAAAGAGAGGAAGAGAGGGATAGGGAACAATATGTGCAAAGCCAGCCCCCCCAGCCAAGCTCAGAGCTGAGATGTGGCAGTTCACAGTCAGGACCCTCTATCTCTTAGCTGCTCCACTGAGTGCATCTCCACTGTGGATCAAGACGACGTGGTGCCTTCTCAGCACCATGCACTGCTAAGCAGTTTGAACAGAGACTCACAAACAGGTTCAGGCAGGCAAAAGTCACCTGACTTGTCTTATGATGTTTGGAGAGGCAAACAGCTCATCAGACGAACTGCACACAGAGACATGATCCTTCCTTCTGTGCATCAAAGGTGCCAAATCAGTTAAAATTTTAATTTTCAATAATCTCCCTCCTCGATGTTTACCCGAGAGTGCATTTTTATACGCCCATGAACAATTTATCACACTTGGATGCAGTCTACATGCTCAACTTGCTTATCTTGTTTACATCATCCAACAATAACACAAGATTGCTGCAAATGTTCTCAGTTTATATCTCAGTTTATATCTATTTTGACTGATAATGGATCAGTGAAAGTACTGTAGTCTGTTATCAGTTCAGCCTCCCTGTGAGCATGAAACTGCAATGAGTTGACGAAGAAAGTGAATGAGTAAATGAGTGACAGCTACATTACGAAAGTGGACTTCATGCACACTGCTGGTTTGCGTAATGCAACTGCCTACACTTCCCATCAACCCTTGCGGCGGGACAAACGTAACCAACCGTTGCTAACAACGTCGAGCAGCCCCTTCAGAGCTTGTCAGCTGTGTGTCGTCCGACTGTGCTGCTTCATCCTCTGGCCTGAGAACTGGAAACATGCTGTCCTTCGCTCTGAGACAAGTCACACGGGTAAGTTGATGAGAAAGGACTGTTTTTGTGTCACTATGTCCATCACGGTGAATTCGTGTTGGGTAACTTTATCAGGTGAGTCTGTGCTGGTTAAAGTGTTCGCTAGCTTAACGTCGGTGTGGGTCAGCATGTTACCACAGTCGTGGGAGTTTAAGCTGCCCACCTCTGCTTTCGCAAAGTGTACAGTCGTCACCAAATGTCAGCATAATATCAGCAGCTAACCGCTAACATTTGCCATCTTTTCTGCCCTGTTGTTCCTGTTGTAGCTAATAAGCTAGCAGGCTATGTGCCAGTGCACGTTACATGGCTGCAGCAGGATCCACGTAATGATGCAACAGCGACTGCTCCGTTTCATCATGTGGGAAGACTGAGTGAACAACACGAATGATCATGTAGCAGGAAACACTTACAACTTAGCCACGTACTTAGTTTTTGTCCTTAAACATCATTATAAACGCTGTTTCTGCAATTGTAAATGCTAAATGAAATACAGTTAAAAGCCTGGCTCATGATAACTTTGCAGATAATGCAACAGAAGGTTACAGACAATGATACATTAACTAGAAATGAGGGGTCCTGCCCCCATTAACGACCAAAGTGCAAAATGAGACCAAAGGAGCACCAAAAGAAATATTAACCTCCCACTCTGAGATAATTATGTAACAGATAAGGCTGTATTTTCATCAGACTTGGGAAAGCTGTAGTCATTGTTTCAGCAGTTTTGGCTCATTCTTGACCTCTGAAATATTTATTACCTACTGATAACTGTAAGGACAATGTCAGCTAAATTTTCCAGATATGTATGTTATCCTAATATATACAGTAAGACTCAAAGCTCAAAGGTCTGCTTTCCTCATGCACTCAGCTGGCAGTTTATTAGGTACACTTAGCTCAAACTAACGCTTAAACTTCAATATTTATTTAGTCTAATCTTGTTGATGGATTAGGGAAAATGTTTGAAACACCTTCTCAGTGGTGCACAATGCAATTCAACAGCACTGCAAACTGCAGCCACCAAAATGACCATAAAGTGGAATCAGCCCCTCTGTGAAGCAGCCCCAAATAAATCTGACATTATAAACTTGCAGGCTCTGTGGTCTGGGACTGTATTAGTTTTAACTAACCTAATAGTCTGCCAGCTGAGTGTAAATCCTAATATTTTGTCCATCCAGTTTATATGCAGGAGAGTATGTATAATGAAGACCAATTCAACATCACCACAAATAACCTTTTGCTTTATGAACATATTTGATGCAGTATTAATAATTTAACTTAACATTATATGCTTCACAAAAGTGTGTTAAGTGCAGGACCTCATTACAGTGAACAGTGGCTTCTGTTATCCCTGTAAATCAGTATTTGTTTGAAAATCCGGACTGCTGATACTCAGGCTGGTGGGTGACGCACGGCGAGTTAGGGAGGGTGTTTGATTTTGCTCATCTGTTTTCAACATTACAACCGGGTCTCAAATTTAGAGCTGAACTGTACACTGAAATATGTTATTGATACCGTGTTAGGCTAGAAATAGGCAATGAGGTAACAGACTCTTGATTCAAACTGTATTAGCACTGCCTAGTTTCCATGAACCTGGTGAGCAAGACTCAAGTTCAGGTGCAGCGACTTGTCCGTCACCTCACTGCATTTTATTAATCGTGCACCTCCTGGCCTGACCTCCTGCTCGCCATAAAAATGAACTGGATGCCTTGACTTTACATTCATCAACAGATCCAATGTGTCTCTACCATTAGTACTCCTCAATGTGTACGTTTTCTCTGACAAATTAGTTTCCTCAAAGTTAAGTACTTAAAAGTTTCAGAATTTGATTGTTTTTTTTTATTAATCAAGTTGTTTGATGAGATCAGGCATTGGGGTGAAGGAGGAGTTGGGGGAAAAAGAAGTTGATTGAGGCGTATTAATAACCTAATTTTGAACTTTATGAAGTGACCCATTTTGGAGATGGTGTGAATTTCGTGTACTTTCTCAAACAACTAGGCTATGCCAAGCTTGTGCCAAAGTCTTGTGGCATGTATTCAGACCTAGTTTTATAAGTCACAGTCAGTATGTTGAAGTTTCCTGTTAAACTGACTGATTCACGTGTTTGCATGCTTTTCCTGTTGGCCCTAATTGATTAAGTCTGCATCTTTATTGAATTTCTAAAGGACTCATAAGACTTTTAGGTTGAGGCATGTGGTGTCTCCACTGTGTGTGTGTGTGTGTGTGTGTGTGTGTGTGTGTGTGTGTGTGTGTGTGTGTGTGTGTGTGTGTGTGTGTGTGTGTGTGTGTGTGTGTGTGTGTGTGTGTGTGTGTGTGTGTGTGTGTGTGTGTGTGTGCATGCGTGCGTGTGAGTGAGTGCGTGTGTGTGTGTGTGAGAGAGAAAGATTTCAGGCCATGGGTAGTCATTTCTTGTGGCTGTTGACCTACATTTTAGGACTGATCTAAAGATGATTAACGATGAGGGAACCTGAACTTTTGTCACTCCGGTCTTAAGACAGTATGTTGCAATGGATATTGATATCTGTGAAAAACCGATTGCTTTGGCCATTAAGGGTATGCTTGTTCTTAACTAGGACTTTTGCTGCAGGTAATGGATTCCAAGATTCCAGTTAATCAATTTCAGAATTAAGAGTAAACTCTAATCCCACTCAGAAAACCCTTATCCCAGTAAAAGAGGCCACTAAAGGAAGGTTCTCAGCTGTGACTTCTATCTGCATTATTTTCCTTTCATTAATAAGAGCATTGCTTTATCAATTTTTCATCTTCTTTCTTTAAGCTACTTTCATTTAGCAGTCTTACATGGCAAAAACTTGGTTTTACTGCAGTGTGTAATGTTTGAAGTGCGTAGATTTTTATGGGCCCTGTTCAATTTGAATCTATCTATGAATTCAATATATAAAGATCACTCCCTGACCAAATAAAGACCTTCGAGGTGTTTAAGTTTAGATTGAATGTGTGATGATGGGAAAAAGCACCTAGACAATACAGCTTTGAACCTTTTAAGGGACCCTTCAGTTTAAAATGACACACATTCAAATTGTAATGCAGCACACGAGTAGAGCAAACTGAGTGTGAGCATTGTTTTTTGGTTTGACGGTTCAGGTTCTGTTCTGTGAGACATCTGTGAAATTAGAGAAAGGAAATGAGCTCAGATTCAGTTCAGCAGTGTGAAAATATAGGAGAGCGTTGTGGGTTTTGATATTTCCATGGACTGCTGCGTCTCTGTACATCCATCAGAAACTTTGTTTTAAACCAGCGGTGTTTGAAAGAACTGTCAGCCAGAGGTCACGTAGAAAAGTGAAATGTGGTTCAGACATCTCTGACTTTTTTGGTATTTTTAAACCCGGGTCCTATTTATGCCTCTGTGCCAGCGACAGCCGTGGCTGAAAGCATTCTGTCTTAATATTTTGTACATTAATCTTTTAGATTTTGCTACAGAAGTTTAGTGTGACTAATGCTCGGACTAAATTTCCCTCATAGACATTTTAACTACGATACGTCTTTGTTCATGTTGTATTCTGATGTCACAACTTTGTGTGAATGGATGCTTAAATCAATGCTGAAAGTCCTCCTCTGTGCTGTGTACTGAAAGATTAGAGATCTGTCTTACATGGCTTTGTATTGTGTCGGTGGGAGGACCTGCTGCCCTTTGGAATTTGCTGCATTACTCCTACTCATCATGCCTTTGTTGAAGTCCTGAGAAAAATGTTTGCAGCAATCCTACCAAAACTTACAGACAGAGGTTCATTCGGTTGGGAAAGAGACATTTTAGTTTTTTTGTTTAATCTGTGTGTTGCCAGCATCAACCAATAGGCTGGTATTGGTGTGTTCAGTATAACCCAGCAATAAGCTTTCAGAATTGTTTTTTAACCTACTTTTTAACTTTGCTTTTTGGTGTCACCCTGAAAACAGCTTGTCAAATTCAGTGCTTTTATACACATCAGTTTTTGACAAGCACTAACACAACTCTGTTCCAGTAGAAGCTGTTTGAATTCAGTTATAGTCATTTAACAGGGGCAGAACACAAACGCACCCTGTTTCGTGGCTTCATACAGTTTCCTCTTTTTCTCATTTGTTGCTTGGAGCTACTCTGATTCCATGAAAGATGGCTGCCAATGCCTTTAAAATGTCAAGTGTTTCTCATGTCAAGACCACCCTAAATACACATCAAACAAACATCTGCCAGTGTCTTGGTATACTGTACTCCACACTACCACTGAGTGTACCTCATGCATTTTTAAAGCCTTTTTGCTTTTGTTTGCTCACATCTTTATGAACACAAAGGCTACACAGAAGTCCTCTGCGTCCAGCTAATACGTATGCATGTGCGTCGAGCAGATCATTCAGATAACTGCATTAAACAAACGATGAATGCCAAACACATGCTGCTTTGGGCTTTTCAATTCCTTTTCTGTGTCTTTATGTGATTGTTATTTGATATACTGTTTGAAAACATCACATATGGGACATTAAATCAGGCATTTTTCCCTAGTTTCTAGCAGTTAATTGACAAAATAACTGGCAGATTAATTGATACTGAAAACAATCAGAATGAAGTTTGTTACACCTCACAGCCCTTTCCATTTTCTTAAGATTTATAGTGGATTGAAACATAACATAATGATAGAATAATATTCCCTGCGACTTAAAAGCATCACTTTTCATTCTCATGAATCTGGGCTTAGTAAAATAATGCTTTTATGACTGATTTAGTTGCATGTAGGTGGCTCAAAGTTGCTTTTAGCTGGTCCTAACAAGATCTTACAGTTGAGTGTTTCTATTTTTGGTTTAACAAACTGCACTTGACAGGTATGATGAGAGGGTCGTGGGCACAGGCAGAAGAAGACCAGGCTTGACTCAGTCTATGTCACCAGTACAGTCCACAGCATGCCTCTCAACTCCCTCAGGCACCGGGATGAAGCCCAGTGTAGAGCCTTTTCACCATCGTCATCTTCACTACAACAAATGTTGTGGAAAGATTACAGCATAAGTGTATCGTTCCTCCGCGTACACCTCCTGGACATTGGCTTTGTTGCAGGCATCGCTTAAGTCTCAGATTGTCACCCTGACAGCCCTTTGACCCGAATAGAGTGGAGTCACCCTCAGTCCCTTCACGCCTCTTCACCCCATCCAGATTTCTCAGTCTAGTGTTATCCAGACTGAATCACAGGGCAATTTGTAACGGACAGTCCCGTTATTAGTCAGTGACAGGAAAAGAGGCAACTGCATGTCAGACTGACGGATGCAGCTGCCTTGTTGACACTTCTCTCTAACCTTACAAATCTTTTTTTCTTCACTGCTCTCCTCTCTAGACCCTTCTGTTTTTCTTCTGTTACCAGGCTGATTGTTGTTTGGTACAGTCACTGATGGACAGCAGTCATCTGTAAAATTGACTCGCCCCAGGAGCTGCTTCAGGAAATGGACAAAAAAAAAAATAATACAGAGCAAGGATTAATGAAATGATTTTCTTTCCTCCCTTTTCTTCTTCTTTGCCATTAGTCTTTGGGCACAGATGTTTGACAGGAAAGGTAAACTGCCAACAATTACCTTATCATTGTCACACAGATGCAGTGCATCTGTGACTCTGCCATTACTTCGTGCTCAGCGCCCAGGTTGATGTGGCCTATCCCGCCTCTTTTCTCACAGCAGAGTTTTCATCAAGTTCACCTTCAAACGACAGCGTCATCTGTCGCCTAAAAATAGTCCCACTGTGACACATTTGGTGCTTGTATCTTGGCTCTCACTTTTCTTGGATCAGCTTATCTTGTGTTTATTAATTAATCTCCCGTAATGATCAGGGCTGGCAAATGAGGCAGGATAGCGGAGAGACAGACCACAGGTGCTGACCTGTGTATTATTTGTTTAAGCCCAGTGGATGCTGTGATAGTGATATTGATGACAAGAAAAACTAATAAAAACGCCACATGAGCGCTTCTATGCTGAGCGTGCTTAGCAGCATAGGATGACGTGCCCGGGACTGGATGAGGGCGGGAAAAGGACAGCAGGGATGAAGGTGGAGGTGAGGTGGAGGAAGGAGATGCACGCTTGTCTGTTTTGCAGTCGTCAGTAGCGCTATAACCACGGCAGTGTTGGCTGCTGGTGGTTTTTGTCTGCCACTGCTTCCCCTGGCCTTGGTGTGTCCCAGCAGAGGCGCAGACAGCGAAGGACAGTTTCCGTCAAGATTTAATGACCCGTGTGATTTCTCTGCGAGGAACGTGTCCTCAGAGGCAGCTCGACCTGTCTCCCCAGGCCCTCATCTCTTCCAGAGCCCGGGGGGGGGGGGGGCCCTCGCCCCTTTTCCACCATCACCACTGCCACCGGTGACAGAAGGCCAGAGTAGAGACTGTTAGAAATCGGCCATTAATGTGCCAGACGCCTCCCCTGGTGTGTCACCACTGTCCCCTCTGCTACCCCGGGGAGCAGATGAAGAGGCGGAGTAGAGAGGATGGGCTGATCAGCTATGGAGTAGATAAACTATCTGCAAGCTGTTCCTAAAGATAAAGGGTTCTTATTAACTGTTTATTTTTTACAAAGGTTGTTGTGTTATAAGACTATGGTGGTCATTTTAATCACTTCTGCCAATGTTAACATTCTTAATTCTTTTTTTAAACTTGTTAAAAACTAGAGTTAGTGTCTTTGCCAGATTTACAGCGCAATAAAGCCACTACAAAAGATTAAGTGTCCAAACATTTTTTTACACCTCATGGAATAATCATAAATTGAGTTGTTTTTTTTTTATTTCCATGTGGTTGTTCTCAACCAGTCCTGAGTATCATCTTAATTGCTTTTTAATGGTGCTATTAAAGGGAGGTTGTCCCTCACACCCCAGCACACCTGTACAGATGATAGCTATAGGTCGGCAGTGGTGGGATTGATCTCAACACAGAGTCATCATCATATTGTTGATTAAATGATGAGACAGAGCCAATTTGTTCTGAGTGCAATCAACCTGTCAAGGATTTTTTTTTAACATTTTTTTGTTCTTGCTCACAGTGCTTTCCCTGTTGATTGAGGTTTATAAAGAGAACGTGAATGCTGAAGGCCACACATACAGCTTTAATACATGACAATTGTTTGGTGCACAGAGAGGTTTTATATTATCTATGTATAGTATGCAATACCAAGCCAGAAATTAAGCGCTAAAATAATCAATCACAGGCAGAGTGCATAGAAGAACGGTGCTTAAAAAAAGAGACAGAGGCAGTGAAAATAGCTTGGACTCTGCACACTCATATGATCAGGAATTGCAGCAGCAGTAACAGCAGCAGCAGCAGGAGAACTCGCCAGCCCCAGTCCAGATTAGATAAGCAGGAAGTGCTGAATCTGTTCTCCATATGCCTCCTCCGGTACACTGAGGCTGTAAAAGTCAGTCCCTCAGTTTGTAGAAGTGCTGATAGAGGCATAATTGAACAACCATGCTGATTATTGATATCATGCAAACACGCCAGTTTCTAATTATACCAGGCTACATATTGGAGTGAATGAGGAACAGAGGAGGGGGTTTGAAATGTCTCTATTTGTAAAGGACAGAGCGCAGTGTTACCTAAAACATGTAAATGTGAATGTGAAATCCATTTTTCATGAAAATGATGTTCTGTGCAACAACTTCAGGAGCTTAATATCAGTCCTCATTACACCCATTTTAGTGTTAAAAGATGTGTCCATGGTAGCTTTAACATCTGTATAAAGCTAACGTACTCTCAATTGATCCTTCTCCGTTCTCTCTCTCTCTCTCTCTCTCTCTCCACAGCCGCTGTGCCAGCGAGCCCCAGTTCGCCTCTGTGTGCGTGGCCAGCAGTCCCACGCAGCCACCCGCGCTGTGGATGAAGATCGTCCATGGACGGGCCAGGAGAGCCTGGCTCAAGATGACCCCGAGATGTGGGATCTGCTGTTAAAGGAGAAGGACAGGCAGTGCCGCGGCTTGGAGCTCATAGCGTCTGAGGTACAACATTTTTCACTGATATGAAGGAGGTTTTATTTTTTAACTCAGTGTGTTTTTGACAGTTTAAGTACATGTTTACAGTGGAGAGAGATGTGAAGAATGGGCTGCAAAAGAAAGAGTTCAAGCTTGATTATCAACCCAGAGTAACTTCTTGTGCAGTGACTAATGTATAAATGAAGTAGCTTCCTCCAAAACATTTTAAGTTTGCAGTGGATGGGTATTTAGAAAATTATAGACCAGATAATTACCAGATAGCCTGGACACAATAATACATTTCCTTGAACCAGCCAAGGGCATCATTTTGCCAGTGCCTTAAAAATGTTGGTATAGAATTGACATGCTGGCAGATACTTCATATTATCAAAGCAAAAGATTTTTCTTTCAGTAAGCCTTTCGGCGAACATAAAGACCCATCCTGTACCGTTTTACATTGATTGAGTTGCCTCATTTTTAAAGAAACACAGTAAGTGTAAACACTTACTCAATGCCTGTAAGAGCTGGCAGCACCGGCCCGGTATGTTGGCAGTGCAGGTATCTCCGAATGCCTCATCATCTCTGATTAATGTTTTGGCTAAATGGATGAATGAATAGGCTTACATTTAGCCTCACGGATATCTACTCTGGTTGTGTCTCTTTTCCATATTACTGCTGGCAGCGTTGACAGAAGCAGTAATCAGTAGTTTATTAGGGCACTCACGGCAGATGAATACACTACAACACATCAAGGGCAAGAATTTATAAGGGCATTCAAATTCACTACAAAATACACTGCAGGTATAAATTCATTTTTCACTCATAGTTATTCCAAAATCATCTTGTTGTTGAATGTTTTAATATTTTCCGGCAGTGAATGTGCTCATTCTTAATGTTTTCAGTGGCTTGCTCCGTCAGAAAAGCTGTGACCTACTGGCTCAAACATGCACATGATAAACAGATATCATGAACTCTGATGTGTGTTGTGTTTTAAAAACAGAACATTCATATCAAGTCATTCAATTTTGCCGTCTTTAATAGTAAAGCGCTGACAGGATGCAGTGCTTTCTGTAAGCAAGAGTGCCTCAGTTGCTCCAGAAACATTTGAGTATCTCCTGTTCTTCTGTTTTCACTGCAAGGCTTGATGGTGTGAAATGGAAAATTTTACTATTCAAAAGAGCTGACAGTGTTTTATCTTGTATTGTTCTTCCTCTCTCCTCCTGTTTCCTCTTCGCCACAGTAGTTGTTCAGTGGAGTATATCGGCCCCCTCCCTACACAAAGCCTGACCGCTCTAGTGTGAGATAAAGCTGATATCTTCATTCTGCCTCCTCCCCACCTCACTGTGCAAGGCGCTCCACAGTACAGCTCAGGCAGGCATTCCTTGAATGAAAAGACATACATTTTCCCACGTGTGCACACACACACACACACACACACACACACACACACACACACACACACACACACACACACACACACACAAGAAGCAAATGCGTTTGTTTTTCTAATATATGCACAAACGGACACAACAGAAAGCTGTTACTGGAGCTGTTATCTCCCCTGATCTCCTCTCGGCTTCAGTGTGTATTATCGGCATAAACAAGCACACACACATATACACAACCGTACAACCCCAACGAGGGCGAGTGGAGACTAGACTGCACCGTGTATATGTGTGTGTCATGCAGTGTCACTGGCCAGTGTGATAATATACATGAAGTGTGTTGTGGTGTTGTGTCAGGAGGCCATAACAGAGGAGGTATCCACAGTCAGTTACACAGTCGCTCTGCAGACATTTGTGCAGTAAATGTGACAGGTAATCAAGCCAAGTTCATTTGTTTAGTTCTGTATCATGGACAGTGTTTCAGTGGCCTTTACAAGGTCTCAAGCAAATAGCACTTAGTGCTACAGTCCCAGTTTGAGTCTGTTTATTATCTCGCATGGTGCTTTGTTTTCACATATTTTGAAGCTTGTTTGTTTGTTTTTTTAAATAAAAAACAAAACACCTTAAGATTAGTAAAACAACTTGGATATGGATAAATCTGTATTCATATTTCAGTATTTCGTATAATGTCCCACACAGTAAATGTCTGTATAAGTTGGACGACCTTTCTTCATCTCAAGCATGAACAAAAAAGTTAAGTTCAAGTAAAGTTTTCAACAGCAATACTTTACTCCACCAGAAGAGAAGTAGAGGAAATCTCAGGAGAAGAAAGAGAGCTATCCTCCAATCAGAGGGGTGCCGTCAAAGCTGTAGGTGGGAAACGGCAATTAGAAGATAAACGGAAAGTTGTAACAGTTAGTATTAAAGCTGCAATTGATTATTTTCATTATTGATTAATCTACTGATTATTCTCCTGATTAATCATTTAGGGATTTAAAATGTTTTGAAATGGTGACACAAACCCAACATTTTCCTCTAGCCTATAAAGTGACCAACAGTCTAAAACCCAAAGATATTCATGTTTACTGTTACACAAGAAAAGAGAGAAATGGAAAATCCTGACATCTGAGAAGCTCGAACTAAGCAATGCTGGATGACTTTAACAAAATATTTAACAAAATAGTTTTCCATCAACGTCATGTCTTTTTCGTCTTCAAGCACGCGAGCAACATGTGAAAGCTAACTTCAGGGGGACAGTTAGACCCCTTGTGCAGCAAACCGTACTTGGTGAAATTTGTTTTTCTTGGAAAATGCATTGCAAAATGATTTAAAAAAAGGCCACACCAGTGTATCTCAGCATGTGCAGAAAAGTTTATTGCATTATCTTGTATCCTGCAGCAGCAAAGCGATAAGCATTGTGAAGTGCAGAGTGTTAGTCTATGGAAGTCCAGAGGTTCAATACTGTAATGATTGCCTTTAGCTGGAGGGGGATTTCTCACTATCACTTAACACACTTTAATTTGCGGTCCTTGTCCCTTCTGTCCACTCGTGTCATTGATCTGAGTGCGTGTGTGTGTTTGATTGTGTGTGTGTTCTCTCCACAGAATTTCTGCAGTCGAGCAGCTCTGGAAGCTCAGGGCTCCTGTCTGAACAACAAATACTCTGAAGGCTACCCAGGGAGAAGGTGAGTGTGTTTATTCACTCACACCCAGCTTATTAACACTGTTGATATTTGCAGCTTTAGGATATTTGTTACAGACGTGCTCACACAAGCACACACACTGATTTACACTGTGTTCTCTAGCTTGGCCTATAATACTACATGCCAACTGCATAGCAAATAATCCAAAGCGTCTGTCTTGCCAAAGGAGACTCCTTAGGGGATCCATTGGAAGAAATTAGTGGCCAGGATGATAGTTGCATGTTTTCTATTTTCAGTTTTCCTATTATCTGTTATGTCCCTCAGATAGTTCACATTTATCAGCAGCAAACAGAGAGCTGACATGTTTTGAAATGTTCCTTATTTGATGCCTTTGATTCCTGGAATACAAGCCTAGCATAAATCTCTCTCCCACTGAATGTGTTTTTAATTTTTACCCCCCCCCATCCTACTCATCTGCTGGTTTCCACTTTAATGTAATGAAACAAACGGGTGATCTCATTGAATGAGTGGTTTGTACAGTAGCCATCTGTTGCTCCTTCAGCTGTAATTCCTGATGAGCATTTTCACCTGATATGTCCCAGATCTGCTGTGGTAGTTTCAGATTAACACTGGTCTAAATTGCTCTAGATTTTGGTGACAAACGGTGCTGTTTGTTTGTGGCAGATGTATGATTGGTAACAGGGATCGCTGATATTGTCTTAAAGCGGCTGTAACCCATATTAACCCTGTGTCTTCACAGAGCTTTTTTAGAGACTTTTAGCTCATTGTTTAGCTGCAAATTTACCATTTTGGTTCACTCTCACTGCTAGCATCGCCGTCAGCCACAACAGGCCACTGTTTCCAGTGAAAAAGCTCTAAAAACCCATGTACACTATCTGCTCAGCACCAAACAGCAGACAAAGTTACCAACTAGCTAGTGAACAAAGTGGACCATTTACCAACTGAAAAAAAACAAAAAACAAAAACTGACTGTTGGACTTAGATTCACTAGCTGGCCAGAAACACAACTCTAAATGAATGTTAATGTTGCTCCACAACTGCATCAGGAGTGATGCATCTGTTAGTACATGGCCTAAGGATGTCTTTTTCCTCCAACTCCGCCCTCAGATACTATGGTGGAGCAGAAGTGGTCGACCAAATTGAGCTGCTGTGTCAGAAACGAGCACTGGAGGCCTTTGACCTGGATCCAGCACTGTGGGGTGTCAACGTCCAGCCGTACTCTGGCTCCCCCGCTAATTTTGCTGTCTACACCGCCGTGCTGAACCCCCATGACCGCATCATGGGCCTGGACCTGCCCGACGGAGGACAGTCAGTAGTCACTGCTGCTTCTTTTTATTTCTATTCTTTATCTCCACTCTGTCACTTTTTTTTCTTACCCTCACACCTTTCTGAGCTAAGTCATTTGCAGGACCTGAATCAATAACAGGCACTTTTCTTTTTCCTGCACATTTGTGTACACTTTTCTCTCATAGATCAAGTTGTTTGAGGGATAATATTTTATGTTTGCCTGTTTTTTTATCTGTCTTCATGTTCCTTTTTGTCTCCACAGTCTGACCCATGGCTACATGTCCGATGTTAAGAGGATTTCTGCAACCTCAATCTATTTTGAGTCCATGCCCTACAAACTAAATGTAAGTAGAGACCCCTACCTACCTTACAGCTTTCTTGGTAATGGTGAGGAATAGTATCACCAGTAAAACTGAGGGTGATAAATGCTGTGAGGCAGAGGCAGGCTAAGTAGTATTTGAAATAATAATTAACATGTTTTATGTACAGAATGACCAGAAATCACAGTTTTTCAAACTCGGGTGTCTTCTGTGACTGACTTGAACTGACTGCCACATGAACCGTGTGTCAGAGTCTGCAGTCTTCTCAGATGTCTCATGCTTAGTGGTGCAAAGCGTTGCCTGTTCTGCTGCAGCACTCTGAACGAGGTCTCCCATGTTTCAGTACGACTATCAGTCATCTCTGCTACTTTGTCAGTATCTGCGTTTAATTTTACAGCTGGTGGTTGAAGTAAGAAATCACACTGGTGCTTACAGACAAACCACACAAAGACTTTGTGTGAAGGTATGGAAGTGAATATGCTCTTTATTTTGCACTGTCCCTGCAAACTGAATTCACTGTCATAGTGAATGGAAGAAAACTGTTATAGAACAGATAAGGCCAGTGTGTATCTGTATGACCACAGGGGCAGCAAATCTTCAATAACCACAATATCTAAAATATGTTTATGGTTTTTCCTCTTAAAAGACTATTTAATTACAGGATATTGATTTAATTAACCGAAACGAAGACATGAAAATAGAAGCTTTGTGATCCCCTTTTTGGGAAATGCTGTTTGGTTTTGTGCCCCCACAGGGACGAAGCAAGGCACTGTGGGTAGGGAATCAGTGTCTAACTCAAGAAACTTTAGCCCTGCTGACGCTTGCTGACAGGTGCTTGCTGACAGAGGGGCTTAAACGCAGGTGTTTTGTTTGATGTATGTATAATGTAAAACATTTAAAGTCCTGTTTTCCTCCAGCACTGAGATCTGCATTAGCAGGGTCCCTCAGAGGTGACACCTAATGTTTTGGAGTTAGCATGCGGATATGGTTTGTGCATATGCCAGTGCATAGTATTTTATCCCTGGGGTCATAGTTGTGTGGTAGTGTTGGGTAGCGGCTGATGGATGGCCATGAGAGTCTGCATGTCCAGACCTGCTGATGTATGGGCAGGCAGGACCCCTCTGCGAGAGAGATAATGGGAAATCGACAGGCTGGCCAGCACCACTGGCTCTGTCTTCACAATGAGCAGCTTGATGGAGTGAGGGGGCATCCATAGATGTGCTCTGGAGATGGGAGATTATCAGGTTGTCTAAATAAAGCTCTCCCTCCTCCTTTCCTCACTTCTTTCCCTTGTCTGTGTCTCCTTTATTCTCCATCTTTTCTGTCTCTCACTTTGTTTTTCTGCTCCGTCCTGCTTTCCACGTCTCGCCTGAACCGGCTCTCTTTTCTGATGCCCGGAGAAGGAGTGGAGCGGGTAAAAGTGGAGATTCAGGCGCAATACACTCTGGCCATGTGACTGGTCCAGTCTGACTCCATTTCATGTGAAACCTGAAGTACATTCCCTGAACAATGGATTGTCTAACACATTTCTCAAATTGCTTATCTCAGTGAAAAGAGCAGGAAAAGTCTCCAAACCAACCTCTGATCTGTTCAGGCTCATCACACCACTTGAGTGGATCCCTGAAAGGTTGAATTAGGATAAGTAGCGGTGCATTACTCCAATTGCTCCATCTTCTGCCTTGATATGATAGGTTGAAATGTCTCCCTTAGATAAATTCCTTCCCCTTTTAAGGTAGCCAAAGTACTTCAAATGCAGCTGCATCAAATGATCTTCAAATGGAAGAAATCTCTCTTCCGTGTTGATATGTTTGCTCTTGATCCTCAAGATATCTGACAACTTTTCTTCATCCTCTCATGTTCCTTTTTTACCCCCCCTCCTCTAATATCCTCATATTCATCCTCCACGTCTTTCCTCCCTCTTTTTTTCTCTTCTCAATCTGTCTCCCTCTCTGTCTCTCTGCAGATTGCAACAGGACTCATAGACTACGACCAGATGGAGTTGACGGCCAAGCTGTTCCGACCCAAGCTCATCATCGCTGGCACCAGTGCCTATGCCCGCCTCATTGACTACGCTCGCATCAAGAAGGTGCATGGAGAACTCTCTCTGTATTCAAAACTCACCCAGCTTTCACCCCATCTTTATCTCTGTTTGTGTGCTACCTGTTTTCTCCACCTCTCACCCTGCATTAGGAAGGGCAGCTTCATCCTCTTATTTAAAACTCAGCCAACCTTTTCCTGAACTGTCACGCACACCTGCTTCCCGCACTGATGGGTCAGACCTCGCCAGGATCACTTCCAGCTATAGGTTCACTAATTTCTGTCCCACAGCAGAAGCTAAATACTGCGTATTCTTGTTCAAACGTCAACGTACAAACCAAATTTCCAGGGTTTTTCACACTCCTGCTCCACCACACAGATGCTTTCTTCCACTCTTGGCTACTCATCCAAACTGAACGTGGACACTCGCACTGACACTCACGTACACAGTGGCAACTTTTAACCGCACACTTCACTGCTCTCTTTGACGGTGCACAAGAGGCCCCTTTATCTGTTTTGTTATAGCCACCCGCTGGTTCACTTCATTCACTCCATGACTGCTTCCCTTTGTTGCAGAGCTCCACTTTAGCTGCTGCCATCAGATGGAGTGTCCCACCATTACAGAGCTGTGTTTTTATTAAGCACCATAACTACTTTGCCACTAGGCCTGAAGTGGGTCCATATTTTCCCCCTGGCACACCTCTGTGGAACTGTTCACTGTTTTATGGCAGAGTCTGCCGGGCCGGGCTCCTCTCCAGTTTTTCAGTGTTGTGTTACCTAGAATGGAGCGGGCTCCTTTTTTTTTTCTGTCTGGAATTTGTTTCACTATCTGCGTTCATCAGCTAACGCACATCACCCTCTTGTGTTCTTTACCCCCTCCAGTAACCCTGCCATCTATCCTGCCTTTTAATCTAATAAACATGTGCTGATCCAGTTTAGATATGAGAGGCAGGCAGATTGTCATGATAATGCATATTAATTGGAGCACTAAAAAGATTGCTTACTCCTCTGATCATTTGCCAGCAAGTCATTTGCATGTTAGCGAACTATTTATTATTTGTGCCTTTTTCAATAAATGTTGGCAAGAGAAGGCAAGGATTTATTGAATTACGCTGTAATATTTGGGGCTTCTGAAGATTGCTGAAGAGTGTAATAACACCAGCTCTGATTTGAAATATCTGCCCTTTAAGATAGGTGCTGCTAACAGATGTAGAGTCGGTCATCAAATCTTAACCGTGGGGAAAAATGTAAATGTATTCATGCAAGAGATTGTATCTCACATTTTTTTATCTCACATTTCAACTTATACAAAGCACAGTCAAATAAAATACACAGCACAGTTGGGTCACTGATAACACAGATTAAGACAAGTTTAAGCATGCAGTTTAGTTTTATAGTAACTGTAGGTTTTTGTGGTGGAACTCATTATATCAAGCATAATGTATGCAAATACAGTGCAGTTCATAAATATTTGGGCAGTGCAGATTTACACTCTGTGCTCCAGGATACTACATTTGAAATGAAACACTGACTGAAGTGCTGACTTTCAGCTTTGTGGGAGTGTGTTCACATCTGTACTGGGACTCTCTTTTTATGCCTCCCCTTCAGGGACAGCTGTGGCCCGAAGCATTATGTTTTCAGGTTGTTTGTTCGTTTCATTCTCGTGAATAATGCCTTTAGGGAATTTCTTCAAATTTGGCACAGACGGTCTCTTGGATTCAAGGATGAACTTATTAGAATTTGGTGGTCAGAGTTCAAGGTCAGTGTGACCTCACAAAACACATTCTTGGCCATAAATCATGAATTAACATGCTTATTATGATATGATTTCACACAAACGTCCCATAGGATAAAATGATGAAGTTTTATATCTAAGAGGTCAAAGGTCAACCTCAATGTGGCACCATAATGTTCTGCAAAAACAATCTTCTGGCCATTATTCAACACCATATTTGACCATATTTCACATTTTGTCAGATACTAAATTGCTGACACTAATCTTGGGTGTCCACCTTGAAACTTCTGTGCTGATGGGTTGAAGGTGTGTGTGAAGCATCCACGTTTTACTGTTTGTAGCTTCTTTGCAGCAACATCCAGTCTAGTCCCATAGGTCCCTAAGTCAGACACCTGACTTCAATCCAACCAAGCCTTGTCTCACTTGCTGAAGAGCAGGCTGAATGCAGAAATCCCCTGAAACAAGCAACAAGTGATAAAGCCTGTGAAGTGTCACAGAGGCTGTAGATACTCTAACATGTGTACTTCTAAATACTGTAGTCACCTAAATGTAAGGTGTAAAGGAGGGCTGTAATTTTCACACTGTTAATCTGATCCAAGTGTTCACAGTTTCATTTAAAATCAAATATTCTGGAGCCAACCAGGAAAAAGAAAATGTCACTGCAAGACTTGACTGACAGCACTTCAGTTCACAGATATTGGGCAGTAATGTTAAAACTTTTGTGTCTCGTACTGTAAAGTTAAAAAGATTGTTAAATTTAATGTGAAATTTCCTGCCCTGTGGTTTAAATTTGAATCCTAATTTTCTCCCACCCTTTTCACCCTCAGCTCACGACTGACATTAAGGCCTACCTGCTAGCTGACATGGCGCACATCAGTGGCCTGGTGGCAGCCAAAGCCATCCCCTCTCCCTTTGAATATGCTGACCTGGTCACCTCTACCACACACAAATCCCTCCGAGGAGCCAGGTAAGAACAAGAGGAATTTCAGAAATCTCATTAGAACTGCTGCAGTGTGGTGACTGAAGCCAGGGAGCAGCACTTTATTATTTATCTCTTTGTCACATACCTTTAGAGCGCCATGGAAATTATTAGTTACTTTTCATTAATAGCAGTTATTGTGTTTTCTGACGTTGTGATTCCCTCCTAACCAGACAGCTGTTGAGCCACATGTGGGGACAAATCAAATTACCAAGGATGAAACCTTGTTGGGTTTCAGAGAAAAATTAAATTGTAAAAATGCTTTGTCAGTCAGTTTGTCTGCTCTGTCCAGGGCTGGCCTCATCTTCTATCGCAAGGGTGTTCGTTCAGTGGACAAGAAGGGGAAGGAGATCATGTACGACCTGGAGGACAGAGTCAACTTCTCTGTCTTCCCCTCCCTGCAAGGTGGACCTCATAACCATGCCATTGCTGGTGTGGCTGTGGCACTCAGACAGGTCAGCACAGCACAAAAACTTCAATGAAAAGCAGCTAACTTCATTTGTATCGATGTAACGTTTTATTACTCTGGTCTGCTATTTCCTATTAAGAAGCTAATAACTGGTGAATCAGATTTTGCGGTGAAACTAAATCTTACTGTTGAGATGACTCAGGAACTTGTTCCCTAAGCTGCTCTGGGCATCTGCTCCTTCTCTTTCTCAAGACTGAACGGTCTGGATCTTAAGGCTAGGCGAGAGAGCTGTTGAAATTGAATCGGTTAAAAAGGATGGAAAGGCGATGTCTCTCACAGATCAAAAGTTCTCAACTTATACAGTTTATCAAATAGTGTTTCTTTGTTTATGTTATGTTAAAATGACATTTGTTTATATAGTAGAAATTTGTTTTCTAGATATTTCATGCATCATTTCTTGACTGCTAACTGAGAAAAGTGAACTCTGAACCCGTTCAACCCTTTCTATTGTTAATGTGTGTGTGTGTGTGTGTGTGTGTGTGTGTGTGTGTGTGTGTGTGTGTGTGTGTGTGTGTGTGTGTGTGTGTGTCCAGGCACAGTCTCCCATGTTCAAGGAGTACATATCCCAGGTACTAAAGAATGCCAAGGCTATGGCTGCAGCTCTCCTCGACAAAGGCTACACCCTGGTATCAGGTAATCTTCATTCTCTTTAAGCATTTTTTCCCCTGTGAGACACAGGCTCAGGAAAAAGAAACAGAGAGAAACACACAACACAGTCAATCAAGAGAAATGTCCTGTCACAAAATGCAAATTAGGCGACAGGAAAAACCAGAAAAGGATTTAAATTCATGATGTGCAAATAGGCAAATGTCAGTGAAGCTGTCCTGTCAGTCAGGAAAATTAAACCATATGAAAGTGGTCACTTTCTGCTTGTGAGCGAATGCTCGAATCTTGTGCCACATTTAATTCACAGGCTTCAGCTCTTTTTTGATCTACAGGCTTCAGTTGATAGCCTTAAAACACAGCCTTGTCCTGTGCTTACACGGCATTGTGTGCGTACTCCTTTTTTCAAGCCCTTTGTAGATGTGTGTGTAACAAAGGAAAAAAGGTGTGTGTCTTGTGCACAAAACGAGTGTGTACTTACTCAAATAAGGTGTTGATTCAACTGTAATCATTTTGGAGGATGTAGTTTGTGGTGCTGTTGAACTGCGCTGAGGTGTTTCTGTTTTGATATAATGGGTGGACAAAATAATAGAAACACCTATTTGTGTAAGGCATTACTATTCAGCAGCACCATGAACTGTAGCCTCAGAAATGTGAATTAGACTCCATTAGCTTTAGCTTGGTGTGCTCAGCAAACTGGCGACTGAGTGTGTGTATATGGTGCTTATACTATGTATAACATGTATAACACAAACACAAATGAGTATAGTTTAAGCAGTAAAAAATGTCCCATTAGTGAATTTCCTGCTTAAGTTGCCTGAAGTATCTTTGTCTCTATCATGATGACAGTCACAGTCAGACTTATGTAATCACCTTCAGAGAGCTCACTGAGCAAAAGAACCAAAGTCATCTTTTGCTCAGGTTGTCCCAGAATGAAGTAATAGCTTATCAATACAGTGCTCAGGTTAACACAAACCAGATATGCAGATAGACATGAACAAATGCATGAGAAAGGTAAAGATGTGAAGCATTGAGGCCTCCAACAACACACAGCCTAACAGTAATTAACTGCATTCAGTTTCATATCCTGAAGCTCACAATTCTAGTAACATTCCCGCATGTTCAGCTAACGTTTAAGTGGTTTGATCAGAGGCCTGAAAGTGAAGCTTGTGTCTATGAAGCCTCAGAGTTTCCCCCTCTTCAGAAGTTCTCACTGAAAATCCTGAATATTTCAGGCGGGACCGACAACCACCTGGTCTTGGTGGACCTGCGGCCTAAGGGCATTGACGGAGCTCGGGCAGAGAGGGTGCTGGAACTCGTGTCAATAACTGCCAATAAGAACACCTGCCCCGGGGACAAGAGTGCCCTGACTCCTGGTGGCCTCAGGCTAGGTGAGGAACAACTTCACATTACACTGCATTTAACTTGCCTCGGAGAAGAGTTTGTCAAACTTATTACGAGTATGATTGGAAACGACATTAAAAAAAACAGGAAAAAGTGCTGATTTGTGTATTCAAGATGTTTATAATCTCAAAATGCCCGTAAATGGTTGCAGTTCTTGTCCAGATAATCAGTCCTGATATGTCGATCAGCTGTTCAGCATTCTTCATATGTTTAACTACAAGTGGCGTTTTTTTTTTACTTTGACTTCGCCCTTTACATCTTCTTCACGTCACCACTTTTACTTTTTCAGTATGTAGTTCTGCATATGGAAATTAGTCAGCCACCAATTAAGCCACAAGCACTGAGCAGATCATGATTAATTAAGCATGTTTGGATTTTTAATCATCTTCCAGGAAGTTCAAGAGCCCCACAACTACACTGCCACATTTTTAGGATTGTCTTAAGGCGAAGTACTACACCTACAGTACGATGTACTGCACTTATTACTGTCTCTGTTTATTATATTGAGATTTGGACTGCACCTTAGTGCCCCATTAGTATCATATAGCTTTGACAGATCTGGAGTCTCTGTAGGTTCATTACTGAAATTTCAAGAGTCTCCAGGGTTCTGTCTTTTCCAAAGACCATATGGTTCCTAAGTGGGGAAAAAAATGCAAGGAAATTGATCAGAGACAGTTGAACCTGTAAAGGCTCAAGGAATGTCTGTCATTACTTTGTATTCTAAGCACCAGATTTTGTTCTTCTTGGTCCCAGGTGCTCCAGCCCTGACCTCCAGACAGTTTAAAGAAGCTGACTTTGTCCAAGTTGTCGAGTTCATGGATGAAGGCTTCAAGATTGCCTTGGATGTCAAGAAGAAGACAGGTAAGTCTATTGTGAGAAGGGGGGCAGACTACAATGTACCCTGGTGTTTGGCAAGAAGCTTTTTGTCTTAAAAAAAAAAAAAAAAACAGTATGTGAAACTATTTGTTTATTGAAAATTACTAGGTGCTGTATGTGATATTAAATTGTTGGATACTGAAACATGAGAGGAAGCTAACAGCCCAGAGGTGATAAAACAAAGGAGGCTAAAAAATAGAAAGCTGAGCCATCTCCTACTCTCTTCTCTGGTGTCTTCTCCAGGAAAGCTCCAGGAGTTCAAGAACTTCCTTCTGCAGGACCCAGAGACTGTGGCTCGCATAGCCGAACTGCGCCACCATGTTGAAAATTTTGCCAGGCCCTTCCCCATGCCAGGCTTCCATGACCATTAGACAAGCCAATATAGAGTCAGGTGGCAGGAAGCTGACTGGATGAAGGTGTGCAAGGATAGGAGGAGAGGGGTAAAATGTTGCGGTGTGGTTGTGGTTGGTGCCTGTGAACCGGGATGACTCTCGAGTTAACCTTTTTTTTCCCCAATCAGATCTGGGAAACCACATTTTTTATACTTCTTTGCAGTCGTCCATCAATCTATTCTTGAAAAAACACAGCCTCCACGTTGAGGTAAAGAAACAATAAACTTGGACAGATTTTTTTAGCGCTGAAGAACCTATTTTCTATTATATGTGAAAAGATCTTTCTCAGTCATCTTCAGATCATTTTTGTGTGTGGGAGGACAAAACATGTCAAACCAGTCAAATGACCAACAGGTTGCGTTGTCACAGACCTAATCAGTGTATAATTAGTAATTGTAATAAGAAACAATGAAGAGTCTTAATGCTGTAAAGAGTTTCAACTAATGTCACTGGTGCATATTATATTCACATGCACATGCATTTCTACTGTTGTTTTTCTGTTAATGAAACCAGGTACGCAAGGAGGCTTCATGAGGTGAAGGGGTGTTCTTCCATACGATGTTGTGCTGGCCTTTAAATTTTTGTGGGGTAAAATTGTGTTTGGAAATCAGAAATTAATCCAAAATGTGAGAAAGTTCGCTCTTTAACTTCATAGAGAGTTGTGCAGCTTGCCTCTGTAGAGGAAGGGTCCAAGTCAGTTTACACACGAGGTGGACTAAATACTTTGATATACTATAGTCCAGTATAGCAACACTAGAAGCTGTGTTCACAAATACTGTCTCATGCACGGTGTAAACAATCAAATATAAGCTTTAAAAGGTGGAACTTAATGGAACTGTTTATTAGATTGAATTACAATAGCAAACGTCCACCTCATGTGAAAATCTGTTTTTTCTGTTCTTCCTGTTAGTGTGGCTTTGTCTGCTTTCTTCCAGCATATCATCAATATCTGAATTGCTTTATATTTTGTTATGACTAACAGAAATGTCATGCTGGATTATTTCATACTTTACTTTAAGTGCGTTTACAAAGAGAATACTTTTCTATTGTACTTTAAAATCATTTAACTTTGTAACTGCCATCTGTTCACATATAGTATTTTGAGGTTTCCAATACCAGCTGATTTGTTGAACTAGAGGAGGGAAGATTTGTAGTGCAGTCTTTCTAATTTAAATATAATTTCTTTCAACCTGGTGTTCAGTGATGGAAACTGTGGAGCAGCTTGGTTTGGTAAAACATTTTCAGAGTATTTTGTTGTCTGGTTCACAGATTGGAACTGCTGTCATTATCACTGCATCAGTGAGGGAGCAGGATTTCTGTTTGTGAAATGGTCTTACTGCACCATCGAGGGGTATTCAAAATGGTGTGCTTACTTTCTTTGTGCAGCTTCTAAAATGAACCAAATCATATAAAGTGTTCACATCACAGCTTATTGACAGCCAATAGACTAGACTTTGCCAAAATATGCCAACAAGTATTGTCCTCTCTGATATGTTGCCAGCCATTGTACATGTCAACTTTCTCTTACAGAACATTTTTATTAACATTGAATGAGTCCTAATAAAGTACAATAATGCAACCACAGTGTTCTGTTTTTGAAATTAATATACATCATCACAACCACACAAGTTCAGAAACATTCATGTGAGGCAATGTGTCATTCTGTTGAACTATGATTATGTTTATCTGGACTGATGTGTGTTGGAGCATCGATGTGTTTTAGGCAAAATATGAGTGGAATAACAGATTTAACCAGCTGTTGTCCAAAATTAGGAGAATCACTCACTATCATGGGACTAATGATGAGGTTATGTATAGTTTATCTGGCAGGGGTTGGATAAGAGCATTTGTCGGGAACCACTGACCGAACCTAAGCCTTACTTCCACAGAGGGGGAATATGGGGAAAAAAGGGGAAGAAGCTGAAGGGGGGCAGACTTGCGTATATCCTCCTGCCAGCTGACTATAATGTGTCTGTGAAAACGCAATGGTGAGGCCGGCAAGCACATGACAACTTCTACTCGCTGCAACACAAATCAAACGCACCCTCTCTGTTAGAGCGGGCCATTTAAACCGGTATCGCCCCGCCCATGTTTGGCTCTGCTCACCTGCGCCATCACAACTCAGCTGTTAAGTCATAATGCTGTTTATAACGAAGCTAACATGCCAACTAGATCTGATAATATAGTTTAATGTTACGTTAGCTAACGAGTACCTGCTGCTAGCCGTTGTTGCCACTTAGCTGCTCTGTTCAACGACCGTTACTATCGGATTCCAACCGCCATTTCAGACCGGAAGTGCCACACTGGACAACGATTGGGATTCTTTCCAAAGAATTTACAGTCCCCGCAGACGACTGCCTCACCAAGTAAGTGTTTGTTACTTGTGCTAACGTGGCTGTCATGACCTGGTGTCTTGCTTCTCTCCGTTTGGATGCTTGGTTATGTCTGCTGTAGACTCCATTGCTCTGGCTGTTAGCGCATGCTAATCTGCTTCAAGTAATGTTATGGTGTCTCCTGGTTGCTGTTGACTTCTACTTCTGACAACCTACAGCATGTGTGGTGTTTGCTTCTGTATTTATTGTGATTTAAGTTCTCATAGTGGTTCAGGTTACCTTTCCTCTGGTTGGTTGTTTGTGACTGTGATGCTGTCAGTCTGTTACAAGCATACTAAGATAACAGATGTGCTAACTACAGGCATGCTAATGGACTGAGATATGGCATGTCTGCTAGGCTGCTGTTGTTTTGGATAGTTTCTTATTGACTCAGTGAAAAGTAATATTATACAGTTAATTTAGAGATTCAAATGTGACTTTAGCCTTGCACACAGCCCATTCAAGTATTTATTTTTAATGTCTTCATGTGACAGGTATTTCTGCTGAAAGCAATATGTTTATGGGAAAGCTTGATTTACTGTTTAATCAGTATTATTTACAGTATCCGTTTATTTTCTGATGCCGGCAGCATTTTCTAAGGGGTTTTGTCCACTCAAAGGCGTTACTTTCAATCAATTTAACATGTGAAAATGAATGCTTAGCTGCTGCAGTGTTTTTGCCTCCTGCCTGCTTTAGTTTATCCATCTCAACGCCCTAAATACTAGATTATAGAGGTGTTCAGTACATGTACAAACGCATCTTTAAGAGTGAATTTTTATACCCTCACTGGTGACTGAGTGCACTGTTGTCAGCTCAGTCATAACATTACATTACATTACTTCCTCATTAAAAGCCTGTTAAGACTGTGAAAGCCACATAATCTGATAACTCTGTTGTTAATAGCTATTAATCTCATGTAAAGTGCTTGTGTAGGCTAGTTTGGTACTGAACTGAAAGTAACAGCTTGGTCTAGCAACACACTGAACAGCCTACTGATATATTATTGGCACGTCTGCTCATTTGCAAGCTCTCCTGTAACATTGCTGCCTGTTTATTATAATCACCTCACAATTTCTGCAGTGCTGGGTTTAATGGGTGCATGCATGGGTGAAGAGGTCAGAGCATAGATGGCAGCAATGTATCTTCTCTGCTTTGCTGGTAGAGCAATTTGAATTGCGATTGTACTGATGATATTACTGATATTTTCTTTATTTGAGCACTAATGGAGCATTCTTTCATCTCAGTGTTTGTATGGTCAGGGCATAGAAGAAATACTTATCGAAAGTGAGCAATTATATCTGAGTTTAGGTTGCTGTCTAAGTGGAAGCATACGGTTTACACACATACCTGCCATTAGTTTCATTTGTAATGTAAGTGGATGAACAGCTTTATTCAGCAGTAATGTCTGGTGAGTTAAAAATAGACTGAAACTCTTGTTTAAGTATCACCTGGAAATATTACATTTAGAATCTAAGCACACTCAGGAACAGCCCCTCAGTAATCAAGTGCAGTAAATTGTTGCTATACTCACCAAATGTGAGCACCTTTCCCATTTTTCCCATTTTTGGCATAGGGGAAGGTGAGGCAAGGGGCAGTCTGCAATGTCTTGACTAGATGCTAGTAAATCCTACACACTGGATTTTTGAAATGCATAGGAAAGCTGAGCAGTCACTGATTGACTCCTCCTCCAGATCTCCCAGTTGCATATATTTACTGAATATCAGCAGATAATGATCAGTGGTTGATGGCGTCCCCTAGCTTTGCGTTCATTTGACAGAATACTGTTATGTATCACCATACATTTTTCCCCCCAAATCCTTTTCTTACTTTTTAAATACAAAATAACTATTAACAAGACATTTGGAAAAAAAACAAAACACACTGTTGGACTTCAAAGTTGGTGTGATAAAAAGGGTCAGGTCATGTTCATAATAGGCCACATTAGGCAGTGCAGGCACTGCTGGGGCCTGTGGAGTTGGTGGGCCCATAGAAAGAGTGTGCTCACTAACAATATGATGCAGGCTCTTGCAAGTGATTCAGATTCCCACCTCTGAAATATGCCTATGTTCAAAGAAGTGCTCACAATCGATAAACAGTAGGTGCCATTTGTATTTGTGCACTCGAAAAGGCAAACCCATCTCCTTTATGGTTTTCTTTTATAAAAATTATTCAGATACATAAGTGATTTTGTAATTTCTCTGGTATTTCTGTGGTCTATAGATATTCAATGATGAATTCTGGGTAATTTTTTTGTTGATGTTGTCCAGTGTCAAGTATTGGACCATGTGACAAGATGATATGTGTGTGCTTCGTAACTACTACAGCGGGCGCAAGGGCCCATCATAACTGCCTTATGCCAATGCACCACTTTTTTCACGTGATAGTTTAGCTTTAGTACTGGACACTAATTGGTCAGCCAAATTTATTAGGGCAGCATTGTGTGTACTTAGATGGGAAAATTTTAAGGCCCGTTGCAGATTTTTGTTGGTCATTTTGTATAATGGAGCTTTCTCTTTGTCCCGTGGGGGAGGTAACACAGTTTTTCCATTCCTTAGAAGCAACACAGATGAGCGATATCTTTTAGCAGCAGAATGGATTGTAAAATCACTCTGTAAAATGAATAGGTCCATAAGCAGGAAAAAGTCCAATGAAAAAGTACTCTTCAGTTGTAATTGTCATAATTGTACACAGTATTACCCATCTGGTACATTTCCTCATAATGTTGGTATGTTGGTCGTATATCAAAGCCTTAAAACTCCCCTCTAATCTGCCCTCTGCTGTTGTGTGTGTGTGTGTGTGTGTGTGTGTGTGTGTGTGTGTGTGTGTGTGTGTGTGTGTGTGTGTGTGTGTGTGTGTGTGTGTGTGTGTGTGTGTGTACACACACACACACACACACACACACACACACACACACACAATATGAGATGTGAAATAAAAAGATGATCAAATTCAGTTCCCTTGGTATCTGATCTGACAATAAATCATGCCGTTTTAATGAGGAGAGGGATAAATGACAGTGTCAGCAATTAATTAGACATGTATCTTCAGTCTATCATGTGTGTATGTGTGTGTACAGTATATGTGAAGATACAGTATGCATGAATGTACCTCTGTCACTTCAGTGGCTGTCATAATTAAACCTGGCAGAAGCTGATAGTGAAAAGATCTAAATATAGATAGGAGGAACTGTCTGGATATAATGATGTTCCAAATCATATTTAGACATCCAAGCCACACTAATGCACTGTAATTATCCAGTAATGAAACATGAGTGCTCCTCATAGTGTTAAGAGGCATCACTTCAGTGTGTGTGGGTTTTGTCTGTCAGTACAATAATCCTAATCCCCGTCCTAATCCTTCTGTACTACAGCACCTGCTGCTACAAGTACTGCTAATAACAGCTTTTACTCCTGCAACACGTTATCTACTGTAAAAACAGCTAGTCACATGCTGCACAGTAAGGCATACCAAAAATAAAGAAATTGATAAAAATAAAGATTATTGTGCAGATGGAGAAAAATTGCTGCATTTAACAAATTTAACACACTCTGATCAGCCTAGTCAGACAAAATGTGTTAATGACTATGATAATAATATTAACAATACAAATTCTAATGGAACAAGAGGTGTCTTCAAAAACAAGTTTTCTTCAACACACAACTGCACAACTGCAAGAAATGTCTAGTTTTTAATATGTCACAGTAGGAAAAGAACAGGTGTAAAAAGAAAACAATAATGACAGCAGAAATCCGTTTACTGGAGCTGCTTCATTCTCAGTCTGTGCATGCTGGCTCGCTGTCACTGTCATGGTTTACTGGGAAATTTGAAACTACTATGACAAGTCAACATGTCTGCTGTGAAAAAGCCCTATTTTGGTAATTTCTTGTTGTGGCACCTTTGGCTTTACTTTGTGCAATGTTGTGGGGCTTTTTTGGGTCGTGATAATAATAAAAATATGCATGTTTCCTTTAGTCCCAAAGCAATCCAGAGTTTTATTTGACAGAAAGGATGATTCTCTCTTTTCGTCTCCACTATCACTGGATTAATGACGCTTGATGGTGCTTAGGAGGATGAGTGAGTGTTTATCCTGTCGTGCCAAAAACTGATTGTCGCCTGTCTTTCCAGATATTTAGACTAGTAAAAATGATTGGATTGGTCACAGTCGAGCAGGTCAAATAATGCGGAGTCATACGAATAGTTACAAAAGAGATAATTTCTTTATTTTATATATAACCCATGTGTAAATCATGTTAAATACAGTGTAGTTTTTAAATATAGGCCGAAACAACATTACACATAAACACATAGAAACATGAGGAACAAACGTATGGTATTGGCTGTAATCATATTAAGTACTTTATGACTGTTTGATCCTGATAAAAGTGGCTGTAGACTTATAAACTGGCTGATAGAATCAGTTCTTGGCAGACAGTCACTTTTTGGCATGACACCCTCCATCAATTAAGTGTGCGTGCGTGCATGAGTGCGTGTGTGTGTGTTGGCAGTGAGATAGTGCATGCTTGTCTGAAAGAGCCAGTTATGCCTATTTCATACACAGATTTTCTTTTTTTAGCTTTACTTTCAGTAAACAAACATTTTGTCACACCTGCAGCAGGGAGTCAATAAGTGAAACGTGTGTGGTTGTTTTTTTTCACCTCCTCTAACTCGACGGAAACGCTCTTCACTCCTAAAGCGATGAGGGATTCTAGGAACAAGACTGCCAACGCAGCATAATTCTTTGTCCAGCTTTTCACACTGTGCGAGCTATTCTCATACTGTATATTATAAACATGCTGCTGGCACATTCAGGAATTCATATAGGCAGGATGTTACCTTGTACTCTGTCATATTTTTAGTGGGGCTGCTGTCTGTTTTTTCTCTGCACCTGTGCTTACAAGTGGCTTGCTTGTGTTGGAGTTTAGTGATCTGTATTGGTCAGCTCAACATACTTAGAAAAGTTTGAAAAAATGACTAGCATGGTGGTATTCTTATCACACAAAGACTGGAATACAACACCATGCCACCATATGGCTACGGCAGCTGAAATGTGTGATTATAGATAAAACAATGTTTTATTAATTAGTTCTAATTGATATGTTCTCACCTATCAGTTTCATTACATTAATGCTTAATTCCATTTTTAAATTGATTTTACAGCTATGGGGGTTCTTTGGTAGCACACCTGAGTCCTCAGCAACAGCCTGGGTTAGATTCTAACCTGTGACCCCCTGTTCTATCAAAATAAATGCTGAAAACCTCAACCTAGAGGCCACCAGCATGGCCCTTAGATATTTTAATGTTTTGAAAAGTAGATATTGTAGTCCAAAACAATGTTGTTGTTGTTTTTTAATCTGCCATCATGAGGTCGGTACATGGACATTTCCTACATTTTGATGGAAATGACAGCTATGTCAAAGTGAGAACTGCACGACCTCTGCTTTACAAAAGGTCGCTCCATTTTGATTTGTGGACAAACACTGGGTTGCTCTTTGATTTTCATGTTCCACCTCTGGGAGAAAACACTGAAGGATGAAAGGCCCCACTATCTCCACTGGATCAGTGGATCTGCCCAGGGCCTCGCAACAACAGCCACACTACCCCAACGCTGCCACCGTTGCCTCCTGTTTTGCAGCATGTCCTATTTACTTATTTATTCGTCCCTCCTCCGCCCACAACTCACTTCTTATCTCGCCCATTAAAATTAATCCTCATCTAAAAATATCTACTCTTGCTCGTCAGAGAGGATGTAATAGAGGTGGAGATGGCCTCTCTCAATCTCCCTCCCTCCTCCTGCCTCGCTCTCACTGACAACTGCTCAAGTGTCTGTGGAGAAAGTGCTCCACTTCAACTTCTGAGGTGGCAAAATGACAAACACAACCTGTGTTTGTAAAACTGAGATCTTTATCACACACTGCCATACTTTGCTGTCTACTGAGGCCTGATTCAGATTGCATGTCTGTCTTAATGTTTGCAGATTTGGAAAAGGACTCCATGGTTGTGTTGACACAGTCCCTAACTGCTGAAGCCATATAAATGTAGTAATTTAGCTCTATAGTCCTATTTTATCTGTAGCGTGAGTTGGAAAAATCACTAAAAGCAGGCAAGCAAAACATGTTATTGGATAAAGAAAGCTTAAAGCAGACATTTTAGAAGGGACAGCATGTTCAGGTGATGTTTTAGAAAACAGGAACATTTGAAGTGGTGGAGAATAAATGTGGAGAACGTGAATGGCATAGACAAAATACAGCCTAAGAAGTAAAATCACCGTATTGTACAAGCTCTTATCCTAATTGGTAAATTGTTTGATGGCGAGCTGCTGGTCTGCGTCACCCTTGGCCTTAAAGTTTTATACTGATACTAACACACTGAGGCAATGCAATCACAGCGACCTGCGAGGCTGCTCAGGCTGGATAATAACTGTCCCTCCTCTGTGTGTATGTGTGTGTGACCTTGTGATTATGCCCCAGTGTGATGCTTTGGCCCAGCTGATTACCTGTCAGCAGGTTTTGTGCATGTGAGACAAACACACACACGCACACACAAATCATCACCCTGCAACAGACAATCCCCACTGGGCAGGTCACCACACTGTTGCAGGAGGCATATTGCTGTTTAAAAGGAGCACACACACACATAAATGGGCCCATGCAGGGTCTGGAACATAGATTGTCTATTAAGGAGTGTATTAGGAGAACCCAGGGGTCTGACACTGAGACAGTTTGTGCGCCATTAGTGCGGGATTTTATGTTGTTGTCTGGTGCCCAGTGATACTGAGTGAGAGCACATGCGCACACACACACACACACACACACACACACACACACACACACACACACACACACACACACACAGGCACAAGCATTCATCATTCAATGAACTCTCCGAAATGGGAGAATTATGCCAGCAGGAGGCTTATTTGCAGAAACTACTAATTCTGAGTCTTGTCAATTTCCTGCTTCCTACCTAAGTGAAAATAATGTTTTGGTTTTTACAGACAAGCAGTGATCAAACAGTTGAGTGATTTGTCTCTCTGGACTGCATCTTTCTGGGACTGAAAACCCGTTTAAAAGAGCTCTATGACCCATACGAATATTCATCTCCTGTGATTGATTTCTATTTTGGTCCTCTTCATCTGCAACTTCATATCTCAGCATGTGTGCATGTGTGACTTGCTTGTCCCAACAGTGCTGGATTTGTGATGCCATGAGCTCAGTAAATACATTTTTTTTCTTGGAAGTTGAAAGATTTGAGTTTTTGTAGAGCTTGCATGAGTTCATTAACACAGTCAACCACAAATATTTGCTGTTCATGGTGTGCATAGCAATGTCAGACCTCTTAAGTTTAGCAGCATGGTGGCATTGTGAGCAGGGAGCTTGTTCTTAACCTACTGGACCTTGATGAGGTGTCCTCAACGGACTGAGACTTTCCATAACCTAAACGTTTAAGAACCTGTGAGACCTTGGCAGTAAATTCTCATTTATATTTGTTGAAAGAGTTTTTTCTCAGTCTCGTTTTAGCTTTGTTTTAGCTTCCATTAAGGACTGAAAAAAATACATGGCTCTTTAGCTGCTAAATGTTCACCAGCTTATCACTAACTTTCCTTCTCTGCTTTTTGATGTTAGCCAGGGAGTGTACAGTGGGTTTATCTGAGCTTTGTAGTCATTTGATCCATTTCCAATGTACACTTTTTTGATCAGTGGAGCTTTAAAGACGCTGCCAGTTTTAATCAACGCACATATTCATCATTATTACCTCCACCAAGGAGGTTATATTTCCGGTTTGTTTGTCTGTTTGTCAGCAGGATTTAGGAAAAAGTGCTAGCCTGATTTTTATGAAACTTGGTGGTATAGTCCAACATTCTTCCAAGGAAGAACACATTATATTTTGGACAGATCCTAATCACGAGGCGGTCGCATGAAATATTCCTTCCTTTTGTTGACATTGTAGACATATTCGCCTTTACCTAGCTTGTTATAGCATGCATGCTGGCTCTTTGTTAGTCATTATAAAGCACTTACTAATGCTTTATTCTGACAGTAAGGGGTATTAAGTGTTCGGTTATTAAGAGTGTAGTTCATCTGCAGCAGCTTCCTTACCTACCAACAATGAGCAGTAATTAGCAGGTTATTGAGTGCTTGCAGATTTGCTTATAGAAGAGTGGTGCATTGGCCTTGGAGAAGGTCTGTGCTCTCCAAGTGCCGTTTTTGTTCATTAAAAAAAATTATTACAAAATTATTACATTAAAAAATCATGACTTAGTGAAAACCAAAGGACGATATGGGTACAATACTTACATTACACCAATATTTACATAACATACATTACAATTCATTGCATTAATGATGTCTTAATTTAGTTTAAATGCAAATACATGGACACTATGTCAATGATATGAAAGAAACCCAGAAATATTTTTTCTTGTTCTTGTCACTGTAAAAATTCAAGTTTATTTTTAATCTCCATTATTCTCCCCAAAGTAAAATATTTTCTCATGAATATGCAGTATCTAAATAAGAAGCATATAATAAACAACATGCCTTGTATACCACATATAAGAAGAACCAGCCCTCTGTCTTATGTGATCTTTAATCGTTTTTGTTCACAGGGTTACAGTGTTAATTCAGAGCTGTCGTCATGGAGCATGAGGTGAGTCTCAGGAAATGTTCAGGAAGACGTTTCGCATCAGTGAGGTGACAGCAGGAGGTCATGCCAAACTTGGTGCCCCTGGAGTTGCCTGGAGGACCTTTAGAAGTCAGGGCCATTTTTCTTCAGGTTCTTGTAGTCTGTGCTGATGGCCACAAACTGTGGAAGGCAGGAGGAATACATTTAAATCTGTTTTGCTTAAATTAAATTCATCAGTGGTGTCTTTAGGAGAATGCGTGGAAAACAAAGAGTCAGGGGTGAACATTTTTTCACCCTCGAGTACAGATACAGACACATATACATGCATGCACTTACCAAACACACTTATTCACCGTTATTCTCTCTGGCTAATTCATTTTCTAGATTGCTGTCTTGCGGAGTTTGCATATGTCATGGATGATATAGTATATATTGGGTGATTGCATACATGTGACCTGCATACATTGAGCCCTCCAGCCATGATAAACTCATATTTTTGCACTGGCAGCGATTATTTTCTCCCCGTGTATTTGTCTTGATTGGTCTGCCATTAAAACTCTCTCCTCCACCCCTTCTCTCTCCCCTCTTTCCCACTTCCCCCTCCTCATTACGATCATTGTTTGGACTTCAGTGGAATTTCGATGCGAGACCTTTGCCTCGCTATGGAGAATTAAACATGCCGTGTCCTGACCTTTTGTCTGCAGCGACTTTCATTCCACTGGCAAGCAACGTAGCCTTGAAACCCTCAGAAAATGCTCTTTTCTCTGAAAAACACATCATCCAGATCTCCTCTTCTGGGACTTGTCAGTTGGTTGTTTTTCTGCTCTATTTTGGGTCAGCATTGTTAATATTTTCATTAGTTTGTCTGTTCCTTGTTCAAGAGGTAAGGCAAATTATTACCAACCCCTAAAAGCTCCTGGTTCCATCTGCCTTAATTTGTTTTTTGAACGACACTTTGTTTTCCCTCTTGTTTGAACAGATGTGAAGAAAGCCAAGAAACAGCCATGTTGATCTGACATTATTGTGCATTGGTTGCTCCAAATTTATTTTGGTAGGTTTTTAGATTGATGATGAATATGATATTTTCAGTGAGGCAATGAGACGATGCCATTCGTGTGCAGTTTGCTTGCAGGCACGTTCCGTGTGAGCAGGCATGTGGCCCTTCAGTGTGTGACAGGGGAGTACTTGCCTTGTACTGGTAGGTCGGGTCAAGCTTGTTCCAGGGCTCTGGGTTGGTCTTCTTGTCCCAGAGGCTGCAAATGTGGAAAGATTCAGGGCATACAGAATAAAGAGAGGAAAAGATGGGGCATAAGGATGAGAAAGACACACATGATGGAGGTAAAGAGCACTTGCAGAGAGAAGGACCGAGATGTAAACAAAGATGAGGAAAAAGAAGATGAACAGAAGGACAGAGACAAAAGGAGATACATACATAGAAGTGATTATGAGATGAGGTGAACTCAGCCCAGTGACTTGGCAGTGCTCCTCCATTCATTAAGCAAAGTCTGGATTTCGCAGCGCTCCACTGTGACTGTCCACCCCCCCCCCCCCCCCACCCGGCAGCACGTCATGCCGCCAAAGCACAAACAAAGACACTGAGAGAGAGAGATGGCGGAGCGGGCATGTCTGCACCTCTCTCGCCATTACCACAAACACTACACAGTGTTTTAGAGCGAGAGAGGAAGGCGCTGACCACCCCACTCATCACCAGCTGGTGATGAGGTCAGGCGTTATGGGTGACCCTCAGAACAAGTGGTTCTGTGTGGCCCACCATGGGACACGAACAGTGCACATTTACTGTGTGTGTAGTCACTAAGTTCAGTGTGGTTGGTGCAGCTTTTGTGATGTGGCAATTCAATGGAGCCAGCTGTGTTTGCTGGAAACTTTAAGAAAACATATGTAGCTGTCAAATAAAGCTTTGATTTGATGATGGAGTCAAATTCAGTTTACTCACATGGATGGCATTGGGGTTGGGTTTGATAGCATTTTGTCAAATGTGAAACCAGTTCCCACTGATTGAACCCATGTCTTTTTGAAGTCCCTTATTGAATCCAATTGAAATTTGATACATTTTTGCTCCCTGACAGGGAAGAAACACTGCGGTTTGGAGTGATACCTTAATTAATGTTCAGTCTGTCGCTGAAACCAGTAGAAAACTAGATGAGCAGCATAATATTTTGATTGTATACGTATTGAAATCATACTTTTTACTTCTCACATTACTGGAGGTTCAGATTCAGAACAGTGTAACTGAAAACATAAAATCTTGACATAAGACAAAATAAAGTTACTTAAGTAAATTCTGCCCCCCGAAACTAATCAGCTGCATTACTCTGTTGGTCTTGTTGTACAACAAAACACAAAGTTAACTTGCAATAGTAGATTGATGTTTGGGAATTACTAATTTTTCCTCTCTGACAGAGTGCACGCACAGGCTTGCAGAGCACAGACAAAAGTTTGGCCTTTGGGCAAGTTACAAAAGAAATTTACATTAATAAGGTACATCTGATAATCTGCTGTCTGTGACATTTGTCATTTGACATTTGTCGAAAGAGACGGATAGCGCTAGCTACAAATGAGAATCTTGCTACCTGAATGTTTAGCTCATTGCTCTTTGTTAATAAGAACAAGTGAGAAGAGATAAAAGATCCTATAAGAGATTCATTTGCCTCTAAGCTCAGCAAATCTGGGTTTATTGCCAACCTGGACCCAGATCCAAAGGGGGGCTGGCTGTCAGAACCAAAGTCTGTTGGCAGTATTTAAAATTCTCAAATGCTACCCAGCTTTATGCATCCAAGCTTTGGATTCAGCTGACAGTAACAGAAAAATCCTGTAAAATCTCACAGCAGCAAGAGGACGATGGAAGATTGCTGCAATGGCTGCAGGTTCAGACGATGACAAACTTACGTGACATGAGGTCCTCTTGCCAGACGGATCAGATAGAAGGTGGCCCCTGTGATGCCCACAGTCAGGAAGAAAAATTGAGGGATTAACTGAGGAGAGAAGAGAAGAGGAGAGGAGGAATGCATTAGTTCTAGACCACAGAGGCATATGAAGGTAAACAAACATATTCTATCAAGCGCTTGGCTGTGATATGTGCCATGAACATACACCTACCTGTGTGAAATACACACACACACACACACACACACACACACACACACACACACACACACACACATTGTACACACATACACAGGTAGTTGTTATTCCTGTTTTTCCTCTCCCTGCCCTCCTCCATATGCATGAGGCCCAGGCCATGTGTGAGGCAGCTCACTGTCAGCCTGGGTTGAATGGGCAAGGACGCGGAGGAAAAGAGAGCTGCTGCATTTCTGTGTGTGCCAGCCTCTCCTCCTCAACACTATACCTGTCAGACTGAGCGACGGCATCGGACACACACACACACACACACACACACACACACACACACACACACACACACACACACACACACACACACACACACACACACACACACACACACACACGCACACACACTGAGCGCATAAACATATGCGTGTACTCACACACACAAGCATGTAACTAAGCTAATACACACATGATGATTTGATGTTTAAAGTGGTGATGATGACAGGAATTAAAATAGAAAAGCACATTCGGGGGACAGAGGGATAATGTGATATGTCAAACACCCAAAGCTTCGCTGCGTCAATCCTCTTACAGCACTTCCTTCATTCATCAACACTACACTGCCATACATTTTCTGTCCGCCGTGCTATGTGATCATGTATGGATGAGACAGGAGAGAGAGTCACACCACTGACGAACAGCTGTTCTCAGCACACACAGATCTAGTCAAGCTGTAGAGAGATGACAGTTTGATCAGGTTGAACTGACGGATGTCTTTACTCAGCTGTATCTAGACATCTGTCTTCTGTCTGATTATGTTGCCACTTGCCTTGTTGTTGATTAGTGTGTCTGGTGATAAAACTTTGATATTCACTACCTTAAAGCTGTGGTAGGAGATGAAGAAGGTTTCCTCCCTCAGCTTCATGATCAAACCACTCAGCACAGGATTATTTAACAACTCTGACTCAGAGCGTGGAATCAGCCTTTTACTCAAGTGATCAGGTGCCAAAGTGAAATTTGACAGCAAACAGCTGAGCAAATACACACCATCAATATTGTTAAGATTCTTTTACTGCAGACTTATCAACAGATAATTTTCTCATGTAATCATTAAGAGTAAAGTGAAATATCACAGTTTCTAACAACCAAAGGTGAGATCTTCAAATGACTTTCGTTAATCATCGGTCCATGAAAGTGATTTAGCAATTTAATATCATTTAAAATAGTGAAAATGGCAGTGATGTTTCTGACGCATTTTGTTTCGTCAACAGTCTAAGAACCCCCAAATCTTGCATTTGCAATTATAAGACAAACAAAAGTAGTAATACCTCATATTTTCACATGCAAAAATTAGTGTTTTTGATTTGTTGATTACTTTAACCATTAATCAATTTGCAGAGCAATACTCAATTTTCACAGATGCTCAACAGACTATTTACTATATTTCAGCACCAGCCTACTGTCATGTACATTGTGCTCACCCATCATGGCTTTGCTGAATTATTCTCCAAATAAGGTAGCTATGAACTTCTCCTCATTTTCAAGTTAACCTTGGAAAAAAAGTTCATAGTACACACCAAGTTTTCACTGCATACACACACACACACACACACACACACACACACACACACACACACACACACACACACACACACACACACACACACGACAGTGCTAACATACACACACAAGTGCGCATTGAACACATGCTGTGCACTGACACCAGACGCTCAGCTTCGATCATTGACGTAAACACATATAGCCACACACACACAAATGCACTGAAGCAGGTCAGCTTTGATCTCACACACACGCACACACGCACACACGCACTCACGCACACACACACACACACACACGCACACACACACACACACACACACACACACACACACACACACACACACACACACACTATGTAATTAAGACAGGCCTGTGTGTAGGGAGCTGTCCACTCCCAGGTGCTGATATCTTCATATCTTGCCACACAAGCGTTTCACCTTTTACCATTCAGCCTGACCGATTTAGGAAGTGTTTTATACTCGCTGGGGTTCGATACTGTTGCTGCCCTTATTACTTTTCTGGTGCACTGCCAAAACAGCCCTGTCAATCCACAAATTTGGGTCACCCTCAGCACAGCTCTGAGGCAACAGAAAAAAAAAAACAAGCACAGGCAGCGTCTGTGTCTTTCTGTTACTTTCCTCATTTTATTATGATAGTAATAAAGCAAATGAACTCTGCGATACCAAGCAATAATGTACAGTCACAGTACTTGTTTTACATGATACAAATGATCAAATCAGTAATTATAATTGTTTTTAATGTTGCATGTAGGAAAATAATCTAAATTAAAAGGCCCACTTACTAGCTTTTAAGGCTTACAGCTTCATTATTGTCATATTCATAGTTAATTCAAAACTCATAACCTAAATATGTTCAGTTGGAAAGAACCATACATAACATCTCTCTCTAAGGTGCACAGATCAGTAAGTTTAAGAAACAAACTTTACACTCTGTGCTTTTTAGGCCTTGTGTACACATGATTATGACAAAAAAAGAGCATGATGTTAGTCAGAAATAATCACAGAGATCAATAGACACATGAGTATGATGCAACCTACCCCTGGATGTTTCTTCGCATGTTGAAACATGGTCTTAATCATCTTTATTGTCCTTCCAATAGAAGATGTGACTAAAAACTAAAACTAAAACTATATGGGAAAAAAACAAAACAAAACTGACAGCTAATGTCTAAAGCTAATGTGAATGAATGTTTGTTAGCTGAAGTGCGATTTGTTGGCCAGTGCAGCGAAACCTGTTGCCAATCCCTCCTCTCCCCTCCCTCCCACTGGATGAATGAGAGGGTCAGAGGGGAGAGGGAGAAGGGGGGTAGAGAGGGTGAGATAGTCCTAATCCTCATAATCACATCTGTTGAGGACACTGTATTTTTCCATGGAGGCTCATTGGGTACTCTGTGTCCTAAAGTGCTGTGTTACACAACAACAAAACTGCAGGTACTGAAACTCAGATTTTTACCGACACAACAGATACAGACTGACATTTTCCAATCATTTCATCCTGGAAGTGCTGCAGTAGTGCAGCCTGCTCCTATAATGGCTTCATGTTTAGACCTCACACCCAGAGTGCAGCCATTGTGTTGGATAGTTTTGTGTTATATTGTTGTTGCTAAAATGACAAGCTATTGTTTTTATGGACAGTCATCACTCTAAAACTTTAAAATCCTCCCCTGGCGTCCATTAAACAGAGCTGCTTTTGCACAGCGTCTCGTTCAGTGTAAAGAGGAGAGAAGTAATAGCGGCGTCCAACATGTCCCTTGGGTCGAGACCTTTGTACCAGGCAGGATAATGGCAATTGATTAGTCAGTGATGCAGCGCCTGCAGACCTTTCAGGTTCCTTAACAGCACTTTGCAACCTAATGTAATTAACACCAAATGCTATGCTGTGCAAAATGCACAGGTCATTACTATTCCTTACTTAAGGTTGCTATTGTGTTCTCACCATTTATCATGCTTAAGTGGATGAGGCAAAGTGGTTGCATTTTTAACCACACTCGTGTCGTGGCTCAAGGGATGGCATTGTCAGTCTCTAAAACGATCTGTCCACCACTTTGATCCAGACTGAAAGATCTGATCAACTATTGGACGGGTTCCATGAAATTCTCCAGAGGATAAATCATGATAACTTTGGTGTTTGACTTTTCATTTAGCACCACCAGCCGGTCAAATTTTTCACTTATCCAGCAAAGTCTTTCAACATCTACCAGATGGATTGGAGGGAAACTTTTGTACCCTAATGACTGTGAAATTGTGTTTTGAATTAAATGTCTTGACAGCAATTGGAAGGACTGGCATGAATTTTGTTTCAAACCTTCATGGTCCCCACAGGTTGAATTGAAATCTGTTTGATGGGCCCCTGAATTTTCATCTAGCACCATCATAAGGTCAGACTTCAGTTTTTTGTCCAGTTTCATGATCAAATACCGGCAAATTGACATTCCCAACAGCCTCACTTGTACTGTGTGTTTGGTGTCATTTAGCAAATATTAGAATGCTCACTGTGGTGAACATAGAAAACATACCTGTTTAGCATCGACATGTTAGCATTGTCATTGTGAGCATCTTAGTATGCCGACATTAGCACTTATGTCAGGGCACTGCTGTGCCTCACTACAGCCTCAAAGAGCCAATAGCATGGCTGTAGACTCTTAGTCTTGATAAACCACAATTTTAACTTTTAACATCATCACAAAGTCGTTTTAAGACACGACCTTGAATGATTATCTACTGAATACAACAAATGATGCCTTTAAAGTAATTAAAGAGGTTATAAGATGCAACAAATGCTGTAGTAACTTTAGTCTAAACATCATTTAACTGGCCAAATGCTAAACGCACTGTTATCTCCAGTAGCAGCCTATGGAATAAATATTTCAGAGTGTAAGGAGGATAACAAATCTTTCACCATGTGTAAAGGCTTGGTTTGCACAGCCTGCATTATTTGGGATGTGCGCCCAGTTCCGCAACTTTTAACTTCTGCTTACTATATGAAAGTTGTCCAATATTTAGGAGTGATTTATGCTGCACTGCCTTCATCCTGCAGTCTGGTGAGTCACCGTAAGTTGTTTTACCTCACGTTTGTCAGAGGAAAGAATGCTATTTCTGTATACCGCATGACAAAGGTAATGGGTGCAATTTTTCACCCAGCAAGGATAGAGAGATTGATGACAGTTGATGGGGAAGGAAAGGTGTTCAACAAAAGAGGATGGGGGGGAAATGAGATGCATTAAGACGAAAGAGGAGAGAGAAAAAGTCAATACATGCTCCCCGTCCCTCATCAGTCTCCTCCATTGTTCCCCCTAACAGATCGCAGGCCGGGTGTTTAAAAGAAGAGGCAGAGTGCAATATCCAAATCTGTTTCCCACTGGTGATGTAGCTTAGAGGAAGAGTGGCTTTAATGAGATTTTCTCTGTAAGAATGGATACAGTAGGCTGAGCGTTCCCACAGTCCTGACCCTGCCCCCGACCAGACCTCCACCACATACTGCATACATCTTTTGAAAACAATGTGTCTTTACACATTTCTTTGTTTGTTGCATACTTAAAGCTGCTATGATCAATATTTTATATATATGTTTATTTAATTAAAGCTGCACAAATCTTTTTTTATATATATTAACAGCAGAACTAATAACTATGCAATGCAGGCATCTCAAACTCATTCCACAAAGGGCTTTGTGGCTGCAGGTTTTTCCTCCAACCAATCAAGAGCATGCAGTCTGACCAATCAGCTGTCTAAAGACTGAGAGTCTGAAAGAGAGAGACTGAAAGTCTGGTGTGCTGCTGCTTGGTTGGAAAGAAAACCTTCAGCCATTCGGCCCTTTGTGGAAAGAGTTTGACACCTGTGAAATGTAAAAGGGTAGTGTGTAGTGATCAGCTCACCAACAATTGTCACCCGCAGTCCCCCTCAGCTTTATGGAGGATTGTAGCCTTTTCCAGCTCACATACACTCTTTCATGCACACTTGGATGAATACACGCTTCACTACAGTGAGGTCATGCAACCTGCTGTATCCTAGAAATCCACCACATGACCTGACACACACACTCAGGACTCCTATAAATTCTCAACAAGTTTTCCTTTCATTCCTCAGAGTGCTGAGTCCCCTCAGTGTCACGACTTGGAAACATCCAGGGAATACTGCAGCGTTATCCAAACTCAGTCTGCCCCCCTGTACAAATAAGTGGTGACCCCAACATATGCCCCCACTAGGATAGCGTCTGAATAATCGATAGCTGTGATACTGAATTCTCTCTTTGTGATTATGAATCATGACCGTACAGAGATTGACTTTATTGTTCACCTCTAGTCCCACTTCAGATATTGGACACAGAACCAGAAGCGTCATTAATTCTAGACCCAAAAACGAAATAAGACAGGCTGCCTACCCTGATGACACACAGAATACACAAAATACAAAGGGTAATACAAGTTGTAACTTCTTATCTCAAAGCTTTATTTTCTATTTCTTGTAAAGAAAAACAAAAAAACTTCTTTTTTTAATCAGTGTTTTTTTTTTTTTTTTTACCAACACTAACCTCATGAAAAGTGTAAATGTACTGAATATTCTGTATATTTAAGTGTAGTATAACCTTCTTATGTGGGCCCCAAAGGAGTATCTCTAACCTAACCCTTGTTCTCTCACTACAGGTACAAGTGATGAACCATAAGATGTTTTTTTATCTCACCGATAAGGCGCTACATGTTCCAAAGCTGCAATTAGGCTTATAAACATTAGCTGTGAAGATCTTGCACTTGTTAGTCTCCTGTATGTTTAGATAAAACAAAGCAGAATAAAAACAGGATAAGAGAGGTTTGAAGGGTTAACGTTGGAGGTTTGATCTTGCTTTTCATCATTTATTCAGCTTTATTATGAAGTCTGTATCCTTCCACAGAGCTACATACTAATCTTAACATCTGTGGCTACTTGCATTGGATACAAACTAGTTTCAATTACCATGTGGAGCAAGAATATGATGTGTAAACTTACCTTAGAAATAAAGAGGGTTTATATAAACAGAGCAGAATCTTGTGGAGGGCTGCAGTCAGTGTACAGAGAGAGGGCCTTTAAATAGACCACCAGAAAAGTGCAGTTGGATGTGATGGGAGCTTGACATGACAACCTGTCCTGCAAGAACTAGTTCATTATAATTAGAGCCCAACCAATACATCAGCTTATTTTAGCTTGTCACAGATACATTGGTCTCAACTTATATGTCAGCTGTTAAATAATAAAAAACTTACAGTGCAGAAATACTTTGCTGAAGGATGTGTTTGATACTATTATTTAAATGCCACTGACATTTTTTATCTGTGTTTTTTCCAGCTGTAACATGTCACATTGGGTACATCTCAGTTTGCATTACCAAATTCAAAGGATCTTAATTTAAAATTCTAAAATTTAAAATGAGAGCTGTAAGAAAACATTGTTTGTTGCTGCTCTGATTTACTATGGGATCAAATATTAATATCAGGATCAGTTTCATTCCATATTTAATGAAAAACAGAGACACTGCTGTCCTCATTGACAAACATGTTTCATTCAGACCTCTCAAAGCATAACAAAACTTCCCAATGATTGCTTTGTCATTGCATCGTGTAGATTACAGGACACACCTGTTGAACTTGAAACTTCAGCCTGAACATATTTGAAACTATAAGCTGGTTTATGATGTGTTCATTGCCCCTAATGCTTTGTTGGTCATCTCCGGTGCTCCATGTGATATCTGCTTCTCTGTTGCTACCTGGTGAGCCCAACCTTCAGGACTTTGCTGGCCAGACGTTTGATTCTCCTGAAAAGGAAACACACTCACTCACACTCTGGACGTTCAAAATGTTAAAATGTTAAACTTGAGAAACTGAGATTCTCTCTCATGGACTCGCTAAAAACATTCCAAGAAACCTGGAACCATTTTTATGGAATGTATTGACGTGTTCAACATTTCACCAGACACGGAAGAGGATTGAGGATTGAACCCCCCTCCCCACTGTTTATGAAGTACTGGTTGTTGAAAGACTAAAGAAATCAATAACGGATAAAAAATGATATCCATATCAGTTTCTACCATAATCCAGTGTCAGTCAATACAATGATGACCTTCATAGAAATCATCATACTGCATGTGTAGGCCTACTTACCAGAACCAGAGCAGAAGTAATAATAGTAGCTGTAGTAGCAATAGCCTGAGCTTTGCTGCTTTAACCACACAGAGAGAAGAACTTATTTTCCTTTTTAGAGAAGTCTTGGCCAAGAATTACAAAGCAGAAGATGAGTGGAGAGTACGACATCTGTGGGGAATTATCCATCTGCGAGTGATCTCATTTCAGTTCCTATCCATCAGCGCACATGTAAGAAAGTCATAGTTAGACTGTGGCCATCATTATTTGCGGTTTCTCTGAGCAGAAGGTGGAAGAGAGAGTTGTTCTTAAAGCAGAAGGCATTTCAGCTAATAGCCATGTGTGAATGTAAGCATGAAAAACAACACAATCTGTTTCCAAGTTTTTCAAGAGGCACAAAAAATACCAGTCACCACCACAGACAAATCGTTTCTGTACACAGTCGCACACACACATATACACACTTTTTACATCTGAGCAGGCACATCCACAAAAATTACAGGAATCTGTGTTACCATGGTCTGGCAGGGAGCTTGTTTTTATTATTAAGTGGCACAGTAGCGCATTTCAAACCCTCCACTATAAGCAGCGGCTTCCCTCCATCCGCACCACTGAGGTTTGGATGATGGTCACGACTTTGTGTGCCCAAACCCAGTCCCACGAGTTCTGCAATTGCTTTGATGCATTTTTCAAAAGGGCTGTGACATGACTGCCAAAAACACACAGCTTCCAATTCCTCCAGACAGCACACAGTGTCCTCGCCATTTCTCCTTTGTCACATTTTCTGTGCCGTACTGGAATTTTTGTAACAATAATATAAGTTCTGTAGAGAGCCCTATACTGTACCTCCACCCTGCCAGCTGACAGAATTGTGGCAGTGCTGAAGTTCTGTTTTGGTACACTTTGTAATGAAACTCTCTTTCTCTCCCTCCACTCTCTTTCTTTTTCTCTTTATCTCTATAATGTTTTGTAGGTTCGACCTGATTTTTTTTTTTTTTTTGTAGGTTTGTGTTTATCCAGACTGAGGCAAAAATATAACTGGAATACCTGGATGTTGTCTCATCAGAAAGGTCAAACTTGTATTAGCATTAGTGTGGTTTTCTTTTACTTTCTGTCATTTTAAATCGATCTCCCATGTTATTTAAAGTTGCAGTAATCAGTGTCTAAATATTAGTAATGGATCAAATGTGATGTGAAAGGAGTTTCTTGTAGTGGCAAACCCACACAGAATTATCGCCCAACCACAGGGCTTGTTTTTTTAAGCATTTTTTTTTTTTAACCCTGGCCTACCAACTTTTCTCTCACAGCTACAAAAAACATTACTTAACCCACTGTATGCCACCTTTGCATAATTGGTCTGACTCTAGAACTATGTATAGCTGCCAACATCCATTTCTTTAGCAGTTCCAATAGGTCTTGTGTGTGCTCTCATTGACAGCTGCTTTCCTGAAGAAAATAAAAAATCCTTTCCATTTCTTACTGTGAGATTGCACAAACAGGAAGTTGCAGATGAATGTGAACGCTTCTGACATGACAGGAATTTTTGTATGTATGTAGTATAACTATCACTCAGCAAATGACAAACTGAACCAAGCACCGTCTTCAATGTAGTGCATCTTCTCACCTGTTACTGTAGTTACTCACATAAAATTGTGTTCTTTTTTTTTTTTTTTTTTTTGGTCGCTGGTTTCATTGGTCGATTCTCTTTTAGTTCACAGTGATGTTGCTAGGCGTGCATCCTGTGTTTCTGACACGTTAAACTCAAACGATGCTGATTCACTATCGATGATGGGGGTGAACATGATGTTTTCCTTGATAATGTTGCACTGTGAACAAAAAAATCTGTGCTGAAATCGGCAGGAGGAGAGCTAGTTAGCTGTTAGCAGCTGGTGGGCAGCAGAGCCCTGCAATATGTTTAGCTAACGGCGCTAACAGCTTATGGACCTAATAGAGTTTCTGTGCTAATGGAGAGAATGGAGCTACCAGCTAACAGAGCTAATGGACCTATAAGAGCTAACAGCTAATAGAGCTAATGGATCTAACCTCTAATAGAGCTAATGGAGTTAACATAGCGGACAGAGCTAACAGCTAATGGAGCTAATAGAACTAACGGCAAATGGAGCTAACAGAGCTAAACACATAGCAGGACAGAAAGTTTCTTTTCAGATGAACGTGAAGCATTAAACCATTAACTGCAGTTTAATGTAGCAACACAAGTTTACAGTAAATAAATGTACTGAAGTACTTGCTGAGTAGGCTACATTTTGAATATAAAAGAACATTTAGTTTGGAGTTAATATTGCAGACACTTTACACTAATTTTTACATTTTAGTAAACTTCTCTCAGAGGTGAAAGTAACCAGATACATTTGCCCCACTTATGTACTGAAGCACACCACTTAAGTACTTCCTTAATAGAAAGTGTATGCAGCTGTAACAGTTTACAAAGTGCTTTACATAAACTGTCACTTATAGCTAAATACAACACTTTGATTTCCGGATGGATGGAATGGTACATTAATTGGTGAAAATTTATCCTTTGTAATTATTCGGAGTGAGGAAAGAGTGAAGAAAGGTAAATTCACACTTTCTAAGTAAAGAGTTTTACACAATTTGGTTTTAGAGGTGCTGAATTTGTTTAACGCCTCTTCAGATGTATTGAGACAAAAAAATGTGTAAAAGGTGGTGGGGGGTTGAGAAGAAACTAAATGAACTGATCAGACAGTTTTCCTTTCTCCCTACCCAGCATCCTAATTTCAAAATATTCACTCACTTATAAGGCACCAGCAAAAATACAGCAGTTTCTTTATTGTGATTTCTAACACCACAAATTATTATCCCTCCATGGGTGCTGCATGCAGCACGTTGTGTGTCTGGTATTGTCAATGGGGAAACTCTCCACAAGCATTATGGATTGACTTGAGTGTCATAAATTCTGCCAAATAGCCTAATATCATAATATTAGAGGCAACGTCATTTCTGAATATGAGAGGAATAATAGCTTTTCCTCCTTCTGTCTGCGTGTCTTGATGAAAACCTCATTTTATTGCCACAATCATAATGGAATTATCTCCAGGTGTGATGAGGACATTTAATGAAATCATTACAAAGGATTACTTGCTCTTTTTCATGGGCTTATTAAAAGGGCCTTTGTGATATGAGGCTGAGTAAAAGAGGGCTTTTTTTTCATCCCCTTCTCCACTCTGAGTGATTGCGTGTTTGTCAGTCTGGCGGTCGCACCATTTGTGGCTGGCATAAAAGCCTGCAGGGAGCCACAAGATCTGATTGGGAATCTTGGGGAAAAGAAGAAGAAGGGAAAAAAAATACATTGGCTGCTGCAGCGTTGTATTGATGTGTTTGAACATAGGGCTCTCATTTTCATGCCCTCAAAGCTCACATAAAAATGGTTTTTCAATAAACGCTACACTTTGATGCATAGTTTATCTGTTCAGGCTATAATAATGGCGTTTTTCTTCCTCTCTGCCCCGCTGTCTTACTAGTTGTGTGCATCCTCTTTTCCTTTTTCCTCCTTCTCTGCTCCACTTCCTCTTCCCCTCCATTTCCCTCTCATCCCTTTTCCTTGTGACCCCACATTGTCTCTGTCTACGTCTTGCAGCTCACCCACCTTTATTAGCCATCATGTGACTTCACCTCTTTCAAGTATTGAACTGTATTTAACCTGCTCCTGTAAATCTTATTCCTACATTGCCGGGGGGGAGACATACACTGTGGATGTTAAGCTTAATGAGCAGCACAGGCAAATCACAGTAGTATTGCCATCCATAATTCTCTTTGAGTGAGTCCTGAATTGTAAAATCAATGTCTCCTTGCCCCCTGTTCACTTGTAGTTAATATTTCTCTCTGTGACAAAGCAACTTTGTTTCTTTCCTCATCAACCAGCAGTGGCCTGAGGATCTACCATACGTCAGCGTTTGATGGCAAACATACCTCAGATTATTCATCTTTATTGTTGTTATTGGCATTGCTATTATGTCAGTTTTTTTCAAAAGGAAAAGTGGCGTCCACCAGTATTTTTTAATGGTTATCTCATCTAACTTTAATTAAAACTGCTCCATTAAGTCTGCCGGTGGAAAGTAAACAAGTATTAGCTGGTATTCGAAGTACTTCTACTTGTACTTTACTTGAGTTTTCAAATTTCATGCTAATTTTTACTTTAACTATATTTTCGAGGGAGATATTGTCATTTTTGCTCCTTTACATCTATTTGACAGCCACATTCATTTCTTATTGTTCACATTATGGTTTTACATTCAAAAATATTCTTAAAACATCTCTAAAAATCTGTAAAATATCAAACGGTAGTAGGAGTAGGAAAAGTAAGAAAAATTAGCACCACGTCCACCTGCTGGCTGCAACTGTAAAATGCTTCTTGCACATGAAAGCAGCATTAATGATGATGTAACAGAATGAGACTTACTTTTGAGTCCCCTTAATTTATAAGCAGCATAGTTCCTTGCTTATGAGCAATTGAGCCTTTTGAGGATGCTCCTTTCATACCCAGTCATGTATTTTTGGAGCATTCCTTGTTTGAAACATGTTGTTGCTGCATCAAATTCAGAATAAGCATATATTTACAAAAATCGATGAAGTTGATGAGGTAAAACATTAAATGTATTGTCTTTGTACTGTTTTCAATTGAGTGTATGTGGAAAAAGGATTAGCAAATTATCACATTCTGTTAAAAACAAGTCCTGGACTTGTATTTTACAGTGTGGTGTTGCTACTTTTACTTCAGCAAAAGATCTGAATACTTTTTCCACCACTGGTTAAGTCAACAGCCCTTTGGCACTGACACAGAAAAATAGTAGTCTTAAAGATGTTGAACTACTCAATGGCCCATTTTGAACATCCCCAACAAAAATTCAGTTTTAATTGTAGTTCTAAAATCTCATAAAACATGCTGTATATGTAAAAAAAAAAAAAAAAAGAAAAAGAAAAACTTGAAGTAATTCAGGAGGCAGCTGAGGGGCTGAGTCTTTCTCTGCAGGCCATCACTTCAGCTGACACCGAGGGTGAACAATGGTTACGTTCACGGCTGTTGTCAAGCTGTGATGAATAGCTCCGCCTAACTACTGAGGAATAATGCTTAAAACAGAAAATGAATCCAAGTCCTGAATAAATGTATTAAACATTTCTGTTGTGCCTGGTCAGCACTGATTCCAGTTAGCTCAAGGAAGGAGGGAAAGCCGGGGGGGAAAAAAGGAAAGAGTCGGGCGAGTGGTATAGTGGCACAAAATCAAGCACTCAGCAGCTCCACAATACCCCATTAGTCTTCATTTTCACCAGGACATGCAACAGGGCCCTTACGTCTTGAGGAACAAACTAAAATTTATTGGGTCGGCCAGTTTGGGCTAATTGAAAGAAATTGTCTGTCTGTTTGCTTTCCATTAGGTTTGTAGAGGGTGGTGGGTTGGGGTGGAGTGATGATCTGGGGCCTGAGCTTGTTGCCCTCCGCTCGTCAGCCCGGCGTGGTTTCCTGTTAATGGTTTGATCCATGAGCGCCCTCCACTGAGCAGACAGTCTGAGCTGTGGGAATCATTTAAGGAGGAATCGTTTAGGGAGAATTTATGAGATGCATTCATTATGAAGTGTGTGCACGCAAACAGACTTCGATCGGTAATGGCATCTCTGTAGTGGTTTACGGCACTGTTTCTGCACTTGCTGGTAGTTTTGGTTCACTCCTCACCCAGAGAGCAAATAATCCCGATTATGACTGAGCATCTTGGCCCTGTGATTTTGAAATATTGTGTCAGAGTTTCCATAAATGTTGATTTGGTATTACAGCTTGTTTTGCTGCAAGTCATTGGGTTATTGGTATATCATGTCTCATTATGATAGTATCCAAGCTATTCGAGGCAATTGTGAAAATTTTTGTCTTGAAATCTGAAGATCACATGTTCACTTTCCATCTTTGTCAAAGCTAGAAACCTACGTGATGCAGCAGCCACTTGACTTCATCACTATTGTGATGAGAGGGAGATAATACAGCCCTGATTACAAAAATGTTGGGAAACTGTAAAACAGAATATAATTTGCAAATACTATAAAAAATAAGTACTGTGTTTACAGTTTGACGAAGTGTCCCTGAGTCCATGTAGTAATATCCTTCATACAATCATGTGCTCACAAAGTGGTGAACCTCACTCCATCCTCTCTTTTGAATGACTGAGCCTGAGGATGCTCCTTTCATACCCAATTCTGATACTATTATCACCTATTAGCTGTTGGGCAGCTGTGGCACGGGAGGTAGAGCGGTCGCCCACTCATCAGAAGTTTGGTGGTTTGATCCCTGGCCTACATGTCAAAGTATCCTTGGGCAAGATACTGAACCCCAAATTGCCCTTGATGCTATGTCATCGCTGTGTGAGTGTGTGTGATTGGTTAAAAGCTTGTAATGGGCAGGTGGCGATCATATGAATGCGTGAAAGGGTGAATGTAGACTTGTGTGGTCATCAGCGCTATATAAATACAGTCCATTTACCAATGAATCTGTTTACCTGTGGAATCTTCAAACTGGTGTTTTTGGATCATTCCACAACTTTCTGTCTTTAGTTGCTCCTGTCCCAACTTGTTTGAAATTCAGAATAAGCAGATATTTACAAAAATTTGTGAAGTTGATGAGGTTAAACATTAAATACTGTCTTTGTACTTTGTATGATGTATGATAATATTATAAAAGACTAATTGAAGATAGGAATTAAAACAGTTTTTCAGCAACTTGGGTATCAATATTTTTGTATTTTTGCCGTCATTTCTCTCTGTTAAGATAACATTTTATTTCAATTTCATTGCTCAGATCTATAGTGAGTGTATTGCAGTTGGGTGCTCTTCCATTAGATCTTGCAGAGCCACTTTCCAATTCAAAATTTGACCTAACATAGTTGCTGTAGTTGTGTGCAGGCACAGTCTTGTATTGCAGCACACATGTACAAACAAAGCAGAAATGGATAATTTTGTTCTGACGTCCATATAAGGCGTTTAGATAATTAAGAGAATCTGATAATTGAAAATGTCTGATGTTGTCTGACCTTTGCACCCTTTTGCACCAGCTTGTAAAAACAGAGAATTTCCTTTTTAAAGTCTGTAGTATGGCAACATGGCACTGAAACATCCCAGAACAACATACTGTAAATGAAACCTATTACTGACAAAGAAACGTGGGTTCTCATTAACTAGAGTCACTGTTTTTTATGGTTTTGTACACACGCTCTCCAGAGATGATTTAAGAGGGAATGAGATGTTAAAGCTCAACACTTTGCACCAAAAATACAATATAATTCATGCTTCCTCTTCAAATGCATCCTCGTTGTTAACAAGAGATTTTAGTTTAACGTTTTGGTAAAAATAATTTCTTGACTTTGCATATACCTCGCTAAATGCCAATGTTGTGCACTCTATATGCACAGTATGTAGGAAGGAGATAGAAAAGATAAATCAGAAGGTAACTGCCCTGCAGAACATCTCTGAAAACTGAGAACCATTTATATACTATAAACTAATCCAATATATGATAACTAACACCTGGACTGCCTATTATATGGGATGTCAGGACATCGCAATTGCATTCTGCCAGTTCTGGATGGAAGTGTGACCATGAAATCACCAGATATACTCGTCCTGTGTGCACCCATAAGTGCCGTCCTGTGTATAAACAGACAATGAACGACAATACAGTGAAATATAGTTGTAATAATGTGGAATGTGTATTTATAAAAGTTATATTGCTGACAAAGACAGTACATTAAAAAACACTTTAAAACGTCCTTGTAGCTGCATACAGCTACAACATAGTGTGCTATAATGTCTGTCTTTTGGAAACTTTAAGTGTTTTTGCTTTTTTCTACATTACTTGGATATATTTCATTTTGCTCTCAGTCGTGCATCTACTGCTGAAAATGTTTTATGTTTATTGTGAGTAAATCTTCACAAGGAAATGTTTTGTGGAAACAAATCCCATTAGCCCTTCAGCCAAATCAATATTTTCATGCCCAGTGTTTCTGAGTATGTTCTAAAAACATTACTGCGAATCCACTGAAGGCAAAGTCTCAAAATCATTATGTGTGGCGGTATACTGCATCTAGTATTCGGAAGTATTGCATTAACACGGGCAAGCTGAATGACCTGTTAGACAGGTGACAGGCATTCAGCTAAGTCACAGAAACAGACAGTCAAAAACATAATCCACAACTGCCAGAAACACTTTGACAAGTTATGGCTGCTGCCTCCTCTTCCCCTTCTTTTCAGTCACTGGCTGGATAAACTCTCTGCCTCTGTCTCCAACCTCACCTCCCTCTCTGCTCGATTATAATTGCTCACATTTAACAGCTGAGCTTCTGAATCCGGAGGAGCAATGAGGAGGAGGCGACATGAACAAAATAAAAAAAATAAATGCACGCCTCTCTGGTGGAAATTGACTGGCACCGGTGTTTAAAATAATAAGATGCAGCTGTTGATAGTAGCGACTGTCTCCAGGTTTACTTCCCCGTGGCCCCTGTGGCAGCGGAGGAGCCGTGATGAAGGCAGACAGCTGACAGGTGCTCCAGGATGATGCTGCCATCAGGTGCATCTGCTAAACTTAACTCGGAGACAGGAGAGGAGAGATGGGGAGAGGGAGGAAAAGAGGAAATGTTCGGGTGAGACAGTGAGGTGGGGGAGAGGGAGGAGTGGCCGGAAAAATATGAGGAAAAGAGGGTGAAAGCCAAAAAAAAAAAAGGTGGAGGTTGCGAGCAGGCGAGAGAAAGAGAGAGAATAAGTGTGTGTTTGTTTATGCAGTGTGTATTATTGCATGCATCTTAAAACTTTATGCCAGCCCTTCCTGTAAAGAAATTCACAGGATGTCTTTGAACCTGCGAGGCTGACGGAATAGGTGCCTCTCCGTCTAGACACTGACACTCTGGAGGGCTAACAAGTTTACTGAGCGGGTCAGGAGATGGGGAGACGGTGAAGGAAAGGTAATAAGGAGAGATAATGAGCAGGTGCAGAAAATGATGGAGAGGAAATGGCGAGAAAAAAAATAATAATGAAGAAATTAGATAAAAGAAGGTGCAAGGGAAAAAAGGCAGCTTGTCAGGAAGTGGGTTGGAGTGTGCCTATAAGGTGTGTGTGTGTGTGTGTGTGTGTGTGTGTGTGTGTGTGTGTGTGTGTGTGTGTGTGTGTGTGTGTGTGTGTGTGTGTGTGTGTGTGTGTGTGTGTGTGTGTGAAGAGGTATGTGCTGTCGTGTTTATATATCACTGCATGCATCAGCACTTTGCGACTACTATACACACACGCGCGCCTTCCAACTTTTGTATCAGAAATGCAGGCTGGGTCTGAATATACAGCCATAATGGATTCACTGTGTATGCTTCTGTGACAGTGGTGATGCTGATGGTGTATCTGACTTTTAATAAAAAGGTGCAGCAGGCACAAGTCGGGAGGTAAGGCACGGGATTTGAACCCCCTTGAACCCCTTGTGCTGGGGGAGGGGCCCCTCATCAAACTTGAGGCCGACCAGATGAAGTGGTGCACTCGTATCAAGGCTCAGTTCTGGGCCAAGCAAAAGGTGACGGCGAGTGTAACCAAGGAGCTGGTCTGCCCTCTCTTCTTATTCTTGTGTGAGTGTCTGTGTGCAAGCTTTATTTCCACACACACGCACACACTGATACACAAATGCACAGCAGTGTGGAAGGAGAGGAGCCTGACAGAGCCCAGTGCATCGCAGGTAGCCCGACAGAGTGGCTGGGAGCGCTGTCACCAATTTGTTCCTAGCCATGGGGGACATGCAGGGGATGGAGAGGCGATGGCAGCTCCCTGTCCTCATCATGGCTAATGAGACCCAGGCTTCTCCTTCTTCCTGTGTGTGTGTGTGTGTGTGTGTGTGTGTGTGTGTGTGTGTGTGTGTGTGTGTGTGTGTGTGTGTGTGTATGTATGTGAGAGAGAGAGAGAGAGAGAGAGAGAGAGACACACACACACACACACACACACACACACACACACACACACACACACACACACACATCGGTTTGTATCATTTCGTGTCACAGTGCTGCCAAAGCTCTCCTTCCTGAAAAACGGGGGTTGATATCTGACACAGACCACCTTGCACTCTTAGTTCTCCTTATACAACTCTCCTGACTGAATTATTTACCAAGAAGCTCTCTCAGTCAAACACACACACACACACACACACACACACACACACACAGGAGATAAGGTCTTGTTCAAGGCAGCTACTATTCAATACACTGCAGATCTTCAGGGACACCACACCAGCTGAGGTTTGCTTGCTGTGCTGGCTGACCCATCAAACCTTCAAGGAAAGAACGAGGAAAGAGAGAGATGGTGCCATACCTGCTGCGTTAGAACAGAGCAAGAAATAATGAATTCTAAAACTGGCCAGTGTATGATGACCTAACCCCTTATGCAGGTAGTATAACCTCGATCACGTAGTTTTCTTAGTTTTTTTTAGTATTATCCAGTTATGTGTCTGTGACAAAAACAAATGTACACTTTTTTTAATGTTTTGAGTCATTCCACAAAATGCCTTCACTGACTTTATCAATGTTTTGTAGAGGCTCAATTTGTCACACTGAACAAAACTTAAGAAGTTTGATAAGCTTGAGGAGTGATGCTCCTTCTTGTGATATGGCACTTGTATCTATCTTGAAGACATTAAGAGTACAAAGATATTCAATCTTGGGAGAGAGTGAGCTGTATGCCGCAGGTGCGTCAGAGGAAAGAACAGCGTTGTATTTATAGTTCAGGAGCTCCCCAGTGTGGTAAAAAAGGAGAAGTGCAACCAGTTCGTCTGCATTTAAAATATGCAACAAATCTGAAAACTTTTAACACAAATCAGTTTCCTTCTGCTTAAACTGATGTCAGATTTGTGTTAACAGCGTTTTTCCCCTGCCCCTATGAGGCCAAAAAATATTACCTTTGATATGCCAGAGATTTCACCACAGATTTCTCTTTCATGGTGTGTACAGAGCAACATCATATTCATTTTGCTGGTGTCTTTCTGGCCAATATTCAGCCTCCTTTGAGCGCTGCTTTTCTCTCCACCACCTTCAGACTGACATATTTGGCTCTTTAGCTGCTGAAGGCTCCAGTGTTCACCAGGTAGTGGCCAACTCTGCCTGTCTGCCACGTAGTACTGGTCAGGCAGTGTATGGTGGGTTTTTAGAGCTGCCACTTCAGCCGAAAATGCTGCTGAGTGCAGTGAGAGTGAATCAAAACAGTGAAGTCTGTAAAATAAATATTGATTTCTTTAAACTTTAATCTTTAAAGCATCAAATCAAATATAAATTGTGTGATGATGCTATTTCATAACAAAAACACACCAAATATAAAAGAGAACATTCCCTTTTAATAGTTAAATACAGTCTATTCAATCAGAAAAATAAACCCTCACAAACCAACATTCTTCATCCAAAGCTTGCAATGAACTACAATCAGCTTCACTCTGAGATTACTGTACTCCAAATTAGCGCTTGGGCAGTGGCATTTGCAAAGAACAAGAGGGAGAGAAGGTAAAGAGAACGAGAGGAGAGGAACAGGAAAGGGATACAAGAGGAGAAAAATGGATGCCAGGAGGGATGCTGAGAAGAGACATAGGAGGGAAGCAAAACAATAGCAGAGAATAAAAAGAGTGCAGGAGAGAGAGAGTCAGGGCCAAGTAAGGAGGGAACAGGAGAGAGGTAGGAGACACAGAAAACTCAAATTATTCTGCTGATTCACAGAACACCAGAACATGGTCTAGTCAGCAGTGGAGAGAGATCAGCTTTTTTCCACTTGTCCCCACAGGGAACCTTCACAGCATTAACAGACAAATCTGCCTCCTGAAAGAGCTTACAACTGAAAATTAAAATCCCTGATCATACTTCAGATTGTAAATAAATATTTGAGCTTTTTCAGCCTTCGTTTCTGTTTTTTGGAATGCACATATATTAAGGCATGACTTCAAATACAGACTTTGTAATCCTACAGCAACACAATTTAACACTTTGATTCTGTTAAAATTGGGACTAATGTAGGAAACACTTCACCTGAATTCACAACCACAACTGAGAAAAGATGAGGCATTTCTGGACAAAGGCAAATGAGTAAGGATATATACAGGCGTTTTAATTACGGCCATTAAGAGTCAGGATGTTTGTTGCTTAATGAGGCAGCAGGGTAGAGTAGAGAGGGGTCATCAGGGTGCAGGTGTGGGTGGTTTAAAGAGACCAGTCTTTCTGAAGTAGCGCACGATGAGAGGCACTGACACCAGAGTGATGCTGATGCGAACCGGAGCAAACAGCTTGTGGATGGCGTAGGACAGGACAAACGTGCTCGTCCCTGCTGCCATCTTAGACTGAACGACTGCCTCGCTGAAGCCCAGTTTGCACAGCAGGGCCGCCATATCGATCCCACTGGCGAGACAAATGACACAGAAAAGTGGTTAGAAGTACAAAGAATTCTTATTAGGCCGATCACTCACAAATTGTCTACTTACATTTTTCTTCTTTTTACATATTGACAACACTCACTACATACACAGACACACACAGATGTTTCAGGCTATGCCTCCCTCAGCATGTGTGTGTTGACCAAGTGTCTTGTATCAGTCTGTTTTACTATCAAGAAATAAATCAAAAGCTAAATTTAAATCAAATACAGAATTTATGAGTGTGTCTACAAAGTAATAATTTTACTGCTACTACGACTACTACTTATAATAGACTACATTTTGACATTCAACAGCTGTAGCCATGTAACCCCTCATGCAACTTTTTAAGGCTATTGTCTGTGTTATTACAGTCCACAAAGCAAAAACAAACATTTCCTAGAAAACAGCTCAAAGAAAAATCATCATTTAAACTTTCAGGTGCTTCAGAGCCCCCAAAAAATAAATCCTAAAATCCTCATGCTGCAGGAACAACCTCTCTCTGTTACCACTTAGCTGTTGCTCCTGGCTGGTTGCATCCTCGTGGATTTCAAGAGATTAAATGTAACGTAAACAAGGCCAACCGGCTTTAGTGGTCAGAAGTGCAAGCCAGCTACATTTCCACAAGGGGGAGCTGTTTTCATTGAAGACTCTTGTGTAATAGCTTATTTTACAGCCTTCTGACCCACTTAAACTGATTTGCATATAAGGCACTGCAAGTATGGAATCACACAAATCAAATAGGGTTTAACAAGCTACATGCTTCTCTGCCTTCATGAGACAGTTTTGTAGCGTCGTGGCATTTTCGTCTGAGCTATTCAGGGAATAAATATGTGAAGAATGTGCTAACACGAGGCTTAGAGCTGCTTCAATTAATACAGCATCTCTCTCACACATTAACAGCTCAGTCGCACTCAGCAAACTTAAGTCAGATAAATATAAAGAACTGTCGGCACCCTGACAACTGTTTATCCAGCACAGACACTGTATTAGCATCCTACATGTCGGCTCTGTGGCCACACAGTGATAATGCTCTACAGTTGATGGATATAGGGTCAGCTTTCACTTTAAGGGCTATTATCAGATATACAAGGATATCTAAAATGTCAGATAATCTCTGCCAAGTCTCTCTGGTATTCAACCCCCTGGCATGTGTCCAGTCACACGGAGACAAGGGCCTGGAAATGGTTTGGACTGATACTCTTGCCAAAACTGAGGTTATGCTGCACTGCGTTTGCTTTTCACTGTCTGTCACCATCAATAGCAGGTTGGAAAATGCAAAAGACAGTTGAATCTTCGCATCTCAAGACATCAGCCAGGAAGTCAAAGCTTGGTCGGTGGGTGGGTTTTCAAATTGGACAGAGATCACAAGCATACTTTCAAGCATAAAGTTGTAGCAAAATGGCTTAAGGTGTGCAAGCAAGGAGGCCTACAACCTGACTCGTAGCAGTTACACATGCTACCAAATACTACGTGTATGTAGACTTCTGACCCATTTGGAATGTGATGAAGAAATACAACTTGAAATAAATAATTCTCCACTACGAATGTGACATTTCACATTCTGAAAATAAAGCAGTGATCCTAAGTGAGCAAAGACAGGGAATGTTTACGAGGATTAAATGTCAGGAATTGTGAAAAGCAGAGTTGAAATGTATTTAGCTTCAGCTGTCAAAGAATTTCAATTCTGCATGTGCTGTTGTAAAGTCTAACAACTGCTTGCAAGATGAGAGAATGAACTCATGTTTTATTCACGCGCTCAGCATGATTTCAGTGTCTGTGTCTGTTTCAGCCCACTAGTAGTATTTCAGCAACAGCAGGGCTGGTATTAATGTGGCTGATTGAATGGATTTTTCAAGAGCTCGTACTTTGCCTTCTCTCACATAACAAGTCCCCTTTGCACCAGACATTTTGCATTCCTCTGTGTAAAAGCGGCCCACGGGTCAGCAATTTCCTGTGTGTGTCTTTAGGTTTAAAGGAAATGTTACACTCGGATGTTCTCACAGTGCTGGATAATATCTGTAAGTGATGCCTGATACATTTCAGAGTTATTTTTCTTCAGCCTGCTTTGTCTACTTATATTCCAGTCAGTGTTTTTCAACATTTTCTCTCAATACTTGGGGATAATTTCAGAATATGTTGCCTTGTATACATTCAGTGTGAACTATTATGGTTTATGGTCTATCTTTCTGTCTTTCTCGTTCAAAGTATTTCTCCTTCTCCTGCTGAGGATCAGTGAACGTGTAGAAAGATGCTCTTACACTTTGAGTCTCAAATTGTGTCAAATTGTGGCCATGCTTGACATATCTTGACTTTGTATCAAAGAATCTACATTAAGGCAACAAGAAAAAGAAAAAAAAAAACATTTCAAAAACAAAAGAAATGGGAACAAATAAGGTAAAAGTACATGTTTATGGGTGGATTTTATTAATTTTGCACTTCAGTTTAATCTATCTCTGATGTACTCTCTGACAAAATGGGGACTACATGTGGCCACTGGCCCCCCACCTGTAGAAAGAGTCATAATCTGAGTTTTGTTACCTGGATACAAGGAGGTAGAACATTCCCAAGGACATGAGGGAGATGCAGACGTGAAAGGAAATTCCCACTGCTCCATACTCTTTGAAGACTTTCTTTAGCTGCTGGGTCCTGTTTGGTTTTTCTACGTCTGGCTCCGGCTCCCCCGGGGCCTTCGCAGTAGATGAGGAAGAAGTTGAGGCCTCCTTTAAATTCTGCTCCTCCTGGACAAAAAAAAAAGAGCAAAACAGTAGGAAGTGAGCAGGACTATGAAATGGGAGGATGAATTGAGAATTAGTCCCTGGAGAACATGTCTGAGGAGATAGAGTGCACATCTAGACAAAAATGGAGAAAAGACATGAATGGCAAAGAGCAAGTGGTTGAAAATTGTGGTGATAGTTTCCGCTCTGCATACAAAATCGTGACATTTCTCACATTCAAATTCCACTTGCACCCCTCCAATGTCAAAACTGATGAGCTCCAAGATGGAGGCTTTTCTTCTGGGTCAACTGACGACACAGTTTTTGGCTGTAAACACATGAGGCAGAAAAGCTCAAACAAGCAGCCAATTATTACCTTTAAGTTTGCTTTCCATGAGTTGACGATGTGTGTTTGGTGTTGGGGGTGACACTGAAGCATGACATTGACATGCTACTCTTGTCTCATGAAATACGTATGTAACAATTCCAGTCGTGGCCTTTTAACCTTAATGTTACTGCGGTTTGCCTTTGCAAGGTAGTACTGAGTCACTGAGCTGTTCTGAGTGCAAGAACAATATCTGATTACACAATTTATCAAAACAAATCAAATTATCTTTTGGTAAGTCCAGAATTGCCTGATGCTCTGCAGAATCAGCAAACCAAATGTGAAGTTCACTGAGTTACAACAGACATCCTTTATTTTTAGTTTTTGGTCAGATATAGAAATACATGCATCATCATAAAGTATATTAAAAAAAACACTTGTGATTGCGCGTCATCTAGTTGAAAGCTGAGGTTAAACAAAGTCTGGACTTTTTACGAGCTCCCTCTATTCATCATGCAGCTGAGTCAGCTGATTAAACATAGACTGCTGCTGTGTGCTTTAGGTAATTCACTTTATCACTCACCCTTTCACACACTCACATGAACTAAGTTCATCACTCTCTCTCTCACAAGCGCACATACAAAGAGCCTCTCATAAGGGCACAAACACACACACACACACACACACACACACACACACACACACACACACACACACACACACACACACACACACACACACACACACACACACACACACACACACACACACACACACACACACACACACACACCATTCTCCAAGATGAACAAGCACCAGGCACAATCCAGCTGTCTGACATGTAGCGGGGAGCAGGCAGGTCACTCCACTGTGTGCTGGCAGTAAAGCAGATTAGTGAACTACAACACACTAAACAATGCTAAGACCACCACAGAGCATTGATGGTGTAGATGTGACTCAGAGCAGCAAGTGAAGCAGGAATGTAAAAAGAGAGAAAGCCTGCAGCATGTTAGCAGCACAGCATGTAACTAGACAATCCTTCCACTGACTAAAACCTTGTGGGCTGCATTTTACTACAGTAGTAATGCTTAATGCAGCAGACCCCGTAGTGCACAAAGTGTTTTAACAGATCAGAACTGAAGATGTCAGCACAGCGGGGTCAGTTTTTCTATTCTATTCTATTCTATTCTATTCTATTCTATTCTATTCTATTCTATTCTATTCTATTCTATTCTATTCTATTCTCTACTTCAGAATAAGCTGCAATACTGAATTGACTAATAAAGCTGTGCTGTTCTGTACAGTCATTTGGTTAGAAATTGTTGTCATATGTGAAAATCATATCCCTCCCTCAAAACCAAATGCCATTACAACAAAAAAGCACTTATATGGCCCTTTCAGGTTCATTGGAGGTTTCACTATGATTAAAGCTACTGTTTTTTCTTTTTGATAGTTAGGGCTGGTAGACTGAAAATGAAACCGTAAAAATGGCAGCTGGCATCGTGTCCAGTGGTTCAATTGGAAGTCACGCAATTCAAATATATTTCCTGCCAACAGGCAGTCCTTCTTCAGTCCTTCCCTGACAAAACAGGAAGTAGCTCAGGCCCGTAAGGAATGCATTTAGTTTTAGATGGAAATTTGACATTGTACCTACAAAGCTGAAAACTCTTACCAAGTACCAAGAATACTTCTGTATTAGCTTTGAAACATGAAAGTGCGGCAGTGGTGTAACAGTCTTAGAGATGTTTGCAAATGTGACATTCAGTTGAACAAAATCAGAAATCCAACTGTGATGCAGCCTGCTGTCCATTCACTGCAATGTGCAACATTTGGCCTGACATATAATGACTTTAATTCATATCTGTCCATGCCTTGCTTCAGACTGTCTTTGTAGGCCTGAGTTAGACAGTTAATCAAGAGGAGAAGAAAGGAACAGGAGAAAACAAACAGATCTTTTCTCTTCGCTGCAATTTGTCCTGCTAAATTTTGGCCCCAGACCCCCTGGATGAAGCCACAGTCTTGGTGACGTATTCACTGGCCTGCCAACAATGGACAATAGAAAGTCCAGAGTGGGCGAGGGAGCAGGCCTTTGCTTTTCAGAGGCGAGTCAGGCTGAGCTAAAAGTAAAGGCAGCAGCAGTGTGGGAGGGTCATGTGAGCGAGTGGCAAAAGGGAGTTGTGCCAGGGAGGGTGTATGGGAGGGGAACAGTGGCACTGCTGTATCTGATAACAGCTTTTCACAGACATGAAAACACATGCAGATATGCAACGTCACAGTGGTATGCAAAGAACAGACAAAGACAGACAGAGAGAGTGGGGGGGGGGGGGGGGTCAGAGGCTCAAACAGAAAAGATAAGTGACTTTATGTGCCCGTACTTCAAAAAAGAGAAAGTCAAACTGGGATGACTATCGTTTCATTTTTGCTAGGCTGCGTAGCTTGTATTGTCCTGTGGATTAATGTTTATATTACGGTTGTTTGCAAGGTTAATGACACGCAAAGGTCCATTGAAACGCCACTAAAGGCCTGGATCGTCATAAAACATGACAAGTACTTTATTTACGTTCACCTGTCATATCTGAAACATAACGTCATTTTAACAAGTGTTAGCCGTGTTGCTTGTAGCGATTACTTTAAATCTATCATTATAGATTTAAAACGATAGCTAATGTTACAACATTTCCACCATTATCCGACTAGGCCGCTCCAGACCGCAGACTGTTAAGCCATTTTTCTGGTGTTTTTCGGTCATTTTCTTGCCTTTTTCACCCTTTAAGAACAACTTTTGTTTCTCGATAAAAGCTCCTTGTGGTTTCTCATTTTGATTGATTTCAGCAACCATAAACAACGCGAAACATAAGCATTTTGAGTGTGCGTTATAGTGCTTCCTATGCAGAAAATCACTTCCTGCCCTCCATCTGCAGTTTGCACCCCAACAAAAGAGTGATGTGATGTTATATTGAAACAGCCTATTGAGAGTGAACCTTATTGCACCAAGGAGAATACAGAACACAGCAGTAGAATAGTATTTTGTGCCTCAACAGAACTGCTCACTGCAGGTTCACCCACATTTTTTTTTTACTTCTCTTCCACATCACTGGAGTTGACTTACCACTAAATGAGCGCATGTCAATGTGCTCACTGAATTCATGTCTTATTCAGACTAGATTGGCCTGGACTGACTCATTCTTATGGCTTTCCATAAAAAGGAGCCAACATTTGTTTCCTGTGCAGTCTGAAGAGTCAGGTGTCAGTGAGCATGTTGAACAGTGAGTCAGCATGCTCGCTCTCAGCTCTGTAAATGACACTTCTGCTACATCAGATTTAGCTTGTGATTACAGGTCGGTTATGCACAAACTACTGTGACTTTCCTGCACATGTCGACGGCCCACACAGCTGTGCGCGTCATGCAGTGTTGTATAACAAGCCTGCCTGCTTACTACATGATGGCTGATACTGAAAGAGGCCCGGGCAGGCAGGCAGGCAGGCAGCTTTATGCATATTTCATGGTTTTGAGGTCAGCCCTGGAGCCACCGGGACACAGAGCCACACGGGGAGTCCCCCACGGCCGCTCGGACCTGTTCTCTCCTGGTCACTGGGGTTAGACAAACACTCAACCGGTTTGTTGAAATTACCCCTTTGTTGCTGGCAGCCGTCTGTCCCTCGCCGGCGTCGCTCCTCTTCGTGGATGAGGCTCTGGTCTGCATGGTCCTGGTGGCGCAGAGTCGACTGGAAACCCCCCAGTTACCTGTAAACAGAACATTACACACCGGCTCTCCTCTGCTGCTGTAGCGCCTGCTCGCATGGACGAGCGGCTGCCTGAGAGCGCCTGATTTGCCGGCTTCACTTTGCACGCTTTGGGAGAGATTCACAGCTACAGCTGCCACACGGTCCAAGTGTGCCCAGTCCGTGACTACAAAAGCGGACGAGGACTCCCAGTTCTGGCAGGATTGCGACTCCGGTTGTGGTTTCCCCAGGCGCACACGAGTTGAATCGACACCATCGACAGACACGCAGAATCGCCGGTGTCCCTGAAGCGTGTGGCCGTTGTGTAATGACAAAGTGCCGTTTCTCAGTCTGTTTGCTTTAACTTGCACTAGAAAAGAGCCCGCTGGCTTGAACGCCTGATCCAGAGCCGATGCAGAGAGCCGACACAAAAACATTATCCGCCCTGAATCGAGCTCAGCGTCTCCGAAAAACAGTCAAGGAAAGCGAGTTAATCGTTTGCGACAAGTGATTAGGACTGTAAGTAGCTGTAAACATGCTGCCCTGAGCCCTCCTGTCTCCCTCCGGTCCCCTTGTTGACCGATTACCACCGACAGCCAATGAGAGCTGACGCGCAAACGCAGATAGTAAAGTCTGAGGAGAAGGGAGGGGTCATTTAAAGGTGTAACCGTGTTCTCACAATTGAGTTATATCACGAAACCTCTCTGGGTGTGTGTGTGTGTGTGTGTGTGTGTGTGTGTGTGTGTGTGTGTGTGTGTGTGTGTGTGTGTGTGTGTGTGTGTGTGTGTGTGTGTGTGTGTGTGTTTGAAGCAGTCCAGTTACTTTAATAAATACAGTTCTCTGTAGGCTGTTGACTGATTAGTGGTCCATTTGTTATTTACCTGCATGCTTTCTGATGGATTAGCCTCCGCTCCAGATAGAGAAGGAGCAGCTTCAGTCTTGACTACTGCTACAATTATCCTGAGGCAATTCCTTTATTCATTAACGTATTAACCTGGTAGGTAATGTCCGGACACGCTGTCCTGGTGAGGAGGAGCGAAAAGACACCAGAAATTAAATGATTATTATTATTATTACAAAATCAAGACATAAACAGTCCATTAAAAAAGAAAAATGTACATGTACAAGTATGCTGAAGGTACAACAAAGAAATTAAGTTAACAAAACAACATAATTACACTGACTTTTTGCAATTAACAGTTTTAGTCATTGTCAGTCATTGTTGGCCCTTATCACCTGTGTTTGTGGATGTCACAGTGTGTTATGTGGAGATAAAGCTGTTCAAACTGCAGAAAGAAATGATATCAGAAGTCATTTTTAACTGTCAGCATAATGTTAAGGCTGAATTTTGAAAAAGCCACCTATTAGCAGAATATTTTTTTTATTGTGGCTGCTTCTTTCTTTTCCTTTTCCTTTCTTTGGTGTCTTTTGACAGCTGCGCTGAGCTTTAGGTTAACAGCTTCCATTTTCTGCCGCCTGGCACTTTTTCCTGCACACTTCTCACTGACACAGCCGAACTGATAGTAGGTCAGGTTGGCTTAAGAAAAACTGATCTTGAGTCGATGCAATGTAAGCCACCAGCTCTTTATGCCCACTGACCGTTAGCCAGTCTATACAAGTGCTGCTTGCTCACCAGTCATCGCTTGGCACATGCCCAGATTGCCCACATAGTGGATCCGATTTTGCATTCACATCTCACATGAAAGTAAGATATGAACCTTCTTCTGTCTTCTCTCCTCCTCTGGTTGAGAAAGTACTGAGACCTTCATGTTAGGTAGGAATAGTGAATATCATTAGATATATTAATAATTTTACTTTAATAAAAGTACAAAGAAGTAAGTAAAAGAAAAGTAAGCAAAAGTACTCATTAGATTGTCCCTGTTAGAGTGTCAGATTACTTACAGTAATTGCTGATGCATTACTGCAGTATTTTAATGTTTAAGCTGGTTGAGGTGAAACTGTTTTGAATAACCTACGTAATACTGCTGATTACTGTGATTTACTAAAATGCATCATATTTTATCAGATTATCATCTGTTCTGTATATAAATCTTCTTGATCTTCAAAGTAATGGTAACTATAACTATAAAATAAATTGAGTAGTGCAGTAAAAACAACATTTCCCTCTGCAATGGAGCAGAGTAGAAGAATAAAAAAGCATAAAATGGTAAAAGTACCTCCAAGTACCTGGAATTATGTTCAGTGCTTGAGTAAATGTACGCAGTTATTTTGCACCATTGCCTTTATGTTTCTCATAAATTTGCATGCCAATGCAAAACCAGATAGAAGTGTTAACAAAAGCCAAACCTAAAAAGGAAGTGGTGGGAAAGCACAAGATCAGAAATTTCCCTCTAGATTGCCTCAATGTGAAAAAGTGCATCATGATTACTATAAAAATATTTCATAGTCGTATGTCAGAGAAGGCAGACTCTCGTCTGTGGAAGGTATGGTATCATGTCATGAATATGTCCTGCTTTAAGATGTAAAAGAGTTCCTGTCTGTGACATTTACATTTGTACACACTCCAGTTTGAAATGCATCAACACACTCGAGGCAAAAAGCAGCATTGATAAAGGAGTGAGATCGAGTAGGAGGTGAAATACAGAAGGGGGTGGAATCTGGCAGGAGGCCACAAAAAATGGCCCACAGTCAGTGCAGCAATGGAGCCTCTGACCTTTCCTCAGCAAAGCCTCAAGATCAACATGTGGGATGATTTAAAATAGCTATAATTTTAAACTCCTTCTTCATAAAGTATCCTTTTATTAGATAAGAATCAAATATTAACTTGCCAGTAGGGAACACGACTGAATGTGAAAGTTCACTCTAGTTCATCAGCTGTGATATCAGACAGCAGCTGAAGACAGTACAGTCAGTTGCAGCATGACATGGTGAAGTTGGCATGAGGGGATGCTCTGGTCTGTGACATGTTTAGGTGGGTGGTACAGGTCAAAGTTTAGGTGGGAGTTAAGCTGCAAACACAAGATTACTGTTCATCACTCACCCGTACTTCAAATTCAAAATGATTTGATTCTTTGTTTCAACGGTGACATGGTGGAAACACTATTGCCTCACAGCTAGAAGGTCCTGGTTCGATTCCTGCTGTGGGCGCTGGTGGCGTGTCCTCCACCATGTCTTCGGTGCCTGCTGCTCGAGGAAAAGGGACCTTTCTGTGTGGAGTTTGCATGCTCTGCCCGTGCTCACCTGGGGTATCCTCCATAAAAATACCCCCACTAAATACATGCAAGAAGATCATCACCTGACCAATGGGGACGACAAAGGAACTGGGTCCCCGGGCGCCAGTCAGCTGGCATTCCACCACTCCTGGTCTGCCGCAGAGGAAGGACTGACCAAGGATGGGATAAAAGCGGAGAAAGAATTTCACATATGCATGGCGTGTGTAGTTTCCCCCCCTAACTCTGCATGTTGTGTTGATTGTGACGAATAAAGGATGTCTTCTTCTTCTTATCGTCTATCCAATAAATGATTTTCCATCAGTGTTTAAACTGCAGGTCGCTGTGTATTGCATATGAATATCTGGGTCAGCCAGACCTGGCTTCAGGCCATGTAGCTATGGGGCCATATGGAGACATGCACACACATTTGGTTACAGAAACCAGTTGATCAGGTTTTTCTCAAAAACAAGCCTGACTGTTTGTGTAGTGCAATGTTTCCTCCTTTCATTTAAATTTAAGTCATTTACATTAGGGATCGACCAATTATCGGCCTGGCTGATAATATCGTCCGATATTCGGCATTTTTTCGATAATCGGCATCAGCCGTTTTTTTCCACCGATAACCAATAAAATTAATTAATGTATTTTAAAAAGCGCTCCTTTGACTCTGATGCAGCCGTCTCTCCGTCAGAAGTCACCACTCTTGGCTGTTTAACAATGTCACAGTACTACATGCAAATGTGTCCTTGTTTGTTTACAATCGCCTCTCCCTCAGCGCTCATGCACTCACAGAAGAAGAGAAGCCATCTAACAGGAGAGCACGCTGAGCAGCTCTGCTTTGTGCACCACAATCTGGTGCTACTGAATTGGGAGTACTAACTCAGACCCAAATTTCAGAACAGTTCAGTTCCGTTTATTTTGTTGATGTTTCAAAAATTCAGGGAGCTATTTAATTTATTTATTTATTCATTTGAGTTTTAAGAAATGCTGCTGGAAGGCCCCTGCACTTTTTGTTTTAAAAATAATTAAACTAAAGGCATTTCAATTAAGATTTTGTGTTTGTGTTATTTTACAAAAAGTTAAGGTCTTTTTTTCAGTGTACGCAAAACAAACAAACGGTATAATGTATTCATTCTAATCCCAGGTGTGTTGCCCTAAATTTTGACACCAAAATTTTCATTTTTTTCTGCAAACGAATATCGGTTTTAAATAAAGGCTATTGGTTTCGCTTGATTATTAATAATCGTATCGGCCCTGAAAAATCCATATCGGTCGATCTCTAATTTAGATTGTAGGGCCGACTGCATGTGTAGTGACCCAACTGTCGGATCTCTTTAGCAGCATCTCCCATTCCTAAAGTGTGTAAAGGTCTGCTGGGTCTTTGTGGTGATCACATACAGGTGCTCTTTGGATTCTTCAGGTACTGTGCTTACTCCATCTTGTGCTCACTACACGGGTGGGATATGGTCTCAATTAAAAATCTCAGTCATTTAAGTATTTGTGTTACACGTGTGAAGAGGTTTACCTGATACTGCAGTGGATCAGAGTCCATGGCATCAAACATTGCTTGGATTATTTCATGCGATTTTGCGTATATTTAGTATTTCATGATATATATCCATACCAGAACATATCTTAGAGTCTACAACCACGTATAGCGCCGTGTGGCTCTACTACAGAGGTGCAGTGAGCTAAATGCTAATGTCAGCTTGCTGATATGGTCACAGTGACAATACAAGCATGTTTGCGTTTAATGGGTATAATGTTTACCATGTTTAGTGTGTTAGTATGCTAACATTTGCTAATTAGCAGTGAATACAAAGCTGCAGCCAGTGAGATTATCATAAGCTTAGTCAGGTACCGTACAAATTCAAACTTTAGCCTGATGATGGCACAGGATGAAAAATCTGACTTTGCAGTCCATTGAACCATGTTACTGCTGCAGCTTAAACTAATGAATGTTGTGATAATGATTTCATATCACTCAGCATTAGTTTCAAGTGTCAGTAGCTGTTGCACAGACACGGTGTCTCACGTCTTAGTGAGTAACTGATTTCAATCTCTGAGTGCAAATCCCTTCGTCCACGGGCTCTTATCACCGGCAGGACAGACAGACTTTGACTCGTTCTACTTAGACATCTTAAATTCAGATCAAACAGGAAACCAAGGCCCTGCTAAGGCCAGCAGATCCTGGGAACCGGGCCGGCAGACGTTCTGGCCCACTGAGCCATCCCTCCATCCATCCGTTCTGTTTGTGCAACTTGTCTTCTAACAAGCTGGCAGGCTGGTCAGTCTTTGTGACCTCCTCCCAGCGCAGGCCCACTTTCAGTCCTGCCATCCACCCTTCATTTGCATTCCTCCTTTTATTTCATCAGTGCAGACAGCCCTTCTTTTCCATCCATCCCTCCATCATGGCAGTCAGTGTCTAAGCAACTCCTGGCATTGGTTCATTTTCCTACTTTGTCCTCCACACTCGTGACTGCTCCTCAGTTCTTCTATAATCACCCCACCATTTATGTGTCCAGCAGGGTGGTCAGTATGTGTCTGTATGCTCTTTCTGGCACCGATCCACTTCGCCCTTCAGTGAAGAGGACTGAAGGACTGGGACCGGAGCCAGCTGGCCTAGACTCAGGGTAGCTCAGGCACAATAGCAAAGCCAGGCCATGCAGAGGAGGTTAATGCAGTGTGGATCATGTGTTTTCAGCATCATTGTCCTAATTTCTGTCTATATGCCTTAGACATATTGACTGTGCACACAGGGAGCTTCAGATGAATTCCCCTAACATTTGCTCAAGACACAGTCACATAAGACTGTAACCTGATGTAAATGTTTGACAAACTAGTTAATGTTTGTTTTTCAAATCCCTGAGCTAACACAATAGCTGGCAGGCGCAGCTTTACTTGTCAGCCTAATTTATTGTAAATACTGATAAGACAGACAACTATATCCACACCAAGAAGTCACTCTCCTAAAAACAGACTGAGGAAACTGAAGCTACCATCCAAGCCACTGGCTACTGTCTGCTCCATATGAGCCATGGGCCAGTCAGGTTAAAAAAATCCCCAAAACGTTACTCAAAATAAACTGAGGAAATATTACTTCTTCCAAACTGTCTTTTTTTCTTTGTCTTTCTGACCCAACTGTTGCATGGCTGACTGCTGGGTGCAGCCTTGAGAAATACTGACTCTGCTGACCCCACAGCCACTGAATGAGAGGAAATTCAGATAGAGAATGGAGGGGTGGGGGGGTAAAAAAAACAAAAAAACACAGAAAACCATTGAAAGAAGCAGTTGATGCTGGGCCAAGACCCTGACAGCTGTGTGGTGAAGGACGCTCCAGCCTCTGCCTGTTTCAGAACAAAAAGGAGCTGTAGAAGTAGGGCAGAGACAGCAGACGTCTCAGGGTGAAATAAATTGTGAGTACAACGTGCAGACGTGAGCTGCATGCATGTACTTTTATCGACAGTAAGGTGTCTGAATACATTTTGAAGAACATGATGGTGCTTTTAAAAGACGAGCAACAGTAAGAGTTTCTCTCAACATGTGAGTGACACATCCATTTGTGAAGCTTTGTCTCATCTGATTATTTTTCTCAATTAATTGTTCAGTCTATCTACAGTGAACAAACAGGGGAAAAAAATCAAGCCCTCACATTTGAGACTCTGGAACCAGAGATTATTGTTTATATCCCAGCATGCAGGCAAATTTCTCATTATAGTTGTAAGAAATCCATTGTACCTCATGACACAAAATAGTTACCAATTCAGAAGAGACCATGTAAAATTCTCAAAATATACAATTTATTCAAAATATGTTAATGCAACCATCAATATATTCCAGTAATTACAAAATCAGTAGTTTTTCATCTTTATAATCTTATGCTTTATAGACAACGAGGCTTGCGGACAAACACAAGCTTTGATCATATCATGAGAACACAGGGTGCTTTTAACAGTTGACTGTCCCTTTCTGGCTAATACCAACTAGGCCATAGTTCAAAATTACAATTCAATGTGACTGACTTTCATTATTAAGGAGGAAGAAGCGAAATTTAAATAGAACTGACTGCAGCGGCTCAAACATACATCTGGAGTAGTTTCAATGAATTTCAGCTGACTCATTGTATGATGATATCACTGCCTTGAACACTGGGCAAAAGGAACCAAAAATAGGGGATATAGCAATTTCTTTGACCATGACTTATTTTGCGCTTCCTCAAACTGAGTTGAAAAACAGCCTCCTATGAGAGCACACAGAAAACTGATCTTTGCAGAAAATTGCACAGAAAAAGTCAGCCGTGGACACTGGACTGCAACAGCAGAAAGAAAATATTAAATATGATGAGGACACCTGCATCCACTCAACGTTACAGATAGTTTTTAGACTGCTGGACTACTGAGGAGGGTCTACATAGACTCACAGTTTCCCTCTCAACAACCAAATGTCTAACACTTTCCATCAATGTGGTAATTGTATTTTCCTATATGTTCAACAGTAACAACATAGACATGTAAATGCAGTTCATGGGAACATATAAGGGGATACTAATACAAACATATTTACAAATGCATCTGTACAAATATTTGACACTGTACAGTTGATGCTGTGGGGATGAAGGGATAGTGGCATTGTGGGTAGTCACATGTTTAAAAGGGAAACAAACAAATCTCTTCAACGGCAAAGAAGGCCTTCCCTCAAGAGTTTGTGTCCTTACAAGTGAAGTTGTTTTCTAATTTGTGGAAGACTTATTGGCACTCACAAGGAGATTAGAGGAGCCGCTGTTAGATAAAAGGAGTAGTTCAACATTTTGGGAAATGCACTTGTTGGCTTTCTTGCAGTGAGTTAGATGCAGAGACTAATACCGCTCTCATCTGTCTGTTGAATATGAGGCTGGGGCCAGCAGCACACTAGCTTAGCATACCACTGGAAATAAGGGAAACAGCTAGCTTGGCTCGGTTAAAAAAAATCCATTTACCAGCACCTCTAACCTTCAGTTTTTCCCAGCAGACATTCAACATGTCAGCGCTGGAATAATTAATAACATTGATGGCCACATTCCATTGAGTTGAGGTTTGGTATTTTATATGCTGGCTCACTGGGGAGACTTCCCGGGATACTTAATGGAATTACTCCTGTGTCACCACTTGCCATTGTGTAGAGTGCAGTGGCTAGGAAACCAGAAAACAAGCAGAGGTTTGTGAGCAATTGAAGGTGAGCAGGTATGCACGGTATCATTGAGCTGCAGGTGAGCGGTGGAAGGGTGGGTGGAGATAGAGGGAAGACTAATTGCATATTCATAGATCCTTGCATACTGAATGAAGGCAAAGGTGTGGAGTTTAAGTCACGAAGGGATTTTTTTTTCCTGGAAAAACTTCAACATTTGTAATATTGATGAACAGAGATGAGCTTTTAGGGTTTAATAAATGCCAGCAGAGGAAGCATGCAGACATGAGTGCTATCGATCTTCGGCATATTTCCCAAAATGTCAGACTATTCCTTTTAATTAAGCAGAGAAACTTCTACTTGTTTTTTGGGTTGGCAAGTTTATATTTTGTGTTGAACCCATGAAAGGACACCTGACATAACAGTGTGGGCTCACTACAGACCAGATCCATATGTGGATTAATGTTTCAGAAAAACTGAGGCAAGCATAGAGTCCACGTGTATCTTCGGAAACTCATGTTAATACTCACAGTAATTCATTACTTAACATTTACAATTTTTGTTAGCAAGCACAGTGACTGGGAGATAAAGCCACACAATGGCCACCAGAACAACAAAACAAAAACAAATAACACTGTTATTTGTGGTGACACAAATATGAAATCCATCCCGACAGGATGGCTTGTTCGTGTGATTTTAATAACATGTACACATAGCAGACAGGAACCCTTAACTTTATCAGCTGAATGTTTGATCTTCCATGTCAGAAGGTGCTTTGCTAGAAGACACTCCAGCTCATCTTATATTGCATTCACACTCTCCACACACCATCCAAATAATAAATACACTCAACTTTAGGAACCATAATGTTTTTTTTTTTTTACACATTACATTAATTTCATAAATAAAGAAATGTACAGTAATTTTCAACCATGTTTGCTTAAATTATCTAAACGAGAGCACAAAGTGGGTTGTGCAGAAAACAGAGCATAAGCTGTCAGTTCAGGGTTGACGTGAGAGGACGGTGAGGTGAAGAATAGTTGACAGAATATAGTGACAGTCTCAAACACTAGTGCACTGCTATACTCTTTATCTCTCGCTGTAGAAGTACACTTCTTGAATATATTAACACTGTTGTATGGCATTCCTTCCCTTTACTTATGCAGGCAGTATATAACAAGATAGATACTTCAAAAGAGATGTCACAGATCTCTTTTTGCTACGTTTCGCTGTTTCTGATATGTTGTAGTACAACATGATGTAACACAATACATCCGGACGTTCTGTGATGGCCTTCCTCTATGTTTGAAAGTGACAAGAATATGACAAAAAAGCAGAACAGTGTGGTTTGACAGTAATGTGAGTTTGTCCTGCAGAAAATGGTGTTTAATTACACGATAACCATCCGTATGTAGGGTAAAAAACTTCTTTTCCATCTTCATCTCGGAGGGCAGAATATGCACCTTGTACCTTGATCTTCTCTACTTTCCTGATTCAACACTTCTAAACCTTTTTTAAGCGTGAAAAACGTTAAAAAACAGTCTACACCTTAATTCTTAAAGGTGCACACGGACAGCAGGGCCAAAGTGACAACTTCTTGCACTCTTCTATCCATTTGGCATGTCTTGTAGAGAAACACCATATATGAGAAGGTATTTTTGTTCCAGTGACATCTGGAGGGAAAAAAGTGGCACTGCTCAGTTCCTCTCTCCTTCTCGGATACACTTGAAATGGTGTCTCCAATTTTAGCAGAAGTCACGTGGCAGGGGGGTACAAGGGTATGTTTCTCCACCTTCTTCATCCAACCATCTTCTGTGGGAGAAGTTTACAGGAGTGGAGGAAAAGGATAGCAAAAGGCAGGGACACTCCATCTTTCCTTCCTTCCTCTCTTCCCTCGACAGGACATTCCTCGTTTTCCTCCTCTCAGTGCAAACAGTTCCTGTTCCGTCAACAGTCATGTGACCGGGGCGCTACGACACGCAGCAGCAGGTGCGCACCTTCGGCTGCTCTTCTTCCATTGGCTGTCTCAGTTTGAGGAGGGGTGGGTCACCGCTGGCCGGCGTGTAGTAAACTGCATTGCCGTTAGAGGAGACCAGCGGCATGCGGGGGTCCTCAGAGCTGATTTTGGCATCAGTGAAGGAGTCTGTGGAGCCATTACCTAGGTGACCATTGAACAAGGGGTGATTCAACAATTTGGCGGCAGCCCTCTGTTTCTTGAGCTCCGACAGAGTCTGAGCACGCTCTCTTGGCCAGGCTTCCTCCTGGGTGGGCTGGGTGGTGACGACCCCAACCTTATCAGACGATGGCATGTTGCCATTGGAGGGCTGTTGCGGCGGCACGGACGTGGTCGTGGAGATGAGGCCGTTCTGTTTGCTGTTGCCATCTTTGAGGATGGTGGGCAGCTTGGGCTTGTCTGGCAGCTCCACAGCTACCACTGGCTTGACCTGCAGGACACCAATAAAGATTACTTTAATCCTGCTATAAGGCTTCTCTTCGGGATGATTAAATTCGCGGAGGCATGACTCTGTACAGGGGAGATCAGATATCTTTGATCTGGTGCCCAGGCTGTCAAGCTAAAAATAAGTGAGATGTAAAGCCTTTTTTATTTTTTCTACTATAAAGAGAGTCTTCCCTCAGACTTGGTTATTCAGTGTATAGTGGAGTTTTTTTGTGACAAAAGTATTTTCTGCAGCCTGAATCAGTTCATTTCCATTTCAGGTCACAACACATGTGTGCATTTTTCTTTTGATTGTCTCTTGATAACGTGCCTCACTGTGCTGCAGTCAGTGTGTGGATGCTTAATAGTGTGAACAATACTGATAGCATAGTTCAAGACAGCATTTTTTTTTTTTTCCAGTAGTGGAAAAGCACCTGAAACTCTCTTCACTTTCTAATAGTTTGTGACCGTGCTGCATTTTTCTCTGTACACTCTAATGTTGGTGGAGGATTGTATCACACTTTTTCCACTGTGGGTTTCTTCCTGTGTGACTGCTTTTAAGGAAACATCTTTAACTTTACACCTACACCAGAATCTGACATTTAGACTCGTGATGCGTGGGAGAGATGATTATTTTCATGATATCAAAAACACTTTTGTAGCTATACTAAAAATATCTCCAAGTCATGTCAGGTTGTCTGGCAAGTTCTGTGCAGGAAGTTTAACTAATTCTTAAAAGCTTGTAACAAGAATAAAAGATGAATGACCTGAGGGCTCACGCGAACCACCTGGTTGTTCTCCTGATCAGACTCCTTCTCTTTCTCGTCCTCCTCCTCCCTCCCTCCCCTCCACACGATGGCCTCCGTCTCGTACTCTTTACGGCACAAGTTGTGTCGGTCCGACAGGCTGGCTCGCCGCACCACTTTTCTGTGGACACAGCAGTTTCCAGTGAGAATGTGCAAGTTCAGAAAAATGTGAACAAAGCATTCGAAACATTTTCCAAAACTCTGCAAAATCAGAACTCAGAAGAAAGTTTTGCACTGGCTCCCTTCACTGTCAAAGACTTGAAGATTGAACATGCGCTATTAAATTAAGTTTAGCAGAAGCTACAAACAAGTGCGCCCTGATCTGCTGCTGATCCTGCCCGTCACTCTGTCTGTTTAATACCACTTGTAGTAGCAGCAGTTACACCAGCAGGTGTCAGTACTTACCCACGACTGCCTGCGCTCGACGTTCGCCGACACAGCGAGGTCTTGTGTTTGAGCTGCGACTTCATGATAATGTCGTGTTTGTGTTTCAGGTCTAGCAGGATGGCTCTGAACTCTTCATCCTCACACAGATCTTAAAATGAGAAGCAGGAAATGTCAGCTCCTGTCAAATGAAGCTGCGGTTGTTCTGCTGTGCTGCTCTCGTACAAACAAACCCAGGATTCTAAATCGAATTAGTTTAGGTAATTATTATCCTTAGCAAAGCGACGAGTTTATTATACTGACTGTTAAAATGTACACACACACAAATTTTACCATTTATATTCCGTTTACCATTAAGACAAATATTAAAGTGGACATAAAATAGCACAAAAAGGTTTAGATTTGACTTGACAAGATTGAAATCAGCATTTCATCACAATGAACCCATGATGTAAAACTTGCACTGACTGAACAAACTGGAAACGAGACCCTGCTGAGATGAGACGTTTGTTTTCTTAACCCCCCACCATGTGTATTGATAAGGGAGTGCTGGTGTGCAAATATACCAATGGGGGTCTCCTCTAGGAAGGTCTTGGCATTGAGACTAGCTCCATGAGACACCAACAGCTCTGCCACATGCATCTGAAACAGCAGCAGCAAATTACATTAATGGTTTCAGAAACCTTTGCGTGTGTGCGCTTATCTGTTTCCTGCTTCCTGTTATGTTTACCTTACCTGACCCCAGCACGCTGCAGCATGAAGAGGCTGCCATCCATCTGAATCTCTCAGATCCATGCGAGCTCCCCCCTCCAGCAGCAGCTCTGCAGCCTGCACGTAGCCATTTGCTGCTGCGATGTGGAGCTGCAAGGGCAGAGGACAAACAAGGTTTTCCTAGTGAATAGGATTTGCTGTAGATGATGCTCTGTGCATCAAATCCTGCGTGGATTTCACACTAAAGCCACAATTCAGATGCATATGAATGATTTACTACGTCCGCAAATATGCTGACCATATAAGACATCAGATATTTGTTCCCAAGTCTGGGGATGTGGGTGTGTCACTGGGCACCTTCAATCACTGTTTTGTGTAAATAGGTCCACAACATCATGTCAGACTGATGGGGTGCTGGGTCCTGCTGGAACAGCTCAACTGCATTAACAGTTAGAGATAAAAACTGATCCTGCTGTCCTGAGGTGACCCACTTTGCAGGTCAGAAACTCGCCTGTTTAAGGAAACAATTATACCAAGAGCTCAGAAGAGTGAATCACTGCACACCCTTTTTATCATATCTATTCTATCAGGATATTAACTCTCGTCTTAACCTTTTCAACCTCTCTGAACCACCGTTAGGCTGGTCAGTACAAATCTGAATGAGTTAGAAAATTAGTTCGAAAATCAGCAAAATGCCCACCAGCGAGTTCCCAGAGCCAGATGATATTGTCAGATTGCTTGCTTTGACTGATCAGCAGTCCAAAGCCAAAAGAAATTCAATTTACTATCATAGAAGACAGAGACACCCAGTGAATATTCACATTTGAGAAGCTGGAGCCAGTGATTTAATTTTTTTTATGCATTTTTCATGAATCAGTTATTAAAGCTGGTGTGGCTATTTGGCTGATACAAAAGTACTGCATGTGATCCTGTTAAAGAGAGTGGTATAAGATCATTTTAACAATCAAAAAGCTACATTAAGGAGAAGCAACAGGAGAAAACTCATCTTTAAAAGTTTTTCCTGAATGCTACAATTCATTTTTATATTAGATTAAAAAATAGTGTTGCCCTGTGCTTTTGTCAGGGCTTTCTATGGATGTTCTTTCCCTTTTCTTCAAATCACAGTTAATCTATCTGAGAAACATGCACACTTATAATACGAGGCCAATGCCAGCCTTCATTTTGTTTCATTCGTTTTAGGACTGAAGCCTAATGATTTGGGGTGTGAGAGAGGCTGTGTTCTTTCATTCATCAAATTCAACCTGGTCTGAAATAACAAGCAGGTTAGTCAGACTTCATCACTGCAGAGGACTAAGTTTGATCAACTGGTGACGAAGTGAGCTTATACAAACTTGAGTGTTACCGAAGAGAGAGAGAAATGCACACACCATAAAATCCAACACTATTGATCTCCATGCAGGAATTAGGACGTACTGTAACCAGCAGAGGAAAATCAAAGCCTTGTGCACTGCAGGGGCGCAGACACATGCACTTGATATGGTGATTTTCATCATTTTGTAGCGACTCACTGACATAAATGAAATGTTGCTGCAGTAGGAGGAAAGCAAAATGTTGAGGGAAAAAAAATGACTTTCAAGAAAAATAAATGAAATCATGGAAGTAAAACAAACTGACATATAAAAAGTAATTACGGACAGCATTTTCTGTTTTACAAACAGCAACAATTTTGGTACAATGGTGTTCTTTATCTGTCTCCTTGAAAGCAGGAGAGGGAGCGCAGGGCTGCATGTATACAGAGAAAGATCACTTAAATTGCAGCATTTTAAATGTGTCTAGGTGTCTTTTAAAAGCAGCCTTTTCTGTGACAGCTCACAATCTTTATAACCCGCAGTAAATGTATCTACAGCAAAACAGCCAGAAATAATTGGAAAGCAGGATGTGAAGGCTGAATTCAGACGTCACAGCACATCAGTTATGTCAATGGCTCCAGTACCAAACATGCTTAAGTGGATGTTTATCTGCAGTGCTACAATCAAAAAGAGGTGTTTTAAGAGCATGTCAGGGATGTTAGGGCCCATCATTTCCTGGAGGGCTTGGGTCTGCCTGGTTTTATTGCCTTCGGGTGAGTGCTGAGGACGAATGAGACTCACTGCTGCAGGGCAGCATCTCCGGAAATGGTATTCTGCTAATGTATGATTTCTTGATTTGGTCTCCAAAACACTGAAAACAATCTTAGGTTTCTAATTTCTGTTAACACAGCATCTTTACAAAATGAAAGCCTCCTCACTGACTTAATTTTAAGTCTGTGTTGAGGTGTTGTGCTATGAACAGTGTATTAAGTTTTGTGGCTCTAGAGAGAGACAGAAAATCTGACAGATTGCCTCAGATGATGTCATTTAAGTCAGTGTTGTTTGGAGCTGAAGACTGTAAACTGTGAGTGCAGTAATAAGGGGTGAGTAAAGTCTGCCAGGACTGCTCGTTGATGGTTTCAGTGGTGCTTTGAGCTAAATGCTAATATCAGCATACTAACTTGCTCACAATGACAATGCTAATATGCTGATATACTGTATAGGAGGTACTGTTTACTTTCTTAGTTTAGCATGTTAGCATTCTAAACGAAGATCTCATTGTTGAGATATTTCTGTGGTGGGCTGAGTGACACTGCTATCCTGAGAGTCGTGTCGCTAACATCACAAATATGAACAACCATAAGTTTGATAATGTCTGCATAGTGCAGAGCATTTCAGCTTCCTCTCACAGTATCACTGGCAGCCTGTCAGGGGTGTACCCTAACTCTGCCCAAAGCATGCTGGGATAAGCTCTCTCTGTCTTATCCAGCTTTGGCCAATAGTCTCAACGCATGCCGTTTGGGTGAAATGCAACTTCGAAACTGCTGGTAGGCGTGATCGTGAGGGTGGTCTCCCCTGTGACTGAGCTTTTTTTTTTTTTAGTTTAGAGGATGAATAAATGATTTGACTCTCCTACAATGATCAGAGACCACTGTAACTTGCCTGACCTGACTGAAAATGCTTCTGTCTTTTCAATGCATTTTGTAAAATTCCTTTGTTATGTACAACTGAACTTAACTAATTAATTCAGCTTGCTTGTAAGAATCCTATTATTCTGTTACCTGTGAAGATCTGTGAACTGCAAATAATGGTTTATTCACATGAATTTAATGCAAGAGTTTGACAGTCAATTTTTACAGCATTTTAATATGAATTGCTTGTTTGGTTAGCACCTTGTTATTCTTTCAGATTTCTCACACTGACAGTACTTCCTTACTTCCTCTCCCCCTCTCAGAGACTTCATCACTTGTTTGCGTAAGTTAAACTGAGATGACTTTATGAATTTTCGAATAAACAGTTTCTCCTCAGAGTTTGATCAAACCATTTGCAACCAAGAGATGAAAATCATTATTCCTGCACATCAAAACAAGGACACAAAATGTTTCAGTGGAAAACAAAAGATTAACCTTACATAACTTCCACCCAGTTCCAGATCTCTTCCTGTCTTCTCTTCCAGAGATTTTAATAAGGCATGCTCTAGTTTGCTTCATCATACTCGAATGAAGATTAACAGGACGCATAAAGCACGGGGACAAGCAGCTCAATCAGACAATCTGTGGTAAGACTTTGAAGCTTAGCAGGGTTATTTTGGGCTACTACCATGTAATGTCCCTTAGCTATTTTCATCCAGTGATCTGTCAATGTGTTTCCTCAGTGTGGCTTAAGTCCTGATACATAATAAAGACTTCATTAAGGCATCTGACATTATGTGCTCCACTCAGGAAATTATACACTAATGATTTTTTTGTACTTTTTAATGCTACAGCGCACTGAACTTCAAATTCAGTGACCACCTTATGAGCTATACTCCCCCAGTAATGCTAAAACAGATGACTGCCTGTAGTCTCTTCTGTACACGGACTGTAGTTCAGCATGTACACAAAGTGTCGGGGCCACCGAGTATGTAGCGGTGCTACTATTATCAGCAGCCCAGCCGAGTATTTATGTCTGTAGAGCTGAACGATCTCAGCAGCGAGCACATAAAGACACGGTCAGCCCCGAGAGGAAAACATTAATCAGTCACTACTTGCCACAGTACTCGAGTACTCTTCAAGTCCGTAACGCTGCTATTTCGATCGCTGGCAGTTAGTTTGGTAATAAATAAAATCTGAGTAGCTGAGAGAAAGCGTGACTGCCGGGCTGTGGCTATTTCCTGCAAGCAGTTTATACCAGTGCAGATCCAGTTCATAACAAACTCTGAAACGTCTCAGTAGAAAAGATTCATTCTTTTTTGCAGCCAGTGCTGCTAAGGATTGTTTCCTGTCCAAACAGTGTTACAGTGCAGTGGTACAGAGGTCTAAATCACGCAGCCACATGTCTCCACTGATGGTGTGCACAGTACACGGTCCATGTCAAACTATAAGGATGAGTCTTGGGACTGTTTTACTGCCTTACTGATGCAGCTCTGTGTCATGACTTTATTTTTACTGAATGTGGCTCACTGCACCTCAGCTATGTTTTGTTTGCTGCTCATAATCACACAGGCTGTCTTTGATTTTTAGTTCATGAATTATGTTTGACACTTTTACCTTTTGTTTCAAATCCAGTCACCTCTTATTAATACACATCTTTTGTCTGTAAGTGTAAGCTTTATGCTTATGCACGATGAATTATTTTTCATTTCAGATAGCTTTGGCTGTCTCATTCACCAGTTATGAAACAACTAATGCGGATACAGTAAATTTCCAATCTGATCTTGCATCAGTTTATGCATTACTTAGTGAAATTTAGCTTCTATGATTCTCAGTCACTTATCATAATTGTTTTCCCTGTCATTACAGGTATTCAAACCTCTCTTTACATCATTTTTCATTCATGACTGCAGGTGTATTTAGCACTCACAAACACTTTCATATCTGCAGAGCATTTTAAAATCATACAGCTGATTTGCTTTTAAGAAGATTATAATGAGTCTCTAAATGCCTGATTAGCTTTCAGGGTTTTATAGCTCCATGAGCCAGTGTTGCAGAGCACATTATCATTAAAAGGTGAATCTATAATAAAGACAGTCCCTTGAATATTTATACACAATTTTCTTTTTCCCTCTCAGTGCAGACCTGTGATACTTGATCATCTGATAAGGGTTGTGTAATGTTTCAGGTGTTTTTTTTTTTTTTATTGTTATAGGAAAAATACCCACAACAGCTTAAACTCTTGACAGAATCTACAGGCTTGGAGGCAGCTGAACTGGAGTTACTTAGCCTTATTTCTAGCTCTGTAGTCTTAAATCTCCGATTTTTTTTTTTACTACTGCAACTTTCTAATGAATGATGTTCTAAGCAACTTTGGGATCATGTCCTCTCTTATCACCATCCGTGTTGTTGCTCGTGGCATGGATAGTATTGCATTACACTCATTTGTCAAACTTGTCCAATGCAGCTTAGATTTTCTTCCATATGCACACATTGGGACTACCGATACAATATCCTAAACCTAAACCTCCACTAACTGAATTACAGCCACCCAGCCAAAAAAGACTGAACCTTGTCACAATCACAAATAAAATTCATGTAACAAAATGTAAAAGGATAGTATATCTGTGCAGCAAAAACACAGAGGATAAACAATGGTTGGTCTAATAAATCCCAGTTTCTGTGGCAACATAACAAGACTGGTGTCAGAGCACATAAACTGCATGAACCTAATGATGCACCCTGCCTGGTGTCTGCACAGGCTGCTGCTGTTGCTGACCACATGGGTCCCATCACAGACCTGCTTCGTTTTTAAACCTTTTTCAAATGAAATCTGTCCAAAGGACAAAACTTGTGTGTTAATTCAGAAGCAGCAGTGTTGGTTGTTATTGGTAGTGCTGGTTTATACTGGTTAAACCTGAATTAGTCTTAAAGAAGTAAGACCCAGGAACAGATTTCCTGTAGCTGCTTTGAAAAAGAAGCCAGTATCACTTAGTAGTGACAGTAGTGACATCACATCCAGATGTTTGATCAGATGTTTGCTGCTCTCCTCATTTAGCAGCACTTTGTCTATGTATGTGATGGCCCCTTAAAAATAAATTCAATTAATAAAATCAATATACACGTATAATGCTTGTCACCCTGCATCATTTTAACTGCTACTTTCTATATTTTTAAAATATAAATACATTTTTTTACCCTGTTGTATGGACTTTTTTGTTTTGATTGCACTGTTTTTATGTTTTGTCTGAAGTTTTGTCAGTGTCTTTATATCCTGGTCCTAACAGAAGAGAAGATTTTGAGAAGATGGTAAACTTGTGGGGGCGGATTGTTTTAAATTGCGATAGGTAGAGAAAAGTCAAAATGAACAGAGCACCAAGTCTTACCAGTGTGGCTCCCTGAGAGTCTTGTTGGTTGACCTCCTCTCCCTGTCTCAGCAGTTCCTGAATGTCTCCCAGCATCCTCCTCTCTGTTGACGCTCGTGTCTCGTTGATCATCTCCTGGGTGATGCCTGTCAATCAAATACAGATGCAGAATCACAGTGTGAGTCACAAGGGAGATGGTTTCTTTTTTCCTGATGGCCTGCAGCGGCATACTGGCGGGGCCAGGTTATTACTGAGACGCAGCTCTGGTATAATGGAACAGGGACACAACATAAAAAAGGTGAGTAAAACTTCACAAAGTGAGTGTTATAGGCAGTCTGGATTGACAGGCTTTTTAAATTACACTGGAGTTTTTCTTTAAGCAACGGTTCATGGATTCCACGATAAAAGCTTCTCTGCAGGTATTTAAAATTAGAGGCTTCAAGGGAAGAAATAAGAAAGTTTTAATGGACAGCAGCACTTACTGATTTCTGTCGTGTTGCAGTGATCTATATGGCACAATTAGCCAGTGGACTAAACCTAGACATGAGTACTTAATATCATTCTGAATAACATAAAAAAGGAAAGTAACTTTAATGGCTATAGGAACTTTCAGATAATTATTTCAATGATTTGAACATGAGCAGACTATGTGAGATCAGTTCGGAGCTGCGTATGCTACAGTATTTGAAAATCTGAAGTATTTGAAGCTAAATGACCGTTTGGTCTGGGTGGCAGACAGCAGTTTCATGCACCTTCATGTTGGCTTTCCGACCATCTTCTGTCAAAGAGTTCTGTGGGTTTTGGCGCAGTTGAAGCTCAGGTGATTCTGTCAGTCACAGCTACCCTAAATTCCTCCTTTAATCCATCTCCCTCCTGCCAGGCAGGACTCAATACTGTGACGGCCACACTTGACTTCTTCTCCCACAGCTCAGCAGTAATGTACTGTACTGTCCAGCAAATTTAAAGAAATGTCAGATTGACAATAATGAAAACGGCCTGTCAGTCAGAAGTGTGACTCTTACATTCTTGTGGTGTGTGACTGCATATGTGAGTCACTTGGAGGATGAATGAGGTCTAAAGCTACAATAGCTTAGCTTAAGTGTTGCGGATGCAAATAAGATTACATCCCTTTTAATTCATTTGCCACTTGAAAAAGGTTAATTATCCTTCAAATGCTGGAAATAATAAAAAAAAAAATATATGCATTTATTTATTTTTCTGGAGCACAGAGGACAATCCCCTAAAACTGGCCTCTTAAACTTAACATGAAAAGTAGAGGCAGACAGGCATCACCTGACTGTGCATATGTTATTGACAGTATTCCAGCCCTACGACCTTTCTTGCCACAGAATTATAAATTGAACCTGGATGAGTGAAGCTGAAGGCAAATGTATCCACTCAGCCAACATGCCAGCCTCCAAATGGCCATTTTAAAGTCAAACTCCTGTTTCAATGTCACGTTCTCATGGCCCACACCGACATGTGATGGCCAGTGGTTGTGATGAAGGTGCTGAGCAATGGTGAGGAGGTAAACTGGTATTTTTCTCTGAATTCAAGCCAGAGGGTGTTTAAAGGCTCAGGAATCAGACAATGACAGTCCCCCTTTGTCGACTTAAATGAAATGCATCCCTCCGGCTATTATTGTCTTCGGCATTTTGTGTTGTTTCTGCCAGCCAGCATGAGTCTCTGTGGTACTAATATCACAAAGTGTACTTGCTTGTTTCTGTCATATTGTGATTTAGCTACAGTGATGCCTCACAGCAGAGCAATACCCCAAAGGAGTAAACTGAAAAATCTGTCAGTATGTCGTCACATAAATAACAAAACGAGACACTTAAGTTGAAAATCTAACTGTTTCCAGGACCTCCTAAGGAACAACATTAGTCTGTGGAGCAAAACTACTTCTACTCCACATCTGCAAATAAGCGTTTCAGACTGGCTCACTGATAGATGCTGCACACAGTTAGTTGTGTATTTGTGGCTAAAAGCACATCTGGAACACGATACATCAGGTCACACCTCCTCTCTGTATCTATTTTGACAAGCCTCCACTGCCAATTAGGAGGTGCTTTAGGGTGATTGACAACAATCAAGTAGTCCAAACGTCTCTTGAAATATTGATTAACTCTGTGGAGATTTTAAGTCTTAAATAAAGTATGTTTTTTTTTAGGGAGTTTGCTTGATTGGCATTTGGAACAAATTCATCCCATATTAGTTCTACTCACGCTTTCTCCCCCTTTCACCAAAGACTGTAGCTCCACGAAGGGCCAAGATGACAGAAAGAAATACACCCAGATCAAATTAAGACTCCAATTAAGGATTATTTTCAGTATAGATGAATCTGTTGATTAATCCAGTGTCCCTTGCAAATGACTTATTTTGTCAAACCAACAGTCCAAAACTCACTTGAACAATTAACTGGCCATTTAAATTGTTTAAAATCAACAATAAAATCACCAAAGCTACAGCCATGTATATCTCCGGTCTAAACTGGACTTCTTTATCCCTCCATCATCAGGGAACAAAATGACTTGAGCTGAGTCGGCGGTGTAGCCTGTTGGTGTGACTACTCTGCATTCCCCACTATCTCACCGCTTCAGCTCCTGGTACACATTTCCCCCTTATCACTGCGGCTCATCACGGATGAACTGGACTCGACAGGGGAGGATCAAGGAAGAGTCAGATCAGTCAATGCTGCGTATGAAAATGCTGCGTGTGTGTGAGCGCCGGTGTGCCCATCCCTGTAGCATCTCTGGAGAGAGAAGTCTTATCCAGCTGTACAGCGCTGAGAACATTACAGGAGCAATTAGCAGTGCAGCACTCCCTTTGATCGGCTTAATAATCATTCTTCTCACCTACTGTACCGCTATCTGCATTCTGTGGCTCGAGAGACCCTTTTGTAAGCTGAGAACCTCATTTTCGGTGCTTTCTCTCTCCAAGCCCCAATCCTCTCTCTGTCTATGAGGGTTTCCAATGTAATCTCACGTCCAGGATGAAACCCACGCGATGTGCCCTATTTTCACTGTCAAAACCATCAAAATCATTAACCCTGCTCTTGTTTAGAAAGCAGTATTTCTCATTAACAGGGCTTTTTTTCACCTTTAGTTATGGGGAAATATGACTGAGCTCTCCAGCAGCTCCTTGCTTCCACATAGTTTGCTCCTGTTTACCTCTGAGCAGCTCCACTGAAGCATTGAGGAGGTGCTGTGTTGTTGAAAGGCACTTTGACCAGGGAATTTTCCAGTACTTTTCAACCCTCTCTTGTTTGCTGCTACTTCTCTAACATGTACCCACACTAAGTCAACAGCAGCCCACAGCCTCACATGTAAACAAACCTGCACACACAAATAGGATGCTAATTTGGTTAGCCGCAAGTTGCCCAAAAGTCGATCCCAATTGAGAGCCGATGTGAAACCATAACCTTCAGGAAGAAAACCTCATTAATAAAAAACCCATTGACACAACAGTATAATTAAAAACCCAGCCTTCGCACAAAACCTGTCTCAACAGTACATTATAAGGTCCACTTCTTATGTCTACATAAGGGAAAACAATCTAATACCATTATTTATTTAATATTTTTGGTTTTAGAGGCATTAAACAAATGCCATTACCCATAATCCCCAGACCTTTGTAGGCTAAATGTCACAGCTCAACGGAGGCGAAGAGTTGATGGGTTATAAAATCAGCAGAGCAGACGAACGCAGATTGCAGATTACATACCTCTAAAAATGACATTAGAAGAGAGCTTTGGTGGATTTTATGGATGTGGACAAAACCAAGTTAGTGCCGTACATAACGAGTACCCACACTGCTGCAGCTGTGAATGTTCGTGTGAGCTGTCAGGGGTTTTGTGCTAATCAGTGTTTAACATTGTCTAAACCTCGTAGGTTTCAGTTTCTAATAGTGGATGGTGAAATGTCTGAGAATATGAGAAGTCAACTGCAGGAACATAATTCACTTTTTCATAAAGACTAAAGCAGAAAAATGCTGACTGTGCTGAGTTAAAGATGCTAGTGGAACCGAGCTTTCTGCCCAGTTAGCTACAGTAGCTAATCCAGGGGACTAATTTCTGTTCACTTTCAGGCAAACTCATCAAGATTTTCAAATTATTCATATAAAACTGAAGTTAATTTGGAAAGCTTCAAGCAGCTCACGCCGCTTGCCCTCATATACGATGTTTTGCTGGAGACAGCGTTTGCCAAATCTCTACAACAGGGATGGTGAGCACAACGTTGGGATTACCAGTTTAGTTACCAGTGTAGTTTTGACACTGCGTTTTTTTGAGAGTGGTATCCATCTCCTCATCTAACTTTGCTCCGGAAAGCGAATGAGCATATTTCCCAAAATGCTGACTTGTTCCTTTAAATCCGCCACGTCTCAGCAGTCATCTGGGCATTCATACTACAGGATTTCTTGAAACTCAAAGCCCCTGCAGCCACAGATTTCACTGCTTTGTTTCCAACTGTGTACTCACACATCTACCTGTCGACGTTACTGTTTACCCCAAAACAAAACCAAAACATTGATGACAGCTTACGTTAAGAAGGCTGAGCGTGATTTAACTCCAGCGTAAATAAAGCCGTCTGTCACCCCGACTCTCTGTGTCAGTCTTTCTTTGTATCACACAAACACAGGCACAAACGCAAACACATCTAAAACAGAGCGCGAGTTTCCCCTTCCTCTCTCACTGATGTGCATGTCAGCGCTGATCACCTTGAACTCTTTCCTCAGTCATGTCACAAAAGGCGAACAGCGGCTGTTTACAGTGACGCATGAATATACAGGATCCCAATCTGCATCCCGTTGGGAGTGAGAGAACTATGAATATCCCAGAGCTCCCCGAAGTGTCAATCCTGAAACTGTGTGGGACACTAAGTGCTTTCTGAGGTCACCACCCCGCTGCCTTCTTCCTCAACAATCTGTTCCTGTGGCTGACATACTTTTAGGACTGCAGGAAGCTGAAAAGGCTCTCTTACCTTGCTGCAGGCTAAGAGAGCTTTATCCTGCATGTCACAGGTACGGAGAGGGGCCCAAGACAACTGTCAAATAAACAAAACTGCAATATTGAAGATAAGCCTGAAATTATAGCTCGGCAATCATAACAAGGCATGGCAGGTCTGAATGTCTCCACACACCACAAAATGTGTGTATGCGGCTGTCAATGCTTTGACACTAACAGAGTTTGAAGAATTAAACAGTGTGTTTATCTGCTCTAATGTAAGCTGCAATTAGAGCAAGTCCAGCTAATTAGCTTACTACCTCCACTCGTCACCAGGCATTACTTTCAAAGGAGCACATCATTAACCAATTAGTGTGTACAGTTACAGGTTACGTTAAATAAAAAGCCCAGTTCACAACTAGCAAATCCACTGTGTAGCAGTCACACCTAGATGCTATCAGACTTTATGCTAACCTGTCCTGCACTCGTTGGATTTTGGAGATTTTGGATTTTTACGTTCAGACAGCATTATGTTTGGCAACCTCATCCTTAAAGCCTTTTCTCTTGTAACATTATAAAATGAAAACATAAAACCATCATGTAAAGCTACGTAGTCGACCAGCATGATGTTACAATGAATACCCACTGTAATAAATGAACAATGCAACACAGCTCAGCTTGGAACATTAAAAACTCAGCTAATGTTAGCTTACTTAGCTAGCTTGCTACAGATAATAAAACCTGCCAGTGTCAGCTCTCATATCAGGGAGAAAATCAATGCTGCAGGTGAGAAACCTGCTTTTCTCTATGTCTTGTCTAAAATCCAGGACCTATTTAAAAAAAAATAGCAAGAATTTTGAGTGATAAATCTGCCACAGTTTCATCATTGGACGTTGAAAGTTTGACAGGAGTTTAGTGTTGCTGGTTTGATAGAGCCCATCAAACCTTCGACTGACAGGCTTGACAGGCTTAGCATTGCTGAACACGAGTTTAGGTACAGGTACATGTAGTTATCCTGCATCTGTCTTATTTCAGTCTGACTCCCAGCTTCATAAAAACATGTTGTACAAGAACTATGAAGGTTAAAAAGTCTGTAATGGTAAAGGGATTGTGGTACAAGTTAAACCTAACTGGCATAATATTGAAGAGTAATTGCTGTACATGGAGAAGCTACGTTATCTTATTTATTAAATCTCTCTGCAGACACTGTGAGACTGATAAGTTCCCGAACTTGTTCAAGAAAGGACCAAACTGTGCTTATCAACAGAGAGCTACAGCTTAAAGATTGTGAACCCAGACGTCTGCGCTCGTGGTATCTCATACCTCTGTTGGCCATCGCCATCTCAATGATGTCCAGTGTTGGGTCGTCTTCACACAGGTCGTAGGGCATGTTACCATCAGAGTTGACCGCCAGCAAATCTGCACCGCTGTGTGGAGACGAGCAGATAAATGATGAACACCTTTAGAATATTAGTTTTTACTGGCGGATAACATGAGGACTATATGAGGAAAAGTTGTTTGATGGTAAAAATAAAAAGCTTTTAATCCAAATAAGAGGATTTAACAATAGCTAAATATAACTTTGTGATGTTCTCATATTTTGTTAAAGGTTTGTTTACATCAGCAATGTTTTTAATCTTCTTAGTAAACCAGGCCTGTATTTTACACACCCAAAAAATGCTGAGAAGAAACTGATCTATAACTCAAAGTCTTGGACAGGAATGACAAAATGAATCTCAGTTGGAGCATTACTGATGACGCTAATTAAATTCTTTCAGTCCTGAACAAGTTGGCCTGCATTATTAAGTGCTTTTTAATCAGTAATTTCACTGAGGATAATGAGTCCCATGTGACATGATGAGGACAAGTCGTGCATGTCAACAGATAGCAGCAGTATTTCCGTGATTCGAGTTACTGTGTAATGTTACTTCAATGCTGCCCTTACATCCAGAGTCAGGCACAATGTGAGTGTGTGTGCATGTTATTATATCAGAGGATTCAAATCCCAATTGTATGATCATGTACTGCTGTATTTCCATATGTTCAGGTGTCAATGCTTCAACTTAACAGAATCAAATGCACATGAGGACATATTTTCCTCAGTATTACTGAGTTCTGAATTTCTTTTACAAAGATGGCCCATAATAACGGCTCAATCTGTGCCATTTGTAAATCATTTTGTGTCCTTGGGCTGGGAGATAATTCAATATTACTCTTTATTAACTTCCACTGGGATATCATGATGATATGATCATATGTTGTTTCAAATTCTGCTGTCTGAATTAAAGACCCCAAGCAAATTGTAATTAAAACTGTAGTTTGTCTGATGTAACACATGACATTTAGGTCCAGTTAATTGCACTGGATCTTAATTTCTTTATATGCTGATTTGATACTGAATTCAACAATATCTGCCTGCCCTTTTATGTCTTCTGCTGCTTTCCGACAACTGGAAAAAGTGGACGATGCCATGTCCCATTTCCAAATCTTCGTTTTTGTAATTGATTTTATTACAATGCTGTGTGTGTGTGTGTGTGTGTGTGTGTGTGTGTGTGTGTGTGTGTGTGTGTGTTCTTGCTGTTAGTGTGGTTTTGGCACTTCCTCTGCTGCCAGGTGCATTACCATCAGTTTCTGCTGCTCCAGGTTGCAGCGTCTGTTGTTTTTGGATCAGAAACGCCTAATTTCTCTTTCCCAGAACTCAATTAAAAACAATTCATAGGTTACCACAAATTGCCTACAGTGGCCCACTGGGGACAGTGGTTGCATTTTTAACTGAACATTTGACAGCACAACAAAAATGTGGCTGTTAATTTCAGGCTGGGGTGTGTGAACGCGGTTTACAGGGCAGCGCTGCAAGTCAATGGAAACTTTAACTTCAACTTTAAGCAAACTCTATGGGGTACGATGTGTCCAGCTGTTGATTATCAAACTAATTTCAGCCTGGTGGCTTTTTTCTTGCACAAAAGCACCTGATTGTTATGGATACTGCACCGTGCAGCCTTGATTAGTGAACATCACGTTACTACATGATGGTTCCAGGCACCTTACTCATTCAATAATTCTTACTGAGGTGGAGGTACTTTATATCAGGAGAGGCAGGACAGCTCCTCTGTATCACAGCAGGAAACCCGGGTGGAGCGTGTCTGTGCATCTTACTGTGCAATGAGGATCTTGACCAGGCCTGCGTGGCCACATGTAGCAGCGGCATGCAGCGGCGTCCACAGCTCATTGTCCTGAGCGTTGACGCTGGCTCCTCGGTCCAGCAGGATCTTCACCATCTCCTCATAATTGTCGATACAACACTGCAGTGAAACAGACGGGCAGGAGTGGAAAAAGAGGACATTTGTTTAGTTACTGAAACTGTAAGATTTGCTGGTTTAAAACCCCAGACTGAGGTAGACAGAGAGAAGTAATGACAAGGTTGTAAAAATGGAAAGAAATGGATGAAGAGGAGCAAGGTGGAAGTGATACTAAATGTGCAGGAGGCGAAGGCTGAGAGGACAAAAAGAAAATGGCATAACAGACTTAACACTTTGAAGGGCATGTCTGTATCTGCTGTTTTTGACTCAACCATCGAGTAATGTGAGAGGTCTAGCGAAAGACCGAGGTCCACAGTTTCCTCTCGTTTCGAAGAAAATGAAATGCAGGCTGAAGGAGCTCTTCAGTCTGATATAATTCATACAGTGAGTACTCAGCTGTGCTGCAATGATGCCGTACTGTACGCTTCAGCACCTTAATCACTGCAACAACGGGATGAAAAGAGACTCATTTGTCACCAAGAGCACAGACGAACAAGGAGTCCACTGTGAAGTCAAACTCTATCTCTGCAAAAGTCCTCTAAGAGCACATTGCAGAGAACACAACTGAGAGCACATTAAGCCAATTTGGACCCAGTCATTCTGACCTCTCGCCTACTGTGTGTGGGCTGTTCCCTGGATCTGAGACAACACTGGAAATACACCCATAACTCACACCCATCCACAGAGACAAAGACAGAAAGGGACAGAAAGTATTTTCCTTGTTAAACTTGGGTGTGATTATAGGGTGGGGAGGAAGGAGAATTTTTCCACGAAAACCATCCTCTAGTCTAAGCCGCTGTCGGCAACAGCAGTTTTCTCCATCAGAGCTAATTGGTGCAAGTGTGGCGGCGCTGTGCCGCTGAACAAAGACGACAGAGGAGACCAGAAAGGAAAGCAACAAAGAGAGGCTACAAGGAGCAGAGTGGAGTCAAAGAATGGGATTACTCTGTCACAGGAGGAGGGTCAGATATAATCACACAGCTGAGTCTTGTTCCAAAGTCGGAAGGGACGTTTCAGCAGGAGCCTGTGTTATGATTCGTGCTGATAAACTTTGAATCTCATCGATCACACGTACATATTAAAGCAGAAATGTCATAAAAATCTCTTTGTTCCCAGAAAGCGCTGCATGTTTTTAGCGAAGGGCACCTTCACTTCTGTGAGCAGCCGCTGAAGTGTTTTGTCTCCGTTTTTAAATGAAAATGAGACATCATGGTGTCGTGATGAAATGTAAAATCCCAAAAAGAAAAAAAATGACTGCCGTTAATCGCATTATGATTCTACCCACTGAGAGCCATTTATTGAAGACTTTAAACAATGAGAGGAAGATGAAAAGAAAAATGGCTGGCAATAAAAAGGAAGTAACAAAAATAAATGATTCTCTTTTGTCAACTGATTATCCTGCTCAGGGCAAGTGTGCACTGAATAGACGAGGCACCGACACGGAGCTAAAACACATGGATTCAAAACCCCTGATTGTTATTCTTTTACGTAAACATTAAAGCCTCTGTGTAGATCTATGTGATTATTGTGTCATCTAAATTATTGCGGTGGAGTTTATATCTAAACTGATAGGAACCTACGTTATATAAGCAGTTCATTCCTTCCTGCAGCTGTCAGACTGTACAACAAAAACTGCTGCAAGTAATCTGCAAATCATCTGTAAATTAGCTGTGCAATAATCTGGGCAATAATTGGTGCAATGATCTGTGCAATCCATCCTGTACACAACAGTCTGCAAATACACTTTATAATTTAAGATCATGTTTATTTTTATTACACTCTTGTATATACTTATTGTTTTTACTTATCTATCTAACTAATCTATCTTTTACTGATACTGCTGTAAATTGGAATTTCCCCTTGCAGGACTAATAAAGGTATATTGGTCAGTCAACCAATTCAATTAATCAGCATTTTTTTTCATAATCGATTGATAGTTTGACTTGTTTTTAAAATATTATCTCCTTCTAGCTTCCTAAATATTTCTGCTCTTCTCTGTTTCATGTGTTCTGGTCTGTTGGTCGGACAAAACAAGACAACTGCAGAAATCATCTCGAGCTCTGGAGGACTGAAGATTAATGGATTAGCAAATAGCTGCTGCCCTACTATCAACTTTTTCAGGCAACACACAACTAGAGTTACGATGTCGGTGCCATAAAATGGTTTTCAATGAAAGCAAACTGATTTTTCTCAACTTTGCACAAATGAACATGTCTCCACCTGCCATACAAAGGAAGTCCCAAAAGTTTTAGGCAACAGGTAGTAATACTTTTTGTTTTCTTTTTGTGCCTCATAACAAAACATTATACGTTTGTTTCAAAAGCAGGAAGGTAGTCATAGTGGCCAAAGTAGCTGAGTTTCAGGCATTAACGGTAAAGTAGTGTCAACACCTGAGCCTGCAAAGTCTGATATGAGTTTGACAAGTAAAGTGACCTGTAAGAATGAAGGGATAACATGATTCACTGAATGTCATTAATAAGAAATAACATTTACGGATGAATGAACAGATTCAGTGTAACTCACAGAGCAGTATTTTCCAGTCTGCTCCCCGGGTCACCCTGTCCTGTGGGTTTCGGTCGCACTCGTAGTGCTGAGCCAAAGTCTGGCTCTTTTCAGGCATGAAATAAGTCACACTGCTGCTTCATCTGCTGCAGCCTCTACATTAATCTGACAGCATTAGATCCACGCTCAAAGTGTTACAGAGATGCGACCTGATGCCATCTAGTGAGGTTGTCATCATGACTACATTAACCAGTGCTTATTCAGACACAGAACCAATATTGCTATGACATAACAAGGTGTGTTTCCCAGAGGGGTCTGACTGGTTGTCTTTCCTGTATTCACTGTGAGGTACAAATTAAATTAGAGATGCTGTTAAACATCTGTTGTGTTGAGTGATTCACTTCCTCTAGAGAGTTTCTTTTCCCATGAAAGAACTTTTCACCTATTACGCCCGTCTCCAAATATTCCCCCACGCTCGCCATATAAACCTTGAGAAGCCGAGGTGTGCAGGGAAGACTGTGTTTGTTTTTCATGGATTTACATAGAGGATGAGCTGAAGTGCAATCTCTTGAGGTTTCAAGTATCTGAGAATAGGAGTGAGTCAGACAGTAATACGGAGACAGGCACAAACAGGAATATAAACCGACTGGATGGAATTGCCAAGAAAGTGAAGTGGTTGGCAGATTAGGAGACAGACGAAAGTCACTTTGGAAAATGTAAACAACAACAGCAACAACAACAGACTGTCTTCTTTAGCATACTGTTGATATGATCTGGATTTAGACCTGTAGGTGGTTTTAGCATAGCTAGCAGGCCAACTGCACCTGTGACAGACAAATATCAACAATGAATGAGTAGAAAACTAGTCTCACCATGTTTTCACCACCAGAGAACACAGGAATTATTAGATGTACTAGAGGACATCATGTTGGTCTTTGGCAAATACTGATCAGCATTTTTCAGCATTTTCTGACATTTTAAAGACCAAAAAACTAATCGATTCATAGAGAAACTAATCTACAGATTAACTGGCAATGAAAATAACATTGTTTTATGTGTTTATTTTACAGTGTTTGTAGATCTTTGAAAAGATGCTTCTGTTAAAATAATATAGAAGTAGTCTGTCTCTTGCTACTCTTGTACTGGTTTTCCCTCTTAAGGACATAATGCACCAAAACTGTTATTCGCATGGTTCGAACCTCTGTGTTTTTTAGGGGTTTTTACAGGCCTAGTTGCAGCACTAGAGGGTTGGTTTGTTTTTTTTGTTTTTTGTTTTTTGTCAGTTTGATCCAACCAGCAAGAACTGACCGAACAAACTGTTATTTTGCATCGAGGTGAGCAGGTGTGACTGCAAGATGATTTAGTGGTTGAGACCGTGACCTCTGGTACCACGTGCGTCACTGTGGGCCTTAAAACTAGACCTCAATCTGTACTCTCAGTCACCTGTACTCCATCTCTGTCTGCCGTCCTGCTGCCTGAAAAAAATAATCTTAAACTGAATGCTTAAACAACAATTAAAAAAAAAAAAAAAGACTATTAGACCACATTGACGGAAGGAGTGTGTATGTGTGTGCGCATTTGGGTGGGACATAAATTAATATATAACACAAGAGAGGAAATGAAATTACTTCACAGATGCAGAGGGCAGATAGCAGGAAGACAGATAAGAGGTGGAATAGATGCGCTGAAAACACAACCGCCGACTGACTGGAAACAGAACTAGCTGACAGACACATCCTGTGAGCAATATTTCAGTCGCAGTGAGAAGCATGTTCGTGAAGATTAACAGATTTAAGAGCTTTTACACAGAGTCCAAACACGAGGATCGCTGTGCTGTGCCGTACATTGTCCCTGCGACTTAAAATCTAACTGACCTCAAAAAGACAATCTATATTGAGTTACAGAGCTGCTGCTTACGTGATGCATCCGAAAGAAACAAAGTCTGACCTGTGGGAAATTTCAGAGCCAGGATTTGTCTGAGAACGTGGGCGACATGTGGCCTGGCTACACACTTCATCGCTGTCCATATCTCAAATCTCGGTCAGAAAAATGACCATACAAAAATGGTGACAAACGTGGATGAGATTAACGTAGCTAATCGCTTCCTGAAAGTGGACTTAAAAACAAATATTGGCGCTTAAATCAGCATATCCCTTTAATCAATGTCCAAAAACTTCAAATAAAAGATACTCAAACACAGCCTCACTTTTGGTGGCTAATCTAAGCTAACGTTAGCAAACTTTAGGCACTAACAGACATCACTAAATTCATATATGTACTTCTTACACTTCTACATAGCCGCCGCTACGCTACGTACACTATGTGAAAGATCAACCTTTCATCCGTTTGGTCTCAAAAGTAAAACAGGAAGTGAACGCGCCGTTGCTCACTGCCAACAGAACAAGTTTCGCAGTCTCACTTTAACTGCTCCAAGAAACCACTACTGCAGCTACTGGACAAAATAACACCTCCCAGGCAGCTAAAAACACAACGTTTATTCAGTCTGATTATCAGGCTGCATGAAATAGAGCATGTTATCAACCCCCTGCTGACATGTGCTGCTCTTGTATTTAAGTTTTTGCCTGAAATTCTTCTTTAAGCAGAGGATGTTTAAAGATTGTGGAGAAATCGCTGTGATATGTATATGAGAAGCAACATGATACTAAAGGCAGGCAGGCAGGCGGCATGGAAAGTAAAAAAGAACATGAAGGCTTTGGTTTGGAGATCTTGGTCACAGAGCGCAGGAGGAGGTTCGCCTTTAGATTTCTCTTTTTTCTGAATCTTTTCTAAAGCAATCTGCACCAAACATGACTGGAAAGGATGTGTGCATAAAAACCACAACCTCTTTTTCCAGCGCGTATATATGCAGTTGGACTTGGTGTGAAAGGCCCTCACTGTGATTGATGCTCAGATAAGCAAAGTGAGAGACAGGGTGAGCGAGTGTCTGTATGAGCTTCTTAAAGCTGCCAAAAGCAGAAGTGGCTCTCTGTGGAGGCTGGTTTATTTGTGTCAACTACCTCCGGTGTAAATGATGTCAAGAGAGCAGCAGAGACAACAGATTCAAAGGAAGAGGCAGACGTGTATGAGTCACAAAGTCACTGTGTGTGACGGTATTAAATTGGCAAATTGTACATCTCGTTACACGGAGATGGTGATTCAGAGAGCAAGTTATGGATTCCATTTTCTGTCTAAGTCTGGTAATTGACAAGCTTGAAGATATAATTCAGGAAATATGTGCAGCCTCATAAAACTGACAAGACCAAGACTCTTAAGAGACATACAAGCTTGTCAAAGACATCTGACACACTGATGGATTAGCTCACATCTAAAGCTCCAGCCTGCAGCAGTGAGTATGACAGATGTCATCAGAAAAACCCAAGAGACTGCAACCTACACGGCAGCTCACAAACAGGCTAATCTCCTAACCTCCTTCTGAATAAACCCACATACTTCAGCCCGCCTGCTAGCTGACTGCTAAGCTAATCTCTTAGCTTTCCCTCTGGAAAAAAGAAAAAAAAAGAAAAATGACACATACTTGCACCCACAAGATAACTCACCACTAGACTAAACTCCTAGCCTCCACCCTTCTCGTCTTGGCAACGAGACAATGAGGCAAGCGAGGAAATAATGTGCCTTTCATGAAAACTATTCACACATGGATGGGAGTGACAAAGGCTCAGATTATGCCCAAAGTGGCTGGAAAACAAAAGCAACAGTCTTGGCAGGATCCGTAAGTGGGCTGAGAGGACTGTGGTCCAGGTTGAGGAGCAAAATGGCGAGGAAATAAGAAATCTGATCAGGGCTAGTGGCACGAGGGGAACACTGAAGGGTTAAGTGGGCAGGACCAGGGCCAGGTGGCTGAGAGTACAGCTGCAGGAGGTCAAAGGATAAAAGGGCTTTAAATTTTATCAGAGCTGATAGGACTCATGCAAATCATGAAGAGGGAAACTACTGGAGTACAGTGGACGGTTTCCGGGCTCAGGTACATCTGGAAACACTCATTTTTCTGCACTCTCCTTCACATACTGTCCGACAGGGCATCAACACTTAATCACATCTGTGAAAGACACATGAAAACACATTCATAAGACACAGCAGGTGCTACGAGGGACCAGAGTGAGAGAGTGCAAGAACACTGAAAGGCAGCCAGGTCTGAGTTTAAGGTCCTCAAGAGGCTGAAGTAATGAAGAGCTGAATGACTGATGAAAAGTCCGGGATCACATTGGAATGCAGTCTCATAACTTCACAGCTTGAATCCATTACAGGACAAGTTAAAAGCCCACCTCAGCCATCTCTGTCCCTGTCTGTCATCTCTGCATAAATATTTGAATGGCTGAATCATTGAAGTAAATGTTTTTTAATGTGGCTCCAGCAGTCTATTGATGTTCTGGGTCATCGTGCCCACTCAGCCACACCATCCCAGGGTCCTGAAGCAAAACACAAGAGCTCGGATAACAGCTGCGGCTCGACAATATGTGGAACAACATAGGGGAGTTTGAAAGCATCTGCCGTCAAGGATATCGTCTCCTTTCAAGCTTTGAGAGTGTTTCGCAAACATGTTTCTCCTGATACAGGTGACAAAAAGAAATATGGTCAAGGAGCCTGGACTCTTGTACAATATGGTGCAGAACACAGCTCCCTTTAGCAAGCAACCAACCAGAGCCAACATGAAGCTGTCCCTCAAACCAAGGCCAGGTTTTGCCCTGAACTGGATCAACAGGTAGACAGGAAGTGCAGTTTTTCTCAATATTCTCTAGCTCATAACTGGATATTTGTGCTTTAGTTTCACTCTGCAACAAACATTTCCTGCTGCTTCACATAAAAGCTGTCCTAGAGCAAACCTTTATTGTGAAGGAGCCACAGAATATGCAATGTCTTAGTCACACAGGTAGCACAGCTTTGTTAGCGGTGCTATTCTTCATTTAAAAAACAAGATATGGATGTTTTCTGTGATATAGACTTTTAAGTATTGCATTTTAGTAACACATCCATAACTTTAAGGCTCATTTGTCACCAAGCAGTGCACACTGGTTTGTAATATTATTGGTCAGAATCATAGCAACAATCACTGTATTCTCACTGTTGAGTCCTCCATGTCAGGACGGCCATGTTTCCATCACAGTGGTCTCACTGAAATGAATGAGGAGGTTGCGCTTTTGATGCAGCACTAACTGCATTTGAACATGGCCTCACACACATCCATCCACCCACCCACACACACACACACACACACACACACACACACACACACACAAGCATGCATAACCTTGAACAAAAGGTCTCCATTTATCCTCCACATCACCCCAATGTGAGTTAACAAAGTAAGTGTAGGAAAATATACGATCGTAGGGACTTTCATGAAGCATCAACTTTTTCTCAAGGGCTGACATTGACGTGTGTGTCTGTGTGTGTCTGTGTGTGTCTGTGTGTGTCTGTGTGTTTTGGCACATGCTGTACCCCTGCGAGCCATCCATTGATTGATGTCTCATATCAGTGAGGGGAGACCAACCCTAGATAGAAGTGACATCTCATTTAGAGAAACATCACCCCCACTTTCCTTCATTTATCTGACCCTCCGCCATACGGTGTGTGCGTGTGTGTGTGTTTGTGTGTGTGCATGTATGAATTCTCCATGTGTGTTTCTGTCTGTGTTGTGCACCCCATCTGCCTGTTGTGTGTGTGTGTGTGTGGTGCTATTTGTCAAACCGTAGCAGATGTGAAAAGGTCTCATCTTGAGCACAGTGTGTAGGCTGACCCATCCAAATAGCAGATTATCGGGTACACACACATTCAAAGCCAAAAGGTCAATCTGATCTCTCGACAGTCAGCGGCCCACAGCTCTTAAAACACCAGCCACACCAGTGGTGACTGATGGACTTCAATTTTCTCTCCCCCTGTTCATTTTTCTGCCTCCCAGCAGGAGCCTGAATATTAGGCTTTGAGTGGCCGACGGGGAAAGCTGTGTTAGCTGAGGTGGAGCGAAAAGAGGCAAAGGAAGACAGAGGACATAAACTGTGGAGAGAGACAAATGAGAGGAGAGGAGAGGAGAGGAGAGGAGAGGAGAGGAGAGGAGAGGAGAGGAGAGGAGAGGAGAGGAGAGGAGAGGCGGGCGAGGAAGGATGGAAAGCAGAGAACAAACTACGGTTATAAAAGAGCATCACATCCTTCCGAAAACGCTTGAATATGAGGAGCCACATGGTGTCTTTTACACTGTAAACATCTCCTACTCTGCTCATGAAGACGCTGTCTAGGGATGAAAATTAGATTTTGAGTTTACTCTTTGAGCCTCTCCAGCAATTAACATTTCAATGGTTGTTTGGATGCTTGTTTGTGTTTACAGGTTGGGCTGTTTGCCTCACATCTCCAGCCAGTAGAGGGCGAACCAGTGTGGTAAGTAGGTGCAGCAGCTTTGGGGACTGTTGGAGTAATCAGTGCAGAAGAATGTGTTCTCAGGTCAAGAGCTGGGGCCTGTTTCACAAAGACATTTTCAAATGGTCTGTCGTGTTCATTTTGCTCATACTGTAGATTAATCTAATGCAGGTTAGATTTATTTTAGGCCTAAAAAGTTAGTCACGCTGGCCTCAGGCTAGCCCACAACAAAGAGCCGCGTTTCTGTGATAAGAATTAATTATACCTGCTGACCGCTGCCACTGAATGACCAAAAAAAGAGCAAAACGCGGCTTATAATTTGTGGTCTGCTAACAATTTTGTTGGGCGCGAAATAAGAAAGGAGAGATTTTTTTAGAGAGAGCAGCGACCTGTTGGATATGCAGCGGCGAGGACGTCATCAGTCATTTTCATTTGTCCAAGGAAACTATCCTGAGTCTGACTGGTGAGTTAGTGCCAGTGCTGCCTGTCGTGCCACATTAAGAAGACACAGCATCTGAGCTCTGCCGCAGGTCTGCACTGCACGGAGACTTAATACCACTGAAAGTTTTTTGTGTCGTTGCACTCTTCGCTGAATTTTCCGAGTGAAAGGTCCTTTCAGCTGCTGAACTCTTCCTGCAGGCAAACACCTTCTGCTGGAGTGAACAGAGCTGAGCAGCGGTCTGACGCAGTTGCTCGGTCAGACGCGTTTTTTCAGTTTGAAAAATGGCCTTTTTACCCAGAATTCACTCAACATTGGTCCTACTTCACCGGACTGTGCACCGGATGAATTAAGACATCTTTCTGAAGTTAGTTTGAGCTAAGCCGAAGACAAAGAGCATCTTTGTGAAACTGGATTTGATTTGATGTTTGATGATAACTTAGTTTCACGGAACCAGCTAAAAGTCAGAGGAATGGAGGAAAAACAACATTTCAAATAAAGGCTGGTGTGTTTGTGAACAAATGAGACATGTAACCATCCATTATGTACACAGACAGCTGTGCAGCTTTGAAGGAAAAGTGAGTTGGTGCATTGATTTGAGTGAGGTGGAAGCTTTGATTATCATGGAAGTAATAGCTCTAATTAGCAAATGAAAATAGGCCTGATCTCCTCTATCAATTTCCTACATCAAAATGGACTAATTTCCCCAATACAGAACTCATTTCCTGACTATTAACAATCATTTTTTCAGTGTCAGAAAACCTCAACACATTTTTCTCCACAAGGCCGCTGCAAACTAATCACACCAGGAAGTGATTTAATTATATTTCCATAAAGGCAGAGATGCTAATGGTGAAGCTGGACTTGACTAATAAAAGTTTTAAAAAGAGGATGGTCACAGTGTTTGACTGCTCCGCAGAGGCAAAACAGGGAGATGTGGAATATGTGACAACAGAATAAACTCGAGAATGCATCCCACAGTTTGAAAGAGCAAGTCAAGCACCTTTTGGAAAGTGAGATTTTGTAGTCATCAGTATGTTGAACTTGAGCTGTGTGTCAGTCCTGAAGAAGAAAGGTGTACTTGTTCATCAAAGTGATACAGAAAATGACCTCCACTCAATTTTCTATTGTCCTCTGTACCTGCAAACCGTTATTTTGTTCAGCAGAATAAAAACAAGCTGATTTTTTTTTTGTTTCAATAGACAATGCACAGAGAGTGGTTTTCAAAGAAGAAACATTTAAGGTAGTCAGTTACTTAGAAAAACAACTGGGAGATGAGAAAAAAAAAAATTAAATCTGTTGTCAAAGCAGTCTGTTTCTTTCTTTCTTCTTCTGCTATTTGACATTCTGTACATAAACGTCTAAAGAGCACAGCTTTCGCACAGCTGAAGATCAACAGGTGAAGACGATGGGCTGACACAACCGATCAGAAGCCTCCTGCACACTGTGCAGTCACAAATGCAATCATAATGAGTTTCAGTACGGAGACCTTCATCAGGTTATATCCTGATGATCCTGGTGAAGACAATGGTGTGCCGTGTTTGTGAATGTAAATGCTACATTTAGCTGCCGAAGGAGATTATCATTTACCGTTTAATAATATTCATAATTATCTTTTCATTAGTGTATAATCACCTGATCACACCTAATCACAGCTCATTACATCTACAGAGAGAGCAGGTCTCTTCCACAGAGTCTGGAGAGCGCCATTCACATTTTTAGCAAATTTTGCAGCCATTGCAGGGTCTCCTGCACGCTTGGAAGGGGAGGGGTGAGGTGAGGGGTGTTCAGCTGGTTGCAATCTGCAACCTCACCACTAGGTGCCACTAAATCCTACTCATTGCACTGGTTTGGTCCACTGGAGCACAAACCGATCTGACTCTCGCAGCTGATAACCTAACTCTTATTACTTTGCATCATTTTTCCTTTTCAATGTGAGAGAAGACACTGATCACATATTAGAGGCCAGGTTTGTGGAGAACATACCATCTGACATACAACTCAAGCAGAGAAAGATAAAATGTGGAGACACAGTTGGACAATGTTACCTGATGCAGGGCAGTGAGACCGTCTTCATTGCAGAGGTCTGGACTCACATTGTTCTTCAGCAGGTAGCGCACTGGTGGAGAGAGAGACAGAGAAACACTCGAGTGAATCTGGATGTCTAAAATAACATTTCCTCTTCTAAGCCAAGCCACATTTAGAGGCCTCGCTGTGTAAAACACAAATAAAACAAAATATGATAATTTGCTAATCCTTTTGACATAAACTCAATTGAAAACTGTGCAAACACAATATATTTAATGTTTTACCTCATCAACTTCATTGATTTTTCCTAAATATATGTTTACTCTGAATCTCATGCAGCAACACATTCAAACAAGTTGGTTCAGGAGCAACAATAGACTGGGAAAGATGTGGAATGCTCCAAAAACACCTGTATAGAATATTCCACAGGTAAACAGGTTCATCTGTAACAGGTGAGAGTATCATGACTGGGTATGAAAGGGCTTCCTGGAAAGGCTCGGTCGTTCACAAGCGAGGATGGAACGAGGTTATAAAGGACATTACTGGATGGGATCAGGAACACTTTGTAAAGCTGTTGTTGGGGTTAGACTGTTGTGTATCTTAGAAGTGAAAAACATCCAATTTACTGTTACAAGTTGCTGCTGTTCGGTTCTAATCAATATTTCAGGAAGAATAAGATGTTCTGGCTGCTGCAAACAAACAATAGATGCAGGATAAAAGCATGATGGGATTCCATACGACCCAATTCCTCTTGATTGCTCACACAGCCTGCAGGTGCACCTTAACTTAACCTTTAGTTACCCGGTGACATCACCGACCAATCAATCTGCAATCCATTAATTTTACTGCATTATCGTGATGCATCCCTGAAGGAACTTCAATCTCTCAAATTATCAGCCCTGCCAGGATGTTACCCAACTGACCTTGGAAATATGGATGAGTGACGGGTGAGTGTGAGGAGAGGGTTGCTGATGGAGGATGACGTAATGACACTTTGGATTACACAGTTTGTCTGCCTCATAGTCCGAACAGATAAACCCTCTGCCCCAGACCCTAATTCACAAAATATCATCTATCACAGGCTGCACATTGGACAGCTGCCTGACTGCTAACACTGCTAAACCCGCCGGCCTGAGCAGGAAGCAGCAGCGGCACATAGGGTTCCTCTCCATGTCATTATCTGTTTTTTGCAGTGCTGCCAGCTGCCTTTATTTCAAGAGACAAAAAAAACAAAACAACACAGAGTGAGTGGATAAAGCAGGTTATGACGCTGAATGCTGAAAGAGAGGGAGAGATTTGGGATGTCAATTGTCACATCTGTCTCTCAGACCGACCTCAGAAAAATGGTCACATACACAAGAACTAATCCAGAGGGCTACACAGGGCATCCGGAGGCCCCCCACACACACACACACACACACACATGCACACACTGACTCTGCTGCAGACACATGCAGTACGGACCTGTGCATATCATGTTAGACCTTGCATCTGTATAGAGTGTGTTTATATGAATCTAGGAAATAGCATACTCTGATGAAATGATTTATTGTGCTTCCGTAAATAATGATGGTATATTTGACAAAAACAGAAAGTCTATCAACAGAAAAATAACCGTTTTGATAATCTTTGAGTCATTTCTCAAGCAAACTTGCCAAACATTACCAGGTTCCAGACAATCATTTGTGAGGAATTTCTGCTTTTCTCTGTTTTCATTGTAAATTAAACATGTTCCGACTGTTGGCTGGAGAAGACACCTGAAGACGTCACCTTGGGCTTTCTGTTAGGCCTTTTTCACTGCATTATATAGACAAAATTATTGATCTACTAATAAAGAAAACAATCAGCAGAGTGACTGGAAACATTGGCTTCAGTCCTGCGTTTGCACCTAAGCAGGATGCATTCAGGTACGAAGAAAATACACCTGAAGCATAAACATATCGCGGTTAAGGGTGTATAGCACAAATGAAACGTGAGCCATTGCGCAGTCTGTGCAGACAGCTGGATTCATCGAAACAGAAGCAAATGTGCTCCTTCAGACGTGTGATGGGCGACTGAAAAATGTGGCTGATGTTGGCAGCTGGATGGTGAGGGGACACATTTAGAGAGATTTTAGCGAGTAAATGTAAAAGTGGGAAAATTAGGCCTGTGTATAAAATATATCACTGTGTGCAAGTCAATGCACACTGATAAATACCTATATATATAGATTTGTCTAATACAGTATACATATATATGTGTGTGTGTGTGTGTGTGTGTGTGTGTGTGTGTTTCACTGTCATAGTCCTTACACTGTACGATCCATTTATGCAGCTCATTCTCTCTGCATGCAGCTTTGGGGTGTCTGGCACATACACACACTTTCTAGAGCTCCAAAATAAGTGCCCGCAATATGAACTGCATTTTTATGTGACAGCTAATAAAGACATGGGAGGGCGGTTTGCTCAAGAAGCAGGTCATGACAGCAGGATGAATTTGAATGAAACTTGACTAATAGAAAGGTTGGAACTCATGCAAAGCAGCGACTTTCCTTCAAGTGAGACAGATGTTAGCGCTGTTTGAGTATAATGGCATCTGGTCATTACAGAAACACACTGTGGAATCCACAGTGGCTGTGGGTGTGCTTTTTCTGCAAGAAAAGGAATAATGGAAGTGCAGCCATCTCCAGTCTAACTCTATGACACCGCTTCCTGAACCATGCATCTGCTCGACCTCTAGGCTTCTGATGAGCATGTCAACATCCAACTGTGATATTTGACTTTGGCAGAACATTTTCGGTAACATCGCAACTGTCTACACAGGAGCTCAGCAGCAGTCACACGTCTAACATCAGCTGCCACTACAATCCAAGACCACCAAACCAAAACCAAACAAAATGAGCTGCCACAGAAACTGATGGTCCACCGTTCGCGCGCTCCTGTGAGAGCCAAGTGAGGGGAAAAGGTGAAATATTACAGTGAGTGCTCAGAGAATTGGACCCAAGGTTATAAAGTGCAAGCTCAGTCTGACTGCATCCAGTAAATGTCACACGTCATCTCAGCTTTCCACTGTGGATTTGAAGTGCCTTGTTGTACAAGAATGGTGCACAACATGGATTGTAAAGCAGCACATCTCGGAGGAGCTGCAGCACCAACATAAGCTGCATCGCCTGTGATTTTCTTGTAATTAGGTACAGAGGTATTTTTCTGTACTTCAAAATCTTCTAAATGCCATGTTTAGCTGTCTAAGGAGATTATAATTGAATTTAAATTGGCTTGAAAACTACATTTAAATAAAACTATTAAGGCGGATGCAGCGAGCACAAGATTTCCCCAAAAAAGCTGATTGCATTACTTTTCTTTCCTTTTACCCAGAGGAGGCAAGTGTAAGCTCCAGGCATTTTGTGACTCTCAGTAAGTGGTATATGACTGTATTTCTCTATTATAAGTATATAAAGCCTGAAGCAGCATGCATAAGTTACTACGCTGTGACATACTCCAAGATATGCTATAACAAAGGCAGCTTTTTGAAATGCATGTATGATTTATCTCAGCATCATTTTTAAGAAATCAAAACATTACATGAGACACCAAACACCTAGAAAATACCGCAAAAGACCAAAAGAACAGGAGCTGTCTTTTGTAATGGTGAAAGAATAGAGCCAAAGAACTCCTCTGCCATACTTCAGTGTTACTTGAGAGTCAATACCAAAACTAATGTCTGTATAATAATTTGGACTTAAGAGGTTTAGGTGCTGATATTGGCTGCAATGACAAAGTCAGGTCAGCTTTTTTCATTTGAGAGATGAAAAACCATGAAACAGATGTGATAAATCCAGATGTACTCGATGCAAAAATGCCACTAATTTATCCAATCCGCAGATTTAACCTGAAGTACTTGAGCTTTCCTTTTCTTTCATGTTTCTTCTTTTACTGTCGCAAGTGAATGACTTCACCAGTGAGTCACAGTCACAAGTTCTAATGAGAGGATTTCTGGAGCTTATGAAAGGATTGTTTGTTGATTTCTCAGAGCAGCCATTCACTTCTTTCTTGCCTCCATAGGAAGAGATGTCAGGGTTGAGCTACAGTGGAGCAACACAGCAGCTGGCGGGGATTCAGTGTTCTGTAAAAAGCTGCTTCAACAGTACAAATACTGGCTATAACAGCAGCTTGAACAAAGTCTTTCAATAGTTTTTTGAATTGTTGATCAAATGACATGTGGCTACATGAAGGAATCCATAGACCTCTACTTTATTTATTACAGCATGTCATCAGCCACAAACACATGTGACTAACACGTGTGAACACGCTGCATTTCACATCCAAACACACCATCAGCCCCACGAGAAAGTAAATGCTACATCTGCATTTATACACAGCATGTTTATATCGATCTGGCAAACAACGCATTCTGATTAAATTATTCAACTGTGCTTTCATGAATGAGAGTACAACTAATTAGTCGACAATTATTTTAATAATCGATCAATCATTTGAGTCATTTTTCAAGCAAGACTGCCAAACATGATCCAGTCCAGCTTATCAGTTGTGAGGAATTCTGCTTTTCTCTGTTTTATGTCAGTGTAAATTTATTATCTTTTCTAACTTTTGCCAGACAAAACAAGACATTTAAATTCAACCACACCCTGTTGAAAATATATGTATTTTTAGCAGGACAAAGGGAATCCTCAAAGACATCCATTGATATAGCCTTTTAGACATTTTGATTTTTAGGTTTTGGATTTTTCAACATGCTGACATGGCGTTATTGGGGCTGTAGTAAGAGAGATCCAAGACATTGACAGGACTTGTGTGTCAGACTGAGTGGCAGCTCGTGGTGAGATCGATCCCCCTAAATCTCTTATTTTAAGACCTTGGATGTTGGAATTTTTTAGCCTTTCCAAATCCAGAGATACAAGACCAAAGTGAAAGAAAAGAACTAAACAGTGTGTTTATCTGTGCTAATGTCAAGCAATCGCTAACACGGCCGGCTAACTAGCTTAATGCCTCCAGCAGAAAGGACAAAGACAGTTCAACAAGTGGTTGCAGTATTACTACAGTATTGTACTAACGGTTTTGGGGATCTGGATGAAGTTAAACTTTAAGTCCATCTGACAAATCGCTAATACAAAACCATCCATGAAAGTACAAATAAGCTCCAATCCTGGTCTGTAAACATTCCTGTGAAATAAATACATTTAACTTCTCCGATCAGATAACAGACATCTCATTTCTGTTGCGTGCGGCTTGAACAGATCTATATTTTACCACGAATGAAGACAATCCAGATGTTGGCAGTTTCATGATAAATAATACAGTGGTGTGAAAATAAAAAATTTAGGATGACTGACAGAGTCTGAACACTGAATAAACACTCCCCGACACTGCAACACCCTGCCATCAACAGCTTTTAATACCAAGAAGTGTTAGATGCACACAGCTCTGCGGCTGTAAAGGCAGGTATGTGTGCCTACATCAAAACAAAATTCCACTTGAATGCAGATTTATTGTTTTTAGATTATTTCATTTAACTGGGTGCCACTCGTGTTTGTGTTTTCCTCTGCTGCAAGCACACAGCCATGGCTTCACATGGTTTGAGTCTGGAAAGGTAATCAGAGGAGAACAGCTGTCTAATGGTGTCAGAAGTCGGGCAGCTCTGCCTCCTCCTCAGGTTGGAAATTAGATGTACGTTAACATATATGCTGGAACCCAGAGTGAGATTAACAAAAGCACACGCAGGCAGCACAGGCGCACTCAGCTCGATGTTTGATTGGTTTTTCGGGCCGCATGCGCCAAAATATACACAACGGTGCTAAATTGCCTTCTCTTGGAGGGTGTGCGCTGATGCATTTGTTAGGATGAAATAGGTTTGAGTTATGATGTGTGATGTCTCTGACGCTGAGAGTGATGGGAAGGAGAGTAAGACGGAGAGAAGTGTAAACAGCTTGAGGAGAGAGTGGGAGAGGTGGCTCAATATGACAGTCATGTTGTCACTTAATATTTATGAACGTTTCAGCTGCTTTGTTTCGTTTCTGCTCTCCTTTAATGCATATTTTATGTTGTGCTTTGTTGTTTGGTTTTTACACGTCTGGGTGGAATATTTGGTTTTTGTTTTCAATCTTTGGTCTGTCTGAACCAATTTGTGCAAACAGGGTTCAATAAAGTGCTCAGGAAATAAAAAATACTCCTCCTTTTACTCAATTTACTGTAGTTAAAATGAGATGGTGGTGTGTGAATGTCGATGACGGCCTCCTTCAGCATGTCGAAACCTGCCGCAGAGATGCACACAGCAGTACAAACTAAAGCATCAACACTGAGGCAACTTTCCAATCAAGCTGTCTCTGTTCCTGACTGTTAAAATGGAGAAACCTTGAGCACACATCATCACGACCAGTGAAAAACAACATTTTCTCCAAAATATTAACCACAGACATTTCTGCACACTTTAGATCTGTCAGTAAGTGCAATCGGTTCCATTTCAGTTCAATGTTCGTCTCTTTTTGCCTGTTAGATAATTTGTTTGGTTATAAAATGCAGCACATTGGCTCTTTATTAAACCACTTATTAATGCCTTATTCTGCAAGGCCATTAGCTAAGAGTTTTCCCTCAATAACCTCCAAATTACTGCTTATTGATAGCAAGCAAAAGCAGAAGTTGAATGAGGCATTAATAAGTGCTTTATGACAAATAAAGAGCCACTATGCTCAATACGCATGTTGACAACCAGCTAGTTAATGGTGAATATGAGCACCTTGATGTGAAGCGTTATCGCCTGTGTGACGTTAGGTGTGCTGGTGTGACTGAACTCTCGAACAGCTCAGAGCCAATCCCTCCCTGCTGACAGATCAACGGCTGAAACATTCTGTCTTTGAAAATGGCATACCGAGAGAGCGCACATTGGCATCAAAACAAAAATAACAACAAACACACAACCCTCCCTTTTTAGAAGCATTAACGAATTAACATTCTGTAATTACCTGATAATTTCCCACACATTAACTTACAGGGGGGAGAGACAAAATGACGTCAAAACCTCATAAATGGGACTTTATCTCTGTAATTATGATTACAAACACTGTTAAAATGACAATTAACGGCACGCATCAGCTATGACAGAGGTCAGGCATTAGCGTGTTGATATGTGAGTTCACAAAACAACTAACATCTGTCAGTGTTTACATGTAGATATCTAACTACAACAACAGTGTTTACTACATTAACCATCTCAGCATACTCTAACATGCTGACAGTTGCTAATTAACACAAAATGCAAAGTACAACTGAGGCTGATGACACAATCATCCCCAGAGCCACGACATTAGCACGACTATGATATCTAGAAACAGAAATCTGCATCTGCAGTATGTGCAGACAAGATTTTGGTATCAGAGGCGTTTGCAGTCCCAGTAGCATGGACCAATCACGTTTGAGCAGGCTTTGGTTGCATGAAGGTAAAAGAGTCCATGTAGAGAGCAAAAAAGAGGAAGAACACATTGGCTTTGTTTAGCTTTATCTACTGTTATATGCATGCATCTGGTTAGATTAGCCAAAATGTAGAGTTGTTGTCATATTTGAAAGTCTGTTAATCAGACTGTAAACAATGATGGGCGCACAGAGGAGGACGTTTTACACTGTAAACCATGAAACATTTGGCTGTTGCCTCCACAGGCTAAATCATCAAGACGATAGGTTCCACGATCAGACTGACTTAAACTAAAAAAGATCAACAAACTCTGACATTTGAGAGGCTGGGACAAGATAATATTTGGTTGATACATGACTTCACAAATCATCAAATATCAACTTTGTTGATTATTTCCTGTGGAGTGATCTGACTGATCGTTTTGGGAGCTTGCCCCCTTCTGCAGCAGTATTTACTGTGGTGATTTACTTCGTTCAGAGTCTTTTTTCATGAAGAGGTCGCGTTATTCTGCATCCTGCCTGTCTCATTAGCAGCCTGTAGAGTCACATTTAATGACCAGTGGTGCTGGAAATGTGCAACTTCTTTCCTTTTATACCACCAATGAGCATTTGGCTTTTATGATGAAAGGAAAAGGGATCTTAAAGAATAGATCATACAAAGCCTGGAAGGGGAGAGCAGGCGGGATAAAATGTTGTTATACATCACACAGACAGATAGTATGGCACTGAGACGCATAGAGAGAAGGGGGGAGAAAGTAAAATAGAGATGGAGCTGGAGGCACAAACCCTGAATGTGATTCCTATCTGTCTGTACCTCCACCCTATGGGACCACACACACAAAAATCTTTAAAAAACAATCCATTTCAATCCATTGAGCGGTCGCTGTGGTGATTATCTACCGCCACAAAAGCCAGAAACACAACGCTGCAGAAATGTCATGCATGTCTTCCTGGGCAGGTCCCACAAATTCCCATCAAGGGAGGAGCTGGAGCTGGACGAGATGCTTCCCAAAAGATAAAAGATACATCAACAAACAGCGCAGGAAGAGAAACCCACCCTTCCTTCCTGTTATCTCTGCACGCCTCCACAATACTGCGCGAGTGTGTTGGAGATGGAAACAAATCCCAAGTGAATGAACTTGGACGATACAGGAATGAAGTCACAAGTTTCCTGATCTCCGATTATTGATAAGATGTTACACACAAAGAGTAACGTGTGCTACGAAGTGGAACAGGGGTCATGAATATCATGATTACTCATTTACTGTAAGCTTTCTGTAATTCAAGTCGGCCCTCATTAAAACTGGAAATCCTCTTTACTGTTGTTTTCGTGTAAACAAAGCAAAAGTGACGGTTGAGTGTTTTACAGTTCAGATGGTGATCTGCAGATGAAACCAGTGTCACCAGCAAAGATCTGGGAAGTTATACATTAAAAATATTTGTTACTGATTACTACTAGTAGTGACGGACCCCAAAAACTGGTACTCGGGGCAGCCTTAAAGGATTCATCAACATTATATTTAGTGTTTTCTGGGAAATGACAAACTCTAAAATACCAATAACATGCCAACAAAATGACTTGCCTCTGTCGGTCCACATACTGGCAAATAGGTGACAATCAGAACGAGACGTGTGATTAAAAAAACATTAACGTCTATTTTCATTTAATGGAAACAGAAATGAACTTAATGTTACTCATCAGACACCCAGGACCTTCCTGGATAATGTAACAACCCTGCAGGTTTATGCTTTTTTTTCTAGGTTTTCAATTTGGCTCCAAATATTAAAACGCTAACGAGCTCTGGCTGCCATCACTGGTCAGAGGCAGGAAGCAGCATTAAATTCAAAAGGCTTCATCTTTGCAGTTGTAAGATGCAGATCGTATGAATCATCAGTGTCATCTTTAGGCTCTGTGATTGGATGGTTCTTACAGAAATGCATCCTGGAAGTCGTAGTTAACCTTTCTCTTAACCTTTTTCTGTACACAGACTTATTATAGCTTTGACTTGTACATGGTAAATGGACTGTATTTATATAGTCTGCATTCACACACACACACATCTGAACTATGGTGGCTAGACACAAACCATTCACTCACACACCGATGGTACATGTGATGGTATGTGAGCCTGGTCATTAAAAAAAAAAACAACCTGATGTTGTTGATCAGTTTTCCATTGATGAGTCATGTTGGAGAGTTTCACTGCAGAAGAGCTTCAGCTGTGGGTCATGTAAGGTCGGCTCATGGAAACATGAATGGAGCTTTCATTTCCACCATGCCTGTTATTGTCAAACATTAACCAGGATGCCAGTAATAGGATCATTTCTTATTCTTGAATCGACATCCTGTTAGTTATTGCCGAGGATCCTTTAAATGGAGAGAAAGTTTCTGACAAATAATCCTCACTGCACCTGAAGTGTATATGCATGCAAACCAATATGAGAGCTACATACTGCATCACCTGTGGCAAAGGATCAGTTACCAGTTATCTGTGTAGCATACAATATTTGTCAGTGTGGCTTTATGTTGTTTGTTTATTGACAGTCAAGGGTCCCTGAAAAATGAGAGAACATCAGATTGAATTTGAAATAACTACCTTCAAAGGGCAATCACACCGTATACGAAGAGCTGTCATCAATCATAACAGATCACACTGAGAAACTGAGTCGCTCGTACATGTACAACCTCCCATCTTTGGAGTTTAGGATCTTTCAAAGTTCATTTTCATTTTCATTTTCTTAGGAAATCCCTGGCAGATGATTGATGAGGGCGCCTCCCGTCACAGCACCCTGAATGCACCGACGCTCTGATCTCCAGGATCAGCTGACACAATAAAGACGGTAAATAACACTTGCACGTCTCTTGTCGTGGAAAAGGGACATTCTGTCACAAGCTGAACGTACAATACACTTAATATCACGGTTATCAAGATGCTGACTCATACCGATCCCCCTGGTGGCTCATATCTCTCAGCCAATGATCACTGATATGGGGGAATGGCCAGTGAAGTGAGGATCAAGTAAAGATTGTGATATGAGAGGGGCTGTGGGAGTTCAGACGCAGCAGAGTCCAAATGGAGAATTGATTTTCTTTCGAGAGGATCTCTCTTTGCCATATTGAAGAAGCAAATATTTGTTGTGCAGCAATATCTGCCACGGGTTCCCTTAAATCTCACAGACGAGCTGATACCTGTGAGAAAATGGTTTATGTAATACACCTAAAATGTCACTGTGGTTTATAATCCCCCTGAAACAGCGATATGCAGGCGAGAGGGCAGATTCTAATGCACTGCAGGCAACACGGATATTTCACAGTCTTAAGTGCACCATAAAACATTTTGAGAAAGGTCAGATTAAATACAGAGACAAGGATGATACACATGAGGCTGCGCCCTGTGACTCTGTTCAACTGAAGATCTAACTGAGGTTTGAATTCTCACTTTAATAAGGAGAAAGTGCTTCGAGTCAGGTCAAGCACAGGTAAACTCATGTGGAGTCCTGTAAATGTGTTTTACAGTCGAACACAGAAATCATTCAACAAGTGAGACAGAAAACACACATAAATACCCCACATGTATAAAATAACCTTTCAGACACCCATGCAATGCACACACACACATTAAGTACAGTTTTTAATAACCTCTGTGCTACATCTACTGCAGTATTCGCTGATGGATTACATCAGGCATGCACAAAGACACACACCTCCACACACACACACACACACACCTCCACACACACACACTCTCTCTCTAACCAAAAGCCTAAGAGAAAAGAAATGTTTGAAGAGAAGAAACAGCTGGAGCCGATCTCAAGCCATCAGAGAACAGCACCACAGCGACTAAAAGATGACTTGGTTCATTGTAGCTACATTCAGGAGACACTCAATGCTCGATGATCTGAGGGATCTGATTGGGCTATAGCCAGTGAGCAGGTCGGAAATATATTCAGGACACATACTGTTGATTACAAGCAGTAATACTTTAAATCAGTTCTATGCTGCAATGGCAGCCAGTGAAGTGTTTTCAGTGTGATCTGTTGTCTTTTCCAAGTCCCAGCGAGCACTCTGCCTGCAGCACTCTGCCTGCCTATTGTAAATCCTGCAAAAAGGGCATTACAGTCATCTAATCAGCTGGAGATGGATGCATGGATCTATTATTCACAGTCAGACGGGGACAGGAGGCTCCTAAGTTTGGAAATATGTTTCAAATGGTAGAAAGCTGTCTGGTAGGAAGCAGTGATGTGATGCTGGAGGTAAGACTGGCATCAATGATAGCACCCAGGTCTGACATCTTCACTGCGCTTCAGAGAAACAGTTGATAACATGGACACAGTCTCCTGCCTTTGTACTTTTGGGCCTATTATGAGAGTTTTTCTCTGTTAAGTTGTAGAAAGTTGACCTTAGATATACTGATTTCTTGGCAACAATGTATTTTAATTCTAGTCGTACTTAAAGTGTACGGGGATAAAAAATGGACTGGATATTCACCTTCAGCATAACTAGTGAGTTTCTAACTATTAAAATAAACCTGAATACCGACATGTATATAACGTTTTCTCAAGCTATGCTAAAGAGGATTAACCAAGTCAGAAGAAACATAAATATACTGTAAAATCTGAATTAGGTCTGAAAATAATGACAATAAATATGTAACAGATATGCACACGCATCTCCAGTAGAGATGAGATTAATGATAAAAGATTATTTCACAGAATTCCAGTTTGTGATTACAGTTAAAACGGAGCAGCGTTTTGAAGGCATAGCTACTCTGTTCTTTGAATATTTCTCACTCAGCTTGCAATACTGAAATAACTGATCGAAATATTGCAAGTGTTCATTTCTGTCATCATTAGGTTCTGCCACAATTTCATTCGTTTTTACTAATTTACTGCAAATGGAAAAAGGCCGATGAAGCACTCATATTCATCAGTGTGCATCAGTTCCCACAAATGAGATAGTTTGACTTTAGAGCAATCAAATGGCCCCAAACATATCAACAGCAGGAGGTTTCAGAAAATAACATAATTATGTTCCCAACACTCTTCAGGAAAGGTAGCCTCCTCTGGCTTCCTGTCGGCTGTGCAGAAAGTAGGCCACTTGGCACGTCCATAAATGACATTGGTTTTAGTAGGACGTTAGGAGAGAAGATCATTGATATAATTAGCATTCCACTGTGTGTTATAATTATCATCCACATGATGAGCTATTAAGGGACTTTAATTGTATGTTGCGTTGCTTTAGCAGATGCAGTTCGATAGCGCAGCAGGGAAGGCCACAAACTGTAGATTGGGATGCAGCAGGTGTTCTCTGGGTCACCGTGAGCAAATTAACACTAAAGTCGAATAAACAAAACATACTCCAAAGATCCCAGGTTTTGATTTGGTAAGACAATGTGAACTCTAAAACCCAGACAGCGTTATAGAACTCGTAATAATGTAATTAACACACAAATCCATCAGGTGGCCCGCTGACACCGTGGACACGCTGACACATCACAGGCATTGTTTTGTGGTTTCACAAATGTCAGCTGGCACTATGAAGAAAAAGAGCTCATTTCAAGACACACACTTCACGAGATTAACTCCAAATCCATAAACCCCATCTCAAATAATGGAGCCTTTTCACAGTTTATTTCCATACGACGCTGCCAACAGTGTCTGGGTTCCTTTCAATCTTTGAGGCAGAGCTGTAATATATATTCAAACTAATTAGGTCAAAGATAACACTGAAAGCATCTGTGACAGAATAAGCTGACGTCCCATCTTCTTAATAATAATGAAGAGAGACATTGTGATTGCTTAATCTAAAAGTCACGGCCATGTTTGTTCCTCTGTGACCTTGTACTTAAGTAGAGTGAAACTTTGAGCTAAATGCTAACATCAGCAAGCTAACATGTTCACAGTGACAATGCTAACATACTAACGTTTAGCAGGTATAATGTTAACAATGTGCACTGTTCTGGTTTTAGCAAGTTAGCATTCTTGTTAGCATTTACTAGTTAGCACAAAATACATGATGGAATGCCATTAGCAATTAGCAATTAGCAATTAGCACTCACTTTTTGTGCCAATCCATTGAGTAGATGTTGAGATATTTAACATGTGAAAAGTTTGACCTGCTGGTGAAGTCAGGGGTCATCAAAGTCAATAGGATTCACCCTCTGGGGATCATTTTATTGAGATAATTCAGTCTGGGACAAAGTGGTGGACTGATGGACAGACCAACGGTGCCATTTCTAAAGTTGGCTAAAGATACAAAATATTTAAAAGAAGATCAACATTTTTAGGACTAATTATTGTAGCAGACCTGAGCCATCAGGAACTAATCCAGGCTTCTTAATCAGTCATATCAGTGCAGTCACATCATGTCAGGTACAGTAACAGATGAGCAGAGGCAAAAACATTTCAAAATCATCCATTTTACCAAGCATTTCAATTAATACTCTTCCCCTCTCTAGCAATCTTCAATCTGAAGCCAAGCTGCCCTAAACTATAATAACTTATAATTGAACTCCAATTGCGTTTGCGGTTTGTATCCTATACTACACAGACCTTCACATAATCAGGAAACCATGTGACCAATTTGTAAACCTACATACAAATCAAAAGCAGTGTTCAAGTCATGCTCATGATCTACAGGACAAAACCAGAGAGAGACACAAACATCAGTATTGTTTGTCTCAGTAATACTCTGGATTATGCAGCAGTATGCTTGCTAATAGGCATTAAGATAGCAGGCTTCCACTGATTATGGAGAAAGAGAGGGAGGGATAAGAACTAAGGCAGATTTCCAGGGAATGACTGTGACACAGAGGGAGGTCATCACAAATTAAACAGAGGTCGAACCCAACCAGAAGACGACCTCCACATAGTTTACACTCTTACACATTTCTGTATCTCCACAGGGAGCCTCTTACCAGACCTCCTCATCTCTAGCAGCATGAGCCCACATTAGCTGCTACTAGCATAAGTTATAGCCACACCAAACAGTCTCTGGCCAAACCAACTGAGCTATTGGTGGTTCAGTTGCATTATGGGTAATGTGGGCTCCAGGTTTTGCCAAGGAAGAGGAATACATGCCAAAGTTAGAGAAGTGCGATGCGATGATTTAAAGCTGATGTTAAACGGTCCTCAGATCGAATTCCTTTACTGGCCAATAGATGCTGGACCCAAAAACAAAGTCAGTAATTTCTCAAGAGCTAAATACATCTAATGTGTCTTGGAGGCGATTCTGAAAATTATTGTTCCTTTACGAGTATCTGAGGCTTAAGGACAGGAGTATTTTTGGCCTTGTTGTTGAACTGACAGCTCCTCAGGCTACGACCAGCTGCAGTGGCTTCCATTTGTTCATCCCAGCTCAGGATTTTATGGCTCTAGTAAAAAGTGAGTAGACTTTGGTTATTATTGGTATTTTAAGTCAAATCAGAATCTAGAATCTAATCTGCTTTCTGAGCCTGCATGCTTTTTAATCCTAATTAATTCAATACAATTAGGGTTTATATATATATGTATAAGTCTCAAAAGTAACACACATTTTCACTTTTTCTAATGTCTCAATCAGTTCAAAATATATTTGTTCAGTCAGCTTCATCACATTTCTCAAAAACACACTCAACGGATCAGTTCAGCGTCTTAACGCTGTCCTTTTGGCACTTTCTTACTTCAGGTCAGTTTTCAAGCTTGTCAAAACATTTCAAACTTTGCTGACCATCTTCAGTCCTCAGTTTCTGGAGTGTCCCATATCCAACTGAAAGGTCACTCACTGCCCTTCCAGGGTTTAACATTACCAATTTAAGTGTTAAAGAAACACGCTGCCACTCTTTGGTTTGGTGAGGCCTAATCCACGTTGGATAATCCAGAATCCTATTGCAGGATTTACTGTATGGTGGAGGGCTGTTCACTCAGTATGAGGGGGCAGGTGGTGAGACGCTGGAAGAGGTTACAAGGTGGTTTAGAAGGAGCGGGGGAGCAGCAGGCTGCTGAACAGGCATTCAGGGGATTGGATGAAGCCCGACTCACACGACCACTTAAACGACTTGAGCAGGCCGGCGCTCGAGCAGGTGGTCTTCATCCACAGACGCTGATAAAGATGGAGGAGACGTGTGAGCAGAGCTGCTTCCCTGTCTGCATAATGAAAGGCTTTAAAGTCAGCACTGAGCGTTTGCTGGAGTGATGCACACGACTGTTCCAGTTGTGTCTGTTTTTACAGATCGATCGTTTTTACAGAGCGTCAGACTGTTTTTCACCATGTCAGTTACATTCATGGCAATACAAATAAACCCATGTGCAACAATAAATAATAGTGAAGGCATCTTTTTGACGCTTTCTTCTTCTTGTATACAATTAATTCCTCCAAAACAAGTTCTTTCTTTACTTAAACCTGTGCAGTTTCATAATTTAAAGTATTGTTACAGCCAGTGTTGATATCTGTCCTATAATCACAGCTACTACTTCAGGTCTGATGTTTTGTTGGTACATCAGTGCAGCCCGACCGCGTCACTTCACAGACTTTGCCGCTCTTTAACAACATCAGCTGACTTCCAGCTGTCGTTTTGTGGCCCTCAATAAGAGTAACCTACATCCAATAATTCACATTCCCTCCAGCATATCAGACATCTCTACAACAGCTTACTTTTCATCTTGCCTGTAACAAAGAATCTGCTGTACTTCCATGTTAAACTGACTGATGTGTCGTCTATCTTCCACATGTTTTGCCAATCATTATCTGCAATGTCAGCATTAAGCTCTCTTTCCCATTTCTCTTTTACGTATTTAGCTTAGTGCTTAACATTTAAGTCCAACCCTTGCTGTAATGTGAAAATCACTCTCAGATAATGTTCCTGATATTTGTTCAAAATGTAACGTTCACTTCCATCCGTGACAGTTTCACCTGAGAGCGAGTTAACCCAGCAGCCACAACCACACCTGACAGGCTCCCACATGCCGCCCCATGCAGCAGCAGGAATGATGATGCGCAATTTGTGTCTTTGCAGCTGAGTAGCTCTGGGCCATGGCTGCCTGGACCTCTCCATGTCTGCCTCAGTTACCATGGAAATAGGAGTTAACTTGAGAGTCGCGGCTCTCCCAGGAGATTGACTGATGTGGAAGAGGAGTGGAGAGGGAGAAGATCTCAGTGAGCCTGTTGGCAGGCTACTGTTTAGAGCAGCACGGTTCAGTTAAGACCTCGTCTAAGCCAGCAGTGAATAATAATAATAATTATTATCATTATAGGAGTGTGAGCAGTTTAAAAAGAGGCACCAGAAAAGCTTTTTAACGGCATGAAGAAAATTAGAGCTGTGCTGAAAGTAGAGCACATGATGAAACAGAGAGAGTCAGCGCTGTGCTCGAGTTCAATAAATGACCCTTTGTTGTTGTGTGACAGTTACACAGCCAAGAAACATGTGCAATTATGAAGCTAAATAAGCCAAAATCCTAATAACTCCATGGTCCAGTGCATCCTGCTCTTTCTGAACTGACCGCACCAACCCCACACAACACCACACACATTTATACTGCACACATACTAGTTCAGCCACTCACACTGCTTCCACTTTTGTGTTTTTACTTTTTTTCCCAACAAATTTTAATCCTAAACGATGTTACATGACCAGGATGAGTCAGTCCCCTCTGCCCAGACTGAGGCACATGAACCAGCATGGCGGGGACGGAGACAGCAGTGCCAGTGTGTGCCAGGCAGAGCAGCAGCACATGGAGGAGTCTGATGAGCCCATAGAGGAATGTTAATTTAGACAGACGGGGCAAGAGAGGGCAGAGAAAGAGTTTGGTTGACCTGAAGGCTGTCTGAGACGCCATGAAAAAGTGCCCTAATCACAAAGGTCTGACAGCACAGAAAAGACAGAAGAATATCAATAGTAAGTGTAGCAATGGTGATGAAGACAGCCCAGTGGAAAAACACATTTGCTAAAATGTGCTGATGTCTGGAGCGTCAGACTAGTCGTCCTAATCACAGCAGCATTCAATAGATTGCTGCACAAAGATTCATTTTATCTGTCGGGCTCAACCCTGTCATTGTTGCAGCCCCACTCAGAGGATGAAATGCTGAATTCCACTTAAGTAATCAACTGCTCAGAAATGTCACATAAAATCAACGGCGATCACACGAGAAGAAGAAGCAAAAGATGCAAAGAGCCCGTGGTGGAGGAGCCTTGATTTGGCCTCAAGTGAAGCGGCTTAATTTTGTCATGAGCAAAGATGCAGAGAGGGCAGAAATGGTCGCAGCCTTCTTCAGGCTTACGACTGAATGACTTAAGCATCCAGAAAGAGCCATATGGCATCACACGAGTAATTCATTATCCTCACTGCACATGTGAGCAATAAACAGTACAAAATGATACATAATACAGTCGGTATTATGTATCTGATTGTATTACTGAAATCCTTTAGTCAGTGGTCATATTTAAGTATCAAGTGGATGATATGAAGTAGGGCTCGGATTGTTGATTAATCTTAAATATTTGCATGATTAATTAACTAATCATTCAGTCTATAACATCAGAAAAGAGTCCAAACAGTCCATTGCAGCCCAGTATGACAGATGCTCACTTTGTTTATCCAAAGCATAAAGATATTCATGTTACTGTCAAAAAACACTAAGAAATCCAGAAAAACATTCACATTCAACAAGCTGGAGCTAATTAATTATTGGAAGTTTTGCTTAAGAAATTACTTAAATGATGAATTGATTATCAAAATTGTGGCTGATTCATTTTCTGTCCATCAACTGGATTCCAGTTCCAGTTCCAGTTTAAATTAAAGGCCTGAAAAGGTTTGCGTGCTACAGGATTTTAAAAATGCCTTTTTTAGGGTGAAACAATGCTTAAACATGGTTTAACATTAAAAAGTGCGATGTGTGAAATGAGAGATGATGGTGTCCCTAAAACCTCAAAAGCAACATAAACAACAACAACAACCAAATCCAGACACTCTGCAGGGCACACAGAACACAATGGAAAAACAACAGAGGTTTCCAGGGGACACTAAAAACTGATGCACGCCCACCAAATTTAGTGTCCCCTGAAAATTCTCTTGTTTTGGAATTCATTTCCATTCTGTTGCATTTCTCCATTTGCTCGCGCTGCCTGTGTTTTTGCATTTCTGTGCTTGTGTCCTTGTCTCCTTTTGCAGTGTTTTTTTAAATGCTGCACATGTGTTGTCTCAGTGTGCTGAATCACACACACGCACACGCACACACACGCTGGTGTCCTTACACACCGCTCACCCTTGTGATTTGTGTTTGGACAAACGATGCTGACCGGCTTACACTGCAGTTGTCGACGGTCAGAGGTTAGAGCTTAGCTGAGCATGTGAGTAAACATGTGAGTAAACAGCCTCCTGGCTTTTTTTTTTTTGCTCAGCACTTGTTACTGCGTGCTGTAATTGAAATCCTTTAGGTTGATGACATATTTGTCTTATGAAAAACAGCTTATGGCTCAGTCATGTAAATAAGCAGACAATTGTCAGAAGATATTACAAATAATCATTAAACACTGTGCTTGGTTTACAGTATTTGAAGGCATCTGAAAGATGGAGTGGATGACTTCTATTAGCTGGTGAATCTGGTTCAAAAGTCCATCTTTTTATGTCTGCGAGCGCAGAGTGAAGTTTACCAATTCTCTTTCGTCTTGGTTTGACATTATCCCCTTTCATGTGCTCGGCTCATTATGCTCCGATAAAAAGAGATTCTGCAGAGGAGCTCTGCGCTTTAAGGAACTGAGGTGACAGAGAGAGACTCCGCAGACATCGCTGTCAAAGGTCAGAGCTTTTTCAGCAGCTTGCACCTGATGTGACGTACTTTTGTTTGTGTTGCATGCGTCTTCTTGTGCGTCTTTTTAATGCCACTGTGTTGCTGCCATATGCCTGGGAGCAGCTAAGCCCGTCTGGGGCCTCTGAGGAGAAGGCCTTACCACTCTAATAATAAGAAGAAGAAGACAAAAGCTCCACCGAGACCTCATTTGCACACAAATAACTAGAAAGAGGGAAAAAAAGAAGTCAAAACCACATGCGAATTCTCCTTCCATGAGGCGTTCGCTGCTGGAGTACTTTTTTCTATCCTGAAATCTAGATTTATTCCTCCTCTGTATTTATATGGTGATGACATGGCAGAAAGGCAGCGGTGAACCGAGAGCAAAAGCCGCACGGCTAAAAAGGGAACGTGGATTGAAAGCGTGGCTTCTCAGACATCAAGTTACAAGTTATGATTTTAAGTGGAGAATAAGTGGTAATTAGTGCGCTGGGTGTTGCCATGTGAGTGGGTGAATAAATAGAGTCCTGGGGTGGGAAACACTCGGCTCAGGACGGCTCTGTCATTGCTGTATGTTTTGCAACAAACAGCCCCTTCCTTAAATCACTTATCAGTCACAGGTCTGTGGTGACACTGTGGATCGTTTTCAGAAATGAAACAAGTTACACTGATGCTTTTGCAATTTACACATTTTACAATGGGTTCTTAATTATTTAGGTTGGACCCAGTAACAGCAACTAGCGTGCTTCTTATTTAGCTTTAGCTAGCTAGCTTTAGCAAACAGCTAAAGCTAAATAATCAAGTCGAATCCACGGAGACACTGCACCCTTCCAGATGTCTGTGTATTATCTTCCTTCATGGATACTTAATTGCTTCATCCCTTTAAATTGGTTGTTGTCTTTGTGAATTTATGTATCCTATAAAATGCACTTATTGTAACTTGCTGCATAAAATGCCTGAAACATCAATGCATAATAAAACAAGTCATAAACTTCATAAAATGGAGTTTTGACAGCGTGCAAGTGATGAAATGCAAGTATGACTAATTCACAATTTAAATAGAAAATCAAAGACCTATACGAGACCCACGGTATAAAGTAGGGAAGTTTACAATCAGTAGTAATTTTTCACTTCTAAATGGACTGTATTTATATCGGGCCCTTAAATTAAGAGCTGGGTGAAGCCACTTAAGGCGTCTGTACCCGTCGGATGATGGAAGTGCTCCGCCAACTTTTCTGACGGCTGACACTTTCTGTAGCTTTCCAAAACCGATCGTCTGACATTCACACCCACACAGGGGTGAGCAGTCGTGTATTACAAGTAACACACATGAGTAAAAAAGTTGCTTTTTTTAAGGAACAGGTCGTTTTCATGTTCTTTCTTTAATACCTCTGTTATTTACATATTTTAACAACTATTGTGTCCCTTCCTGTGACACTTCCTGTCACGCTGCCTCTGAGTGCGGCTGTTTGCAACGACCACAAAGTCTTTCACCTTCAGATGCAGTCCAACACGTCCCACGAGCTACTTCCTTGAGAGAGCAGAGCAGGCTTGCAAGGCGCCGCTCGTCAGGAGAATCACACAGTTCACTATCTTGTTTCGGGAGGCTTTGAAAAGCTGTCAGGATTACTGGATGACCTTTTCAGCCATGCTACTTTCGCCCACTTGCAGTCAGCTAATCAGCGGGGTGATTTGATTGCCACCAAATGTTTACCTTGACTTGAACTGATGGTGTCGGCTTAATTATAAAAAACGAGCTGCTTTGCATGCCTGGATACAAACACTCGCTGATTGCCATGAATGTTTTTTTAAGGTGTCGTATAGTTTACATTTATTGAATCCAATGCGTGAAACACACCTCAATTCATATTTTCTTTTTCCACAGACAATCTTGACTCCATCAGTCATATCAGAGTTGTTTGAAAATCAGATAATACAGCGGTATTAAGAGGAAATGTCAGTCCAGTCTATACACTCTGTGTGTGTGTGTGTGCGTGCGTGCGTGCGTGCGTGCGTGCGTGCGTGCGTGCGTGCGTGCGTGCGTGCGTGCATGTTGACCGTCCTTTCTGACCCCAATGGCTGCTGGACTGCAGCTCTCTGGAGAGGAGAAAACCTATCAGTGTCAATAGTCAGAGAGCTGCACAGAGAGACACTGAGGTGCTTCACAGTAATTTCACAGCCATCAGCCCTCATCACAGTGAGGGGGCAGAGGGTTCAGGACGGTGGCAGCCGGAGGCCAAAGAAATGGGCTCAGACTCAGGATGCATCCCTCCCGATCCCATCATCCTCCTCTTCCTGCTCCCTACAGTTCTCCCTTCTTTCTCTGGCTAGCAGACAAGGAGGCAGAGACACAACTGGAAACACACAGTGAAAAGTTTATTTACCTTCATGGAATATCAAACACTCAGGCAAACGCTTTTATTTCCCTTTCTGCATCTCAAGACCACAATACTCGAACACACACAGACCTCCGCTCTACTACACACTGTGCGATCCAAAATTTCTGATGATATTAGGGGACTCTGAAGGTCTGTATAAAATATCATATAATCCACGCCGCAGTTGTCGAGATACATCAGTGCTGCGCTGCCTTTGCCATCCCTGCAGCCATTCTGCTTGCATGGCTAAAAATGTAAAATGCTGTATGAGCTTCAGGTTTACTGAAAAGAGTTATGGTGTTGAATAATGGCCAGAAAAGTGTTTCTGCAGAACATTACTGATGTCATACTGAAGTTGACCTTTGACCTTTCTGAGGTACAATGTCATCACTTCATCAATTTATCCTCTGAGACATTTGTGTGAAATTGTGTCATGATTGGTGTATTAATTCTTGAGTTATGGCCTTAATTGTGTTTTGTGTGGTCACAGTGACCTTTGACCTCTCACTATCTAACTCTAACTCGTTTGTGCCAAATTGGAAGAAATTCCCTCAAGGTGTTCTTGAGATATCATATTTACAAGAATAGAAAGTACACATACACAACCTGAATATACAGTAAAAACGAGAGACTCAACAGAGTCCAGCCTATTCTTTCCACACACACACACACACACACACGCACGCACACACACACACACACACACACGCACGCACGCACACACTTCAGCTCCAGTGCACATTGTGTCCTCTGCGGTTTTACTATATCTGCATTTCCTCACGGCCTGGTGAGTCTGCTCCCACAGCTTCCAGTGAGGAAGTTATAATGAAAGGGACACTGTAGCTGCGGCTCGGAGAGGAAAGAGAACACACACACGAATATACACACTTAAACACAAGCACATAAACATTCACACCTGCACTGTTCACAGAGCCACAAAACAGCAAATACTCCATGCATAAGAAAGGATGCACAGCGATGAACACGCACACATTTGTCGGTGTGCGCTCACACACGTACCCTCCCGTCAACCCACTGATGCTCTGACTGCAACCACAGAGAAGACACAGGAAACATCTCACTCCATCCAACCAATCAGGGATTAAACAGGAGTTCAGCCAATGCAACCTTTCATCTTCTTATGGCCTCGAGCCTGGTGGAGTCAGCCTCAGGTCAAAATCAATCTCTTTCTGTTGTTTTTACGTCTCCCTTCCTTTCGCTTCATGAAAACCAGGCTCGTTTTCTTTCTTAACACGTCCGTAACTTTCCACTGCTCACACTGGCTTTGTTAGTCATTGTTTCTGCATATGATGGGTCCAAATTTTGGTCCCGATTTATGAAAATGAATCTTAAAGTGAAAGTCGGCGTTGAGATGCTCATTTCCATCAGGATCACAAGAAATTTTCCTATTTTTACATTCTCTGAAGTGGCTGTAGAAGAGAATGCAGGACACTGTCACATAATATTTTTGTAAGCGAAGCCCAGAGACTGTGAACAGTTTGCCTTGAGCAGCATAGCGTGTGGAGTCATGATGCCTGATCGAGCATTTGGGGACCAGAGGGAATGCGAGAGGAGATTATCAGGCTCCTGAGCTAGCCAGCTGCCACTGGAGCTGTGTGGGCAACGCTACACCCCGTCTCCCTTTCTTTTTATCTCTCTGCCTCTTTCATGGTCACCCTCATTAAACAGCGCTGATAACAAAAGTCTCTATGCCCAGGCACTGTCAGCGCAAAGGAGAACTGACAAAGCTTCTGCAAATCAGTAATGCTCAAAACAAAGCAAAGAAATGTGCTCTCAACGCGTCCAATGCTGCACACTCCCACAGCCTGGCTGGCGTGTTTATTCAGATGTGTGAAAATGACATAAAAAACTGAACACAGTCAGTCCAAAAACTAACAAGTGCATGTTTATTGTGTACAAACATGCTGCTGAAAATACCTAATTACTGACGCTCTTTAAAGTGGAGTGAGTATATAAAATGCAGCTACATAAAAACAAGAGTCTAGCAGCTTTGTGAGGCTGTGCTTAGTCACAGTGGTGCTTGAAGCTTAACGCTAATATCAGCATGCTAACAGGCTCCCAGTGACAATGCTACACATTAACTGCTAATGTAATGTGTAGCAAGCATAACATTTAGCATGCACACCATCTTAGCTTAGCATGTTCAGTCTCACAAAATCCTGTGGGGGGTGGACCTCAGACCCTCTGAAGGGTGAGTTTTGTATATCTCAAAGATAAATGTATAACTCTGGTGCACAGAGCGAAATTAAGAGGCTGATCTATGAAAAATGTGCTCTTATCAATGATTTGGTGCTCTAGCAATTCAACCATAAACACATTGGTTGTTCATGAATGGTGATGACAAAGAGTCACACCCACAAAGCAAAGCAAACGAGACAGAGTTCAAACGATGAGCCAACTTGCTCCTCAGATGATGAAAACAGTCAGAGCCGCTGATAATAACGTTAACATTAGATAATTAGCAAACGTGAGTGAGTGAGTGAGTGATGCTTCGCATAAGCATCAGCTCAAACAATGTTAGAGATCGTTTATTATGAGAAGTGTAAAAATAATTTGGGTTCATTATGAAGTTGTGACGGGCCTCCACAGTCTGGATAATTAATGGGAAACACTGATGTTAGCATTCTAGCATTGGCTACTTAGCCCTAAACTCAAACACACAGCAGAGATTAATGGGACTATCATTACTCTTGCAGGTATGAGGTTATAAACCAAAGCTTTGGACAAATTGAAATTCGAACTGATGATGGCACCAGATGAGAAGTTAGGATCAGCAGATTTACTACAATTCATCCTGAGGGGAACATAAATGTGTTGATTAAAGTTCATGACAATCCATTCAACTGTACAGCCGTGTGAGAAGTCAGGAAACACCAAATGATATTAACATCCCTGCAGCTGTTCTGCATATTAGACACAAGTGCAAAGGACGTTTATATCTACAACAGCTTAGTGTTATTTCTACATTTATTCAGTCTACTGTATTACTATGCAAAATCCTCACACGATAACATAATCAGTTGTTTGGTCAAGGCTACAAGCTGGACAAACACCAGCTGAGGTACCCGCTTAAATCATAAAAATTACTTTCATTCGACAAGTCGGCCAGATGGCATTCAAAGGTTGCGCAAAGAATTGTTTCTTTATGTAAGAAAAACTAGTGACTCAGCAGAGCTCAGCCTATTGCTTCCTGTGTTTTGTCTGTTCTCTCAAAACTGGATAAACAGACCACAAAAGATGACAAAAGAAGCGTTGGACATTTAATTAAACTATACGTGTTCGACTTAAATACGCAGAATGTATTGCTAACAATTCTTGTAAGCTGCTGTTGATATATATTATCAAATCTTCCTTGAATGCTAGCGTAGTGTTGTTAAATACACGTTTCCTGGAAATGACAGTAAATGAGTAGATGTTGCATGTTTCAACAGAATTACACGAGTCCCTAACAGCCACAACATCCTGCTTCGAAGTCTAAGTGGCTCAGCAGATTTTCTGGGAATTACACGCCGCACGGCAGCGCACGACGAAAACCTTTTAATGCTGTTCAAACCGTTTTTCAAATCTTTCACACAACAACACTTCTATCTGTGTGTAATGAAGCAGCGGCAGCAGAATCAGCAGAAACAGCAACATCGCTGGCTTTTTTTTCAGCGTGGGGAAAAAAGTTTTTCCATTTTACTCAATGAGGTGATTTCCATTTTTCGCCTGCTGCTGGTTTTATCAAATCTTGATTTAGTTTAAACGTGATGGTGAAATCCACAGCCCATCCAGACAACACACACCCCAAGACTTCCACTGACCAGCTCCATGCCAGTTCACAGCCCATGTGCATGTGCATATGTGTGCACGAGTATGTGTGTAGACACAGTGTGGAGCTGCTCTGAGAATTATTATGGAAATACGCCGGTCTCGTGGCTGTTTCCATATCTGTAAAGACAGCTTACACAAGCACAGAGTGTACAGTAGCACTGCCCCAGGCTGCATTTGTTATGATAAAAAGAGTTCAATCTAATTTTGAGTTAAAGTGAAGTTAAAGAAGATGTCATATCGACGCGATAAGCAGCCTGTTATCATTCCTGCATCGCTGACACACTGTTAGCACTGCCACAGCATCGTGGGACTGTTTGTACTGGTGGAAAACAATTATTATCTCCAAATAGGGGGGCACCATCCGTAGAAATTTTAATTAAAAGACTGGCAGAGTTTCATCTCAGTGTGACAACTCCATTATTTCCCAATGATAAAACAGTCTCCTAGCAGAACAAATTCAGCTCGAACGGAGTGAGTTCCACTGGCAGTTTAAGTGGGCAGGCCCAGCTAATGGTTTTCCTGACCTTGGCATTTTGATATCCAGCTAAAGTAGTGAGGTGAGGCTGAAATTAGAGTAATTATTCAAATGTGGCGTCATTGAGCTTTGTGCTGGGCCTGAGCTCATGAAAGAAGCCCTGGCACATTTTTTTAGAGCGTTGCCTTGTTACAAGGAGAATAAGTCTACAGCGGTTGTATTCTGTGTGTCCACTAGTCACATGTGTTAAGAGCACACTTCTACTTTCTAATTTGCACACATCATAAATATTCTTTAGTGCCCCGTCCCCTACCTTCATCCGGGTCATTCCTGGCCGACGCCTCCAGAAGTGCCACGCTGGCAGCGAACGACACATGCCTCTTGGACTCCTGCGGCAGGTTGTTGGCATTGCGACCCTTCTTGTCAGCCTTTCGTTTCTTGTTTTGCATCTCCTTCTCGTACACAGCCCATCTCTTCAGCTGCTGGGTACGCCGCTTCTGGGCCGCCCGCAGCCTCTCCAGGCTGGGCACCTTGTCCAGCTGCTGCAGCTCCTGGATCAGCTCCAGGTGGTTGGCCATGACGGCGGGGGGAGGGACGGCGGAAGCGAATGACGGCGCAGGGGTGAAGTTGAGGGAGAAAGTGCGATTCTAGCGAGGGCTGCACCTTCGGCCGTGGCCGCCTCCCATTATCGTCAACATCATCCTTTCAGCAGGAGTAAAAGACCTGAGTGAGGAGACGGAGAGAGAGAGTTCAGAATAGAAACTTTCACTTGCTGGAACTAAATACATCAGCAATAAAATGTGCAAGTAGTTGGATTGTAAGACTTCGAGTTAATGCACTGAGGAAACAATGACATTTAAAAGTGAGCATTGGTCTGATGCACCACAGCAAAGTGCCGGGATGCATTTTAGTGGCCTAGTTGTAGAAACCAAGTTTAAAGTAGTGTGCCACAAAATGCTGAACGTGTTTCCATTGGCTGTCTGTAGCCTGTGTTTGTCTGACACCACATGGTGTAAATAAAATCATATCTCACATCAAGGTGAAACAAAGATGAAAGCAATATGTTATTCTCATATTGGCTTCATTTCCATTTGCATGATACAGTAAACACTCCATCAAGATGATTCGATGCCTTTAAGGGTTGAGGAAAATGGACAAATGTACTTCTGTGAGAATGGAGGCCAATTTCTCTGTTGTTATCTAAATGACTGAGCATGGGCTGCAGTCTCAATTTCCATTTGCTTCGTGAGCCGTTATAGACCTCGCTACTATCCTCCATCAAGGTTAACCACTTCCTGAACGCTACAAAAAGACGCCAGCGTGATGAGAAACTGATAAAGAAAAAAAGTACCCGGGCAGCGAGCTGAAGCAGGGGTTTTCATGCCATCGTTACCTTGATGTAGCTCTACTGGCTGCAAACATGAACAAAAGTCTCTTTTTTTTTCTCTCAACAAGTGTAGCTTCTTTTGTTTTTGGAGCTCTAAAGCAGCACACTGTGTGTTCACTGACTCTGTGGAAAACTGTACAAATAACCGTCCAGAGGGGAAACTAAGTTTGAGTGCAGTAAATACAGACTAAATACAAACATACAGCGGGATGAAAATCTGCACAGTGACTGAGCTTATTCAGACCACTTCCTTTGAACAGCACTCTTAACAATGTGCGGACATTTTATTACCGCAGCCAGAAAAGCCTCTCCTGATAAACGTCCAGCCCGTCCCCGTCACTCAGCCTGCAAACACGTACCAAAACAAACTACACTACATTTGATTTCCATAACTTTAAAAAGCTAAATATGCACGATTTATGTACGAAACATGTTCTTACTTACTATTTTATAAATGCTGATTAATATTTCATCATGTCTGCAGCCCTTCAATCATGAACCGCTGCAGTCCGGCAGCATCGCCTGATTAAATGCTCCACAATGCAACGACAGCAAGCAATGAGTCCGCCGCCAGCGTTAAACTACATTTCCTTTGCAGCTCTACATCTACCTAACTGCTAAACATGGACAGGAAACAAGCAGTGCAATCACTTCCTACAGCATCAGTCCTCAGTTTACCAGTGTGTGTGTGTGTGTGTGTGTGTGTGTGTGTGTGTGTGGGTGTGTGTGTGTGCGTGTGTGTGCGTGTGTGTGTGATTAAGTGAACAGAATGTGTCCATTGTAGTTTGCTGCCAAGTGACTTCACATTGTATTATTTCTATGCCAGCATCAAAGCACTTTACATAAAAAAATTAATAAAACAGCAGAAAAAAGTGCTCAGAGACAAAATCATCCATGCAGTAACTCAAAAAGGCACAAATGAAACTCCGGGCTCGACCTTGCCACACTGTTGACACCTTCAGGCGTGCAAAAATTTCCAGCTCGGAGATGCGAGTCTCTCCTCTATGACAGAACCTGTTGACCAAACCACGAGCGGAGACTGAGCCTGTGTGAAAGAGGCACGAGCTGGAAATGCCTTTAACAAAGCAAACCGGTTTACAGCAAATGATTCGTAAAAACATGGGTCAGAATCCGAAGGTCGCCCGCAAGAGGATTATCAGCAGGGTGTCAAACTATGCTGGAGGAAGTTCAAGTAAAGCTGTCAGCAATTTTTTCCGCCTTTTAAGGAAGACAGACGGCAGGCGCAGAAATGCTGAGCGCTCAGCAGTCTCTAGGCATGGCTTAATTTGCTGGTTTGCATGATGGTCTGTAAAAATTACAGATTTTTTGGGTGCGACAAGAAAATGTGCAGCAGCAGAAGCTCGAAAAGCTGCTGCGACTGTTTGTGATAGAAAAGGTGAGATATTAGTGTGTGATGTCTGTAAAAGTCTAATATTAACAAAGCTTAACATCTAAGGTCAACATGTCACTTGTGTCCTTCATTTCTATGTATGTATGTATGTGGAGTTAATCATTTTCCAGCTTCATCTGTGTATTTGATGTGATTATATTCATCCCAAGTGGATCAGATTAGGCATTTGGAATCTATGTATTTCTTAATATGATGCAGGGATTTTGTAAAATCACCAAGAAAGAGAACATAATAATATCAAATTTACTACAACTAAACAATTCATCTGACTGCCCATCAAGAAATGCAGCATCTAATAAATGCATCTACCTGTACAGTCATCATACCAGAGGCAATAATAACAATATTTCCTCTAAATGTCATGCAATATGATCAGAAAGCATCAGCGCGTATCCTCATAGCAGAGTGATAGTACGAACTGAGGTGGTAAATGTTGGGATATTGTTTGCTCTGTCAGTATCACCTGACACACTGTTCCTCCTAAGAGAAGCACATCCATTCAAGTAATGACATGAAACGGACCCTTCAGCTCATCTTAACGCAGCGTCAGAGCTAAAACAGGAAACACACCATGCTGGGTAATGTGAAAGCTTGGAAGATGTGCAAAATATAGATAAAGGTTATGAACCGCGTGTGCATCCGTGATGTTTGTCCTCTTTGATCTTTCTAACTAACTACAACCCTATTTGTTTTGCTCATATTATACTTTACTACTAAGCAAATGTTATTCATAGTAAACTGTAAAGTTTTTACTGCCTCGTTTTATCAGTGAAATTAAGGCCTGCTCGGCTGAACTGCGTCCAAAAAGTGAGCCTCCCTTCTGTGTTTTATAGGAGGTGAGACTTAAGTGAGGGAAGTGATGAAAAATTAAAGTCGAAAACACACGACTGACACACTGCTTACGCAAAAATACATTTTCGATTTTTACCAGCGAGTTTAACCAGCGGCCGTGGTACAGTGCATGTGCGGTCATTCTCTCTGAGGTGTCGTCTGCATGTTGTGCTGAATGCCGTCTCCACTTTGTCTCTTATTTTTGTAAACAAGGACACGTCCGGCTGTGTTATCACCCACATCACTGCAGATCAATGATGATGTTACACAGCACACTGCGAGGACAAAGTGTCAGTTAATAAATAAGTGTCAACTTAGAGTAATTGTCCAACAATGTATTACAAATAAGTACTGAAAGTACTTACAATGCAGAATCATAAATATTCCATGACTGGATTATAATCATTATTAATCATACATGAATGCATGAACTTTGATGTTGCTGCAAGTAAAGTGGTAGTAGTAGTAGAGTGGCTAATTTAAATCACTTTACATACTGCTGGACAACCTAACCTTTAATAACCTACCATAATTTATTACTTGATTTGTATTTTGTTTTAATAATTTAAGTAGTAGAAGTATAAAGTAACACATACAGTATCTCCAAATTCTTCCACTGGGATGATTAAAGTTTTAACCAGTATCACAAAGAGAGGCAGAAGTTCAGCACACAGTGGAGCTGATCCAGGAAAAAGGTCGACTGAACTGCTGCCATCTGTAAAACATTTCACATCCAATGCTTTAATTTACAACATGCAGACTAAATAAAAGTTTCCTCTGGAGCACGGCGGATGATTGCAGACACCTGTCTTTGTGCGTGCGCGCGTGTGTGTGTGATGTGATATGAGTGTAGCAGGCAAAGTGAATTAAATCCGGACAGGATGTGTGACTGCGTGACAAACAGCGAACGTCCAGTGTTTTCTTTAGCTGTCTTTGATGATCAATGGTATTAGTGTCAGGAATATGAAACCCAGGAGCTACTGCTGATCAAATCAGGGGAATCAGAGCAGAGGTAATGATATTACTCACTCACACACACACACACACACACACGCGCACAAACACACAGAATAAAAATATAGCCAGAGGCAAAAAAGCAACTAGTGACACTCACACAAACTTGCAGCTTCTGCACCGATCAGCAGCTGGTGACCATCATTTCATTAACGCCCTTTCATGTCTCATGAAAAGCGCTTCTAACCAGCTCGTTGCTGAAAGGTGTCGCACAGATAACCTTTTCTTGTGTTCCCCTTCTGCGTTCCTGTGAAAGTTTACACATACAGCACGCAGATAACAAGCAAAGGTGTGATTTCCACTGGGAATAATGAGGACAAGCCCCCCCTCACTTTTCAACATCCCACCCCTGTCCCTCACTTTGACAGTCTGAGAGAGAATTACTAAAATCAGTCCGAGTGTGCAGCTGTTGAAATCCTGATGAAACAAACTCTGGTCTGATGCTGATATGCTCACCAGAGTCGCCTTTACATTGCATCTTCCTGTGTTAACAGGAAAAGAACGTGTATGTACATAGAGCAGAAAGGATTAGCTGATTAATCCAAAAAATATTCATTGTAATATTCATCGTCTTAGTCATTATTGAAGCAAAAATGACAAACGTGTGAGCTTCTCAAATGTATGAATTAAGATCTTTTTGTTCTTATAGTTAATTGATTATTTTGGGGTTTTGGGCTGTTTGTTTTAGAATCAATGCAAACATGAACTGCAGATTCGGTCTCACTGTCAGCCGCTGTGAATATTATTGGTTGATCTCTCTGAGTCGTCTCAATGAAAACAGATTTGATTGGATGCAGGGATTTAGATAACATTTCTTTTCCATTGGATTAAACCTGATTTATTTCTTTGTTAAAGAGCCCTCGGCTTGATCATTATAATGTTCTCCTCCAGCAGGATCCAGGTCCTCTCCGTTGCTGAGCCGACTTTGCCATCCTTCTTATTTCAGCTCTCTGATTAACTGCTCGATTATTGCCCGCTAATGGAAAATAAAAATCACAGAGGGGAGAGCACTCCGCCAAGCATGCATGATATTTTCCCAGGAACACCACATATTACCACTCTGCTGCCTTCCCACGAGCACCTGAACGCCCCAAAACCACACGAGCGAAAAGGACCACAGGCTGCAGGGCAACGCCCCCCTTTTGATGGGAAACCAGTGTCTGAGCAAGCACGCAGCAATTCCACTGCTGACCCCTTGCTGCCAGCTTACGCTTTATTCTGTGGGCAATGACACAGGAGGATATTCACAAAGAAGCTTCTACTTGACTATTCAAGTAAGATCGACTGACGGCTCTCTGACAGTTGAGGCAAATCATGAAATTTAAGAGTGCAGCCCTCGTGCTGACACGCCGCCTCGCTTCTGCAACACTGACAACAGGTGAGCGAGACATTAGCACAGCCTTTGGCATCTTTGAAACAAGTGAAGATAGAAGAGAATAAATCATCTGTAGCCCCAAGGGGAGACTGCCTTGCGCATTTTCAGCAGTGCATGAAAAACAGACAATGCAAACACCGCGTACTTGATGTGTCGCCCTCGCAGGAGGCGAAGGCGAACTGTTTGAAGATATGGAAAACGAGGGGAGCTGTGGGCAACTGTAAACCCTCTGGCGATATCACAGCCGGTCCCCGGGGCCAAGGCAGCAAATCACAGATTGACCTCAATCAGCTCCCGGGCTGCAGATAAGAATGTTGCACCACACTCGCATTTTGTTTTTCGCATTTTTATGGAAAAAGCACAGTCTAAATGTTCCAGCAATTATTTGAAGAAGAAGGTCAGACAACGCTCATCAGCCTGCTGCTGCTGCTGCTGCTGCTGCTGCTATCAGTAAACAATGTTTATGCTCAAAGTAAACGAGCAACCCAGACTAACAATTACTAACAATTCTTCCTTCAGTTCTGTCTCTTTTTATTCAGGTTGTTGTTTTCAGAAATTGCCAGCTGCCTGCGTAACTCTAAACGTCTGCTTTGTTGTGGTTACAAGATCACAAAAGTGCCACTCACAATCCTGAATAAAATATAAGTGGTCTGGAAATGCTCTTTCTTTGCCTGAACAGACGACACACGCAGCATCTTTCTGAGGCACACTTTCCATTTACCTCTCAGCCTCAAACTGTAACAGACTTTATTATAAAAACTTTATCTGAACATGAACATGAGAGGCAGAGGCTTACTTTAAAAGACACAACAGGCTTTAAAAACAGCCCACGCTGTCCAAGGTAAAAGTCTTAACGGTGAATTGGAGCCATTTGCTGTATCTCACTGGACTAACTGTGTGGAGAAGCTGCAGAAAAGAAGGTAGTTTGGACGTTTTGCCTGTCATGGTCGCCTGACGGTTCAGTACAAAGGCTCAGCTACTGAGCATTCAGGTCCATTTTCTGCTTGTCATCCCTGACAACTACGACACAGCTGTTTGTGTTCATGAATTCCCACCCTTATGAGAACCCAATGTGCTCTTACAGACACAAAAGTGAACAAATCAACTCCTAACTGTGGACTGTTACTGGCCTCACTTGATTAAAAGGGGGTTGTTAGATTAGAAGCAGAGGTATGTTTAATTTAGGCTCTGAAACAGTGTTAAAAACGCTTAAGTCAGGAAATTAATGCTCCAATGAAGGCCTAAAAATTACTGTGTGTCAAGCAGTGCTGACATCAGCTTTAATTCACTAATATCTCCACAAACCAGCTGGATTGAGGTCATCCTGGACCTTCCATCATCATTATGAAGGCGATTTGGCACAGAGGGCAACAGACTATAGAAGTACAGTATAGATGATGGCAGCACAGGACAGCACATCCTGTAATACACCACTGGCAGGACTTCATCTAAACCTCGTATTAATATTAACTGTCCTGATAGAATATTGCTCCCATTTCACTCATTCTAGCCTCAAACTTTTCCCTGCGTCTTTGTTGCTCACACCTGCACCTCAACCTACAGTATATGCAGGAGCGCACAGATTATTTTTAAATCAGGTACTCGGTGAGAGCCCGGACATGGTGGCAGTTATGGCCCGTGCAGTAAACCCGTGAGGTTAACTCTCCGCTGTTGGACACAGACACAATGCAAACAACCTCCTGCTCGGCTTTTGTGATGCCCTCATAATTCAGCGGATCACAGCTTTGCTCTTAATTCATTAAGAGCACACCGTGCAGCCTCAATAAAGCTAAATCCTCAGCATAGGAAGACACAGGAACAGCATGTTCAGCTTGTTTGTTAGCAATAGCTTAAGCCACTTTCACTCTTTTTGTGTTATCAAATAATGGATGAATGAAATTCTTTCAGCCTGTATAAAATGCACCTGTTTTATCTGCTGCATGTGGACAGTTCACAGCACACCTCTTCACAGGAAAGTCTTTTCCTCCGCTCGCGCTCGGTTTGGCGTGTAGGTGGCTTCTTAGTGTCTGCTGCTGAATCTTCACTGGGTCAAACGAGTTGACAAGAAGCGCACGTAGACGAGAAATATGCAGCGATGACCAGTGACAGAGTTCTGATATCTGCTTATGAGCACCACTGACTGTATGTAAACGTTTCTCAGCAGCATGGACGCAACATTATTTGTCATTTAATTTCACAAAAACAATCCCAACTCAACGCCACTTTTTCAGGATCTTTATCAGCACACGGTCTGTCCAGATGTCATGGAGATGAATTCGATGACATGCAGCTGTTGACAGCTGCTGAAAGAGGTGCACGCTGGCGTGATATTTGACACCTGGTCACAGGCCGCATCGCCGATGGATTTTAAACCATATTTTGCCACTGAGGGCTTAATGAGCGCTGTGAGCACGGAGGACGCTCGCCACCACTTCTAACAGTGAAAACAACAGATTTTCACATCAGTTTCATCATTTAATGTCATTTGCTTGAGAATTCTGCTGAATGTTTTACAATATCTGACAGGCAGGGTATTTTACCTCTTTTGGGTCCTACTGTCTCACATGCTGGATGAAAAGCATTTTGCTGAATATTCATTTATTCATCACGCAGTTGGCAAGAAAGAACAGTGGAAATACACGGTGAGACGTGTTTCACCTTGTGCTGCGGCAGACTTTACATTAATCTGACAGCATTCAATTCACACTTGCATCCTGTTGATAAGGAAATGTTGTGTGCGCAGGCCGCACACCTCCGTCCACTGTGCCCTGCCGCTGCTGTGTGGACCACCTCTCGCACTGTGTGGAGCGTGAAATCAGATCACACTGTGTTTCTGACCCACAGATGCACGTTTGTTGTGGTGTTAAACCGCACTTGCTGTTTCCACCAGGAACCGCAGGTGTCTTGACACTAATGGCCGAGCTGCTTAGTCAGCTCTTTTATGTTCAGTGCATGAAAAAGTGTAAACTAGAATTGAGTCCTCGTGGTTGTCTGCCTCCACCAATCAATCAAGCTGCAGTTCACATCTACGTCTGTCCAGACTGTAGCGAAGATTTTTTAAGGAATTTAATCAAAAGTGTATTTTTTTTTGGTGAGACAGAAGTTCTCACTATATTGACATGTATGATTCCAGTGAATAATTTCTTGCTGTCTCCACTCAGAGACTATTTTTACAGAGGAGGACAGAGGACTGACAGAGAGCTTCATCACATGGTGCAACAACAATCACCTGAAGCTCAACATCAGCAGAACCAATGAGCCTGTGGCGACTACAACGCTTCAAACACGGATGTCGCTACAAGCTACACTTTGTAAAACGTGGATGCTTCACACACATCTTCAACCCGGCAGCACAGAAGATCTAAACTATCAGCAGTTTCAAGATTTGTGTCGCCAATTCAGTATCTGACCAAATGAGCGCTGAGAAGTGCTTTTGCAGAACATTTGACCTTTTCATCCTGAGACAGACATTTGTGTGAAATTTTGTCATAATTACTGTGTGAATTCTTTTGCGTGGTCACAGTGACCTTTGACCTTTGACCACCAAAATGTAATCAGTTCATCCTTGAGTTCAAGTGAACGTTTGTGCCAAATTTTAATAAACTCTCTGAAGGTGCTCCGGAGATATCGTGTTTATGAGAACGGGTACGTTCTGAAACCATAGTGAAAACATAAAAGCCGCAGTAAGTATCAGTACTAAGAAAGAAGTGGCAGTGGTATCAGAAATCCACTCAATGGAGAACCCAGGCTGGAGCCAGCTGCATGTTTTATCTGTAATTAAAAGGCTGCACTTTCTCTAATTTTAAGAAAACCTCCTTGACCCAAACGCCTGGTGCATTCAATGTGGGTTCTGTGAGAACGGTTCACGAAGAGTTGAACAAGTCAACAGAAAGTTAATTCCCCGTGCATGAAGGCAATGCAAGCTAAGCAGTCTTATCTATGAATTTCTTAGAATTTAAGGCTGCTTTTGAATCTATTTGAATTTTCAAGCAGAAGTCAGTCACTGGTTTAATGCTTTTGTCTGAGCGGCAACAGAATCAGTGTCCTAATGCAGACGAGACTGCTGCGAGAATACATTAAAACTAATGGGCTTGAAGCTGAAAACGAGACCCGGCGGTCAAACACCAGAAGGCCCTCTTATCACTTCTACTTCCTCTCACCACCTCAGGAAAACATTTTGAAGAAGCAAACTTAACATTACTCATCACTTCTTTTTCTCCGGTTTATTTTAAGAGGGGAAGAATATAGACTTCAGTTCAGCATGAATGGACGCCGCCTGACTACAAAAACAGTGTCGGTGTTCGAGCACAATGCAGAGCTGACAGAAAAGATTTCGGGATGGAAGTAAGTTTTACATTTTGTTCTCATGTGAAACACGGGCACCTCTCTATTCAGCAGCTGACAAAAGATTACCTGAAATGACCACATCTTTTTAAAGACTTCCCATTCATTCACTTTAATCCCATTATGGATGTCTAATGTCTTCATAAATGTCCCCATAACCCATTACAGATACGCTTTTCTTAACAATAAAGGTAATTTTCTCGGGTACCCAGCAGATCATCCTGACGAGCGATTACTTCACCTGTTTAACTTCAGGCTGTGTGCGGACAAAGAGGTGCAGAGTTTCACAGCAGCCCTCTCGGCTGTGATGGGCCGTAAGAGCAAGCTTTCAAAATAAGAAGACCCCGCCCACTCAGGCCGTGACCCTGTCAATCAACGTGCTTTTTGTTTGTTTTTTAGGTATTTTTTATTGTTCTTGAAAGTTTCGTTTTTGCTTCTATTATGGGTTTTTTAAGATAAGACTTAACTGATCCCACACCGGGGAAATTAAGTCATTACAGCCAGCAAGTATTAAAAAAAGCAAAAACAGTGGCACAGAAGGGACAAAAATCAACTACATATATGTACATGTGCATTATGTACATTGCATGGAGGGTTATTTGTTTGTTTTCTGATCTTTATACTTGGCTTGTAATTTTTGTTTGGTCTTACTGATATCAGAATCAGAATCAGATATACTTTATTGATCCCAGGGGAAACTGTTTTTGTTACATTGCTCCTTTAAAGAATAGAAGAAATAGAAGAGAAGAAGAGCTAGAAGAGATGTAGAAGAGAAAGAAGAGATAAACATGTACAAAAGGTAAAAACATGTATGTGCAAAATTTGTATTTTTTGTTGCATTAAGGACTCCACCAAGACTTGCAACCGCTTTGTGGAAGCTTATGAGGATCCATTTAAGAACAGAGAAGCAAAAGAAGAAGAAGAAGAAGAAGGTCTGAACCACAAAGAGTGGATGTGAATCCTGCTGCACTTTCACCGTCTCCCCCTCACAGTTCATCTTCTGCTGTTACGAGGAGACAAGCTAATGCTGTTATCAGCCTGTGCCGGGCACGAGCAGATGCAAAGACAAAAATGTGCTCAGGCAAAGACAAAGACGGGGAGCGGGAGGCAAACACATCTGGGAAAAGAGGCTGCAGCAAAACAGAACAAAGCTGAAGTGATCAGTCGAGAAACAGAAAACTGAATGATGATCGTTTGAATAATTTCTCCAGCAAAAAATGAACAAAGAAAAAAAATCAATGGTGGGTTTTCTACTTTATCTTTCTGTATTATTAATACTCTTGGACTGTTGGTCAGAGAAAAGAAGCAATTTGAAGACATCACCTCGGGCTCTGTGACGGGTACTCTTTGTTTTTCTGACATTTGACAGATTATTTGATTCATAATCCATCATGAAAATAATCTTAGACTTCATGATAAAAAGCCAGTGTGCTTAAACAATTGACCAAAGCGGAAAAACTGCACTGAGCAGAGTGCAGATCTCCACCAGGCTGACGGTGTTCATCTCATATCGTGCCTAACTTTAGTGGATCACAACATTTCAGGTATGGAATTAATCTGCAGACGCTCTGGCTCATGAGGTCAAACTCTTTAAAATATGTCATCTTTTGAGCCACAACAAAGGCCAAAAAGCACACCAGCTAAGCTTGTTTTTAGCCTAGCTGATTGCCGGAAATGTCTTTTGCTGCAACACACACACACACACACACACACACACACACACACACACACACACACACACACACACACACACACAAAACCAAAAGTATGATTGTTTGTAGCCTGGCGGATATAATGATTAATAGATCTGCTGATTGAAAGAGTTATTTGGCTTTAATTAATTTCATGACTGATTTAAGTTACTTGTCAAAAAAAATAAAAAACATTAAAATAATCGACAGTCGTCATCCTAAAAAGAAGTCGCTGAAGGCTCCCTGTACACCAAGGCTCCAGCTAATGATTATTTTCATCACCGAGCAGTCTGCCAATTATTTTCTTTGTTAATCAATTAACCGCTTTACCTTCAAAATGTCAGCAGACAGTGAAAAACCTCCCAGGGTGACAAATTCAAATGTCTTGTTTTATCCCACTAACAGTTCAAAACCACAAAGAATTTCACTTCACAATGATATGAAACAGCCACCGTTTGGTCGCTTCTTATCAAATTGGTACATTTTCCATCATCATCAAAACATTGCTGGCAAGAACATGAGACACAAACACACGCACACACACGCACGCACACTTGCTGCGCTGTGCATCACCAATAATCAGTAACAGTGGATGACATTTAGCAGTGAGGAGGTGTGTGCTGCGTCAGGACGCTCTGCATGGAGACACAGTGGCGGCACTGTCACACACAATAGCCCAGTGTGTGTGACGGCGTTTGTGTGTATCTACATTTTATCTATGTGTGTGTGTGCACATGTGTGTGTATTCATGTGAGTTGTACTAACCCCTCTATGTCATGAGAAAGTGTGTGTGTGTACACTGTGTACGCATGCCTGCTTGTGAAACTGTGGCCTCAGCTGAAGGACATAAAAGTTTGTCTCTCCACTCTGCCCCCTCCCATCACCATCATGACCCACCACCACCACCCCCCCAATCCAGACCCATTGTGGCCCCTTCAGCCCCTAAGACCCGGTGTTCCAGGCCAGCGCTTATGTCTCCAGGTCCCGCTAATTCATTTAATCACCTACTAATACCAAAGGCGGGCCAAGCTGATTAAAGCCCACCGAAACCATTCAGCCAGATAGTAGCAGGAGTTACAGCTGTCCTACACACTGACGCACGCCATCATTCACCGCACAGAGACAAGCACTTCACTTCCTGCAGGAACCTTGTTCACTCCAAGGTCCTTAATCAATGGACTGACTTGGTGTCACAGTTGTGAAGGATAGAAGACAATTTCACTGTTAATTACGGTACGAAATGGGAAATTTAATACAGGATTTCTTCAAGGTCCTGATGTGAGATGACAGATTGAGTGTTGCGTGGCTGTGCAAAGCTTCCATTTCAATCTACATTAACTTTCTACACCACTTCTGGAGGAGCACAACGGGATTATTTTGTGGAAAAATTCGCAACGAGAGAGCTCAATTCAATTTTCATGTTTAAAATGAGCAATGTAGGAATGAAATGAAATGGCTTCCTCTCATTTCATGATTTGTGCTCAACCATAAAGGCTTTTGCGCAGCAAAGGTCTGTTCTGATTTCACAATTGAGCCTTACGCAAGCGCTGCAGGCATCAGATGCAAAACCAAACCCGTACCGTCAGCACCAGCACAGCGTGTCAGCACACTGCGTCTAGTGCTGGTGAAGATGTGGGCCTCGGCCGGCTTATTACACTTGAAGACAAATCAATGCACAGCCCACTCTTTGCATACCAGAGCAGGCTCGACAATGTGTGGCATTTATCACATGCTAATAGGTGCATAAAGCACACACAAATATCTTAATGTGTTGTACTCCTTCATTTTCTAAGCCAGTGACTTTTACCATTAACCAGATTTATGTCATTACTTTCTGTGTGCTTCCATTGAAGCTACATACCTAAAATAACAAACACTGCTCTTCATTTAAAGGATACCTCTGGTTTATTACAGCGTGGGGCTTAATTTACTAATGTAAGCCAACAAAAAGTAATCACAGAGATCTAGAAACACAAGCAAGCTGAAGGGGCAAGAGAGAGATCAGACGGGTTAGTTTAGACAGATCATCTAAAGCCAGTGATTAACACGACACGCATGAGATTTCATGAGTTAGTCATACAATACACTGCACAGGAAAACTGCAGTTTGTTGTACAATATTATCATAACAAATAGAAACAATGGTCAGAACTACAGAAGTGAGACAAAATTATCCTTCAACATCCTCAAAACTGATGCCAAAGAACAAGCCAAGGTGCAGAGCAGAATATGAAGCACGAAATGTGACAAAGCCAGATAGCTGCATTCTGGGAAACTGGAGCGGTGGACTGAGCTCCTGAGTACGCTCCATCAATACACGATCATTAGTTAGCATTCGAGGAAACAGGGTGAAACACATACTGTAGCTTCCGTTCTCCGTTCTCAAAAGCAAAAATACGACCGCAATCGTGACCAAAGATAAACAAAACTTTGTGTACGAAAAAAATAGTATTTTTATTCACTTTTATGTATTTAACACTGTGTATATAATGTAGTGTGTATCATATATTATTATATATTTTGAATTGAAAATGAACACAGAACATGATGGGTGTGCTGATTAGGGTCACAGTGGTTTCACGTTACATGGTGATGATGTTGATGTTGATGTTTGCAGATTTGCAGGACTGAATTCTACCATGTGTGTTATATATCATATATCCTTCCTCTAAGAGTCATTGTAACTGATAACAATAAGACCGTATACTGTGATACCAATGAGAGAGCTAATGCAACATACCGTGGTATGTTTGGATGATATGGTACATTTTTCCAACCGGTCACCATCAGGCCAACATCCGCCAATTGGCGATATATTCATGCAGGTGTGTGTGTGTGTGTGTGTGTGTGTGTGTGTGTGTGTGTGTGTGTGTGTGTGCGCCATCCTCCATCCCCAGCTAATACAAGCTTGACTGCCTTTTCAACTCATCATAAAAACACACTTCTTTCAAACTTGATAGAAACAAAATAAACCCTTAATTCACCATTAATTCATATTGGAAATATTCTCCCTCTAGCCGCTGCTTTAACCGCTGCCGCTCTCTTCCATTACTGGCTTCTTTGTGCTGCTCCGTTAGCTCGCTGAACAGTTTCTGCCACAGCCATTCAATCACCAACCATAAACCCTGGTATCAGTGAACGGGTACCTGGGCTCATCTGACGAGGCTCAGGCAGAAAAGGCTGGGAACCGCTGATCTAAACTACTTTATCTGGAAAGCGAGCACAACTGAAATGTTGCTGAAGACGTCTGGGACCCAGACGATCCCACATCCCTGGTTTCCCGGGTTTCATATTCTCCTTTTCATCCTTTTGACAACTATTTCTGCCTGTCGCGTCAATACCATCCTGGAAAGATTGACATTTCTAGAAGATTACCCTGTCTCGCCTTCAACTGTGGCCAGAACAGCTATAAACACGTTCGTCTTGTCCCGGCTTCAATAATCTCTGGCTGTGCAGGAAAACTGCTGAGCTGCTGTTGTGTTCTTGGTTTTCTCTTCTGAGCAAATAAACTGTACTGCTCACACCTCTTGCACTTTTGGACTTATGTCACCATGATCCCAGACTTGGAGAATACAATGTTATCATCACCGACAGGAATGACGGCTAAAACTTTGAAAAAAAAGCTGTAATAACCCTTAATTATCTTTTAACGATCAGACAGACACAGCGACTCATATTTCTGAACTTCAGTTTTCCCCAAAAGTCCTCATTATCATGCTCAAGCAATTATTTTGGGCCCTGAGTCAGTGTTGAAGAAACACTGCACAAAAGGCTAATGACCCGGCACATGGCCATTAAAACAGGAAGCAGTTGGCTTTGACTGCGAACGCTGAGGTCTGACATCTGACCTTTGTGACAACCGCGGCCATTAGCCGAAACACAACCCCTGGCCACGTCAACCTGAAGCCGCTGAAGTCAAACTGACAGAACGCAGCTCTGTGTTTGGAGAGCCGGGAGGACACACACACACGCACACACACTACAGCTGAAGCAGTGGGGGTCACTGTACACCCTCCCTGCACAGAGCAGACGTGCTGCTGCATTTCCCTTCAGTCAATCAGACCCTGATTTTTTTTTTGTTCAGTTTTATTCTCATCCCATGTATTTGAAATTATGTAATCAGATTTCAGTATTATAAATTTCCTCTCATGTCTGCCATGTGAAAACATTGTGTTGCATAACGCCCTGATGTTATATATGTACCCCCCCCTCGTCAATTACTATATGTTAATCCTCTAATCAGGCATTATGTTGCTTTGATTTAACTAATCCCCTGAATGTTTTAATTCATTTCTCCAATTTAAAACCACGTTCATCTTCTATTCTGCCTATTCTGAATGTGAGAAAAGGGTTATTTCATTAAAATAACTCTTTGGAAACGTTGAGATTTTAGTATGAACCGAGCTGTCCCTGTTTTCTGATGTACGCTGTTATGGACGTCTGTCTCGGCTCCCCTCAGCAACAGTTTCCTTTCTCCACAAAGAGAGTAAGAAGGAAGACGAAGAGGAGAGCAGAGGAGCAGCTGCTGCTGTGTGTAAACAGATAAACAGAAAACAGAACAGGCTTCAGTGAGCTCCACACACACACACACACACACACACACACACACACACACACACACACACACACACACACACACACACACACACTTGGTCAAAGACTCAAATCTTTAAATAAGACGTCTTAATGCATGTTTTGAGTCAAATGAGGCGACAGGTGGCCTTCTTGGTGGTCCTGGGCTCCTGTGAGCCGGAAGCTGGAACACAAACGTCTCGCACTTCGCTCCGGCGCCTTTGGTGAAAAATGTCAGAAGAATATCAAAAGATACTCGATGACAACACATTTTATATCAACAAGCCTGTGAATCATCTGAAATTGTTGTTGCAGAGTTAGATTAACAGAATGACCCCACCCTCATGTCGACATGAAGCTACAGCCAGCAGCATCTGCTTAGCTTAGCTTAGCTTAGCTTAAAGACTGGAAACAGAGGGAAACTGCTAGCCTGGCTTTGTCCAACAATATCAAAATACACAAACGAGCACATTTAAAGTTAAATAATTAAATGCTAAATACTGTTTGTTTAATCAGCACAGATGCTTAAATAGGACATTCTTTACCTCAGAAACAGCAGCTGACTAAACAATCTCAACTCAAGACGCTCAAGGCCTACTTACACACTTGTTCCGGAGCTTTTGACTGCATAACATGGTCCTCCAGAGCTAGCAGTACCTAATAAAGAATAAAATAGCCGAAATGATGGTTTTAATCTGGGACTAACGGTCAGTACTGGGAAATTCAGTGCCATCTGTGCTACTTTGTACAGTCTTGATATTAAACAGACTTAGGATCATATTCAATTAACTGAGCAGAGAGGCTGTGCTCAGATTTATAAACGGGATGCTGTAAAAGAAACCTGCAAATATCATGTAGAAGAATGGATGAGAAGTGTATCCTCTGCTAACAGCTGTGTTATTTACTTTCCATGGGGCTGCTCAGATCCATGTCCCCTGAGAAAACTTGTCTTATGTCAGAAAGCGTGTTGTTATTGCAGCAGAGCACCACCTCTCTACCTCCATCTACTCCGTCAAATAATCCAGCTCCTCTCGCTCTTTCTTTCTTAGCCTATCACGTCGTCACTCCTCCATCCCTCTCTCCCTCGGCGTCCTCTAAGAGGACGGTTTTATTCTGTCTGGATTACTTGTCCTAGTTGGCGCTGGGCGTGCTGGTGGGGAGAGAATTTATTTCCTCCAGTGTAGCCTTGATTTAAAGCACTCAGGTCAACTTGATTCTGGGTCATTGTCTCCCCTGTCGTAATGAACCAGGGCAGTGGTAGACAGCAGACTGCACATTGACAAAAGCGAGGTGTTGGTGCGCTGCAGGATGCCACAACTGGCCAGCTGCATTCAGGAATGAGCCAAGACGCACTTTTTAGACAGCTTTAGGTTTTGTGCCCAAACGTAATTCAATATTCCACAGTGATAAACGTGATGCAATCAGCTCAACTCAACTCATAGGCAGTGTGGGATCAATAAAGTCTTATCTTATCAAAGTTATATTAGCTTATGTCCACATAAGCCGTTGACTTGATGCTTGTGAATGCTAAGCCAGCAAATCTTGCAGCAACTCTATATTTCTCTGCCAGCACTGATCCTGCAGGGCCTACTGACCAACATGGAAGTGACCAACATATTAATCACTGCTACACAACACTGCTGGCCCTGCAGTCATGCAAAGTCCACATTATAATTCCTGTTAACCTAATTCACGGCTGTACGTCGTCCCGCCTGACACAGCAGGGTCAGCTCTGCACCAGTGTTTCGCTGGACCGAAAGAAAGGTGTGAGACGCGGGGGAGGCAAAGGTCCAAACAAGATGTTGGTTTGAATTTACCTTTTATTTCTTCAGACTTCTTTAAAAAGACAGAAACAACAAACTCAACGCTTTTTCCAAATTATTTTCTCCACATATTGTTTCATTTTCTCACATTTTGGGGGCAGAATTTCATCAATTCCATGTTATTATTTCGAGAATCTGCCGTGACGCTACAAAATCTCTTGTTTGACGTCATGACATTTTTCCGCTTTGCTCATTGGAGCATGTTTCTATAAAAAAAAAAAAAAAAAGTATGGGAAGATTCTATTTTTCTCCCACTTCTCCATCTTGTTGTTTTGAGCAAGTGGAGGGGAGTGCCACAGAAGAGTAATGCTAAATATACATCATCCTAACGACTGAGAAAGCCTGAATGAGCCAATACATTTTCATCAAGTCCCACAAGACCTCTCAGTGCATGACAGGCCTGGTTAAGGACACATGCAGGTGTCACCGATCACCCAATGCTGCACCCACAGCGGCACAAACACACCAGCAGAAGTCATGTGACAAACTTCACTTAAAGGACCTTTTGGTCACACGGGAGCTGAGAGATGGAGGAACAAAACTGTTTTAGTGGGATACATTGAGAAAGGAGTTGTGAATTAGAACAAAATGAATATATGCAAAAATGTTAAAAATCCACATGGACAGACTCAAAAGCAGCCTGCTGCGCCTGAAACATTGAGACATGCAGAGAAATGCTATCAATCTGCTACATCTATGGGCTATGTCCTTGGTGCGGTGTGAATAAAAATGAAGCTGAACAACAAAAACACTCCATAAGCTCGGGCGGTTCTTGTGCATTCATAGTGGATTCGGAGGATGCTTTTCTTTTCTCTGAACTGATTCATTTTCGTCTCACAACCGCCCATCTCGCACAAGATGGGAAAAATGTGAGGAAGGGCAAATGTGAATAAACGACGAGTAAACTGAAAAAAAAACAACATAACGTGATAACAAAGCAGCAACAGACACAAAATTCAGATGTTTTCTAAAAATCTTCAACTATTAATTCACACTTAAGTTGCTGTAAACTGCTCACAGTTAGTGTCCCATTATTAACTAGAACTAGCTGAAGATCCCACATCTCCCTGTTCCTGCTCCCTCCACTGACTTCCTGTCAAAGTCAGGATAAACTATGAGATGCTGTTGATTACTAATACAGTACTGCATGACTTTTGCCCCCGGTTACATTTCTGATCTCCTCGTCCCGTATTCCACTTCTCCACCACTCCGATCCTCTAATCCCTGCCTTTCATCCATCCCCCGCTCCAACTGCATCACAAAAGGTGATTGTGCTTTTGCTGTTTTAGCTCCAACCCTCTGGAATCATCTTCACCATCTATCAGACTGGCTGAATCTTTGGTGTGTTACAAAGGGCTTCTGAAAAGCACTTTTATGGACAAGCGTTTTGATACGTCTCTACTCAAGGCTTTTGTTTTGTTGTGTTTCTTGTCTGGTCTGTCTCTCATTGCGCTGTGTTTTATATTGCATTTACCTCATTTGTTTACTTGTATTTTTGTGTGTGAAGCACTTTGTAGCTGAGAGTTTTGAATAAAGCTTTATTTACTTCTATTTTTTTCAAAATCAAGCATCCTAAAAAGCAGCCATCAAGGCCCAATGCGGCACTTTCTTTCCGGTGCATATTGCAAGTTTATGTATCTTAAAATAACACACATAAAACAGAACAGCGTCCCAACATTTTTGGAGTCAGGGTTGTGGTATAGATTTAAATAATCATTACTTAACTGAATAATCATTTTACCAACAGCTCTTCTATTCGTAGCAAACACACAAAGCTGTCAACTAATACACACAAACAGAAACATTTTCCATCCCTGCAGAGGTCCGGCACCGAGTCAGCGGCAGGTCAGAGGGAGGCCGAAGCCTCAGATTACCCAGCAGACAGTGTGTAAACTGGAGGATTTAGAGCACTCTTACTGTACACCTCGTAAGCCGCTTGTTTATCTTTGCTCATGTAGTCTGAACTTTCTTGTGGGGAACGTCTTCTACAAAGGCCTTTAAAATAAACTGAAGCTGTATTTTCAGCAGCGCTTGTTTTTCATGACGCATATGACCTAAAAGAAATATACTTCAAACGCGCCATGAAGCCAGAATCAGTTCATTGCACTCAATGAACTTCAGCCAAACGGATAATCATCATCCCTGTTACCACTTCTGCAGACAAGCCTGTCAAGTATTGTGACGTGTTGGTGGTTCTCAGCTCCCACTTGAACCTTTTACCTGTTAAGTGGTTTATTTCCATGTTTGCTTCATGTGGAGACGGGAGCTGCACTTTTTTATGTAAAGCACTGTAGCAATATTAAAGCTGAAGACACAACTAGTAAAATTACCACCAATTTCCTACCACAGCTCTGGTGAGAGCAAAGCAGCGATATATGCAGTCAAAGCATGCAGAGAGCGACGGTTTCCTTGCATGATGGTTTGATGTAGAGCAGGCGAGCCAATGCAAAGAGATTAAAAAGGCATCCCGAGGAGTTTTCTTGTAAACAAGCCTCACATTCAGTGTTACCACAACACACCGCATGTGTGTTGTATGTGTGAATGCATTTAGGGCTGCAGTGATTATTTTCTTGATGGATCATTAGACCTCAATCAACCAACAGTCCAAAAACCAAAAGAAATTTAGATTACTATCACAGAAGACGAAGGAAACAAGAAAATACACACATCTGAGAAGCCAGAGAGAACGAAGAATAACAAATGTCTGATCAAATATCAATTCTGTTGATTCACTAATCAGTCAATCAACTAATCATTACAGCTCTAAATGCATTTCCTTCCTCGGAAAACATCTGCAAATCACGCATTGTTTCCACCCGCGCTCGGTTTGCTTGTCGTTTTCTCCTTCATTTCCTTTGCAGGTGCATTCATGCTCTGCTTCGATTGCTGTAACAGCATGAAACCAGCAGCAGGAATGTGAATCACATCACATCATGTGCTCACAGGTGTGCATGATAAACACAAAACAAGGCCCTGATCATAAAACACGGCTCCATAGAGCTATTAGAGGTCAAAAACGGCACAGGGTACCTTTAATATCCTGTATTAGCTTGTCTCTCGAGCCACATACCATCTCCCGCTCATACACGCATAATCTATTCAACACAGGCGCGTCACGCAGCCACAGACAGACTTTTTCCACATGCAGCAGAAGACCTATGCGTGAACTCTTGAACCACTACGAACTTATCATTTTTCCCAGATAATTTAAGCAGAACTGTTGCAGGTTCCCAGTGTATAAGCAGCTTAAGTCTCCTCATCTAGACTCAGTCGTCTGTATTCCTGTCTTACAGTCCATTAGGCGAACTCTGAAGGATAATAACTCAACTCTTCTCACCAGCCTGCACTGTGAAGTAAAGATTCATATCCTGCCATGTCCAGAAAATAGTCTAATTATTCTTCTGTAGTCTGCAGACTCCATTTGCTAGTCATCTCCGCTATTGTGTGATGGCTCCTTTTATTCTTTCAGATGTTTTTTTTTTTTTTTTTTTAAATGGAGAGCTTTTATTTCACCATGAGCCCGTTGCTTCCTGTTACATCAGTAGAACAGTGTGCAGGTCTGAAGTGCCGGCCGGACGACCATGTTTACAGCTTTCAAAAAGAAATCCAGAGCCTCCGGTCGGGGTTCCCAATACTACATAGAGCCCCTTAATGCAAGTCAATTCTGAATTGGATAAATGTCTGAACTGGTTGCTTTCTGCCGATTTTCTTTGTGCATGGCTTTGAAAAATGGCCTCGACCTCAGAGCAGGAAAAATTTGGCCAACAACCCAAATCTCTGCACAACAGCAGCAGTCCATGTTTAGGGCCTGCTGTCCTGTGCCGGTTCTGGGTGGGGTTACTCGTCCTTCTGCTCCATGCTGACATGAGCGATTCATGTTTATTTTAGACCAATCAGTCTGTTTATTTATAAAAGGGTTTGACCGCAGCACGCCCAGGCCTCCAGGTTCTAACTGCCCCCCTGCTGCAGTCATCCGGTTCACTCTATCTCCAGGCCAATTTGGGAATATGCTCTGTTTTTATGTGCCTCTGTCTTTTCTGAATTGTTCCTCCTTCTCCCTTTTTTTTCCATCTTTTGCTTCTCTCTCGCTCTCCCTGTCTGGAGCTCCGTCCCACTGTTGAGTCATTTCACTGCCTAATGATGGTTTGAGTCTCCGGCTAAGACCAAGCCAGAGTAAACAAGGCTTAGACTCAGCCAGCCTGCAGTAAGTGTCACTTCTAATCCACTACTGAACCGAGATGGGTGCGCAGCGAGCCTGCACTGTCCCAGTAACTGCAGGCGGGGGCAGAGAAAGGTCTACATGCTGATTACTCATTTTACTACACTACAAAACAAAGATCTGTCTGGATTTGTTGGTTTCAGGGAAGCAAGACTGAAAAAACAGATGAGAGTACAGTTGAATCTGTTCTTTGGTGATTCTCAGTCAGAGGAAGCTGACTGAGCTAACGTGTCACTTGAGGTTCTATTAGGTTATATTTTCAAATTACAGGTGTGTTTCCACCTTTCTGCTAACATCACGTCACGGATGATGTAAGGTTTGTGAAGCACAATACCTCCATTCTCTCTCAGTATTTCATGACTTTGCACTGTCTACTCAATGTTAAGTGTATTTATTGTACCGCTCTAACGTGGGTAAAGACTCGCTCCAGTAATCACTGCACAGATATACAGAGCAGAGCAGCAACAGATGAAGTGAACGTCACTCGAGTTGACAACAACTTGTTACATTACTGTAAATGCAATGAAAGCTTCACAACGAGGGTAAATTATTACTGTCATCAGTCTCAAACTAAAAATGGACTGACGATGACCTCACAGCCAATCTGAATCTGGAGACAGTGGCGAGAATGATGGGAGATAAGCGAGTACTGAGCATCCAATGCAGCTATGATATAGGGTAGGGTTGGGCGGTAATCCGGTAATAAGGTATCCCGTGGTATCTAAAAATAGCAACGGTATCAGTTTCATTACCGTCATTTAAAAAAATTGTGGGCATATAGGTCTGTAGGGGCCTAACATAATTGTAGCATCATCATAACAAAAATGAAGTCCACTCCATTCAATGTATCTGGTTGAATTTTTACTCGAGAAAAAGGTGACACATGCTAAAAAATGAACCTGAGCAGTTTTACAGATGTTTTAACACAGGTATGTCCAGGCGCTCATATGGGCGCATCTGGGCAGAGTACTGTTATCTCGTCCAAGCATACGGAGAAACTCCTCTGTTGAAAACACTTTTTCAGCCTTTTTTCTGCTTGCTATTGTTTTTAGCTCTCGTAAAAGGAAGAAATGCAAATAAAACAGTAAAATAACACGTCGGGCTGCTCAGCAGAGTCCTCTGTGAGCGCTCTGCTCCTTCATGAGACGGAGCGGTGAAACTAACTGCGTAGTTACGCCGGTCGATAGCTCAGCAACCCGCCCAAATTCACCATAGAAACACCAATGACGATCCAGCAGGAAGTAACCCCAGAGATAGGTTATTGCATGAGGGGCGCATCCTCCATTCTAGAAACTCCCTCCTGATTATGTAAACAACCAGGACCTTCGTGATTGATCTCAAACTAACGCAGAGTCATAGAGGAGACATTAGCAGTGTTTTTTTCAAGCTGGAATATAACTTTTGACCACAAAACAGCAAAGGTAAAACATACTTTATGATTTAGCAAAGTTTTTTTCTGCTACTCTTTGGCTGCTGGCTCGCCGAGTTTTCGTCGCACAGTGAGGAGGCAGACATCTTCGTGATCATCAGACTCTGCTTTCACATGATACTGGGCTTTTGTGGTTTGTGCGAAGTGGTGAAATTGACGCAGTACCTTTGACGTGAGCTATTTTTGTGTCTTTGTTTCATGCGCATATAATTTCTTGGGGTATGAATTATGTTTCGTTTGAGTGCCAATGCTTGGTAGAGGCTTTTAGCTGAGATTCTCCCCGTCATTCTGGTATGCTACAAGTCAGGATTGGTGCTTCTTAGCGTGACCATTGACCGTCTGAACTGCGTGTATGTCACGCTGCCCTGCAAAGTGATTTTCAATTAGTCACGGTAATACCGTATACCCCGGGAAAATGTGGGGAACGTTTGACGGTATCAAAATTTGGATACCGCAGGGTATACATAGGGTACTTTCATGTCCGGGATATGAAATATGTTATCCAACTGTTCACCTGAATACGGTCAGAGATCATTTCCTCTCAAACTGCGAGATGGTTAGTGTGTAAGCAGGGTGCAAGCCTTACTCCCAGCAGGAAAAGTCTTGCAGTGCATATGTCATGATAAAATTAGCAATGGCACTGTTAGCAAGAAAATGCTTCATTGAGCACACAAAATAACATGCGAGCCCAGCTTGATGCCACACAATATTATCTTCAAGGTCGTGCTTCTTTCTTCAGTCATACTCGCTCCACTAACTGTATGCTGGCAATATTCAAAGACCAGCACTTTGACGAGGACATGCAAACGTGCCACAGACTGGAACAACTACAGAACTACAGAAGTTTAAAGGTGGATTTTTCCCAAATTCTGCATTTCCCACTTTTTATGAATGCTGTGTTTCACAGTTTTATCACATTTTGTCATCAGAATGACTAAAATTTCAACAATTCAATATAAAGATATTAAAAACGTACTGAATATCAACAAATCTGATGTATCACAACATTGCACTATTTCTTATCAATGGATCTTCTGAAGGAAAGCTTCCATATGAGGCTCCAAGACACCGGGTTAGAGGGTCTGACAGAGGCTGCTCTCACACTTGGGCAACATTCACACACTGAAATAGACGTAGCTTTTTTATTTTTTCAAAGCTTTCTCCAAAACAAGGGTGCATCTGGGGTTGGCTTTCACCTGCTGGTGAGCTCTGAAGGACAGGAGCGACAAGGAGCTGGCCTGTTTTCTGTCAGATATATAGGAGCCAGTACTTAGCTTAGTTAGCTTGCAAATATATCAGCTTTTCCATTAGAACAAATGTAGCGCTGCTACCGTAGTAGCTTGCAGTGTCCGGACAAGCAGTGCCCTTCTGGTGGTTTGAAAATGCTCAACAAAGCCCGATTTCACAACGTTAAGAAACCCAGAAGAAACCAAACACTTGTTCCTTTAAACTAATGTTTTCAATTGAGAGCCATTAACATGACTTTTAAGGCATCCTGCTCCCAAACAAAAGCATAACACAGCAGCAGAAAACTGACCATGTCACTGCATCGGATGGTGCACACAAACCACCACCGTGTTTGAGCTACCTGTTCCGTCTTCATCATCAGCAGCATCATGTCTAGACTCTAACACGCTGAAAACGTTCGGTCTCTTTTGAGGATTCCTGAGTGAGCTTTCAGACAAACTTGTGCTCACTCATCACTTTGAAGGAATCCTGCACTCGAGAAATCAGGCTGAAAAGCAACACTTCTCACTACTTTGTAAAACCTTAATGGGGGAAACATTAGTGGTTAACAGAGCGTGGTGTGTGTGTGAGCAGGAATTTGTGTGTGTTGAGGGTTTTCAAGCACAGAGAGCCATTCTCCAAAAAGGGTAAAAACTGACACTTGCAGACACATCTACGCTCTCACTCGCACAAACACAAGGCCTACAGAGAAGGAACAGCACAGAGGGCACAAACCACACACACATGCACACGCACGCACACTCCTCAACTGCAGCCTCGGCACGGCCAGGCACAACCAGGCACCAGTGTGTGCGGACCAATGGGTGCAGAGCACAGACAGAGACGGAAGACAGGGCAAACCAGACATTAAAGGCCCCATCTCACACAGCGGAGGGAGAATTCATAAAAACAACCTTCAAAAAGCATACAAGCGTGCACACACATGCACGCACAAACACACACACATGCACACACGGGGACTATTTCAACACTTTCTATGTTGGCTGAAATTTGCCTTTGAAGTTCAACAGCTGTGTTCGTCTAATCTGAGAGACATTTTGTTCATCAGGAGAGGAGAATAAAAGCATGACTCTTCATAGACAGCAAGTATTTATAGAGACTAAAATCTGTTTACTACAGCCTGCATGAAGAAGAATAGCTGAAAAGCAGTGTTTGAGATGCACTAGAGGAGAGGAGAAATCATGTCGTGCTGTCCATTCATTATAAAGACGGCTTCAATGGGACACTCTGAAGCTAAAAAGGTTCATATATGACAATAACCATGTGCTTCTTTCAAACAAGACCAGAGAGGCTTGCTGTGCTTTCCACAACAATGTGAGGAAAAAACCTTTACAATGCCCCCCCCCCACCCCCCACCCCCCGTCAAACGCCTTCCTGAACACAGAGTGCAGGCCACAAACTCCATGGGCTCACTTCCTGTTCACAACACTTCGCTGGCTCCGATTGGTGAGTCTGCTTCTTAAGACACGGTGTGCCTGAGATGTTTGGCCTCAGCACAGAAACGTGAAATGAGCCACAAATACAGCACAGCGTCAGAAAAGGATGCACAGACACCGCGAGCCATAAAGGACGTTCCGTATGCACAGAAGCCTATAAAGACTCCATGGACGTTAAAATGCAGAACCACACTTACACAACAGAACAGGTTACTCCAAATTTACACTTTAAGTGAGCTAAGAAAAATTGGCTTGTTTTAAGCTTGTGGGCGTTGCAGTTTGGAGATAATGCAATTTGTCTGGTCACATCATAAAGTGGTGTTGCACAGTAGTGCAAGGATGCATAGCACAGCATGAAACTCTCTGTTACAGTAAATGTGATTTTATATCATAACATTGGTAAATCTACTGTTATGCGGTACAGTTCCTGGAAAATCGATTGAGAAACATCTTATTGATAAAATAACCAGATATGAACGTCTGCCTGGGTGAATCCTGCAAATTAAATCCCTGATAAATGAAGGCCCTTCATCACATTGATGTAAACATCCTATAAAAATCTAATATTGCCATAAATCAGTCCTGATCGTTGACTCGCAGCATCGCCCGCAATGGCCTGACACATTCAGAGATTTAGGGAAAATAACAAAATATATTGTGTGTATTTTTTGCTCTCTGCAGTTGGCAACAACAAATGATAAATGAACTGGATTTGTATTGTGCTTCTCTAGCCCCGCCGACCACTCAAAGCGCTTTACAACATGAGCCAGCATTCATCCATTCACACACTGGAGGCAGAGGCTACCACGCAAGGTGCCACCTGCTCATCATGAGCAATAACCATCCACACACACCGATGGCACAGCATCAGGAGCAATTTGGGGTTTAGTATCTTGCCCAAGGATACCTCCACATGTGGACACAGCCAATATATCTGCACAGGAAAATGTGTGCATGTGTCAGAGAACTAAGCACTTCATGGCTTGTTTATCATATTAATGGAGCTGGAATTAATGACTTTTTGAACATATTTGTCTTGGCCAGTGTCGTTTTGATGGCAACCTGAGTAATGGACGGGGTGTGAAGGACCATGTAATGAGGTTTCTTTTATGTCTAACGGATTGGGTGTAGATTTGATTAGGGCTGCAACTAACCATGATTTTCATTACTGATTAATCATTTGGTATATAGAACGCCAGAAAATTGTGAAAAATGCCTTTTACAAGACTCCAGAAACCTGAGGTGATGTCTACAAATACCTTGTTTTGTCTGAAATCCAAACATGTTCAGTTTACGTTAATATAAAAGACAAAAAAGCACAAAAATCATCTCAAACGATAAGTTGGAACTATCTTATTCCTTACTTCAACTCATCTTTACAGATCTAGTTTTGACACTCTGGACTGGGTGGTGTTGTTCAACTTGGATAGCTGATAATCTGGTTACACGTCAAGACTTTTTTGGGGGACTCTGAAATTGTTTTGTCACAAAATGTGACATTAAAATTCTCCAAAGTTCATCCCCATGCAAACAAGCTGCATAAATTTACTACTTTACTAATGACAGCAGCTCCACTGAAATGAGCAGATTTCATTCTGAAGTTTATAGTTTGGATCATCTTTAAATCTCTGCTGACTGATGCCTAAGAAACAGAAGGACTGTCTGGAGGGACATGTGGTTTTAACTGGACACTGACCAATTGCAAAATTAAGAGCCACACGAACAAACACACTCACACTCACACACACACACACACACACACACACACACACACAGAGCGCTGATCGATTGGGATGCCATGGTGCTAAAGCTCTTCCCTGCAAAACAATGATGTTTGTGGTTTTATCCTCTCAGCGAGTGGTCGCACGAGGGGTTCAGATATGCCAGCATCCATCAGCAGGGGATCCACCATTATGTCCACTGATCACATAAGTGTTCACAGAGCCAAAAAGCACCACTTCAGGGACAAACTGACGAATTATTTGCATGCACTCTGGATTTCATTTGCTATGGTTCTGTCTTGCACTGGAGCCAGATACAAAGACGGCTGTGTAACACTGCTGCTATTCACGACCCCATCAGTACGACGAGATGAATGATTTCTCCTGATTTAACTTTCATGACTTATTACCGCAGCAGCTAACACACAAGTATTATCTCTCAAGCCAAACCTACATATTTATATCAATCTGCAGGGAAGCTCAGACTCAACAGGTGTGCATTTCTAAGAAACCTGATTACAAAACGATGAAGAAATGGGGCATTGAGACTTTAAGTAGCCTTGATAGCTGCCCTGAGATTTGCCTGTCTCAGTATTAAGACCGCAGATTAGCAGGCAGCGCCTGGTTGCTTGCTGTAATCAGAACGCTGATCTAGTATAATCGCTTTTCGATAGTAAGCAAGCACACTGGTTCAGAGAAGACATCTTAAGCAGCAGGAGGTCAAGGAACAGATTTCCAATATAAACATGAAAAAAATACTTCCTGTACTCTTTTTAAGCAAAAATATCACTGAACAACTTATGTGGTGGTTGTGTGTCTGTGTTGACTTGCTTTGATGTCAGTCGCAGACGGCGCCCATGCTCCAATCCAGAGTCGTATTTAAGGATAAAGTCAAGCCGGAGTCTTTCAGTGCGCCTCCTGGGCCGCCTCTGTTTCAATATTTTATGAGCCACAGCCAAATCACCGTGTCGGAATAATTAAACATCAGTTAGGGTACACAACTACAGAGAACATATTCTGGAGGCAGCTCATCAGTGGAGGGGGAGTACTGGAGGAGAGCAGCGGGGCTCCTCAGAGATCACAGACGGCTCACCCAGACACTCAGAGGAATCTAATTTTGCTGTGACACCATATGCAGCCTAACGATTTATTGCCTGAGATACCAGAGGAACTGTTGGTCGTAATGTGGAGGAGCGTGTCGCTGAGCGTGTTCACATGTGTGCATTAGGTCCAAACACTAATGCCAAACATCAGTTACATCATTTCACCAGATACGCAGCTTATTTGGAAAGAGCATCATTCTTCCGGTAATTAGGTTGACAATGTGCGAAAGATCTTACCTTTTAATTACAAAGTAGCGTAGCTGACAGCTGACTGTACGCCCATCAGGCAGTAAACACAAAGAGCAGAAGCAGATGAGTTCTCACGCAGACCTCTGACCAGTCTTGACTGTCAGCTTCTTATCAGAAGTCTTCCTCCCTGAAAGAGGACGACTGCCTGCTTGCTCAAACTGCCCTGTGTTGCTTTTACAACGGCCTTCCCTGCCACTTACAACACAAAGTGATGTACACCTGCACTACACTTGGCCTCTGTGCACGATGCTCTGCACACCATGTTACCACGAGCACACCTCTTACTGCTCATCGTGTGCAGAGAACCAGTGTGGCCCCCAGTGCTTAGTGGTTAAGCTGCCAACCACGAGCAGCAATGTCCCTGATTCAAGCCTGGCCAGTCTTTGCCTCCTGTCATCTCCCTACCATCTGTGATAAAAAGGCATAAAGATGCCTGAAAATACTTTTAAAAAGAGGAGAGAGCCAAAGAGTTTTGGCTTTAGTGCCCAGTTTGCTTTTACGTGGCAGAATGTCACCTTTGAACCTCACATGTCAAAGCTGAGACAAAACACAAGGCGTTGTTCAGCACAGGGGTGGGCGGTGGGCAACGTGATCCTAAAATAATATCATGACATTTCACAGTCTTCTGCAATAATCGCATTCTTTCCATGTCAAAATCTGGACTTTCCAAAGATTCATCAATGCTGAGTCGGTGCAGATTGACCCACAGTAGCTGCTGAGCCCTTCTCGTACTCAACCACGTGCTTCTGCTCGAGGGGGTGAAATAAATTTGTTGTTATTCGTCAGGCATTTCCAACACATTACCACGGTTTGTTGTTCATCTGATCTTTTGAAGCCAAACCACTTCCACTCTACTGTAGTCGCTCCCCTTTTTGGAACCTGCTCCTCCGCTGTGGAGCCAACAGCAGTGCGACTTTCACTTTCAGCCATGTTTGTTGTTGCTGTGCATAACGGTACGCCGTCATTACTTCAATAAGTCTGAATACTGCCGTTATCACAATATTATTTTTCTTTTCTATCATATCAAAAGGTATACTGATATTATTGTGAATAACATGATACTCGGGCAGACCCCGAGGCCATCACTAAGCTTTGTGCATACAGCACAAGGTTTATGTAATCAAACAGTCTGGATGTGCGTGGCGCAGACCTGCAGGTCGTTTTCAGGTACTTGCACGTTTGCGTGCACAGATGCACTTCATCTCCTGTATATTCCTGCCTGTGTACTTCCAAGTGTGTGCGCACAGTACAGTAAGTGTGCGTGCATGAAGACAGATTGCGCCGTCCCTCCCTCCAACAGCCCATTTCTAACATGAGCTGACAGCCGGTGCAGATGCTGAGAGGAACAGCAGAGGAAAGCGCTCAGGACGTCTCCACGCATCAAACATTTAAAGGCCAACACAGCCAGGCAGGGATATCTGCTACCTGAACAAAGTGTACATGTGGCACAAAGTGAGAAGAACAAAGCCCATAATGTGTTAAATCGTGTGTGTGTGTGTGTGTGTGTGTGTGTGTGTGTGTGTGTGTGTGTGTGTGTGTGTGTGTGTGTGTGTGTGTGTACGCTACACAAGGCAGTGACAGTGAGAGCCTGTACATGGTACAGTTCTGATGTCATCGTGGTGCTAAGCATCTCATAGATGTTTAATGTGACCTCGTCTCTGCTGTAGAGCTGATGGGACTGGTTGTTGTCAGACAACAAAACAGTAAATATTCTGATAATTAAACGATGAGGCTGTAAGTAATCGTATTCTTTCAGGGTGAGAGATTAGACACAAGTATGACTTATATTCATTGTAGAAAAAGGAACAGGACAGTCACAAATTACCAGTAATTCTGATGATCGATTAAATGTCAAATATTCTCTAGTTCAAGTGTCTCCAGTGTGAGGACTTGCTGTTTTTCTGTCTTCCATCATTGTAAACTGAGTATCTTTGGCTTTTGGACTGTTGGTTAGCCAAAACAAGGCATGCTACCTGACATTTTTCAGTTTTCTGGCATTTTATAGACCACGTAATTGAAAATCAGCTGATTTTTTTAACAATAAAAATGAATTAATAGTTTCATCCTTCAAGCTAATTGCTGGTTCCAGCCTCTCAAATGTGAATTTGCTGGTTTTGTATGATAGTAAGTTGAATATCCTTCGGGGTTTGTTAGTTTGGTCAACTGACAAACAGCTGATCAATGATCAGGCTATATCAATAAAATGTGCTGCTTCTAGCCTCTGCTGTGCAACAATTTGCTACTTTTTATGTTACTGTAGATTGAATATTGAGTTTTGGACTGTTGGTTATATAAAACCAGCCGATGTTCATTAGTTCACATAGTTTAGAAACCAAATGATAAAGTGCTGAATCAACAACAGTTTAATGGAGAGTGAAAATAAACCTGACCATCTGGATCATGCGAAAACACGCGAAGCTGTTTTTATTCCTAACTTAAAACTGTCAAACAAGTTGTAGGAAAAGCTGAAGGTGTTTACATATTTTCCCTTCAAAAGTTTACAATGACACGCGCGTTTCCAGCCTCGGTGAGCTCCCCTCACTTCAGAAAAGTGACTTTCGGAGTAAGAGCAAAGTGAATCTGTGCAGCCTTCAAAATGTTTCAAACTGAGTCCAAGTGGCCGAAGTGGCCGCAGCAGCGCCGCCGGAGCGGATGTAGAGAGAGCCATGTGTAACAGCGCGGCGGTGAAACGGCAACATCCCGGGAGGATGTGGAAGCAGCTCTGCTAATCCCAACCCGTGGAGCTCAATTTACGGGCGCCGACAAGCGGAAACGAACGTACGCAAACGCCTCTAATTGCAGGTTATTAAAGCGTTTATCGGCTCCAGAAAGGCGATAAAGTGAGCTGGCTGCAACTGCTCCAAGAAGCGCAGGAGTCGGACATGCCTGCCGCTTTTTCCTCTACTGAGAAAACCTCGTCTTCCCCCGCGTTTACTTCCAACCAGTGAGCGGATCAAGCCTCCAAACTGGCAACACGTCTGAATTTGTGTACTCACCTCAGTCCGGGTCGAGGTGTTCACATGGAGGCGAGAGAAAACCGAGAGATATCCAGGAGGTTTAAACTTGTCCCGTTAGTGAAGACACGGCAGGCTGCGAGGAACGCTTAGTGTGTGTGACTCTGTGTGAGTGTGTGTAAATGTGTGTGTATGTGTGTGTCTGCAGGGTCCCTCCGTCTCTCCTCTCCAACACCAAGTCACTCCTAGAGGGCGGGGCTGAGAGGGAGGAGGAGACTGAGGAGCACAGTGTATGGCAGGGGTGCGCAAAGTGGGCTAGGGGCCCCCCACCGCCAGCCCCCACCACCTCAGCAAAAACGAGTTTAAAGGAAAAGTTCAACATTTGTTGGAAGTAGGCTCAGTTAATTTGTTTGAAAACATTTTCCGACTTTGCCAAATGTAAGAAACTTTTTTTTGGAATATTTCAATATCTTTTTAGTTTCCTGCATTTCATGTTTTAACACTCGGCAATGGTAGAAACGATGGTGAATGGATAAAAGTAAAAAGAGACAAAGTACAACGGAATATCCAAAGCAAATGAATCATGAAACATCCACTAAAAATGGCGGCAGATGAAAACATCAGTTTGGTTTGGGGCGATGAGGAGACTGTAACCTTCCTCACATTAATACATGAAACAAACATAAATAATCCCATTTTCTGTGTTGCTTTCTTCCATCTTTTGACGTTTGACTGGCACCCTTTTAATTTTGTCATCTTCTTCTTCTTCTTCTTCTTCTTCTTCTTCTTCTTGTGACATTTGTTTAGAAATGTTGCTTGAATTTCAATACCGCTCTCACCTCTGTGCACTTTGGAGTTACAGCTAGCAGGCTGTTAGCTTAGCTGAGGGTAACGCTTGAAGCAGGGACAACAGTTAGCCTTGCTAGTTCAGAAATACACCTACGAGCACCTCTGAATCTCACTATACGACATAATATTTCATTATCTAAAATTACAGCTTCATAGCATCATAGTACATAATTTGTGCTAAACAAGTTAGCCATTTCCCCCTGCTTCAGTTCCTCATGCTAAGCTAAGATGAGCTAATCACCCCCCAGCTCCAGCTCCATTCTTAATGCAAGGGCTTTTTAACTTCTCATCTAACTCTGGGCAAGAGAGCAGATAAGGATATTTCCATAAACATGAAACTATTCCATTTATGTGATAATACTTCAATTTTATCACCCATCTAACATTGATTGCACATTGTTAGCCCTCCAGTGAGAGGTACTCATGGGTCCAAATCTTTGGTCAGTCCCATGAAAAACCTACATGAAGCAAACAGCATAAACAGGCAGACACACCCAAACCACTCTACTCATGTCAACATACTTGGGCAATAAAACTCAATGTAAGTTTAATCATTTCTGTCCAGAAAAAGTTTAGGACAGTGAGAGAATGATGCCCAAAACTACACTGATAATAGTTTTGCACAAGCCAGTTAATCATTCAGTAACTCTTGTTTTGCAGCTCTCATCTCAAGTTTACTGAATCTTCCAAAACTGATAAAAATTAGATTTTTCTGCAGACGTTCTATTTGATTTATTATTTAGTCGTATTTCTACTTGTCTTGTAATGCTCATGAGGTGTCAACAATACACAGAGGCTGAAAATAAAATGAGTGCTTTGTCTGCACCGCCTCCTTGGAAGAGAGTACTGTATCTCTCTGAGATTTCTCGCCCACTCTTTGGGATTTCCTCTATTTCTTTCTGCATCTTTTGTCTTTGCCTACTTGTGTCTCCTTTCCTTTCTCTTCTTTTTCTCCTTCTCGTCTTTACTCCCCTGTCTCCTGTCTTTCTGTGGTCATACCTCGAGCAATCACATGAAGTGAATCATTACCTTGACTCTAGTGCAGAGATCTGCTTCTTGGTACAAGATAGCGGTGCTCTTCTCTACACAATACATGAGATGCAGGGAAATGCACTTTCACTTTTTTGCTTGTGCTTTTTTATTTTGCTCAAAAAATAAATGATTTACACTGCACTTGAAACATTTGAGATGAAATGTCTTTTTAAGATGTTTTTTCATATGAAGAATATCAACAATTCAGATTTAAGTGTTTTATTCGTCTCGTGCTCACACAATATGTGAAGTGAAATGCCTGGTGGCACACTTTTCATGCTGTGCTAATAAGCTGCATTAAAGAATAATACATAAAATAAGAGTAAACATAATCATTATAAAAAGATATGTATGCAAGGGATTCACAGATTGATTTGCAGCATCAGATATACTTTCAATGAAGCATAATGTCACCAGAGCTGTTCCCAGACCACTTCATGATGTCCCCTGTTAGGATGTTTTCCACAGCACCAAAGTAGAAAGTCTTTAGGTGCCCCAGAGAGATTCTGAATTGCCTCACTTTTCTTTTCTCTTTTCAATTATTAATCATTCAACGATTCAATTATTGTCCAGTAAAGAGAAAGGCTGTCTCCCCTGTAAGCTCCTGGGGATTCCTCAGCAATAGAAGAGTTTTAATTCTTCACCATGCTGATCATTAAGAGCTGTATGCTTCAAGGCACTTTGAGTCAGAGCAAAATGGCATTATGAAGTCATCACCAAGGTTTTGAAACATGACAGGTAAGGCAGTTAATCAGCAGCTCTCATAATAAATAGACGTTGTGGGAAACGATGATTTTAACATTTTATTAGAGAATTTTGCCTTAAGATGTACAGAAGTTACATTTAAACCTAGCAAACAAGTACGTATGCACATATCAAGGTTAAAATGGGGAAATGAAAGCTCTAACTTCAAACAGACAGATTTTAGAATGTGGGTCAGCAGTAATGGATGATGGAGTAAAGTATTTGTTCGTACACTCCCCTTTCTCTTCTTAACCCTAATCTTCCTGGTCCTAAGGCAGCTGGAAATGGCGGGCAGGCTTAAGACTTCACCCTTTACATATTTCATGGATTTGCACTTGCCCCACTTCTTCCAAGGAGCAGAAAGGGGTGGCTTTTTTGTTGGGAGTGGCACGACCAAACAAAGCCTGCAAGTAAGAGTTAAGAATGAGGATTAGGTCCTTGCCCTGTCCCTCATGTTGGCACTCAAGTTTGGCCTGGAGGCAGTTAAAAGAGTGGCAGATACATGCTTCTTGGCAAAAATTACACGAGAGTGTTGATACTTTAATGTCTGTACGCTAAATATTAAGCTACAGCTAGCAGTCGCTTTGCTTAGCATTAGCATAAAGACAAGAAACAGCGGTTTGGATAGCTAGGTGGTCAACACCAAGAAATAGTCTGGGCCATAATTTCATGTCAAACCATAAATCATTTGTATGGACAACAAACTAAATATAGCATATTAATTCATGAGCTTTCGAGGTGCTGACAAGCAGATTTTTCCCGTCGTTATGCAATGCTAAGCTAACAGTCTTCAGGCTCTGGCTTTATATTCAGTGGACAGACATGAGAGTATCCATCCAAGACTTGACAAGAAAGCGCTGAACTACTCCTTTAACTTTGTCCAAAAGCGGCTTGAAATGCTGACTGCAATGTGCTTGAAAATGATTCATCTGATCATTAAACGCTGGATTTGGAGGCGAGTTTTCATGTCAAAAGCCTTCCATCATCACTTTTTATTGTTTGAATAAGCAGGAAGACAAAGAGACACACTGTCGGTGACTAACAAAACGAGAACACAGACACAGAAAATATCCGATGCTGCTGTAGACGTCCTCCTGAAGATGTGTTTCAGGAAAAGGCAATCCTTCTTTGTGTGATGCTATTAAAAACTGTATTATAAATCTGCTCCACAAAACACCGCATGTCTTTCTGCCCTGCATTGATCCACCCTCTCCTTTATCTTCTCTCTGTGGTGAACACTGGATCGGTGCCAAGTAGCTGCTGTGAGCAATGAGTTCATGTTGTCAAGTCCCCCCATTAAGATATTAGCACATTAGCGAGGATGGAGTATGTTCTTATTATCAGCCCACTTTTCTGCAATTAATTGTATATTATTCAGACATATTTATCACAATGTAAGCTAAGTAAGTATTCATGCGATGCTCGTTTTTTAAAGGATGCTGCAGCTTAAATTATTGACCTCCGTCCTGCGGTTAACAGCACTGAGTGAACAGACAGGGCTGTCAATACCATAATGGGCTTTACACTGATGATACTTGAGTACTGGAGCGGATGTAATTTCTCACCAGTTTCTATGCTTTTATCCACATTTAAAGCAGAAAATGTGTTTTCTGTTTAAAGAGGATGTAACCTTAAAACATGATGCTCATTCTTAGATTCAGAAGAAGGCAGTGGTGCAACATAACTAAGCGCATTTACTTAAGATATTTGTGCTTTACTTGAGTAAGTCAATATTATGCTACTTTACTTCAACTCCTCTACATTTCAGAGGGAAACTTTGCACTTTTTACTACATTTACTTCACAGCTACTTTGTAGATTCAGGTTTTCCATGCAAAACATGATCAGACTATAGAATATGATGCATTGTTATAGATTCCGCTGCATAATGAGTGCTTTTACTTTTGATGCCTTGCGTGCCTTTTCCTGTTGATACTTGCATTATTTCAATTGCAAGTAAGAATTTGAATGTATTACTTTTACTTGGAACACAATTGTTTTAGTACATCTTAAATATCTATGCTTCTGAAACCAGATCCAGGTCTGAATGTGACCTTTGGGCTTCAGAAGAATTTAATCATTTGGGTTGCTCTATCATTGCAGACAGATGTTCCTTTCTGTCCGTCAGCATGTTGGACATCCAGAACCTCACTAGGTCTCATTTTACAGCAACAGTTTTGCTGAGTACACACAAGTAGTTACTGCGCTAATGTGCTTTTAATGAACTGTAACAATTCAAAGCAGAACTGGCTCATTATCCTGAATACCATCTGATTTCACTACAGACAGTGAAGGCTGTAGCAAAGATGTTCAGATAGCAGCTCTGAGTGGTTTGTTTGCCGACCTGAAGATCTCCCCCGACATGTTTTCAGACATTTTTATAACTAAAATAATAAAACCTTAAACTTGCACCAACTCCACCAACATTATGCATAAAGTGTGTTCAACTCAGATTTAAGGACACATGGAGAATCTTCCTCATTCAGCAGATGAACGTGAAAACAGTCTGCAGTACGTCATTCTGCACTGTGAAGCTCAAACTTCCACTTTTAGTGTCGGTAAGCAAAATGCATTCTGCAAGTATAGACCCTGAAAGCAAGGAACTTGGAGAACACACGACCCCTTACAGAGCCGCAAATACGATGGTTGCAAATGACACATGTTGTCTATCACTTCATTCAACTAGCAAGTGAGAGCGCTTTACTGGCATGGAAAATGGAAATACTGTGTGCTGTTGAATTGCCTCAAGGGGTCCAGAGAGGGGTGTATCTCCTGGGGACTGCAGGATTTTTCAATAGCAGGCAGACTGAGAGATTTGAAAGAGGCGTGAAAGCAACAACCTCAGTATGGAGGGAGATGAATGTATACGACTATCTGCAGAACCCTGTGACAGAAAATGTGTTTTTATTACTATTCATGATGGCTTTGCAGGATGCATAGAATTTCACTGTGTATGAAAATAAATCTCCATGTCCCCTTTATCCTGACTGCTCCAACACTTATGGTCCTGGCATTAAAGTGCAAACACGGTTCCCTCCACACATTCACCTAAACACCTGAACATTGTCTAATGACATTAGCCAAACTTCAGCTTTGCAAGTGATTCTTCTAAGAACTGAAAAGACTGTGTCATCATCATTATGGCCCGAGGAGAGAGAATCCACAGATAGGAGTGTTTCCTGGGAGCCCTTACTCTAGGTTATTTGCATATTGCTGATGTCTCGGTTGAAGAAAGGAATCATGAGTTTAGCAGCTGAAACAAAACTGCCTAAGCATATGAAGGAGAGTAAACTTTGGTTTTGGACAGTTTGACTTTTTCTTCTGTTTTTAGTTCCGTGTGAATTACAGTAGTGTACTTAAACATTTAGGTAATCAAGTGGTGACTTCCTCCAAAGGGTCAGGAGAAAAATCTAAAGGGCTGTGAGATGATTAATAGACATCTGAAATGTGACAAACTGGGTGTGTTCTTGTTTGTGTTTGTGCGGCATGGGCATGGCGCACCTTCCCTGGTTCCTGATTATCTGCTGACTGCACACACCTGCCATCCATCAAGCTCATCACCATGCTGTGTATATAACCCCCCTCTTCACTCGCTCATCACCAGATCGTTTGTTCAGCTGCTGTGGTGGTAGATGGTCAGGCCTCTCTGCCTGTTGTTGCAGGTTTTCAGTCATTCCTGTCTCGAGTTGTGGCTTGCTAGCTTGAGGATCGCTCTCACCTGCCTGTCTGCCTGCTTCTTGCCTGCTCACCTGCTCACCTGCTACAGCCTCCAGCTACTCCCAGCCAGCCCACACCACATCTCCCCAGCCATTCATAACCATCTTCTGCCTCAGCCCACTGCTGCCCTACTCCCTCCATCTCCACCCCCCAGCTCCCCTTGTACAATACATACCCCATTATCTGTATCATCTCTGACTCTGTGTTGTGTTTGGGTTAATTCAAGCAAAACTCATAATAGGACTGAGCATTATAAGCTTGTCATGTTTTTTAATGTCACATCTTAATCTGAAAAGCAACTTAACTACAATATGAAGTATAAGTATAAAGTAGCATAAAATTTTAATTCTTAAGTACAAGTACATACAAATTGTGCTGAAGTACAGAACTTGAGTAAATGTACTTAGTTATGTTCCATCGCTGGCTGCAGGCAGGGTATTCAGTTGACGTCAGTCACTTTCTGTCAGAGTATCGAGCTCCTCTCCATCCTGTCGTAGCAGCCAATGCGTCACACTGAGAGGAACAATAATGCAGCTCTCAAGTAAGACCGGAAGGTCTGAGCAGTTTTTTGCAGGATTTGACAGTAAACCAGATTAAACTGTGACTCCTCTTTGGCAACATAGTGTCATTCTCTTTCATCTGAACTGGCAACAATAAAAAGAATTTCTCCCCTGGCCTTTCTCTTCTTGGCATTGTGTTGCTGTCGCATGCATTTTGTGCCAGTGATTGAAGGCCTAAAATGTAAATCTATGCATAGATTGTGACTGACAACTCTTTACAGTTCTGGCAATTACTGTACAAAATTTGCTGTTCCTATATCAGTGTGTGCAAAAAAAAACGTGACACAGCAGCTTTCTCCAAGTCATAAAACAACCACTAACAATAACAGCAGAGGGGTAATTCACTCTGCTGGAGGCATGCTGCGGTCTGACTCTGCAGCAAAGCTTCTGTGGGACTTCCACCGAGGCTTTAATATGGAGTGCAGACACTGACAGTGCAGTTTTATTGAAGCATTGAAAACTTTCTTTTAACGCTGATAGACAACTGAAATGTAAAGTACACTTGACCACAGTTCACTGGACCGTGGAGTATTGCTAAAAAATGAGGATAAGTGAGAAGAAAGAAGAAATCTCAGTGTAATCCCCACCCTTACAACCAACTCTTCAAGTTCCCTCAAGCAAGACTCCCAGATACATCTGGTGCAACGCTCCTCATTCCCTCTACAGCTACTCCTGCAAGTCATAGCTGCACCCCAAAAATAGCCAGTTTACAAACGAATCTGGTCTTTTAAAATACTGCCTGAGACTCAAGAGTGTAAACAGCTGCACTTGGAAGTAATGAGCGAACATTTGATCAAAATCATCTTAAATCTCTCCGGAACAGATCAAGTGAAACTGCTCTGTTTGAAATGGATGTACTGAAAATCTCTCCATCGACTTAGATTATATATTGAGAGTTAATGTAGAAACATGTTTCTGCAAAAACCTTCAGGGAACTTCCCCCCTGTTGGTAAATTGTAGTAACAAAATGATGCCATTCACCCTCATTTTCAAAGTACCCGCTGCAGCTCCAAAATACAGAAATGTAAGAGCTCCCTCTAGTGCTTTCATCTGGAAATTACACTTATATATTTGAAACAGTGAAAATAACACTGCAGACACATAGACAGTAAAATGTTGCGAGTGTGTTGCACGTCTTATACATGTACTCTGCAATGACTTGTACTCACCATAACTGCCAGCATGCCTTTACATCCTGTAGTATATTTTCTTTCGCGTTAAGGACCGCAAAGTGTTTATGTCCTGACTCTTTTGTAGTACTCACATTGTAACACAGTGAGGCGCTGGTGTGGTGTTAAACTACAGTCCCTCTACTCTTGAACAACTTGATGTTCTCAATTATAGTTTTTACTTACCTCAGCATCTTACCTCAACAACTGAGCAACAGCTGCAATGGGCTGCTGATTAAGAGAGAAGGAGGTGGAGCTGCAGCATTGCTTTCGACTGCACCATACTGACTTTGCACATTGTATTAACTGAATGCTGAATATTAACTGAATGTGCAAAACATCAGTGGCACCCACTCTGTTCGGTGGGCACACTGAAGCCATTGTTATGCAGTAATGTCCCTTATTAAATCTACTGTATATGAATGACAAAGAAGAATATGTGTGAGCAGTTATCAGTGTTGGAAAGTAACTAAGGTTTTTTACTCAAGCGCTGTACTTCAGCACAATTTCAAGGTAGCTGTGCTTGAATATTTCTGACACTTTGTACTTCTACTCCTCTGCCTGCCAGATTAATAACACAAAATATTATTATCAAATAAATTAGGATGTAATATTCTGAATAAGGTAAGGCGATCTGCACGGTGAAATTCAAGAGCTACCCAGATGTGTATATATACATAGGTTAAAAAAAATGACAGTTTTGAAATGATTGTAATTTTTCTTTTCCTTTCTTTTTTTTCTCTCTTTATTTCCTCCCCTCACGTCATCTAATTCCCCATCGAACGTCATCACAACTCGTGCTGCTGAGCCAACCATGGGAACTTTGTTGCCCAGTTGAAATCAGGGTTAATCCCAAAGCAGGATATCACCGTGAATGAAAGGAGAACTGGTTAAATATAGAAAGCGATTTTAGCCCTGCTTGAATAGTGTCCATTGTCTGTGATTTATGTAATCGCCCCACTCATGTTAAAACTCTTCTTTGTAAACCAACAGCAGGGCAAAAAATCCACAATTTTAAGTAAATAAAAGCAGTGGTGGGCTGTGACTGAATAATGCACATGAACATATTCCTCTATTATCAATACAAAGAGTTCATGATGAATGATATTTGTTAACAATTTTTTTTTTACTTATTTTGCTGCCTGAGGAGACATCTTTGTATAAAAAGTCTCGTGATTTTTGTTCTGCCTGCTGAAGATAAGTCTTCTTGCTTCTTCAGTGTCTTTACGTGTGACAAACAGGGGGCTCATTTTAGCATGACTGTTACACTTGTGATTAAATGGAGCACACTGTTGACTCAGTCTTTTCACAGAACCAAGCACAAGCTTTTATTCAACAGAGAATCCACTAGGCCACATAAACAGTGTAGATTTCACGTGCTGTTGTGACATGAGACAGAGTGCACAACAGGTGCTTGGCCTGTTTCCCACGTCTACTACAGTAAAGCAGCTGAGGACCTTAAGGACCTTAGCAATCCAGCTTAATGAACACATGTCAGTACGTAAGCCAATGTGAGCCAAACCTGAGCATCAACAGTTTTTACAAATCAGTGCAAAGACGTTGTTGTTTTTTTTCCGTGTTTGTCTCTGACCTATGCATCAACAGCAATGGTTCATCTGTGCAAATGAGTTGGTGGAGGCTGAATTAAAGGAAGTTATCCTGATTGTTACAGCTGATAGGATTCCCTGCTTCAGGTAGCTTTTCAATCAGTCATTTGTCAAACTTGCAATGAGGTTATGCATGACTGCGCGCAAACACACCCATGAGCAGGTACAAGGATACATGCAAGTGCCAAAGGAATTCAAGCACACATAGTCACTGTCACTGTGAAAACTGCGAATCTCCATATTTGGTCATTGTAAGGAGTGAATGCTTTAGGGTCACTTCAGACAGTTATCCTGTTTCTAAGGCTGTAATACCTTCCAGCAAGACTAAAGGTCTACAGCCATCCTAGCAGCTCTGTGAGTGTTTTTCAGGAAATGCAAACATCAGCATGCTAATATGCTCACATTAAAACAATAACATGCTGATGTTAAGCAGGAATCGTCTTTAACATGTTTACCATCCCAAATGTTAGCATGCTAACATTTGGAAATTAGCGCAACACACAAAGCTCCCACAGACCAAAAACATGCTCATTAGGTTAATTGGTGACTCTAAATTGCCCCTAGGTGTGAGTGTGAATGGTTGTCTGTCTTTGCATGTTGCCCTGCAATCGGCTGGCGACCGGTTCAGGGTGTACCCCGCCTCTCGCCCGTTGAAGCTGGGATAGGCTCCAGCCCCCCCGCAACCCTGAAAGGGATAGGCGGTATAGAAAATGGATGGATGGATGGATGGATGGATGGATGTTTCAGTCTGGACCTGAATGGTGGATGGACTAACCAGCATTGCTATCCCGATGGAGCTGTGCTGCTAGCAGCACTAAAAACCTCATTAAATTATCTAAAATTGTCACAAAGTTTAAAACAAAGCAGTTTTTCAGATGTCATGAAAAAGAAATTTTGGAGACATACAGTTTTCACTGGATAGCAGCAATATGTAAATCCACACAAAGTAACAAACAAACAAAAACCTCTCCAACATTTCTCATGGGACACCACACATGAATCCTGTCCTCCCTGATCTTTGGACAGCCAGATTTTGAGGTGATGCTGTATTACTGTTTTCATGAACGCCTTTCAGCAGGAGATGCAATCATCTGCACACATACTCTCTGTCTCTATGGAAACGCAGAGGAGGAGCGGGCCAGCAGGAGGGGGAGCAAGCTGATGTCCAGGAGGCGTAGCCGAGCCGAGCCTCATGTGGGTCCCTGAGATGAAACAATGGCAGGAAGAGAGTGGGCTGCTTTACAGGCCCTCTGTGCTCTCTAACACTGTCTCTCTCTTCTGTTTTTTTCTGTTTCTTTCTGTTGATTCGTGTGTTTCCCCCTCACATTCTCTCTCTCTCTCTCCCACACACACACACACACACACCCACACACACACACACACACACACACACACACGCAGGTACACACAGCCTTGGAATGAACTGAACTGTCTGCTAGAATGCTGAGAGGACAATGAAAACAAAAACAGGACGCGGAGAGAATTCATCTGTCCAGGAGGAGTGATCTTTCCACCTCAAAACTGCAATTAGACACAATGCAGAGGTGGAGAATGAGTCAGGCTGCGCTTACAGTATGTTAGAAATTGGATATCTACAAATAAATAACTCCTGCTGAATCGCTGTGTCAGCAGCGGCAGTGATTTATTTTTCTTATAATATGAGAGTCGTGAGAAGTGAAGGTCGTTTATGTGTGTACTACACACACGCTGATTATATGCACAGCTCATAGTAACATCTTAAACACAATGGAGATCACATTTCCCTTAACTGTTTGAAGTGTATTTATTCAGTTTACTAAAGCCATTCAAAGTCAGATCCATAACCAATATGAACATTTCACACAAACACCAACCATAATAAACAAGCGTCTACTGCTATGCTGCCTCTGTGAGGCTGTACTTAGAGAGAGGTGCTGGAATGAATATTGAATGTTTCATGTAGTAGGTTACTTTGTTTATTCAGAGTACTACAAAAGTGTAGAAACATTCAACATGAGAGACAAATCAAGCAGAACTAATGCAAAAAAGTAGGTAAGCATTCAATTGTCAGTAGAGTAAAAGGAAGGGGATAAATAAATGTAACTGTGTCTCTAGCATTCTCATATTTGGATCTCTACAAATGACCTTTTAAAAAAGGAGATTATGGCCTGCCAATGGGAGTTAAGTGTAACTCAATCCGATTTTTTTTTTTTTTTTTTTTTCCACGTTTCAGTTAAAGTGGTTGCTTTTGAGCTGTAATTGACGGTTTCTGTGAAAGATAATATAATAAAACATATAATGGTCATCATGGCACTGCTGTAGTGAGGGCCGGCGTGGTGACGTCAGGCGCAAGGTGAGAAGGATAACGCGGTTAGCGGAAGAGAGCGGCCTCTCCCCTGCCATCCATCAAAGCAGGGCGAGCCTCTCCTCTGCCATCTGTTTGTTGCCACCGTTCACAGAAAGGCTCATCACTGCTGCACTACATGGAAAAATCCTCTGTCCACGCTCAGTCGAGCTCTCTCTCGTCGGACCAGCCGACGGTGTTTTTCCGGGTGAGTGATCTGGTTCACTTCGTGGGTCTCTTTGTTTTCAGTTAGCTAGCTAATATTTTTTTTACAATTTATTTTAAAACCGTGATCAAGCTGATGAAAAACACTGATGTAATCTTGCACAATATGGCGTGTGTACCAGAAACAGAGAGAAAGTAATTACTTATGTATAGTTGTTTTTTTTTGTTTTTTTGTCTCCTCTCTGGTCGGGAAGCGTTTCTGGTTGCTAGGGTGTCAGGATCTGTTGCTATGGGCGTTTTTTCCTGGCTGCACGTGCGGCGTGTTCAGCAGAGCTGTCTGGTCCACGTTAGCATGTATTTATGTCGCTAAAAGCACGTTTTTCTGTAGGTTTCTTGCAGTTTATTACTGTAATGCTCTGCATGTTGGATTATTGTAACCCTCCTCACACTATGGCTCGACCTATACTGTTTTTTTGAGGCCCATTACTGATGTTTAATAGAATTAAATAAAATGTGTCTCATCTGCATTTTCAGTGTCCTTAGATATTATTGCAGTATAATCTTTGGTTATTTCAGAGATAATACATACATATTTGCTGTAGTATTGATATAATATGCTTGACTATTGCTTTTAAGTGCTGTCAGTTTCAGATTATTTCAAAATGAAGTAAATCAGTTTAAGTTTGCTGCACACTGGCGTCCAGGCTGTCTGAGGAGGCTCCAGATTTCAGTCATAATAACAGAATTGTGGATTTTAATTGCAGATTTTTTCAGTTCACTGACAGTAGTGTACATTTATAAGAACACAAGGTCAATAGGATAATTTTAAGTCAATTAGAATATGCTATCCTGTTATAATACTAGTATAATACCTAAAGAGCCAAGGCAAAGATGTGTGCCTCCAAGTCTAAATGGTAAGAGTCAAAGCACTACTGTTACTGTAATCCACTTTTGCTCCATATGGCGAGAGAAGAGAAGGTATTTCAGCTTTCATTGCTAGAGACTTAAGCTCTGCAGAGCTCAGGTAGACAGCTGGGTGACTTTACAAGAGCACACATGGCTTGTTTTTGTTGACGCAATGTGTTTCCAAACAAGAGTATTTGGATTCACATATCCAGAGAATTATGTTGAAGGTATGATACAATAAATAACAGGTCGACATTCATGTCCTCCTTGCTGATGTAGTTGCAGCCATTAGCTAAAGTTGAGAAATGATGGGCAGTGTTTGTGAAATGGAGGAAGAGATATGGTCAAGGAAGTTAGTTTAACCTTATCGTTAGGAGAGATATGGTTACATGCCACGGATCGTGTTTCAATCGTTTATCATGGGCGTTATGATCATGCAAGTGTAGGGTTTCAAAATGAGGTCAGATGTTGTGCTGTGGAGAAAATGCTTGCTGCATGCTTTATTTTCTGCTCATCAGTAATAAATTTATAAGGTACTTTATATGTCAGCTAAGGTGTGACAGTGATATACTGAGTGTTGGCTGATAGGGACAGTGCGAGGAATTTCTAATCATGTGTCACATTGTTTTTTTTTTGTAGAGTATGAAGATCACAACAAAGGTGGTTATTATCTCTGTAAACTCACCCAGCCTGCGTATCTTTCATACCAACCTCTAGTAAACAAGGCTGAAACTGTAGACAGTGGTGTGTTATTACTGAATACTGATTATTTTTTTCACACACAAGTAAAAAATACTTTAAAACAATGTCAGGGCTGCCTCGGGTCAAATGATGCCATAAGAACATTAAAGGAAGTGCACAATGATGGGATGGCCTCTGTAAAATTAGCTTGGATAGGTAAATCAGTTGTATTTTGTAGGGTTTTTTTTCTTTAATTTTCCATCAGAGCCTTGCACAGGGACTTTATGAACAGCATGTCAATATATTTATGTGACCAGGTAATTGAAGCTTTCTCCAACTCACTTCCCATCTGTGCTTTCAGAACAAGTTCAGCCACACCGCCCAGATGAATTTATGTGCCAAACTTTGCAGCCATAAATAATGATGAGCAGAAACACCCTCATCACACCAATTTGATCTCCTCAACACAGTCCTGCCTATGTGTATGTATGAAATGATTTCAAATGTGCATGACCTGTTTTTTCATGCTTTCCGGCTTTTTTGTTTTACTTGTGACTAAACTGTTCACTACAGATTTGCACTTGTTTGCACTGTGTTCTCACTGGTTTGCGTGGGATACTGGATGAAAACGAACTTGCATCTGCCGCATCAAATGAACTTCAGCATTTGCTGACAGTGCATCCCAATGCATTCACCTCTTTTGTTTCTGTGTGCTTCTGCGTCTGTTCATGTGTGATACAGTGTGCTGACATGCAGCCAAGTTTTTTATTGTGCGTGAGAGTTACTGGTATGAGTGACATGCTGCATCGTGCTGGCTCTGTGACACTGTTTGCTTGTTAATCAAACCATCTGGAAGTGTTGATGGATGTGCCCCACTCTGCCTCACATTTTCTTCTTTCCTCTTCATTTCTAATTCACATTTTAAACATTTAGCCGACTCTCTGTTGTTTCGCTTGATTTGGCAACAAATACAGACCTGGAGTTGTACAAGAGCCAACATAGGGCACATTTCCTCCATTCTGCTCACATCCTCCTTCCTCTCAGGCAACCCTTCCTCCTATCTTATCCTCCTCTGTCATCATCAGCCCTCTTCTCTCTTTTTGTTATTTTTCTCTCTCCTGTATTCTAGTCTGCTCCCTTCTCCCTCTCTTCGCACAGCCTCTGTGCTCCTCTTGCCAAGAGGTGGATGAGCAGGGCATGCGACTAAGCTGTCACATGCCATCTGCAAGGTCACACGGGCACATGCCATCACGTTCTCAACTCTCCTGTTCCTCCAGGCATGTCTGTGAGCCAAGGAGGATTGGCAGAGAAGGCGAAAAAGGGCTTGACTTAGAGGGAATGACAGTCAGGGATGATTTAAGAGAGAGAAAAGAAACATTTTAAGGAAGGATGGGTTAAGATGGGATTGGTTAACTGTAACTGAAGGGTATATCATGAAGTTGCAGGAGAGCAGGTGGTTTTACTGGTTTGAACCAAGAGGAAAATCAAGAGTGACTGAGAGACACAAGACACAACAGTGAACAGAAACTTCTCCATAATCTGAAACAATGGAGAAGAGAGGAGAGAGGAGCAGAGAAAGCTAGTGAGGAAGGCAAAATCCCAAGAGGGATCCCTGTGGTCTCCCTAATCTGTGTTGATCTGGTTAGAGACAAACTGAGTGGAAGAAGTGACTGGGCAAACTGCCAGAGAGCTGAGATATCAGCAGCACAGAGCATAGACTGCACTAATCCCACCAGATCCCTTACACTGTGCAACACAGAGGAGCTTAGTTTGATTTCAGCCACACCAAATGAAAATGTTAATTGATTCTGTATTTAGTTTACGACTTAAATACTATACATCTGTATCTGTTATCTAATTTACGTTATGGAGCATTATTATTGAGCAACAATTTTGTGCAGAAAACCAGGATATGATTATGACCGTGTTCGTGTATGTGAGTGTATCTCTGAGTGGGTGGGTGATAGTGTTTGTGTATATATGAGTGGGTGGCTTAACTGTACAGATTTGTGTCATTGTCTTATTGCCATTTTTCTGTGATGTTTGTTTACTGTCTTATTGCTATTTCTCTGTGATGTCTTTTTAACAAATGTCTGACTTGTGACCTGCCAAGGGACTGCAGATGTAAATTAGCTCTGAGCTAACTCTGGTACAATGCATCAAATGGGAACATTTATGTTTTTTATTGTACATGGTCCCTTTACAAATAAACTTACTAATAATAATAATAATTAGATTGACTTGAACAGGAGGTTTTAGTGGGGATATAGTTTTAATTAAGTGGGGATAGAACACGAGTATATGGGCAGACATTTTTCTCAACATTGCAGTGGTTTTAAAACTTTTTGCTGTGAACAAAGTCTGAAGTGTCACATTATGAATTATACCACTGAGTAGCTCATTAACGTATACATTTCTTATAATCTTAAGATTACCCAGCACTGCTGTGGTACAAAGTCCAATCCTTAGCGCTGAGCTCTCAAAGCTCTCTCCTAATGAGACAAATTTGGTAAATCACATTGAAATTATGTGAAATTATGACATTGTAATAAACCCGGCAGCTGTCTGCACCAACCCTGTGTTGAAATCCAGCTAGAGGACAATCAGAGCCACCAAATTTAACTAAGGGGGTACAGAAAATGGTGACCTTCTCTGCCTCATCTTGGGTATAAAAGTGCCCTTTTCAAATGGCAAATCAAAAGTTTTTCCCCCTCACATTCACTGTTTCTGTGAAGTGTTGCCAATAAAAGGCACAACAATGCAAGGCACATGTCTTTTTATGGCACATTTCATGCACGAAGGCAGTTGAATAGGTTTCATTTAAGTTAAAGGTGTTTATAGAGAAAAAAGAAGAAAAATAAATACATTTGCATTCCATCAGTACATTTTAATTAGATTAAAATTTTGATCATTTTAAATAATAATTGAATTTAAAAATAACAACAGGCAGCAGGCAACATTTAGGCGTAGAATTAAAAGTAGACGCAGTTGCAAGTATCAGATGTTTTGGTAGTTTGTTCCTTGGTAGTTTAGTCATTAATGCTTAATGACTAAACTCTAAGTTTCATCATGTTTTAGCTCTTCAGCCAGTTTGCAGACTGGTCCTGACTAAGCTGTGTTACCAGGACAGTTCATACTATGAAAGCAAGTCAGATCTAAATTTTGTTGTTAAACCATGTCAAATCAGATTATGTCCAAAAGACGTAGTGGAATCCACAGGTTTAATCACAGGCTGTTTGTGTCCACCTTGTATTCCTCCCTCATATACGCCCATTCCAAAGTTCAAGAGCCACTGTTTTGGTCTGAGACTTTGCTGCTGTTCACTGATATCCAACCCAGCTGTAAATGAGTGACAGTAAATTTGATCATTGCCTTCAGTTACTGATGACAGCCATAAAGACAAAAGATCAGAGGTCAGGTTAAGAGAACAGATTCCTGTGTCTGAGTTTGAGTGAGCACGGCACCACTAATACAAAGGCTGTTTTCCGGTTTTCTTTCCTCGCTTGTGGAAATGATGAAGGCCAGGTATAACTTTATTCAAACAGTTAGTCAAGCCAGCCAGCTGGACGGTCAGTCAGGCATGCAGCTGTTGTGTCCTCTGCCCGATCCATTCAGCTCCAGCCCCGTCCATCCAACCAGCCATTCAGACAGCCTCTTCCCTCCGTCTGTGTCCCTGCCTTGGTCAGTCATTCAACCACTCAGCTCCTCTCCCTCCGTGGCCCCCCCTCATGCAGACCTCCTTTCCTGCCTCAGGATGCGATGTAGTGACGTGCCTGCCAGTGAGACTGTCCTTGTTCTGATGTGTTTTTGTGCTGAAGAGATTACAAGGAAACAGCTTGCCAGGGGCAGGCAGCTGCTGTTTCCTACAGCTCGCAGCAGTGTGGGGGGACAACAGCAGGATGCCGTGGGGGAGAAGTAGCTCGGTGGCCCTGCTGCTGCTCTCAGGCAGAACCATCGCACGGGCCAAGGCCAGGTAGGATCAGGCCTCTGCTGCCGCTGTGGACTCAGGGGCTGCTGGGACTTGAAGCTCATGTTTGGATTAAGCTACTCCAATACTATTAGGCTAAGATGGGCTTCTATGAGTGCTGAGTAAGGTGGTTTGTTTTCTGTTTCTTGGACAAAGTTTAGGGACTTTGCAGACTTGCTGTGATTCAAAGCCATCTCTCTGTGTTTCTCTATATCATAGCTCTCTCCTCCATGCTGTGACAGTTGTTGAGAAGAAACACTTTCTCAAGGCTTTGTGAGCGAACTGTTGCATTCTCTGCAAGCTAAGAGGCTTGCAATGGCATTTGGCGAGAAGGATTAAACACTGTCTTGCTTGGATTACTGTATTCCTGAACCACAGTTGTTGGTTGGGGTTACTTCATGTTCGTTCCCACAGTGCTGAGTATATACGCAAAACAACATCTTGACATTTTGTCTATTCTTCTCTCAGAGTGGATGGTTTCCTGTTGATTCTTTCTGTCCGTGTGGCGCCCATTCAAAAGAAACAAGTCCGACACCCTGACATTTTCAGTAGTCCCTGTTTTCAGTTGTCTGTTTACAAAGTGGAGCAGTGGTTTGTTTTGCGGCTGAGCTTAGTTAAAAACAGGCCAACTCTGCTTCTCCTCTTGCTTCTCGAGGCAAAACTGTAAAGGCAGGGAAAAACAGATTCAAAGCTTTCTTTATTTCTCTTTGTAATCTGCCCTCCACAGCGAGGTTGCTGACATACTTAATTTGAGGTCATTTAAGGAATTATAATGTGAGTTGATATGAGTGTGGCACAAGAGTTTGAAACCTTTATTGAAGATATATTTTGAGATAGAAAGCAAAGTAGCTGATTTGGCTCTTCCTTGTAAGATGCGCAGCAGGTTTTGGTTTGTGTTAAAAGCACTCTTCATCATCACCTCACTTAGGTGTTCTGACTGCTTAAGTCCTCACCCGATCATCAACATGACAGAAGAGAATGAATGAACGGTGATGTTTTGGGTGAGGGGTTTTGTGTGTGTGTGGGGGGGGGGTACCAGCAGCAGGTAATGTTGACAGACCTGTTGCACTTGAGGAACTTGAGACACTTTCTCTTGCTGGCTGCCTCACGCTCATTCACATTTACTGACACTTGTTTATGACAGCTGTTGAGCCAAGCTCAGGTATGAGGCTGAACTAGGATGATTGTTGTAGCAACATGAATTGTACAATAAGTTGCTGTCTTCTGCTTATAAAGCGTGATTGTATTCACCATACCACATCAATTGCTTTCACACCACAAGTATGCACTATTCAATTTGAGATTGCCTGTTTGCAATGTAAACTCAACCACAGAGTTTGGGGAAGAGGAACACATCTTCATCCTTTGATCCATTTGATTAACTTAATTTTCAGCTCATGCGTTAAGCAAAGAGGTGATAATATGCCTCATTTTTTTCACAAAGAATCCTTGATTAATTGGCTCAAGTGGAGTTGTGTAGCTCTCGCTAAAGGGCCAATAAAGCACCTGAGGTATACAGTACACGTGAGTGGACATTAAGGTTAGTCAGCTTTCAGTCATGGGGCTAGAGGCTTCATTGTTTACACCCATTTACTTTGCTTTGCTGGTGCAGCACAAGGACTGTCATTGTTGTGTGACTGGCAAAGTATTTTTAACCTACTTTCAAATATTCATTCTTGTTTCAATCTGAGTGGAAGCTGATGGCCATCAGGCGTGCAGGCAAGGCGTGTCACCTTAGAGTGGCGTGGGAGGGGACAGGTGTGAATGATGTGTCAATGTGCGGGTCACTCCCTCCTGCATTCCAGCTCCACTCAGCTCACAAGCACGCAGCGACGCAGCTCCAAGCCTCAGGAAAGTCTTCCAAACTCACTTCCTGTCGCTGCACAGAGAAACTGGAGCAGCGGACAGATTTACATCGCACTCACATGGGGTCCAACCACCAGGACTGGATAAAGCTAGGTTTTGTGTAATTCCTGGATTTCTTTAGCACTGTGGATATGGGAGGCAGAGAGGAGGTAGCGGTGAGCAGGTTCGTGTCCACCATGCAGTTTCCACGCACCAGGTTCAACCGTTTCAGGCTCCGTCCTGCCCAAAGCCCAGCAAGGAGCAAGCGAGTCAAGCCATCCTCCCACAAGAAAACAGTCAGGTATGTGTGATGAGAGTGCGTTTAGAGGGAGAGAGGATTCGTACATGTTTCAGAGGAGGTTTGAATGCTGTCTGTGCTGGAAGTGAAGTTGTGTCGATGGCAAAACTTCAACTGTAAATTGTCAAAAAATGACCTGACAGTGAAGTGCGGCATCGTTAAGTGAACATATCCTTTAATCCCCTGCTGTAGTGGTACACATAGTTTACAACTCATCATTTGTGGGATAGAGACAAGTTTCTCTTGTCAACTTGAGTCATTTCACTATCAAAATAATTCAGCGATATTTTCATATCATCTCAACCTACTTTGAATATTCGTTGCATTCACTAAAGTTCATGTAGCCACTGAGCAGCAGTGCCCTGCTGTGAGGCAGCTGTCGACAGACCTCTGATGATCAACAGATTGTGAACATGTTATGACTTTAGGCAAATGTGTGTGAGATTTATAGTGAGCCAGATGTTGCATGAAAATAAGAGCCTTTATTTTATCTATATTTCATATCAGGAATGCCTAAACATTGTATTTTCTCTCCCCATACTGATTTCCATATCTTAACTCTAGTTATTGGCTAATGTTTAGTCCTGGTCAGATAGTAGTATCAGTAGATACTTTCTTTTTCTACTGTGTGGCAGTGATAGACACCATTATTTTCTCTGCCTGTAAGTCCGCATCACTTCTTATAAGAGACACTCATACAACAACTTTCTATTTAGATTTGTCCAAATTTTAATTACATTCTTAAAGACAGTTTATCAGCACTATGTTATTACTGTCTTCATGTGACTAAGTACAGCATTCAAATGGGATCCGTCGAGAGTTTAAACTAGTCAATTTACAGACAATTAGTCAGCAGCCGCTGGGATAATTGATTAATTCAATTTCAAACATTTGCTGGTTTCAGCCTCTCAGGTCTGAAGATCTTCTGCTGTTCTCGGATATTTGTCATTGTGAATATAAATTATTTGGGTTTGATCTGCTGGTTGGACTAAACCAGCAATTTGGACATGAAAGGTCAGGATCTGGTATTGATGGGCATTTTACCAATGACATTTTATAGACTGACTACTTGATTGACAAAAAATAAATAATTAACAGATCAGTCTTGCCTGGAAAATACCTCATGCCTTCAGTAATGTCGGTATCATTGCTGATCCAGCACGGTGGATGTGTGTCTGGTTTAGTTAAGTAATTTCATGGCATCGATATGTTGAGGATCTTTTTGGAAAAATCTCAGAAGAACGCTGAAAATAGAGAAAAGTCTTTCCGCTGAAATGAAAGATTCATGGCACAGCTGCATATTGGTATGGACACCAGTGATTTCTGTCACAAACATGTTGACCTTCCAGTCACGTTCACTGGCACTGATTCTTGCTTCATTGTCTTTGTCTGTGCATGGTCTGATATTACTCAGTGAGAACAGAAATGTTTAGTATATGAACCTCTTTTTTCTTTGAATTAAGTATCTATTGAAACTCAGCTCAACTGCTGTCATCACAGCCCCCCACCCCTCCCTAATGAAACTGGTTTAACATAGCAAAGCATTGATCTGGAACTAACCTGATCTGAACTGACTTCAGCTAACTTGTAGTTGGTGTGACACATACGATGAACATCTTGATGAAGTCATCATGGCTGAAGCATGACAGGTATTTTTGCCACTGTATGTTGGGCAACTATGGTTTCATTATCACTGTTCGTCACTCACATTGGCATGGCAAGTGCTGCCTGGCATTCCTCAGAAATGGACAAGTGTGGTACAGTATGTCTCTAGAACTAGAACTCACTAGAAGAATGCAGCTGAACTGAGTGAGTCAGCTGACCACTTCCTGAGTCTGTGGTGATATTTTAGTGCTCAAGGGTGCGAGTGTATCAGCAGCTGAGTGTGGCCCATTGTTGTTAGAGAACAGTGTCCTCTGTTGTTGAGTCCGACTCGGGAAAAGCAGATGCATTTTCCCTGCTTGTGTTTGGAAAGGAATTTAAGATGATTTATGATTTCTTAACTCAGACTGTATGACAGAGTGATGTCCTGCATTGTTACTGGGTTATATTCTTCTGTCTGTGCCAGTATATAAAGGGGTGTTACCCAGTGCAAAACAGATCTTACATTCTTACAGTGACATCTAGTGGATCTGTAGGGTACTATGCCTCCGAGCCACATTTTGCAAGAACAATAGAGACCCCCCTTTGTGTCCGCTCTCGCCATCTCTCTCCTCACTCCGGCCCTCCCTTCATCCCTCTCCTTTTGTCTGTCCTTCTCTCTGGTCTCTCCCGGCAGCTTCATCCACCCTGCATCGCTTCAGTCTCCACCCTTCCTCCTGTGTTTGTATGTGTCTTTGTGTTTCTGCTCATTTGTTTGCATGCACGCGTGTGATTTCTTTACGTGTGTGTATGTCTGCACCAGAAATCCCAGCCCCACCGAGATGAGCGTGGAGCCCTGGGCCAGCCCGCAGGACCAGGCAGCCGCTGAGGACGCACACAGCACGCACACGCCATCCTTTCAGGATCTGGAGCAGCACCCGGACAAACTCTGCCTGGACTCGTTCTGGAGTGAGGTGGAGACCATCAGACAGGGGAGTGGCTACACAGACCTCGACTGCACCAGGAGAGACTCTAGACAGTCAGAAGGTAAATCCTGCTAATCCTGCACCGATAGATTAAGAATGAATAGAGAGATCTTAGACAGAAGTCATCACGAGTTTATGTGGTAGAATTACACCATCAGTGTTTAACACAGCTGCCACCGAGATCCTCCGTGAAATGATGCATTTGCCATGGCAACATATCAGGTTTCTCTCATGCAGCAAAGTAGCGCCCATCACCATGACAGCACTATCAAACACTCTGTGGCAGGGAGTGTTTTATGTGCACGAGCCAAATGGCCATTGATGGAGGCTGACTTGATAGGAATGCTCTTTAATTACGTCCATTCAGATGATCCGATTGTGTTAATCTAACGTTTAATAGACCCTTTTGATGTTATGTTAAACAGAAACGCTGCTTTAAATTAATTTTTCACTAATGAGTAAACCCTCTGAAGTCTGGATTTCTGGTCTGTGTGTTTGTGTGTGTGTGTGTGCCTCATTATTTTAAGAGGGTGTGCAAATTAAATTTAAACCACTTACTTCTGTATTTTTGTAAAGAGCCGGTCGCACCATTCCTTCATAAGTTCAGACTGAACCTGATTGTAATGCAAGTGTTTACAAAATTGAGATTTACAAATCATTAAATTAAAATTGGTTGCACCTCACAATCTAAACTTAGATAGAGATAAGTTGTTGCTAAACATTTTCACTCATTAGCTGCCAGGTGTAATAGTAGCTAACTGAATTGAATGACAAAGCCAACACAAGCCATCCACACATGTATGAATATATAACAAAACCATGCCTGCTTTTACTGGAGACTGGAATATCTAATTTGCCCCCTTAAAACTTATAATATTATGTTGCAGCCTGCGATGCTACAGTGACTCTCTGTTCACAGTTGCTTGCTTTTGATTGTTTCCTAGCAATTGATTTACATAATCTTTACTATTGAAGACATTTCGTAAGTTCTCATCTCGTAAATCGATGTTTGAAACCAGCTTGTGGTGACTATAGACTCTACAGATTGGGGAGGGACTTTATGTACAAACTTACTGATGGATTTGTGAATAGCTACTACTATTGACTCCATTCACCTGGTCAAAATTTAAAGTAATATTACATCATAATTCTAATGTAGTATTGTAACACTCTTAAATCTACATCTGCGTGTGTCTGTTCTATGTCTGTGTCTCAGAGGGTGAACAGGAAGAGCAGTGGTTGGCTGATGCTGGCTTGTCAAACCTCATCAGTGAGGATAGTGGGGATGTAGACAATGCAGTGCTGCTGTCCACTCTGACCCGGACCCAGGCCGAGGCCGTCCAGCGTCGACTGGATTCCTACACACTGTCCCTCCGCAAGAGGAACAAACCGGCGCCACGCGACGTCCGCGACGTCTTCAACTCCCCCATCACTCAGGTCAGGATTATTTAAATCCCTGAATCCCTGCTGGTGTAAGCGAAGTTGTCCTGTAACTCACCATGATCTCTGACATCCAGCTAGCTTTCTAAGCCTTCAAGTGATCCACAAATAGAAACAAACTGAAGTAAGAAATATGAGAGCAATGCGGAGCAACATTATATGTCCTTTGTTTGCATCTACCCAACAGAAAATGAAAATGCACTTCATGCTGTAAATTGATGGGTTTGCAGTTCATAACATGCATACTTGTACACATTACATGACGCATTACACATTGTACACATTACACATTCACGCTCGCATTTCCAGTCTCAGGATTACTGTTATTGTGTTACACAAGTTTACAGCAAGCAGTGTGTCTGAATCAGTGCTGCATGCAGTAAAATATAAGATACCCATTTCCCTGGTGACTGTCAGGACTCAGTGAGGGACTTTCTTTTGTTCAAGCGTATTGTGCTGTCATGTTCCATGCAGAGAGGCTGACCTGTGACAGTAAATGCAAATCACATGTTAAAGGCCACGCTTTGTCCTCCCTGTCTGTCTCAGCAGAGACACTGTTCCTCTGATCCTTATCAGTCCTTTATCAAAGCAAACACTCTGTATCCATGACCATCTTCTCAATGGACAATATACAGCGCTACCTCTATTCCCAGCAGTGGAGAAAATATTACAGGAATGAGGTTTTGCAAGAAAGCGTTGTATATTCCTGTCACGTGTCAATAAATGCTCTCTCTCAACAGACACTTCTACCTGAGTCCCAGGATAGTGAAGACCTTGCCCACAACAGCATGGCATCGGTTGCCAAGACCCCACTGTCAGGTAAGAGCTACACACAGCAGTATTATTACAGAGAGCTAAATTAAAACTAGCAAGTAACTAAAGGAAATAACTCAGAAGGGAAAGTACACTCATAGGCAGGTAGATTTCAATGAGTCAAAACAAGACTCAACTGTCAGATTTAAATGGAGCAACCACTCGCGTACTTACGTCTTATCATCTTGGAAACTACTCGTAGGTTTAACTACAACTTAACTGCCTTACATGTCTTTAAAACATAGCTGAAGAAGTCATGTGGGCAGCAGAATTGTTAGGATTGTCTGTCGGGATCAGGCCACAGCCCTGTTATCTACTGTCTAATTGGTTCAGATTAATCCCCCAGATAACTCGCTGGAGAAAGCCCCTGTCCTCACAGTGCTTTGTACTGAGAAGTCAGTCCTTCCAAAGAGTGACTCATGTGCCTGCTGTCCTTAAGTTTACTCACACAGTTCTGTAAATCTTCCCTTTAAGGAGTGAAAGCATGCAGCAGGTTGCCATCTGCTGACAAACAACAGTGAAATATACACATCTTAGATACAGTAAAGGGAGTGACATAAGGTTACAGATCAAGTAACAGTCAGCAATGACAGTGACATTTGTAGTATTTTGGTCTTTTTTCATATGAACAGTTCTGAGGATACTCCTGCCTAAAGGTTATTTGCTCTGATGCTTTGTTCGTCTGTTTTGGGAGATGCAATATGTAAGAGGGAGTGTGCCGGTAAATTCCCTCATTATTGGTCAACTTTTTTTCTCTTCCTCTTCTTCCCTCAAGCTGCGTGCAATCAGATTTAGTTCTTTGTGACATCTCTGCACTGGACTTCCTCAAGTGAACTGATAAATTAGTGTTTGTGTGTTTCCCACTCAGCTGTGACACCAGAGCATCAGCGAGGCGCTCCAAAAGAGGAATTCTTCATCACCGACGTGGCTTACTGCGAACAGGCAGTCATCTTCCTCAAACAGGCCAAACTTCAGCAAAACAACAGCCAGCGCAGGAAAGAGGATGGCACCCTGCCTGTAAGCACCAGCACTTCCCCATCACGCTCTTCTTCCAGTCTGACTGTAGGTCCTACAAATTGTGGAGCTTTAAAACCGATATTTCCCTACATTCACTTCTTTTGCTGGGTGTGACAGTACATCTGAAGTCTCTTTACAAGAAAGAGGATTTGAATCACACAGTTTTGGGGATAGACAAGGTACATGATGAATAGTTAAGCCACAGTTTCTCTTTTGCCTTTAAGTTTGCCTGCAGACCAAGTCAAATCATTATTTTGGGACTATCAGTCCATTTCAGTCTCAGTTTGAACCAAAATATTTGAGTTTCAGGTCAATTAGGGTTTGAATTTTCATGTGAACCTGTAAATACACACACAACAACATATTTGCCATTGTAAGCCAGTTCTAATCAGCCCCTCTGTTGGTTAGATAACAGGGTTAAGCAGAATAAAGGAATTAGCTGAAAACAAAAGAAGAGTTGTTGTGTCACAGTCAAGCAGATTTATTTTTCTGTTTCACAGCAAAAAGGAAGAATTGGTACTTTTTAAACATGTTACTTATACATGAATGTTGTCATTGTCACTTTTATTAAAGGCACTGCATGGAGGATTAATCAAGGGGATGATGAACTGATGCACAGTACATTACAATGAGCATTATGTAAATGATTTGACACTGTTGCCATATTCTCCTCCTTTCCTCTCCTCCCTGTTCCGTATCCCATTCTCTCTCTTTACCTCTTCACCTCCACTTCCCACCTCTCTACTCTAATCCCCCTCTCCTCACTTTCCTCTGCCTCCACTCTTCACCTGCTCAGCGGGTGATCTGTCCCAAGTGCCGTCTAGGAGTGACTCGTATTCAGGATCTCTCCCACGCTGACATGAAGAAGGTGCGTCAGTTGGCTCTCATCGACATGACGGCGCTGTGCGACCTCTTAGAGCTGGAGGTCAAAAGGCACAAAACCGGCAAGAGGAAAATCCCAGGTATGGCAGCGCCCCCACACAGAAATACTCCTAGTGTCTTTTTGTAGACAGTCACATTTTGACCGTATGTAGCGCTTATTTCTTTTGACTGTTCTCGCACTTTGACCTTGAAATCAAAGGAAAACAATGTCTCAGACTGGCACTTGACTGGTTGTCTGCTGCACTAGCTCTGCACAAACTGTTTTCCTGCAGCCTAGATGATTAACAGGTTAAACATCAGTTTATTCCCATGCGATGTTATACATTAATCAGCCGTAACCTAATCCTATTTAAAATGTTTTGATTAGCTGTAATTTGACACACTGCCATTGCTCATATACACAGAATTACACAAGCAATGACGTAGCAGTATGGATGTAGGCATACATGTCAGGAAAATGTCTCCCTTACGTAACCGTGGCTCAGTGTGAGGCAGAGAACAGCTGATTGACACTTTGGTCTTTCACAGAGAGCACACTGTTCGGGGTGCCCCTGGCCACGCTGCTGGAGAGCGATCAGAAAATCAAGTCTAACACCTCAACGCCCCTCTTCCTGCAAGCGGTAAGACACCAAAATGTAACTGTGTTATATGACCTTTTTCATCACATATGAGGAAGGAAACTCGCAGCACTTTCTATATGGACTGTCAGTGCAGTGTGTGGACTTGAGGTGTAGAATTTTGCCTTTGACGTAATTGAGTTTTTGAATGTGGCTATAATAAATCAGATCATCTATTATATCTTGGTTTGACACAAAATGACAGTTTGACTTCATCTTTTATCTTTTTGACCCTATTTTGCTTCACGTGTGTGCAGCACATTTCTGCCTTTGTTTAATCTGCAAACGCCATCTTTAGATAGAGCGCATAACACCATCTGAATGTGAAAAGCTCTGACCACACCCTGTCTCTAGCAGCAGTTACTGAGAGTAACCAGCAGAGGTGAGCAAGAGATTCGTATCTACTGATGCCTGACTCACTGCTCATGTCTCTCTTCTCTCTTCTCTCTCTCTCTCTCTCTCTCTCTGCAGTTGTTGTCGTTTTTGGAGAAGAAAGGAGTCGATTCGGAGGGGATCCTGCGGGTTCCAGGATCTCAGTCCAGAATTAAGGTACAGTCTTTGAATCCACACGACGTTTGCACTACAACACATCATTTTATCACAAAATGTACCCTTTTTCGTATAGTTTGATTAAAGCAAGGAAATAAAAAAAAACTGTTTCATGACACTAAAGGGCAGCCAAACGATTGACACTGAGAAATGTCAGAAGTGCTTGAACAGCAGTGAGGAAAATCAAACTGCTCCACTGACTTTGACTGTAATTGACATTTAGAAAAACAAGGTCCAGTGAGACAAAATCAATGAAGTTTATGTAGTGGCTGTTGCCAGATGCACCTTATGATGCTGTATTTAACTCAGCTCATGCACATTAGGTGGGGAATCAACTAAATCAAAGCAGACAGAAGAGGGCACCATTGAGCCCTTAAGGAGAAAGAAAATTACAAGAATACATCAACTCAATTAAATATTTTGGCGCTCAGTTTCTCATCTTTACTGTGTGGTGATGGATGTTTCATCATTATAGCAGTATTTAGTGACTTAAATTTTACTGAATCAACCCACAAATAAAATAAGCAATAAATAAAAGTTTATTTTCTTATATAACAGCAGCAGGACTCAACAGGAGCAAAGCACTCAATCCAAAGTTCAAATTGACATAAGAAACCTATGACTGTTTGCAGCAGGGTCAAAGAAGAATCAGTAACATGAGGAAATAGTGCTCATGTACTTGCCTAAGGCACAAACAGTGTCTGATAGCATCGTCAGGTAATTAGCTGTGACCTCATACCTGTGCTGATGCTGAACATCCAGGGTCATGAAGAGAATTTAACACTAATGAGTCTTAAATAGACGCCCCAGAGTTGTGTCAGCTCTGTGAGTGACAAACAACTCTCCACATCAACACTGTCACTGAAAATGTAAGCCATATTTCATCTTCAGACCGGCACCAGTCACACATAAAATGTTTCTGTGTTGATCATCCTCAAAAGTGTTCATTTTTAATGAAATTTAGCACTGAGAGTTCATCTGTGTCATCTCTTCTGAAAACGTCTCATTGTCTTCTGTCTGCAGCTGCTGCAGCAGAACTTGGAAGCCAACTTCTACTCAGGGCAGGTCAGCTGGGATGAGGTGAGTCCAAACGACGCTGCCGCGCTGCTCAAGAAGTTCATCCGGGAACTGCCCGCTCCTCTGCTCACCGCCGAGTACCTCAACACCTTCAGCGCCGTCAGAGGTCAGTGGACACTGCTTGACAATTCGTATTGGTTTTACTGTCAGCTTTTTAACACCACCAGCTGTAGCTCCAGTTCACAAATGGAAAAATATATTACACAACTAGTTACATAATGACCAGACCTGTGTACAGTGTGTCAGTGTGCAGTTGTAGTGCAGTGAGCAGGTGTGTTACTGAAGTGACTCACTATATCTGTATAAAACAGACGTACAAAACAATTCCTCTTCTCCTCCTCTACACAACTTCAACAATCTGCTGCCCACTTTTCCAGACAGCTCAGCAGGGTTCACATCATAATTACCTAAGTCTCTTTGCTGTGATGACAGCGCTTATCTCTTCTGCTCCGGCTGAGGAATCCACATTAAGATGAACAAGTTGATAGCCTTTTAAGAGCGTCCCTGCACTGCCACAAATACATGCAGCGCGGTGACAAAGCAGGGTAGAAAATCTGCTATTTTCACATTAGTTTCGCCTAAATAAAAGAGTGGATTGATATTAATTTAATCTGACTGATGACTCACTGATGTGCAGTTTGTGAGGAGAGTCGGTGCAAAGTGATGAACGACGTGCAACCACAGAGACATAAGCTAACAGACCTAATGGCCACCTGTCACAATGTCATTAATCTTTAGCTTTCCCATTATTCTTAGCTAAACACAGAGGAAATGAAAAGGGTGTGTGTGTGTGTGTGTGTGTGTGTGTGTGTGTGTGTGTGTGTGTGTGTGTGTGTGTGTGTGTGTGTTAAACCTGTCTTACCTTTGCTTCCTCCTTCTTCAGATATTACAGAGCTGAAGCAGAAACTCCACATGCTGAACCTGCTGATCCTGCTGCTGCCTGAGCCCAACAGGAACACACTGAAGGTACACACACACACACACACACACACACACACACACACACACACACACTCTTCACAACACTTCTGCAATGCACTTCATGAAGTAGAGACAAAAATAGTTGTCACGCTCTGAGATAGAGGTACAGATTTAATGTTTGCACATTTGGAATAGGCTGAGCTCATACTGATCACGTGGCACTTCAAACTTCTACTGCTCATACTTTCAGAGGTAAACACTGTACTTTTACTCTGTTACATTTATTTGACAGCTAAAGTTACTTTACATATTAAGAAATATGATGCATTGTTGTAGATTTAACTACTCAGAAATACATCAAATATTTAAAATGAGTCCCACCAACAACGAAACGCTCCTTGCACATTAATGTTGAATGTTACAGAATCCAAACGTGTTAATCCGCCTTCGCTCTAAAGCTGTATTTAGCATTCTTCGCCACACTCGTCACACATTTCTCAAGGTTGTCAGAAGTTCATCCCACTTTATTCTTTCATGAAACTTGACATACCAAAGCATTGTTTTATAATCCATTACTATATTGTTCTGCTCTTAATCCACATTTTAAACACTCTGCTCCGTTATATAATGGCTTGCATTAACCATGACTCACTTTCACCATCACAAGTGTGCAGTCAGCTCCGCTTATAGCATCCAGGGTATAAAACCCACCTGAACTAATTACTCTGACTCCAGTGGAGGCAGCTGAAACTTCCTGTGCATTAACATACTTCTTCATAGAGGTGTTGCAGATGATTCAGTCACTGTGATAATTCACTTTACTGCATTTTGTGCGTCTGTGTAAGTGGCCTTTCAGCATTTACAGACTGTTCAGATGGAAGCGAGAGTCTTTCAGCTCAATAAAAACTGCAATGTTCAACCTCTGCGTTACATCCAGTGTGATAGAAAATAATTCCCCAAATAGCTGAATGCCTTTGATTTGACGTTTCTGTATGCATGTCTCCACCTGTCTGTACTTCAGGCTCTCCTTGAGTTCCTCAGTAAGGTGGTCTCCAAGGAGAAGAGGAACAGGATGAACCTTTGGGCCGTAGCAACCATCATGGCTCCCAACCTCTTCCTCCACAAGGCCGTCCCCAGCAAACTGACGGAGGGGGCAGAGAAAGGACATGCAGAGAAGGCAGCCGATGTTATGAGGCTCCTCATCCGCTACCAGGACCTGCTCTGGACGGTAGGGCCGCCCTCATATTCGACATCAGGAGGGGAGGACACTTGCTTTTACTGAAGACACTATAGATAAAATAGTATAATTATTAAATGCCATTCTAAGTTTTCTGCAAGTGATCATAACCGCATTTTCTGTGAAGTCTTGAAGTTGCCCTGTAGTCGTGTAGCAAGTTGGAAATTAAATATCAGCAAACTGACTTCCTGACAAAAATTCCCCTTATTTGGTTTCTCTGGCTAAATGCTCCACATAAAAGTCAGGCTTATGGCAACAGTTGTAAATATATTTCTTGGCTTGAAAATATAACCATCACAAATGTTGTATCATGTTGTGTTTCTCTTCAGATCCCTAATTTCCTCATGAGCCAGGTGCGTAAGCTGAATGAGAACAGTAACCGGCGTTACCAGTTCTACGATCGTCGCATCAAGAACCTGCTGAGGAAGATCCACACAGACAGCCGGGAAAAACCTGACAAAAACACCTCAGAGGTGAGCCGGTTTAGCCAACACGTGCTGTACAGTACACTGGGGGAAAGCACTGTCTGATTCTGGAGAAAAAACATATACAATATAATTACAGCCATAAATAATTATGACAAATCTGAATTCTTGTGGTAATTTTATCTGTGGAACAAATAATAATGTTGATGCAATGGTGAAAACCAAATACTGGGCAATAATCTACATTAGAGTCATAATAAGGCTCAATGTACACACTTTAATACATGCTAAATGCATGATTGAGCGTATCATCCGCAAAAAGCTCCTCAAATACTGATTACACCTGGAAAAACTGAACGGTCGCTTTAGTCAGCAGTGTCACTGCTTATATCGTTCAAATTTAACAAGGTTTATGGTGTGGAAACGCAAAGTTATTACAGTAATAAATAACCTTTAACTGTGATTTTGCCCTGCAGCTGTGCCGCACAGTGAAGATCCAGGTCGGGGATCAGGTGAACGGCACCATGGAGTATCAGCTCAGCATCAACTCCCGAGCCTCAGACCTGCTCACCCAGTTTCACCACCAGTCCCTCCGCAGCCCCGACAATGGAAAGGGCAAAATGCGAAGGTAGGATACTGCACACAGCTGAAATGGCTGCATGCTCACCTCGACCTTCTATTCAAAATGATCTTAAACACACAGACCGCGGCCACCTGGCACCTGTTGCTACCCACAAAACATGAAGAGAAATATTGAACCAATAATATGATGGGAAAGGATGATACATATGTGTGACATGTCTTTCTACAGAAACGGTTCGGTGGCGTATCCAGACTGTGCCCTGTACGAAGTGGGGGGGAATATCGGTAAGTGGAGGCGGCTGCACCGTTTTCTCTGGGCGGAGCAGGGCTGACATTTGCATGTCTTTCTGCTCACTGAGCTGATGAGGGTGGCAAGGTCTTATGTAATGAACTGTGCAAGCGGCAGACAGACGCGAGCAGTGCATCTGCAGTCATCAGAGCAGACAAATGCTTATTACACACATGTCTGTGCTGTCACAGGAGAGTTGACGCGGTGCAGTTAAAAAAAAAACTTGTTCAGTCACTTCAGCTCTGGAGTGAGAAACTTCTGAATCTGCAGATTCGTGTCTGAGATTATTGACTTATGATTGCTGTTTTGATACAAACCTGAATTCATACTAGAGCTGAAAAAAAAATATGTATCATATTTTCTGCTTTTCTTCTGAAAACTGAATCTTTGATTGTTGGTCAAACAAAATAAGACATCAGTTTGGACATCGAATGATGGACATTTTTCACTCAATAGGTCACAGAATCCATTGATGAACAGATGAAGACAATCATCTGTAGATTTATCAACAGTGAAAATAATCATTAGCTGCAGCTGTAATTGACATGTGAATTCAACCCTAGTTTTCCTTTATCTCACTCAACTGCACAACATTCCAACAATAGAACATTTTCAGAGCTTTTTATTTGTGTGTTGGCTGCAGGTGAGCACTGCCTGGACCCCGACACACACCTTCTGGATCTGTACAACAGTAACCACGGAGGGGAGTGGGTCATCAAGCTGAAACCCAACGCCAGCAAAGGGCTGTGAAGGATGGACGGACAGATCAGATCCATGCCGTCTGCTTTTCTTGTCCTTTTCATCCTTTGAGCAACAAGGGAAGGAGACAGATGGACAGATGGAGGAAGCAGAAGCAGATAGATGGAGAATCTGCCAGGAGCAGAGCCTACAGACTGTCTATGATCAGATGAACATACATTGCCCTCTTTCTCCCTCCCTCTCTCTCCATCTTTCTCCCCCTTCTCTCCCTTCACGCCATCATTCCTGTCCTGCGTTACCACGGGGCTGCGACGCTGCAAGCAAAGAGCTGCTGACGTGACTCATTACTTCCAACAGAGAACCTGCCGCATAGAAAACAGAGGAGAGAGAGCGGCTGGGCAGCTTGGTTCGCCATCTTTTTTCATCTCCAACCATGAGCGAGCAGATGGGGATGCAGAGCACCTCTGGCTATAGAGAGTCCCTCCCCGTTCTCAGGCCAGGCAGGGTTTTTTTCTCTCATGGCTTTCATTCATCAGTGTTTTACAAAAAGCTGAAACGTGATTCAGGAGCTTTCCACCCGAATTCTTGGCTAAACTGGTGTCTAAACCTGCACTGGACAGTGGAGAAAGATGACAGTAACTCGGCCACTTTATGTAAGTGCATGTAAACACGATCACTGACTCCACTCCTCTTACGATAGGGGCAGAACGCTCCAGTATCATGTTCTGCTTTTATCGATGACTAAAAGCCAGCAATGAGAGAAAACTCTGAAATCTGAACGTTGGCTAACCTGGAAGCCAAATGACCGATCCTTCTCATCTGCATTTTATCTCCTGCTCTCACTGTCCCTCCATCGACACTTTTCCAGCCCCATATTGATCACGAAGTAAGCAAAGGCTCCTCTGTGTGGACTCCTTCCTTCGTTTGTGCCATTCAAAGTGGGAATGAGGCCTGGATGAACTGATATCCCTTTGTCTGAGTCAATGCGATCCCCTGGGCCTTATAAAACTGCATGGACTTCAAAGGACCTCTGACCTGTCCAGAACGGTGCTCAAAGAGACTTTTTTCTTCCCTTTTTGATACCATGAGATCTGGTGTCACAACCTCAAGGACAGTTACCGCACCTCTAAAGGGAGTTGTTAAGGACACACAGTGAAGCTGGTCTTCAGTTTTAAACATGTGAAAGGAGCCGAAAGTGCTGAAGTGACTCTTGGGATATCCTGGGATTATTATTGTTATTTATATGAATGTAATGCCATTGTTGCTTCTGTATTTGATAAGTATTCTGTAGGCTAGAGAGACTTTAAGATAAAGTGGAGTTGCTGCACTCAGTGTAACAGTATGTTGTGTTAAGTCACCCATACTAAGTGTGGGAATTTGCTGTGTTCTTGTACATATTTCTTCATGCTACGTTGTTTTTTTGATGGATCTGTTTCCACTAAACAGTACAGTAAGATAAGTGTCATGTACATATTGCTCATCCACACACTCTGCTGTGAAGAGGCACTGAGATCACTGCGGGAGGACTGTTTGTGGTGACTGTGTGAAGTATTCCAGACACACGCACGCAGCAAACGAATGTGTTTAACATTAGTGCCGATCGTCAGATGTGAATCATTTACTCCTCGCTTTCGGAGCCATGTTGGTGCTCCGCGGCCATTTTGTGGGAAGCGTTTTGCACACTCCACTCCACTAGATGCAGTAATGACAGCCGGCCCAGCACCGACATCCATCAACACCCTCTGCTCCATCTCTGTCACCTCCCAATAATGGACCATAATGGCCATGTGGTGCATGCATCAGAAACACGCAGAGGAATCACATTTCTTTGATAAAGGAGAAGGTAATAAATGGCTGTTATAAATTCTGCTGCCTGGACCCGACAACAGCAGAGGTGTGTGTGTGTGTGTGTGTGTGTGTGTGTGTGTGTGTGTGTGTGTGTGTGTGTGTGTGTGTGTGTGTGTGTGTGTGTGTGTGTGTGTGTGTGTGTGTGTGTGTGTGAGATGAGCTTCATTACACAAGTCCAATTGGCCTGTCCCAGGGTCCCAGGCACAGTTCAGTGCCTCGGCACAAAGCGAGCTGATGAAAACTGCCTTCTGCTGACAATCAGGAGAACTAGGTCACCTCTGAAGCAGCATCCCAGAGGGCACGCAGTCCGAACACCCCGAGGAGCCGAGCGAGCACATGGCCACGTATTGTCTAAACACACATGACGCACACCATGGACACGCTGACCAAACATGATGTGGAGTCGCCACAGGTTCACACACTGTACCATTTTTCTCTTGATGCTGTGTTTGTATATATGTGAATGTGTTTGTGTGTGAGAGACAAAGAGGACGCGTCCTTTTAGGCATCTCTGAAACAGTGTTAATTACCCAGGGAGACTAAAAAGATGGACAGCTTCAGGATCATTTGTTTCCTGTCATGATCCGTGTGGTTGTGGACCTCTTATTGTCTTCATCAATGTCCAGCTTTTATTGCGGTGAAGACGTCAGAATGTATATTTATGCCCTTTACACAAGTCATTGTTTTTAATACTTCTGTGAAAAATGTTAATCTTTGCTGTAGAAAGAAAAACTTTTGAAAAATGTCCTTTTTTGTCAATAAATGTGAATCTAATATTGTGCTAAACATGATTTATTTTTTTCAATATGGGGTGATGGGTGTGGTAGAAAGATGATTATCTACAAAAGCATCATTCATCATCCGTGTGAAGCTTCGCAGACAGAAGCAAGCATGCACACACATGTATGTGAAAAACTCCGCAGAGAAGTATTGGTTTATTCTGCTGCTGTAATCAATAGAGAGATTAACCTTGTAATGTGTGCAGGTGAAGAGGCCAGTGCTGCTCAGTTCCTTGATTAATCATCGCCTTCGCTCCTGGAAAAAACCATTTGCAACTAACTGCCTCATCAACTTTGATTATTCAAGGTCTCAGCGTGTCCGAACGGCCGCTTGAAAAACAAAAGGAAGAAAGCTGATGTGTGATGTGGCATTCGCTGTTTATCATTTCACAGAATTTAGAGTTTAGAGCTGTGCACTTTGTGTTTTAGAGGAATTAATGATGGTTAATTAATGAAGTGTTTAAATCCAGAGATACTAATTATGTGACGGTTACGTAGCTGGTTACAAATGAGTTCTGGCATGATGGATTTAACATCTTAAGACTCAAAAACATTTTTTGTCAACAGGATGAAATTAATCAGCATTTGTGAAATATTAATCAGTATTTTTCAGCATGCTATAAATAACCTAAAAATCCTTCAAAAATCATAGTCATCCTCAGTATAAGAGGAGATACTGATGTTTCTGTCAGCTTCATTATACCAAGACTTTGTCTCATGAATCCCACCTTTTTCCAGTGTTTTTCTGAGTTAATACTGCTTGTTTGGTTCTTTTTTTCAGCCTCCCCCCAGACTGCAGCAGCAGCCAGGCTGCCAGACGCAGGCCCCTTTGGCCTACTGCAGATTTAAATTACTGTAATCAGTGGATGAAAAGCAATCAGCAGCCTTGTATGAGCTGCTGGCAGAACGCCTGACCCCCGGCTCTCTCCACCAATCAGACCGCTGCGTCCCATTCACAGCTAATCACGACCCGCACTCAGAGCTCACTGCTTCCCTCACATTTGATGGAGGAAGCGCTCTTCTCCTCCTTTTGTCTTTTTGTGCCGGGCTGACCGGAGTCGACCGGATTGATGAGGGATGACGGTGCGAGATGAAGCTCTTTCCTGTGCTTACATGGTGGCAGCCACGGTTTCCCTCCTGGCAGCAGCTGCAGAGGCTCCGACCACTGATGAGACATTCTGCACAAGAGTTTCACTCTTACATTTAGACTGTAATCTGTGCTGCTAATGATGTGTTCAAGTGAGGCAGGAAATGGACAGAAAAACAACATGTTCTGGTACAAATTTAACAGATTTGCAGGACTCTACTGAGGTAATCACTGCTGGAAATGATTTGACTGAGTGATTGGAGAGTTTGTGCCAGAAGGCTTTAAACTGGTTCTGTTATATATTCTCATGTCGAAGAGTAATTTACTGTGAGTTAGGGCCTTATATAACGCTGTGTATATATTGTACATATATTTTTGATCCCTTGTTTATTATATATTTAAACAAACAGACAAAAAATAAAACATTCAGACTAACCTTACATGCTCCTTTACACCTCCTCACCCTCTATCTATTCCTTCTGAAACTCTTCTAAAAGTCACAGATATAAGTCTCATTTCGCACATCATTCAACCGGTGTGTGATTTTTTTTAGGCCAATACTGATGATGGTATTTGAGAGTTTAAAAAATCTAATGAGCTGATATCATTTTCTTTACACAACCTCCACCTTAAATAAACATTTTAGAGGAAAACATGTTTCCTTTTTTGGACTATTTCAACCAAGAAGTGTTCTGAGCAGGACATTTTACACCACAGTATGAAAGTAAAGATCTCTGGTTGACACACAAATAAATAAATAAAAGGATAAGTTTCAAAACATATAACTATTGTTATTATTAAATCTCATTTCTGTTCTTCAGTTTCTTCATTTATCAGCTGACATGCACCAATATGTGTCTGCAATGAGCTAATACCAGCTGATTTATTGTTTGGGATCTATAACACGTGTTATTTATGTATTATAGCCTACTCATGCATGGATTTATTACATATATACATACAACATATATACATAGATACATGTCATATACCATATATTTTCAGAAAATGAATAGTTTCCATAAAATTCTTTATTTTTTCCAGTAGTGTTCTGGGATTTTGTTGTATTTAAAACTCCTGAAAACTTATATTTAAAATAAATAAAATAAAAGTTTTTCTCAGCAACATTGAATAAAGGCTCAAGTTTGGAAAGAAAAAACATCCTTAGATATTATTTATGATGAGTTCAACACCCCAAAGCTCAGCTCATCTGCTGTGGTTTGATCAGATTTGATTGACCTGGAAACACAAGCTCACGACCTACAGCTGACATCGTGTTGTGATTCAAATGATGATAAACTCTGATTGGTGCACAGTCAGGTGACACCACCTTTTCATAAATCTGTCATGTGTGATCATGTCGGCCTCCATCACTCGTGAAGCTGATTGAGAAGATGCGTTTCGGGATCTCTCACCTGAGAGCGCAGGTGAGCTCTTGTGATAGTGGTATTTTTATGTCTTAAAGCATGTCTGCATGCAATCTTTGAAAAAAGCTGAGTGACTAAATGGTGTAAAACCAGACGATGACCAACTTTTGTGTGTAACAGAGGAGAAGATGAGAATGAAAACGGGGCCTGTGGACGGAGAAATGAAAGCTTATCTGCCATGAACAAGGATGCCGCCGTCTTTGTCACATGACTCACCCCCCTCCCCTCTTATCTCTCCCTTTCTTACCCCGTGCCCCCCTCCACTCTTTCAGGGGTGGATCCCAGCGTTTATCTCTAGCATCCAGCCCCAGTGTCTCCTAGCAACCGAGCACGGATCATTTAACTGCCCCCTGCATCCTCTGTTTTCTCCATCCAGTTACATGCAGTGTGCAAACTGCCTTTATTCACATTTTCTCTGCTTTTCTTTTCGCCTCTCGGGGCCTAAAACTACCCTCTGAGGCTGCTTGTTGGTGGGTTTTAGTGTAGTACTTGTCTCTCTGGTTTGGAGCACTCAAACCGTATCAGTGCCACACTTGAGGCAGACAGACAGGCAGGAGAGGCTGCTCTGTCAGGACGTGTCACTCCGGGATCCAGCAGGTGCATGAGACACACACTAACACACACTAACACACAATCAATGGGGAAGACGGGACTTGGCCCTCAGTCTGAAAGGCCCTCGCAGAATCAATTAGCATTTAAATTAATGAAGCGCGTAATGAAGAGAGCGCTATCTCTCCTGCAGAAAGCCGACAGACAGGCGGATGGCTGATTGTGAATCTGCATCAGGAAGACTCATTGAAAGGCACATCAAAGATATTCAAATAGCCACTTCGTCCCCCCCCCTTTCTTTTTTTGTTGAGGGAAAAGTGCCAAATTAAAAGCAGAGCTGCTTTAAATAAACCTACAATATGTATGTAGCGTTAATATAATCACATTTCCATATAAAAGGTGCCATTAATAAAACACATAATTAAAGATAAAGTGATTGCATGGAAAAGACCGTCTTTATCTTTCAATATTCATCAGTGCAAATATGCTTAAAGGAGGCTGCTTCCGGTGTAGATAACCCCAACAGATCTATGCAGGCTGATGGGAATTCGAGCTCATTTCAGCCATTCAGGATATACTTCTCAATTTTGAAGAGATTATCTTGAAATTCTTTCAAAAACTACTAAATTAAAAAAAAAAAAAAAAAGTAATAACAATACCTGCTAAAATAAATTAATAGCCTACTTAATTTCACAGTAGTACATTCATACTGATTTGATTAAGATACCTAGCTTACACACAGTAGCTAGCTGCAGCCACCGGTCGTCCATATATACTGTGTGCTGCTGTAGTTTCTCTGTAATCTTGTGTTAGTTAGCATTAGCATGTAGCACTTTAACTAGTGACCAACAGCTGGACATGATGACAGTTAGCCCTAGCTGGTAGCTAGCTAGATTACGTTGCATTCACAGAATGCGAGGAAAATCGGACGAACAGAAAACCTTTCAAGATGTTTAACACACTGAAACCTTGAAGTCAAATAATCTAAGAGCGTAAATTAGCTAATTTTGCTGTGGTGTATAGCTCTTTTTAAATTAGCTGACTCAACGTATTGCTGTTGATCTTATTTAGGTGCAACTGTTTTTTTGGCGGCTTTAGAGCCTTTTTTTTAACTTCTTATCACCAAGTGAAGAGATTGTTAGTGTCAGAAGTTCTTAATATCTCCAAATAGGAGGCTGGCAAGCACAAATTTCAACCAAACAACAGGAAAATTTGCAGAAAGAATAGGAATTAATGTGCGCTTCCACTACTGTTATGTGAATATTAGCAGCTGGGAGCATTGAGGTGAAGAGCTGCTAATTCTGCTATCAGGTGCTATCAAACCATCGCAGATAAAGGAGGCGCAACAAGATGATTATGTTCTCATGTGAGGAAGATAGTCATCTCCTCATTGCTCCACACGCGTGATGTTTTAGTCTGTTGCTGTTTTATGTGTCTTCAGTGAAGTGTCTGTTTCCATGATTTTTCTACTTCAGCCAAGAAAAAAAAAATTTATTTCTTGATATTTTGAGGGCGTTTTTTTCTGATGTTTCCAGCATTTTTTCCCCTTTTTCATGTGCAAATGAAAAATGTACATAAAAACAGGTCTAGTCGCCTTTGGAGGCACTCACAGCAAACATTTTTATATTATATTCCATTTTAATTATTCAACTATTTATTGATGAATTTGGTCTTTGATCAGTCTCTGGTTGTGGCAGAAAAAATGCTGTTTGCAGCTGCCACAGCAGATGATGATGTTTGTTAAACACACACACACACACACACACACACACACACACACACACACACACACACACACACACAGTGGTGACTCAGATTGACAGCACGTCTTATGATGGGTTTTTTTCTGTGTGTGTGTGTGTGTGTGTGTGTGTGTGTGTGTGTGTGTGTGTGTGTGTGTGTGTGTGTGTCTGCATGCCTGCGTACACATGCTGACAGCAGCTACTGAGCAGCACACAAACCTTATCACTACAACACAGTGACAAAGAGCGTTTTTTGCCCAGAGCATCAAAACCCCACTGAGGGAAGGAGGAGGGTTGTTCTTCCCTTCCTCAACATGACTAATGTCACGAGACACCCCCCCCCCCCGCCCCCCCCAACATGTGTCACTACCATCAAGACTCCCACCAGCAGCATTACACACACACATCAAACACACCCCCGTTTGACTGTACATCATCATATGAGATGACATTTGTTTTCTTTTAATTGTTTGCTCCCAAACTGGCACCTCAAACTTGACCTTTGTGTCCTCCGTGACTGAGGAGGAGATGAGGAGAAGAAAGAATATGAAAGAAAGAAAGGAGCAGGACAGGAAACGAAGAAGGGAAATAAGGAGAGAAATAGAAGAAATGAGAGAAGCAAATGAAAGTAGAGAGAAGAAGAGGAATAGATGAACACACCTCTGTCCTTCAGGTGTGCCCTCAGATGTCCAACATCTCATTTGCACCATTATCGTGACCGTGCACACGCAGATCCGACATCCAATGAAGAAGCACAAACTCAGCACACGCCCACCGGCACACCACGTCATCACTGCCGGTTCCTTTACTTTGCAGCACGCGTAGTGTGGAGAAGCACCCATGATGCACCACTGCACCCTCCAGGGGGCTTTTCCTGACCACAGCATGAGGAAGGAGGAGAGAGGGAGAGAGATGTGGGGAGACAGTAGTAATGATGACAGCGGGACGCCGGAGGTTAGCAAGACAGCCGCAAATGTGTGTGTGTGTGTGTGTGTGTGTGTGTGTGTGTGTGTGTGTGTGTGTGTGTGTGTGTGTGTGTGTGTGTGTGTGTGTGTGTTGCAGTGAGGGTGGGGGACACCCCTTTGATCTCAGTGTGTCAGACGATGATGATGCTGCTGTTGTGACAGAGAGACGGGACAGAGCTCTTCATTGAGCTGCAGACAGACTGTGACAGGGCCGATAGCAGACGCACACAGAGGGTTACACACAACACAATGAGCAGGCACAACACACACTCTGAATAACATGAATCAAAAAGTGGACATCACACTGAGGAAGGGGCGCTCCGCTGCTTTGAGCCCACTGCTGTGAAAACAGTTGTGCAAGGTCGTCTGTGGCTCTGGACGTTTAACAGAAAGGTTATGTTACAGCTGGAGGTGTGTAGTTTGAAGGACGTGGGTGCGAACCGGGCTGGGAGGGAATAATGAAAGATGCTAAGAAGCTGGATTAAGGGACGTGGAGGATCCATTGTTTTTGGAGCTTGACACATACTGCATATTAGAGCTGAAGCATCTTGACCGCTTTGCTCAGCCTGTCTTTCAAAAGTCCTCCAACATAAGCAAATACACAAGTGCTACTACTACTACTACTGCTTGTATAGCACCTATTATACAAGAACTGCAGCTCAAAGTTCTCCATATAAAAAAGACAGAATGGACAAAAAAAACAGGGATAGATTAATGTAAATAAGATCAATAAAAACATCTTGATGATAGTATAGAAAAATAAATAAAATAAAGATAACGTATAACAGAGGGTGGAAATGAAACCACTGAATAATAGTAATAAAGGTAAAAACAGAGCAAATAGACTGCACAAAATCAAGTTAAAAACAACGATTTAAAAGAAATACAGCAGTGCATATGAGGCAAAACATATTTTCTCACTTACCTCCATTGGTGTCTGTTGGCATGATGAGGTTTGGTTATATTTGTTGAGATTTTGACGTAAAATAATTCTCACAGATATCTTAAAAAATAAAGATAAAGCCAAAGCTACTAAAGAGGAAGCACTTTGCTTTTTGTAAGGTGGGTGAACCAAGCACTTAACAAAGCGATGATATCCTTGAGACTGTAGTTTGTCTTGTCTTACAATACAGCGAGGTGTTCCTATTATTTTGTCCATCCAACTTGTTTTTTGTGAGCGCTTGTCAGCAGCTGGTGATGTAGTACCGTTTCCTGCTGCTAGTCTGCAGTGTTGCCTCAAGCCTCCTTTTCTCAAAGTCAATCATTCTCTCTGTCTGTACACACACACACACACACACACACACACACACACACACACACACACACACACACACACACACACACACTCGTTCCTCCTTTTCTCTCTCTCTCTTTGCCTCCCAATTATTGTGACCATGGCAACTATCTTGGAATATGGCCTGTGAATACATTCACTATTACCAGGTCACTGCCTTGCAGCCTATCAGTCCCCCCATTGACACACACACACACACACACACACACACACACACACACACACACTGTGTCCCCACACCCAGACTCCACTGTCGGCTCCAATCATTGGCCGCCGAGGAGGCACAAAGCTTAAAAAAGAGAGGAGAAAAATAACCATGGCAACAAATTTCAGGCAATTTCAGTAATAATATAAATTAGAGGCCGAGCTGAATTATGCTGGACAGAGAAGAAAAGGCTCTCAGCTCTGCCTCTGAAGTGACAGCAATAAGAAAACGCTGCAGTGCCGCTGTTTGTGTTTACATTCACAGTTTTAAGAGTAAAACGTGAGTTTGATTTTTCATACTTTGCTGTGATGACACTGTTTCTATTTTAAGCTTGATGCCACATTAT